>NW_026782094.1:0-622500 GCF_031769215.1 Ylistrum balloti
ATAAAATGGTTCTCTTTCTCCTTCCTTTCGATTGGTTTTTCTGAACAAAAACTGTATGGAATGGAAATGTCCACAAATATCTAAACGTTCACCTATTGTTTTCGTATCCTGGTACAGTAATGTGTTGTTTGTGCACTCGAACCCAGGCTCTTGATAGGTAGTATTCACCCCGAAGACTTTTGGGAAGTCCCTTCTTGTAAATATTCACAAAGTGAAACTTTGAAACTTGTTTTCTCTGCTTCGCGTAGTAGTGTTATTTTTTCATTGTCGTTTATAATTGCTTTCAAATAAGTGTGATAATCTTCCTTTAGTAAAATGTTGAAGTGATTCACTGTTAATATGATATTCTGACTTCGTGGATCGCGTGCTTTTCGGTTTACCTTTTTTTTCCCCTCATTGAGCTTTGCTGTTTAGTTTATTGATGGTGCTTATATATCGACCTCTGTTATTCATGCTGGATAGTGACTTGAGATAAGTTGTTAATTCCCAGAGACGTTTCTTCCGGATGTTACACTCGTTTACAGCTTTACTGATTCTTCTGTGTTAGTTGTAAGGAATAACCTAGATAGCCTGAACCAAAATGCTTTGGTCTAGCGTATTCAGATGGTTGTTCAATGTTAATAATCTTTCCGTTTCTAAAATCCATAATATGACGAAGCAATAATATGAAACCTTTGCCAATTTTTACTAATGTACTGAAGAAATTCTGTGCCTCATATGTTTGTGAGGGAATGTCTCTAAATATTCAAATGTAAAAGGTTGCGTATGTTGGTGCCATCTTAGTACCCATTGCTGTTTCTTTTAGCTGTAGAAAATGTTAATCGTTAAAAGTAAATGTATTATTTTACAGAACTGTTGAGGTTGCTTCTAATGTCAAGGCAATTTTGAAAATCGCCTGTTGATTTTCTTTTTCAAATTTGCGAACGAGATATTACATGAATTTATCTACGGTGAATCACATAACGTTTTCTATACCGTTATATATCATTTTCATGTACTTTTCAAGGATTTCTGCATATCGGTTTTGTAGTATAATTACAATACTGTTTACCTTAAGATATGTTCTTGTTGCCTTTATAGCCGGCGGATGGTTGCAAGAGACACATGTGGCAAGGATCCTTGTAGGAAGTTGGTGGATTTTCTGTGTGGTGCTCATTGCAACGTACACTGGTAACCTAGTGGCCTTTCTCACTGTCACCAAGGATCTCCTTCCTTTTCAAAGCGTAGAGGGAATGATCGAGCAGGATGTTTACAAGTGGGGTGTGATCGGGGGCGCGGTATGGGTTACCATGTTCCAGGTACCGTGTTTGTTGGTCACATTAGATGTCGTAATAAATCATCGGTATATATGTGCTTTGTAGTTGATACACTGCTGTCGTAACTGGAAGCTGACCAGTGGAGAAAAGGAACAATTCTTTACGCGAAAATTCTCTGGTTTTGAGTATTTAGCTTTTATGTATTGTGAACCAAAACGTATTCGACATAGAAAAAAGAACTGTTTTACCTAGTATTCCCATTAACTTAAAACTTATTTTGAAAGACAAAAAGGGAGCTCAAGAAATTTACAAAATTAGTTAAAATTCTGAAATAAAATGGAACACTTTATTAAATTTGAGAGAAGATACATTGAACAACATTTATTCAGCTCCTTTTAATACAACATCCAACTCCAAACTCCAATGGCTGCAGTATAGAATTAATCATAGAATCCTTGTTACAAATACATTCTTACTCAAAATTGGAAAAAAGTGATATTAACCTATGTTCTTTTTGCAAACTTCATCCAGAAACTATTATTCATATATTATGGGACTGTCATCTTGTGTCAAATCTAATTGAAAATTTAAGAAATAACATTATAGCTAAAAATGTTGGTCTAAGATTTGATAAAAAAGAATTCATTTTAGGTAAAACTGTAAATAAACACAATAAATTTGACATTGATAACCTTATACTACTTATAATAAAACATTACATATATAAGTCCAGATGTCTTTAACAGCAACTTAATTTTAATAGTGTTAAAAGTCATATTAAAGTTGAGTTAAAAGCACACCAAATTCTTTCATCTAAATGTAAATTAAAAAATAAAGCTCAATTAAAAGCACAAATCCAACAGTGGTTAGATTTTTAAAGTTAATAGTTAGTATTCGAGTGATTTACTTTTGTCTAATATTTATTCTATTAATCTACCTTGGCACAAAAGTATGCCTTTGTCTTTTAACACATGTATTCTCTATGTACCATATATTCTTTACATTATCAGAACCTAGACTCATCTTGTCTATTGTGCCAGTTGGTGTAATTAGTGTGCTATCTTTATGTTGTACAAAATGTTCTCCATTTGTTCCATGTCTTGTGTAAATATGTTTTGTTTTGAAAATATGAAAATGAATAAAATATAAATTAAAAAAACAAAAATTGTGAACGTACAAATTTTGCGTAATTTTGCTTTTTTCAATGACATTATTACACTCAATGGTGATAGCGCTAATTGCAATAAACGTGTGTTGTTTGTTTGTATACCAAGTAACTGACTAGACTATTCTACCGCTCTGCTGCTTAACCTGATAAACAAAAATGAAAATTGAAAAGCTAGAGACTTGTCTGAATTTCTTCTTTTATTTTCCTACAAAGTTATGAAGTTATTTGATAATAGACTTTAACATGAATTTTGGTATTCAAGCAAAAGTATTATTCAGTTAGACTGATCAATGATTCGCCATTTTTTGTCAAATGATTTCAGATGTCGTCACTTCCTGCTTTTAAAGCGGTATACGCGGGAATGGTTCGTTTTAATAAGACGGATCCAGATGTTCTGAGTATGGACCAGGACGTTCATATTGACAAGGTTCTGCGCGGGAACTACGTCCATATAGGGGACAAAAGTCAGATACAGGTGAAGATGGTCAACAGTTGCTCTCTGTTTACTGCATCGGCAGAGGTTCTACCAGTACAGTACAGTTTCGGTCTACCAAATGGATCACCACTAACCGACCTCTTCAGTCATAAGTAAGATAACTGTCGTTTCCGACAGAGTTGGTTAGAGAGATGTTAAGCAAAGTCATATGAAGGGAGTTTCCACGGTTGATTAAGTCACTCACAAAAACTTTAATTGTTGTATCAGACTGAAATATCTACGCAAAAAAATGCACCAAGTAAGCATAGACCTTGTGGAATAGCATATCCACTTTTGTACTTAAATTGTTCCGTAACCTAATTAGAACCGATGCTCAGCATAAAAAAAGATACGCATTCAAGTAAATGTGAAGAATAAAAGATTGAACATATGCATATTCATGTAATAAGATTTAGTATTCCACTTTTGTTTCTGTAAATTATTTTACCTTAATGAACCTGTTTAGTTAAGGTGTTGTATTACTGTTTCAGAATAATGTCAATGCACGAGAACGGCCTGATCTCCTGGTGGAAACGAAGGCGTTGGCCAAAGGGAGAGTTTTGTCCCAAGAATTCACAGACCTATAGTAAAGTTATCTCCCTTGCTGACATGCAAAGCGTATTCTATCTGTTGGGAGTGGGATTAGTTTTAGCATTTCTGAGCATTCTGCTGGAAGTAACATTACATATGGTAAAGGTTTACAGGACGAAACATGAAAGCATTCAAGTGAAGCGTTAAAAATCAACAATTTGTGAGTGTCGCATACGGAACATGATATTGACATGAATCAATTGTATGATGACATTCTGCTACACCATTTAATGATAATTCTGCCTACATTTTATATCTATATATCTCTATAGATAGAATTCTGATGGAACGGAGATCAATAAGACGGGTACTTACTGCATACGCATTGTCTTAATAAAGTGCCATGCCATGATAAACAAATCATCAAGTTTCTTATTTCGTCGCAGTCTGTGTCGTATGAAGACGGATTGTAATGGAAGCTGAATCAAAGAGGCAGCTAGAAGTAATGAAGCGGGGAAGGAAAATAGAGATATAAAAATAAATTAAATAAATAAGAAAAAAAAAATGAAATCACATTTGTTGTAATGATGTTTTGATCTCATGTCTGTCGAATTTCTGTTCTTTGAGAGTCAGTTGAATAATCTACTTTCTTAAAGTATGTCGTTGGTTTTAATCAAGGTTTTCTACAAATCACCTGTACCAGTCTTAAAGTCGATTTGAATTCATGACAGCGTTTATGATATATAATGAACGATGACAAGTAATTATCACAAAAGGTTTGAACTCTAATATATCTCAGAATATGAACAATTAGTCGCATTTGAGGGTTAGCCTGTTTGTTTTGACAACGTCTAGTAATGGAAAACGTGATGATCTGATGATACTATGTATTTGCAAGTGCTGTTACATACTATATTCACTTTAACTAAATGTCAGTCAATCTGTTTAAAAAAAGAAAAACATGTTGTTCATCAAGTATTCATGTGTAAGTGAGGATTGTATCTAGTCAATAGCTTTAGTAGAACCCTCCCACTACACGTATGTGCATGGAGTGGCAGTGGATATTGAAAAATCATCAACCAAATATGTTTTTAATAAAATGATCTTTTATTCTGCAAATGAACCATGTAATCAAATAAGTAGCATAGACATAAATTATTTGAAAATCAACGAGAACGATGGTCTGTATACTATATCACTTTACGTATCAGGGGAGATAATCTCAACATGCATACAGATGTTTTGCATATAGATCTCGAGATCTAAGCCTGGTTGCTAAAAAATGTTGCTTTAAAAGGTTGCTTTAAAAGCAGTTGTTTATGAATCAAATTTCGAATTAGACGATTCTCTGTATCACTTTACATTTTTTTGGTGACATATTTCACATTATTTACGTATAAAGGGAGATAATCTCAACATGCGTATAGATGTTTTGCAAATAGATCTCGAGATCTAAGCCTGGTTGCTTTTAAAAGTTGCTTTAAAAGAAGTTGTTTATGAATCAATTTCCGAATTAGACGATTCTCAGTATCACTTTACATTTTATTAGTGAAACTTATTTCACATTTAGACTAGTTATTGTTTATTTGTTTCTCTCCCATAAATTGTATTGAAACGAAAATGTAGCAGTATCATGTTAGATATAATAGCAGTTCACTTGTATACATGACTGAATATAGTTGTCCTTTAAAAACTGTCCCCTCTTGAAAAACTATATATTTTGTCTTGCCCGTAAACATATATATTATATCAAACAGGACATAATTTACTTTCCACTATTTATTCTTCATCGGTTATGAAATATTTATATGAATTAGCTCACTGTTAAATGGCCTTCACTGGTCGGTTGGTGTTGTGGAGAGTGCACTCGTCATTCACCAAGACGACCTGAACGGACAAGTTAATTTCCAAACCACATGCCTTTCAACTACGTTCTAGAGTGCATCAGGAGGAAACAACTCAGTGAAATGGGAAAACGACAACCTTAAGCTATCTACCCTCCAATAGAATTTGGTGACGTATTGAAGCAGTTGTCTGTGGTGACAATGACTATTCTAACAACTTATGGACAACTCTGAATGAGTCTTTTTCGTACAAATTACAACCAACCTTAAAACATCGCAAAGACCAATTCCTTAAACAAGCAGTATTTCAAAAAAGTAATGGTTATATTAAACTGGTGTGTCATATAGATAATCACGGTCGCTAATCCACGAAACCAATTCAGAAGTTAGGGAATGTAATAAAGAAAACTTTTAAATGATATCAAAAGCACTTGTAAACTTGAACTTAGTAGAAGGAGCGCTAACAAAAATAAATAAATAAATAAATAAATTGTACGTGCCCCTAAGACCTATCAGTGATGCAAGACACCAAGAATCCTGAAAACACACAGGAATGTTTGTATATCTGAGACGATGACAAGGAACTGAGGCATATAGACGATGAAGTCTCCACCAATACATGTAATGATATAACTTTGAATGAAAACAATATCAGCTGAGTACTGTCAGGATATATGTACCTCTAAATGTGGCGAGCAATTAAACAATCTAAAAGGTTGTTTCCAAGAGCTCCTGTCGAGCAGAACACAACATGTACAATGATAAGGTGACTTAAGGAAATATCGAGACTACTTTCCTAATAGACACCAAAATAGAGTCAAATGACTGATCAACACTAGGTATCCCATTTGTTTTTAACGAGACGGTCTGCACAGTTCTCACATTTGAATGAAACCGTCATCTTGTATGACCTATGGAATGATCAACAATTCTTACAAATGTCATTTCTGCGCTCAAGATCATTCACTCATACTAGCAACATGAATTAATGGATGTGAGGTGAAGATGAGTTTCATAAATACATGGTTCAAGATGTTAAAATCCCAATGAAACCGATAAATATTTTTTTTCAATAACAAAGGAGGATAGGACTGAATGAGTGATATCAACAAGAGCAAGGACATTATGCTAAATTTTCACTTTTAACATTTAATGTATAATTCTTAATGCTTATGCGTTCTGCTAAACCAACAGGATAAACATGTATCAATTAACCAATTAGTCAACACAACATATTGGCTAATAGTTTTGCTTTGAAATAGCTAACCGAAACGAATTTACTACGAAGTTACTAAAACAGTAATTAAAAAAAATCATGTTTATAATTTACTGATCCTGCTGTTTTGCTTGTTTACAAATGGAGAGGGGAAATGATTCAAGCTGTTACTGATGATGGTCTAGATTTAAGTTTCGCCTTCCTGTGTTATAATTACAAATCTTATTACTCCGCATTCCGTCGATTATCTGGTCTTAGTGATGACAAATAAAGAAGAGGAGCTGAGAACAGTCCACACTGGACAGGCCAGTCGACGTCATCATAACACAGGATCCATCAGAGGGTTCTGGTTGACCAACAGACCATAGCGAGGAATCGGCTATCTCTGCTCCATCATCATACCTCCATTTAGTCACGTATTGTCCAGATACAAAGAAACGGTAGTCCAGAGCTATAAACAAACAAAACATATATGAAAGGGGTCGCGGAAGTTTTCATTTCATTCTCATTACTCTTGTACTGAACATTTCCATTGTAGAGATAATTGTAAATCAACGGCGAAATAAAAAATGAAAACCCTATTATGTATGCTGCATTTTAGTTGGAAAGCATATTGCAGTTTGGGCTGTTTGCTTGATTTAACATAGAAATTACCAGTGGTTAATGCGAAGGAGGAATATGAATTAAAATGAAAATAATAATGGTTTGGAGCAAGCCATTGTATATAAAACTTTTTAATCTATTAAACAAATAAATTAGAGAGCACGAATAAGTTATAAATGGTCATAAGTTCTAAATCTTCATTATTCTATAACTGTGTTACACAATAACTCCTTTCACAGTTCAGGTGGTTCAAAATAACGACTTTGCATCTTTCTGAAACTTGGGTTGTTTAACAATAGAATGAAAATCGGAAAGCATTATTGGAGTTAGCGAAATGGCTTACAAATAAAACAAAGAAATAACTATAATAATGAAATGCCCCCCACCCCACCTAACCCCCCCCCACAACCAAAAAAAAAAAAAAAAAAAAAAAAAAAAAAAAAAAAAAAAAAAAAAAAAAAAAAAAAGAAAAAAAAAAAAAAGATGTAATTCGGTAAAATGACATTTATTCAACCAGTCAGCTTATCTATTTCCAAATAAATATGAAAATACTAAATACTGTGTAACTCTGACATGTTTAAATATACATGCTTACACAATATGGTGTTACTGGATATGACTCCCCGGAGGAATAGCATCTGAGACGGAGATGTGATCTTGATGAGCTCCGAATACTGCTGTTTGCATATATTCGATCCGCTCGATTGGTTCTGGCGAATCTCATTGACTTTGTATAATCCATTTCCATCATTTTCTGACTTGTATTTCAAACCATCCGTCAGTACTTCAAGTATAGAATATGTGAGATTGTATTCTATATACTGTGATTAAATGAAATGCAGTAAAATTAAATACACCTAGTTTTATGTAATTCTATGTATACTCTCTTTTAATGGCTAGCGACTGTTCCGTCAAGTTTGACATTAACGACAATTACTAACATCAGTAAAAATCTTAGAAATGAAAGGTATAGCTGTTGATGGTATTTGTTTTAAACTATGATATCGAAGTACCTGAAGTGATCTTTATTCATTATGTTTAATAGTACATAAAATATATATCGAATCATTTAAGTGTTAAGATATTGGGGGACTCCTGAAAAGGAACAGGGGCAATCAAACCAGGAGCAAACGTCTTCTGCACCAACGATGACTCCTGTCGTGTTAATAATCGACGGGTATACCAATGGCCATCAAGTGATTGGAAGACATGTGTCGGTAACTTTTAGTCTGGGGTCGCTTTATAGAGCTACAAATTCCACTGTTTACTCATGAATTATTATCACCCGGAAGCGGATTCTGTTTGAAATATCAAAGAACAATCTTTGCTCAAAAAGAATTATTAATATCGATATTGCATTGTTTCGCTGTTTATCGGCCCTGTATAAGTTCGTATGGGATATATTTAATAATATATATAAAAATAAGTACTTAACTTTGTAAGTCTACTTGCCAGTTTTATAAAAGTACAGTATTCCATTGCTAGCAAAAAATGTGGCCGTGATTATTATCACCAGGAAGCGGCTTCTGTTTTAGAAATCAAAGAATAATCTTTGCTCAAAAAGAATTATAAATATCGTATTGCCTTATTTCGCTGTTTATTGGCCCCGTTTAAGGTCTGATCGGATGTTATGAAGATAACTAATGAGCTTGGTAAGTCTACTTACCAGTGTTATAGAAGTACGGTATTCCATGGCTCGCAAAATTAGTGGTCGTCATCACACTGTATCCGATACACATGTTCCATACTGAGTTGAAATCGAAGGATAAACATCGGTCCTTTAGGGAACATACAAGTGCGCAAGTTTCAAAGCTAGGAACGATCTGGTTAAGTATGGAGTATGGAGTCAGTTCTGCCGTAGAAGATACCGATGCTTTCTTGAACCAGTTGAATCCTTAAACACACCAACTCCAATAGTGTTAAAAGTTTAATAACCTAAGAGGTAGTTAAACCCCAGTGGAACAATAAGACAATCAGTCAATTGATAAGGATGAAATGAATACAAAAAGAAATCGTGAAGATTCGAAATAAAATATGAAATGGTTACAGAATGAAACGACTGACAGAGTTATTCGACTAATTCCAACAATAGATGAAAATACACAGCATAGATATACTGATCTTGATATATTGAAATAATGCTTTAGTTGTACCTATTGTTTGATGACATCCGCTCAGACCGATGCGGAAGCAAATGTGGACGTTCCATGTTTGCGGATTGACCCGGATATATCTCCCTACTACAGCTGGTGTGACTATGGTCCTCACAACGGAGTCATCAGCATTAGCATTACCAGGGAAAATCTTATACAAAGGAAAGAATGGATTTAGCGTTGCCATCGTGCCTTATACCTTCATAATAGAAGTATAAAGGTCCTGAATAATTTATACGATTTTCTTTCTTGACAGCAGCGAACGGGAAAAAACTTGTGTGATCGTAACCAACCCACCTACCAATCCCCACCCACAAATACACAACATAAACAAATCCCAAACTTGTTGTTCATAGAAGAAGCTGTTGCCAGATACGAACAGAAGACCCGCTTCCACCCAGGCAATTATGGCAATTAAATATCTTCCAAAACAACAACGTGTGCACACGTAGACAAGGGAGTAATCCATGAGTAGACATCAGATAATCAGACGAGTATTGATGTTTAATGATGTTTACCCATCTCTACAATTCAAGAATATTATTAATGTAATTGTCATGTGTGTCCCAATAGTTAATGGAATCGGGGTTATATATGCAGCCATATGTACTTAACATTCTTCTAAAATTATCAGATGTTAAAAATTTATTGAATTATTTGGCTAATGAATATCCCAAGCTACGATTTGACATAGCTTTTGATCAATTGGTATTTTTATTTATCGCGCTCATTTCAAATCCCAGACCTTTAGCATCGCTAACTAGTCATAGAAAGACGAAACATCTATATGATGCAGTTTACTTCTTTATTTGACTCTACTGTATCTTGTTCTATTTAAAATTTAAAAATTAAATTCATTTGTTTGTCTTTTGTACTTGGTAATTTTATAGGTATTGCATGGTCCTTTCAGAAAGAGACATTAAATAAAATCATATAGTCTGTAAGTGTGTTCTCGCTAGTCCATTTGGAAAGAGACATTAAATACAGTCTGTATGTTTGGTCTCTTCTAGTCCTTTCAGAAAGAGACGTTTAATAGAATCATATAGTCTGTAAGTCCCGGTATCGGTAACTGACCAGGATAAACAGGCAAATGGAAATGATAATTCCAAAGAAACTTTACCTTGGGATTGCCATCCGATGATGTCACCGTGTTCCAGGTTACACCGTCCACACTGTACAGTAAATAAAACGTCTTTACGTAATGTCCATAACCGTCACCACGACCTTGTATCATCACTGCATTAATGGCAGTCTCATGTGGGAACTGGATCTGGAAATTATAAATTACATGTTATTAAAAAACATTGATTTATGTTTCATTATAACGTCGTTAAAAGATAGATGGCCGAATCGATTGATTAGGTCATACAATATTAAATTTCGTCGTTTCAGTTGTACTGAAAATGTGTTTGTTAAAAACACATTTGATCACAATGATCGTGTGCATACATCTTAATACGAAATCTTAAGAACATTAAACAACAGCGATTTCATCCTATATTAATATTAAACAATCTTTGAAACCTTTTTTAAAAACGATCAATTAGAAATATTAATATAACAAAGCTATACTGTTTTATTCTCTATTTTCTTTCTTTCAACATCACCGTTACGATCATTACATCAATACTTTACAACAAGAACTCATTTCCTTAGTCATCTCCTTGGATAAAACAATTGAATGACGCAATTTTCTAAATTGTTTGTACTGAACCTCTCAATACTGATCGGCTATATCAACACCTTTAAAGACGCAGCTTAATAAAATGAGATCAGAATATAAGAACACGGTATCGCACGCATACAATGATGTAATAGATAACATTACACTGATACAATGATATAATAGATAACATAACACTGATACAATGATATAATAGATTGCATTACACTGATACAATGATGTAATGCATAACATTACACGGATACAATGACGTAATAGATAACATTACACTGATACAATGATGTAATAGATAACATTACACGGATGCAATGATGTAATAGATAACATTAAACGGATACAATGATGTAATAGATAACATAAAAATGATATAATAGATACCATTACACTGATACAATGATGTAATAGATAACATTACACTGATACAATGATGTAATAGATAACATTACACTGATACAATGATGTAATAGATAACATTACACTGATATAATGATATGATAGATAACATTACACTGATACAATGATGTAATAGATAACATTACACTGATACAATGATGTAATAGATAACATTACACTGATACAATGATGTAATAGATAACATTACACTGATACAATGATATGATAGATAACATTACACTGATACAATGATGTAATAGATAACATTACACTGATACAATGATGTAATAGATAACATTACACTGATACAATGATGTAATAGATAACATTAAACGGATACAATGATGTAATAGATAACATTACAACCCATACCATGACATAATAGATAACATTACACTGATACAATGATATAATAGATTGCATTACACTGATACAATGATGTAATGCATAACATTACACTGATACAATGATATGATAGATAACATTACACTGATACAATGATGTAATAGATAACATTACACTGATACAATGATGTAATAGATAACATTACACTGATACAATGATATGATAGATAACATTACACTGATACAATGATGTAATAGATAACATTACACTGATACAATGATGTAATAGATAACATTACACTGATACAATGATATGATAGATAACATTACACTGATACAATGATGTAATAGATAACATTACACTGATACAATGATGTAATAGATAACATTACACTAATACAATGATGTAATAGATAACATTACACTGATACAATGATTAATAGATAACATTAAACGGATACAATGATTAATAGATAACATTACACTGATACAATGATTAATAGATAACATTAAACGGATACAATGATGTAATAGATAACATTACACTGATACAATGATGTAATAGATAACATTAAACGGATACAATGATGTAATAGATAACATAAAAATGATATAATAGATACCATTACACTGATACAATGATGTAATAGATAACATTACACTGATACAATGATGTAATAGATAACATTACACTGATACAATGATGTAATAGATAACATTACACTGATACAATGATTAATAGATAACATTACACTGATACAATGATTAATAGATAACATTACACTGATACAATGATGTAATAGATAACATTACACTGATACAATGATGTAATAGATAACATTAAACGGATACAATGATGTAATAGATAACATAAAAATGATATAATAGATACCATTACACTGATACAATGATGTAATAGATAACATTACACTGATACAATGATGTAATAGATAACATTACACTGATACAATGATGTAATAGATAACATTACACTGATACAATGATTAATAGATAACATTACACTGATACAATGATTAATAGATAACATTACACTGATACAATGATGTAATAGATAACATTACACTGATACAATGATGTAATAGATAACATTAAACGGATACAATGATGTAATAGATAACATAAAAATGATATAATAGATACCATTACACTGATACAATGATGTAATAGATAACATTACACTGATACAATGATGTAATAGATAACATTACACTGATACAATGATGTAATAGATAACATTACACTGATACAATGATATGATAGATAACATTACACTGATACAATGATGTAATAGATAACATTACACTGATACAATGATGTAATAGATAACATTACACTGATACAATGATGTAATAGATAACATTAAACGGATACAATGATGTAATAGATAACATAAAAATGATATAATAGATACCATTACACTGATACAATGATGTAATAGATACCATTACACTGATACAATGATGTAATAGATAACATTACACTGATACAATGATGTAATAGATAACATTACACTGATACAATGATGTAATAGATACCATTACACTGATACAATGATGTAATAGATAACATTACACTGATACAATGATGTAATAGATAACATTACACTGATACAATGATGTAATAGATACCATTACACTGATACAATGATGTAATAGATAACATTACACTGATACAATGATGTAATAGATACCATTACACTGATACAATGATGTAATAGATAACATTACACTGATACAATGATGTAATAGATAACATTACACTGATACAATGATGTAATAGATAATATTACACTGATACAATGATGTAATAGATAACATTACATTGATACAATGATATGATAGATAACATTACACTGATACAATGATGTAATAGATAACATTACACTGATACAATGATGTAATAGATAACATTACACTGATACAATGATTAATAGATAACATAACACTGATACAATGATATAATAGATAACATTACACCCATATAATGATGTAATAGATAACATTACATTGATACAATGATGTAATAGATAACATTACACTGATACAATGATATAATAGATAACATTACACTGATACAATGATATAATAGATAACATTACACGGATACAATGATATATGTATTGTATAATTGTCAAATTTGTCACAATAGTTAATGAAATCGGGGTTATACAGTCATATGTACCTGAAAGTGAAAAAATGTTCATTGAACATGGTGACTTCAGTCCAAGTAAGTTTGACGTCACCAAACTCTTAATGTCAAGTTTCGCATGGTCCAACCTATTCATTGGCCATCATATTAATGAATGTAAATAAAGTTGCTACGGAAAAGCATAAGGGCCACGCTTTGTTATATTAGGAACTCGAAATTTCGAATTAATAACTCGAATTTTGACTTAATAACTCGACATTTTGAGAGAGTAACTCGAAAATTTGAATGATATTAATAACTTGAAATTTGGAGATAATAACTCGAAAATCTGAATTAATTGCTCGAAATTTCGACCTGTTAACTCGAAATTTCGCCATAACTCGCCTTAAAGAAAGCTAACATACTCATGCTAATCACGGTGACAACGATTTTGTGTTAGTGTTCGCACGACACAATCAAAACGGAAGCGTTTTTCCGTGACAGAGGGGAGATTTATGCGTTTGCAAAAATGTAAAATGAGAAGGTGAGTTTCTCTTTTATGTAATAGATACATGAAGTCTTCAAATTGAAGCACTTACGAATTACATACATTACCTGGAAAATATTGATCAACAAGAATGAACATAAATTTCACACTATTCTTCTATTGAACCTACGAGTATTTGAAAATTTACATCTATAAATAATTGAACCATTGTATGTTATGGTCTGGGACAAAAATCAGACTTGACATAATTACATACCCAACATAGATTCACTTGGGCTAAAATCGGGGCTTGGACCAAAATTACCAAATTCTAAGAAAGTAGCTCTTTTGAGACTAAAGTATGGGACAAAAATCAGACTTGACATAATTACCTCCCCTCCCATATGCTTTTGTTTTGATGATCCGAAAACCGGAAGCACAATTCCATGGAAATATAATCTCGAAGAAGTGGAAAAACCTGGCGAAATACGGTTTTGGTTATATGAATATATATATTATATTATCTGAAATTTAGGTTTCAGTTTTCAATTACATTTTGTAATAAGGAAAGACGTCACAGGTGAAATAATTCTTTAATATTAGTTACATTATCATACGGGTAGTTTAAACGAATAAATTATACAAGAGAAGCTGCAGACATTTTTGTCGTAATTAGATTAAGATTAGACACTTTTTTTCTGAAATGGTCCACGGACCGATGAGTTTGTTTCTGAAACTGCTTTGTCACGGGAAAATTGAATCTCTCCACAGGTACAATTATTTTTTACTTTAGTTACCCCAACACTATGTGTGTAAGTCTATATTCATGTATAAAAAATTCTAACGAAGATAAAAATAAAATCAAAACAATATGCATGTTATATATTCCAAGATATTTCGAAAATGATTAAACGCATTTACTTAATATTTATTTAAGAGGTGGAGAGCACGGGAAAAAGTCAGCTTTCGGCCTGTTATATCTGTTATATGACAAAGACTTGCTTACAGTATATATTTTCAACATCAACATTTTCCCTCATACAAGATAAAGAACACAGAATGAAAATTAAATAGGGCTAAAGACTTAATCAGATCGATCGGTGTTATTATTGATTCCGGAAATCTTACTTGTATCTCACTTGTATTAAATCCATAAAACAGAACTGAATATGTTTATTGTCTAGTAAATCTCCGACAAAGTAGTTATCGATCTGCAACTGTTTGAATAAATCCATCCAAAACTATGCAACTTCTCTTCGTTATGTTCTCCAAAAACTTGCTATCTTTTGTTTGCTGTACTTCGTCCGTACATAAAACTGCGTCCTCCAGCAAAGCGATCAGCATGCTCAAAAACACTGCTTTTGTTTAACGCAACTATTCTCTGTTCCAGCATCTGCTCTTAATCTCTCAGGGCATCTATTTGAACTGACGAAATGTCCAGCAATAACCTTTAGGTCGTTGTTTGTAGTCCCTGCTTCCATCCATATAACTTGTTTGGAAAATCCGACAATAGCGCCGTGGACACACATTCCATAAGACTTCAGTTTGTCGTATCCATCGATATGCCATAAAGCGTTTGGTCCTGAACACAGATACTGCCGCTTTACTAAACACCGGTTTTTTCTTTGTTTGAAAACGTCCGGGTCTAATATACCCTGTAATAAACGTACTGTATTTTTTTGAAACATATTTTCGATTTTGAACGCATTTCAGCTGCATCCAGCGTATCAATGAAGACGACCAGAACCTTCACATTCTTTCGTAACGAACGCTGTAGCTTCCACCAAACAGCCATCACTTTTTCTTCTGCATAAACGGCTTTTCTTGGTGTTTTTTTTAATGGTTCAAGTGCTTATCATTATCCTCTGCTGTGTAAACATAATGATATCTCCTTTTTACTTAAACTTACACGAAAATATATTCGAAACAGTGCATTTCTGTGTTAATCAAGCGTACATTCAATAAAGCAATCAAAATGAGCAAGTATTGGAGCGGTAAATTTAGAAAATTCGAGAAAATAAGTCGAAATTTCGAGTTATTTCGAGTTATTTCGAGTTATTAAGTCAAAATTTCGTGTTAATAAGTCGAAATTTTGAGTTACCAACAAGTAAAACGAAATTGCTTTTTCTCCATGCGGCCCTACTGCTATTCCGTAAGCTGCCGATTAAATCAAGAAGCAACTTGTTATTTCTTCATTTTGGTTGTAGGGGTTATTCTAAAAAAGTATACATTTAAAAAAATATTCTGAATCGGTGTTGAGACATGATAAGGAAAGCTGTGGAAGAAATGCGGGACCAAAATTCTTTGCAGATACAGATTCATGAAAAGTAATATTTTTTTCAACCGAACACCAAAGTGACTGGTTGTCACAGTGACAGGTTGCTCTACGTAGTGGAAAATCTACTACTAGGTACCTGTAGATACTGATTTGTATCGAGCGCATTGCTACACCACGCCGCAGATGAGCCCATTGCCATTCCTGGTGGGACGTCACTGTAAAGTCGAGCATTTTTAGGAAAGAAGTCCGCGTCTGGCAAGTTGTACTTGTGAGTTTGGGTAGATGTTAAAGCCGAGTCCTCTACGCCATACAGACCGGATATCAAGTAATCAGAGCAGTGCTGTATCGTCTCTAAAATGGAAATCAAAAGACACATGTTTTACCTGAATTCTGATTTTATTCCATGGTATTTCAGTCTTTGTATTTGTGTTATTGCCCATTATAAAATATCTTGAGAAGAGGACTTGGTAACGAATTTTATGGTTATGATATTTCACCTTATCGCTAACTATGTAATATTAGGTCAAATCAATATTCTTCATATACCTTTGAATGTTACCATGACAAAACCTCTTAAACAGAATAAACCCAAGCAATCAAAACATCTCTCCAAATGTTACGAGATATCTACGGTTAATGTTAGTGAATTTTGCGTTTTCAAGAACGTATCCTAGAACCTTCAGCGAATCCGACTTTATTTATTATTACCAGTTTGACTCATTAACTACGGATTGACAATTGCCCATGAATACAGACAGCAAATTAATCCCATGCAAAGAAAGCCAACAAAGACTGAATTGTATCAAACTTGATGTGAAAAAATTATACCTAAGTTCTTCAATATACAGTTAAACTCACTATTCTCGGTCCACATGAGTCGAATATTTTGTTCGGTCACGATTTTTTCTCTTCTTTATCTTTGTAATTTAAACACGGGTGATTCAGACACTGTTCGATCGAATGCTACGTTTTTGTCAAATATTTTTTGTGATAAGCCGTATTTTACCAAATTTATGTTTAAGAACCCTATTGAAATTTTCGATCGGACAGGAATTCCTGCGTTTACACAGGTATACTGGTGAAAGTAAGAGTTTATACAGAATTAGACGACCAGGCTTGAACAAAAACAACAACAACAACAACAAAAAAACCACTTTGGTCTTTAACTGTAAATCTACTGTGTTCTGTTTTCTTCTTTATGCGCATGGCTGCCGGAAATTAAACGAAAAAAAAACAAGTAATAACCACGCCGATGCAGATCAATAAAAATGCTAGTTAATTATTAACGCATTTGTTTATGAATATAGATACATTTAGTGGACGTTTATGTACATATAAAAGTTTTATTTTATTCTATTCCCCAGTGACGTTAATCTATGTATCGATTTCACTGAGTTATGTGTGTTAGTGAGTGCGTATCCACGCACGCGCTGCAATTCAATGAAGAATGTTTCACATGATATTTTTTGTTTTGTATTTGTTCTTATCAATGAAATATATCGTTAATGTGTTAAAGTATGACATATTTTCATTTATGTATAACTTGGTCTCTGATGCCGCGCCATGCTTTGAGACACGTATCCGGTTAACAACCTTTGAAAATAGGATCAATCTTCGAGGCACAATGCCATCGTTCATAGAACCATGGGTAAGTCGAACCATTGGATAAGTCGAATATTTCATTAAGTCCCGGCGGCTTCGAGTTATCTGTGTTTTACCGTATAACAGAAAAACTGTACCCAATACAGGGTATCTTATTATATCGTATCTTTGTCTATAAAGGATAATTGTTGACATTTAAATCAAATTATACGTTTTCATTTCATTTTTTATTCTTTTTTGGTCAAAAAGAGTAAAAAGTAAAAAGCACATTTCAATACAGTTTATACAATTTAGAATAAGATTCAGGAGAATGGAACAATGAAGTAAACCACACAAATATTTCTTGCATTATAAGGATTTTTGTCAATCGAAGGCTCGTCAGTGATGTTAATGAACTAAATTGTTGAAAGAGATACCAGTGTCTTTTCAGATGCAGCCAAAACATTAATAAAAAAAAAAAAAAAAAAAATACGACGCTTGACGACAGACATGCGGTTCTTGCGAAAGGTTACTCAAGACCTTGTTTTGAATTTTATTCATTATATAACGTCATAGTAATCTATTTTATCATGAAAAAGTAATGATTTGTTGGTATTTGCTTAAACAATTTCCCTGTGAAACACATTTTGAAATTTGATCTCTTTGGCAGGTCTGCGATCAGGAAAGAATCTACCTGGTTAATCCAGTGCACCTTCAGTATCTTTAATCTTTTGTTGATAAGTCCTTATTGCTTACAGTAATAAAGCATTTACTCCTGTACTTTCCGTTACATGTTCATCTAAGATATAAAAAGTGCTGTCCAATGACAAGGACGAACAAGGGATATGAGCGTAATTCTTGCCGCTCTTAGGTCAACGTTCAACTTTCAATAATTAAGGACTGATTAACCGTTGTCTACGAAAGCCTATTAGTGTCACTTTGAAAAACAAAAAAAAAACTTTTTTTCTCGTTAAAACGCGTTAATTATCTCGTTATAACGCGTTAGTTATCTCGTTAAAACGCGTTAGTTATCTCGTTAAAACGCGTTAGTTATCTCGTTATAACGCGTTAGTTATCTCGTTAAAACGAGATAAAATGCGTTATTTATACAGTTATCTATCTGAGAGATGTGACGTTTACGGTCAGGCTTCAGAATGAATTCGCTTATTTCTTTCGTGAAGAAGCTATCGAATGAAGAGAGTCAGAAGATGGAGAAATTAACTTGTTAACTGATATGTTTGCTTCTCAAATGTAATAGCTAGTTTCTAGCCTAAAGACAGGACCAAAAGATAATTATCGCGTTTGAACGAGATAACTCTCGCGTTTTAACGAGAAAACTAACGCGTTTTAACGAGATAATTAACGCGTTTTAACGAGATAACTATCGCGTTTTAACGAAATAACTATAGCGTTTTAACGAGATAACTAACGCGTTATAACCAGATAATTAACGTTTTTTAATGAGAAAAAAAGGTTTTTTTCGCTTTTCAAAGTGACACTAATAGGCCTTCGTAGTTGTCAGTATAACGTGGTCGGAATGGAAATTATGATTACGTGTTGTAACATTTCAGTGTGATAACACTATTAAAGTGTATCACAAAGACCCCATTATTTCTGCATGGACACTGTCCTCGTGTGACCTTACCTATTGCTGGGAAGTAAAAAATGCAAAATGCAACGGCCCCATTCAGTGACAGAATCTGCATTTTTGAAATTGGTTGTGATGAGAGCCATAACCTCATACTCTGTTCTATATTTGTTATATTATAGATTAAAACATTAAAATAAGGGAATAATAAAGAACACATAGCAAATTTATTAAGAGAGAAAACCTCTCCTTACAAACCAAAGGATTTAACTTGTTATCTCGCTGACCACTCTTGATATTTGTGTTAAAATTGGTGGCGGTAATTGATCAAGAATAAACGAACAAAACATGGTTTAATAAGTTCCGTCGCAGAAACACGAGTCGTTTATCCTATTTCTTGCTCTCTATTCAGTGACCATTAAAAAGAGGCCTTGCTTTTACTACAGCATGACTAGGAATACTACAGGATGGAAACATATACACCCGTTCTATGTCAAAATCACATTATTTTATCAAAATGCTTAAAATACAGAAATATTGCAAATAGGGTTGTAATATCAAAATGCAGTGAATGCACGCACAACCACATATTAAGAAGAAGCATTTCGAATTAAGAGATCTACTAGTGGAAAAAGTCCTCGAGAAAGTATTGAATCAAACTGATACTTGCGAAAGAGCAACACCAGATTAGGAAAAAACAACCAGAAAATACCTACTTGTCAACATATTCATAATCCAAACTCAAATTAAACTTAATCAGGGCAAAATATGAACAAAGATTTACACCGAGACTCCTGAAGAAGGAAAAGGAAAATAAGATTTGGTGCTCCCTGAAGCGTCTTCTGCTCCATCCGTCATGTAAAATATTTATCAATGAAGATACAGCTTAAAAGCATGAAATATGAAAAATGTCTGGACAAGAAAAAAAGGACATTAACGGTTTCAGAAAACAACTTTTCTGTTAATACCAATGTCATCAAAATTGGTGTTAGGTGCCCCCTACATGATGGCTTACTGACCAGATTCATTTTATTGACCAAAGAGTTAATTCATATATTTGCAAGTTAAAATTTCAATGAAATAGTATTATATCACGCCCCTTGTCCCTTGTCCTATCTAAAAAGATGTCATGTTGATATTATATAAATGTATCAGAAGGGCGCAAGTAAACAGATAGTCATGTTGCTCATAATCACAACTCGTTTTTGATGTTGTAGAGACATACGCTCATCTATGGCTGTACTTTCTGGGTTTTTTGTTTTTTTTTTTTTTTTTTTTTTTTTTTTTGTTTTGTTTTTTGTTTTTTTTTTAAAGAAACAAAAAATATCCAAAAAGAAATATCTAACTTTATCGCGCGAAATCGAAAACATTACAATATTATTCATCAGCCTACAATAGCTTAACTCACCCCTTCCCCTAGAACCCTTCCACCCTGTAAAAGAATCATCATGCTGCGTTTCATTGCATGTTGTGCGAGGAAACTAATTTTGAGATCCGGTGCGGATTCTAATGTTCGTCTTCTTACGGGACCAAACTTGATTCGCAATCTCCATGGCAGCATTGATATTATCTTTTCTTTTCAATTTATGGTATTTTTCTGTGTCACCCTAAACACCCGTCCTCATATGAACATTTACATGGCTGTTGGTGTCTCCCTAGACACACGTCCTCAAATGAACATTAACTTGGCTGTTGTTTTCTCCCTAGACACACGTCCTCAAATGAACATTAACTTGGCTCTTGTTGTCTCCCTAGACACACGTCCTCAAATGAACATTAACTTGGCTGTTGGTGTCTCCCTAGACACACGTCCTCAAATGAACATTAACTTGGCTGTTGTTGTCTCCCTAGACACACGTCCTCAAATGAACATTAACTTGGCTGTTGGTGTCTCTCTAGACACACGTTCTCAAATGAACATTAATTTGGCTGTTGGTGTCTCTCTAGACACACGTTCTCAAATGAATATTAACTTGGCTGTTGGTGTCTCCCAGGACACACGTCCTCAAATGAACATTAACTTGGCTGTTGGTGTCTCCCTAGACACATGTTTTCAGATGAACATTAACTTCGTTGTTGTTGTCTTTCTAGACACACGTCCTCCAATGAACTTTAGCCTGTTGTTATTGTCTCCCTAGACACAAGTCCTTATAAGAACATTAATCAGGCTGTGTCTTCCTATTCATCCGTCCTCAAATGAACATTAATCTGGCTGTCTGCACACGAACAGTAATTTGGATGTTGATGTCTTTCTAGACACCCATTTGCATTTGAACATTGATGTCTCCCGTTTTTGTTTTGGGTCATTTATAACGTTTACATTTTTTATTTGGGTGTATTTTTTACAAAAATAAATAAAAAAAACCATTTATTGTCGCACATGTTTGGTAAATAACAGCGAATGCAAACTACAGCATGATAAGGTTCAAATAATATATTGTATTTTTTAAGTAACACAACATTTTTTAAGTACTACAAAATTTAAGTAACACATAAGTCTATAGTTATTCATATGATTAAATACGCAAGCAGGGTAAAAAGATTAGCGAAAACAAAAGGACTTACCTGCAAGACTACATCTGGTATCAAACCCCAGAACAACAATAATTAACAGCTTGTAGAACATGACCGTCGTGCAGTCAGCCTCCAGAATAGGATGATGTGATCGGATTGTGTTTTAACACTCATACCTGCGGGTACTCGTTACAGACCAATGGCATGATGTACCATCCAATGAGAGAAGGCCTACTTTATCGAGTTTCACAAAGAGTGATATGTTTGTTGGGTACTATTTAGTTAAATGAAACACGATTGGTTGTATAAGTTTCATAGTCGTTATTATAGATATGTTTTTTAAGATGGTGGAATTTGTGAAATGTTAGCGAGGCGAAATACCCGCCACATAGTCTCTATTCCTTAAACACATCTCATCAATGCTATTTACTTGTTCATTACAAAGAAAAAATAAAATTGCCTATGTGATATTAATTAAATTAATGGGGTATACAATTGTTTGAAATTGTCTCATCAGAGGATTTGAACTGATTTATTATGATATAATAATGTTTGAATAATTGAAAATAACCTTATTTCATCATGGATAGTTACATTTAATCGTTTAAACAGATTATGGTAGACATTGGGTCGGGCAAAGTAATCTTAAATATTGATTTTGAAGTCGTTGTACGTATCGTTGTATTTCAGGAGATTCAATGATAGGTTACTATTATTTGCTATTGGGAATATTTTGTTTTCTTCATCAAGGATGCGGCACCTGTAATGTGTTGGAACGGATCATACGCGCGTGCATTACCGATTGTAAAAAAAGTGACCATTTATTAAGGAATATATAGTAAATAAATAATAATGATAATAATAGATTAGCAACATATCATGTTCTATCGATATAATGCCAGTTAGGTTCCGTCAACACATTTCAATAGCGACAATAATGTAACCAGATCATGGTATGGCTTTCTATCACAGTTGTCATACTGTTGTATGGAAAATGTCCGCTTGTATAGATAAGCCCTGAAGTTTCATTAGCCAGGTTAATTTACAATATAATTATGTTGCGGATTTTTTTTTTATACCTTTTGTACCTTATATCAATATCGAATGGAGTCCATATATCAGCTGAAATGAAGTGGTCCCTCTATCAGCTTGCCTAAGTTATTGATACAGAACAATCTAACATTAATATCTGTAAAATATTACTATTAAATTGATAAACGACTTTGTTATTTTCGAATGTAGAGGAAATTATCGGCTCAATACATACAGCTTAAAATATGTAATGTTTTTACTGATATTTAACAAAAGGACACGTTTTCCAGCTGCAACAGCTTCTAGATTTCCCTGTCTGAGCATTCATTGATTAGGGACCCGTATTACAGATACTGTATCCTATAACAGTCCCGTCCGTCCCTCCGTCCGAAAACTCGTGTGTCTGTCCACAAATTTAGTCCCCAATGATAACTTTATTATTTGTTTGCTGGTTAACATGGCCTTTGGTTATAATGTCCAAGTTGAACAAAAAATAAAGTACTGAGGTCAAAAAGTCAAAGGTTATGCTATTAAATCCAAAGGAATCAATGTCGATTTTCATTTTTGTTACTGTTATTACATAATGAAGCAAAGTGATTCAAATCAAACAAGAAGTCAAGTGACCCAATGTCAATGACGCCAGGTCAAAAAGCTAAATGTCACTGGGTCAAAGGTCAAAGTTTAATTTCATAGCTATTCACTAATGAATATTTTGTGATGACAATATGAAGGTTGTTAGAATCAAACAAGGAATCAAGTAACCAAATAAGCGGGTATAAGGTATTTTTCCTTTCCATGCGATTGTTTTAAAAGTCCAAATGTTTATTATCAACCAAAGCGTTATTTGCAAATGGATTCGTGATGACTAAGGGTGATACATAGCCACGCGTCGGGGCTCTTGCTTACCTTACAGTGCCCTAGTTTACTCAGCAATGTGTGTCTCGGGATAAAAATAGCATTAGATAAAACTTTGGTCGCTTTGATAACATTAAAAGTGTCCTTGTACATATCACAGCACGTGCTATTTCTTCACGTGATGTCAGGTTTGATATTCTAAGTATGCGTGTTGTTTTATATTGTTTTATAGCATAAGCACACGGAAATATTTCTGATATGCATGTTTACTTTGTGTAATATGGTAAAATATTTTCGTTATTATTTAACTGAATATGAATAAAAATTAATTAAAAAGAGTTTAATTATTGACTGCGATTAAACGTGAGACAAAATTCGGCGTGAACTCGTTATAGTGATAGTCACGTAGCTATGATTACAGACTTAACATAAAAATACAACTTTTACTTGGTGTAGAAAAGTCACATAACCATTATAGCAGACTTACACAATGAACAAGTATTAATTGTTGGAGAAAAGCCACATTACAGTGATCACAGGATTACACAATCAACAACTATGAATTGTTTGAGTTAAGTCATTTAAACACGATCATAAATTCAAAGTCATTTGGACTTTCGGCCACGTAGATTTTGCATACAACCTAGACTATATTTATCAATGTGTGTGTGTGTGTGTGTGTGTGTGTGTGTGTGTGTGTGTGTGTGTGTGTGTGTGTGTGTGTGTGTGTGTGTGTGTGTTTGTGTGTGCTTGCGTGTGTATGTGTGTGTGCGTGTGTGTGTGCGTGCGTGTGTGTGTTTAGATATCAACATTATCATCCAATCGTTTACTATCAAAAGGTAGATATTTCCTGTTAAATTCAGATACATTAACAGAACATAGGAGTTGTATGAATTTGTATATACCACGCTTACTTCTGTAATACGGTTTAATTATGTTTTGTGGCATATCTTGATAGTACGGAAAGAAGATTAAGAAAGGTAATAGTCTTCAATCTCACTGAGGTTACACTTGATACATTTTTTAAGTTTGTGTGAAGACATTCTAATTCTGGTAAAATTTCTTTGTAATTCCATTTTACAACGTGAAAACATTTGTTAAGTATTGAAAAACGTGATCTTTTCGAGATGACGTTATAGTTTCTTGACATTTCTGTCGATAAATATTTCATAATTCATTTCTAATGATATTACATTACGTGTTGTCAACAATATTTAACTCCAAGAGAAAACCAAGACAAAAATCTATACAATTTTTTTTCTAACATTCAATGATCACGTATCTTCTTTCCCAGACATATTATCATACCATGGTTTAAGATTACAAGAGTCTGTATGCCTCAATTCTCTCCAATATTAAAAAAATCTAAATTTCCCAATATTACTTTAAGGATATGGCCATATTTCCTTAAACATAATTTACAACTGTTGCAGGTACTTTTTTGAACACCTGCTATTTTTTTCCACAAAAACTGATATTCAATTTCTTAACGTCGGGCGCTTGATGGAATCCCCAAATTTCGGGGTATAGTTTATCAAGCCACTTACCAATGCGTGAAATACCGATGATTGGGTTTCAATAATGAGATAGTTATCTCTACATAATTAAGAGACAGCATACTTTCTGCTTTGATCCGCGACCCTTTCCTGGCTTTGTCTGATTTTACCAAGAAAATTGATACTTAGAAAATTGAACTTATGAACTATTTCCATTTTTTTCTCATCATAAAACCATTCTTCATTCTCCCTAAGAATCGCACCATTTCTGAAATCTACAACTTTTTGTTTTATTACGTGTGTAACTTAGTGGCGAATAATAAGTTACGTAGACCTTCTGGAGTTTCAGCTAAAATAACAGTGTGACCACTATACATAAAGAGAAAGATTTCATTCCTGGTGTTCAATAATTGGACAGTTCTCATCAATATCAATAAAATTGCATTTCAAAATTGTTAACATAAAACGAGTATAAAATTGGGTACAACACTTCTCTCTGAAACAATTCGTACTTATATGCAAGGAAATCTTAATTCAACAATTGTATTTTACACAGAAAAAGAATTTTCCATATTTTAAAGTGGGGTTTTGAAATAATGGAAATATTGACAGCTAGTTCTGATTGTCTGTGAACTTTATGCACTTATGAGTCGGACGTTGGAATATGTAATAAGATAACCGGAATGCGGAAATGACGTCTAGCGAAAAAAAAAAAAAAAAACCGATGACTGTCAGTGAAAAGTCCCGTACATGGTAGGTATGATCACATGTTTCACTGGAGTTAATATGCTGTGTATGTATACCACATTTTGTATTCTATAAATGCTGATCAAATATGTCAGTGAGAAAGATTCTCTGCGAAATATACGCCGTTTAATTGCACGAACAGGATCCTGTTTATTCTAACACTGAAAACTATATACTACATGTAGTAGTTCGAAATTGATGATGTAGGTTTTAAATCTAAAAATCTATAACTTTGCAATAACGATCAATATTTGATTCTATCTATCATTGAAAACTTTAGACTTGCTTTTTTCATAAAGACTTTTTTTATTGCTGTTGTCGTTTTCACCGTGAATCCGCTAACTTGTTTTAAGTGACGAGAAAACGGACTAAATAACACGTGATCACCAGATTTCTATTGCTTTGAGTGAACTTGTTTGCAATGTACAAGTGGATAGATTAAAAACAAACATATACAAAGCGGCCGAAAACGGATTGATTTTCTGTAGCTTGGTAACGTCACAGACTTAGATATAAAGCTTAAACATATAGCCTATTTACTTTTTAGTATATCACAACCAGTTTTACAAATTATGGGTGACATTTCAATGACTACACTGTCACCTTCATCAAACAAATGGTTAAAATGTAGCAAATTCACACCGAGATTATACAGTGTACGCGCTGGTATATTGAAATCATTTGATGAAGGCGACAGGTGAATTCATCGAAATATCATACATGACATTAAAGTGTTTCACTGGATTTGATTTACTACCGGTGTCATATCATACATGTGTCCCCTTTCATAAAAGTATCCGGGTGCTTTTATGATAGGGGATACAAATATGATATGACACCGGTTAAACAACGTAACAATGCTGTACGTCACGTCCCGCCAAACCAAAAGTGGGTAATTTATTTCGATAAAGCTGGACTAGCTGATTATTCTTATCAATCAATATGTTTTGGTATCCATGGTAACTTACATCGATATCGACTTTAAAACGGAGGCCTACATTAATATTATGATCTGTAATATATTTGCGAAATTATTTTGTTATTTCGATCATGCTTCCCTCTACACGCCAGTAATAAATATGGACCTACTAATGAATGAAATATCGTTATTTGAAAAATTATTATTTGAAAATGGTGTGTAGTTTCCTGGTTTACAGTTGTCTCCTGTCCCTGTCTTATAACTTGTGGTAATCTAAGCCATTTGTTTGGTATGTTACTTGATTGCTAACGGTGCTTGATTTTGTCGTTTTCTTTAAAAACTATGGGTGTTCTTTATGACAAATATATCTTTGTACGTCAATTCATGAATATTAATTTATTTGTTACTTGTTCAATTGCAATAACACAGACAGAATGGAAAGTTTTCCGGGTGAGTTTACCGGAGAATACCTGTGTAAGAGCGACATTCAGTTCCACGATTACGGTAGTTGTGAAAGCAAGAAACTATGTTCATCTGTAGCATTTTTCTCCGATGTGTTCCTGGACAGAAGTTCTATTTGTGAACACCTTACCTTTGTTACGAACTGCCGGACAGAAGTTCTATTTGTGAAGACCTTACCTTTGTTACGTACTGCTGGACAGAAGTTCTATTTGTGAAGACCTTACCTTTGTTACGTACTGCCGGACAGAAGTTCTATTTATGAAGACCTTACCTTTGTTACGTACTGCCGGACAGAAGTTCTATTTGTTGACACCTGACCTTTGTTACGTACTCCTGGACAGAAGTTCTATTTGTGAACACCTTACCTTTGTTACGTACTGCCGGACAGAAGTTCTATTTGTGAACACCTTACCTTTGTTACGTACTCCTGGACAGAAGTTCTATTTGTTGACACCTGACCTTTAGCCTTTGTCTTGACACCGTTGTTTGTCAACCGATAATGTACACGTTTTCTGCTTCTCATAACTTTGATTTACGCAGAATATTAAAAAAACGTTTATCAAATTTTAAAGCAACGCAATGTTTATGGCTGTTAAGACAAGTCTTGAAACAGTTCAGAATTGAAACCTCTACTTAACGTTTTGTAATGGAGAGTTGTACCGGGAGATTGCGCATGTCCCGTTCCTTCTAAGCATTTCTCCAGTTCTGTTTGATATGGGGAAAGTGAAGAGTGTGTCACTTTTCAGTATCTTTGTATTGTCCATTGCTTGGATGATTTCCACCATGATTTACCGTTCCTCTTCTATACAAATGTTAGGATGTCCAACTCATTCCGTCTTGTTGAATAGAGGAAGTTTTCTAACCATATAACCTTACATATTTATCAAGCTCTTGATATTCCTAACTGTATATTAAATAACCATATTTTGTTGATTTATTCTGTTTTTGTATTTTGTCTGGCTAACCTTTAATATCTATGTAGACAAAAGTTCTAAAAAGTATGCCAATATATCTAAGACTTCTTCACATTCCCTCCTTCCAACTTCTGCATAATACAACGTATAATGTTAATTAATTTGATAAATTTACCCAGAATTCCCTATGCATTGTCAATTTTGTAATATTTGTGATATTTTTTTTTCTTGATTAAAAAATGACTAACGGTGTTGTAATTTGTTTTATTTACTTATGTAATTTGTTTTGTTTGCTAGACACTGAACCTTACCTGAATCATGTAATTTGTTTTGTTTGCTAGACACTGAACCTTACCTGAATCATACGCTAGGATTTTTAATCAACTGAGAACACTCTCCTTTATTTAAATTTACGCTATATTAGTATTCATAAAACCACATAAACAGTTTTCTATGTTTTAAATATTTGCTTTATGTAAGTACTGTTTGTAAATTGGACCGTTAGGGTACCTTATATCGAAGTCCGTGGTAACACTGGTCGACATTTTGTTAGCGTACAAGTGTTTGGTATTCTCTAACTTGATTCAACACAGTAACATTACATTGTATGTAACCAAATGTTATAATATCGTTCAATTATTGCGTTTACATGTTCTCAGTGTTATATTAATCAGGAATATATATATTTTCAAACATTTTGAAACATTTGTTATGTACCGAAAAAAAAATGCCAGCTACGCCATGATGTACAGGGCTAATATTGTTTATTGTTCTAAATATTTATTTTTCGTTGGCATAAATAAGTTTCCTTTTCAAAAATAAAATTGTGTAGAGGGTTCTGTAGCTCTTCTTCCATGGTAATTGTCCATACACAAGGAAAAGAATCGTACCTTTTTGTCGAGTTCGCGATTATCGACAGCCGTTGACGATCACTCTAAGCTCATATCGACCGAAAGCCTTGTTTGTTTTACCATCTGAGTGGAGCAAAGGGCACTAACTCTAGGAGGTCAGTGATCATATACAGGTCATAAGTGTAACTTGTTTCAATCGATCACCGGGTCAATGAATATTACATGTTATATAATAAATAAATGATTGTGCAGAATGTGTGTTTGTGTTATAGTACAAATATCACCGATATTTTTTACGAGAGGCTGAGAAGAGGTTTCATAAACCCTGGACTCCTTCGAATCTCTGTATTCACTAATGGATATAAATATTCATGAGATTCCTTTCGATCAAAAGCTATGATTAAGATTTTTAAAACCAGTGTAATGTTACTCAAGTTAATTAATCAGTTGTTTAAACAAAACTGTCATGAATGGACACAACAAGGCGTATCTGGGTACAACCCTGTGTTGGGTTGAGATACAAGTTTCATTACATTCATTACAAGCGCTTCACCTACCAAACGTTTTGGCGATGTGTATTACATACTTCCGTCTGGCTGCGCATGCGCAATTAGAAAGGAGGCTCCGAACGTGGCGACGTCAGTATAGACAAGATAATTATAATTAAATATTTAGACGAAGTCATTCCATTTATAGACACATTTATCTTTCTAAAGAGGCGACTTTATTCAGACATATAAGAACATGGGTTCGTCTGGAGAATTCGGAAACCCCCTGAGGAAGTTTAAATTAGTTTTTCTTGGAGAGCAAAGTGGTAAGTTTACATGGAAATGTCAGAATTAGGCTAAGCAGAACATGAAAACATATTCAAGTTACTGTTTGTACATATATATCGTAAATTTATTGTTTATTTTTATGTAGAGTGGCTGTGTTTACATATGTCTCGATTTGAAAGGCTATTTTGTTTATATGAGGATGTTGGTAAAAAATTATGTTTTGCCGGTGTTATGATTGACAGCTCTGCCTGTGAGTCACGGGTTACGTTTAGAAATTTACATCACAGCCTACATCGAAGTCATGATTTTAAATAGAGTAAACGTATGACAGTTTCACTAAATTTCCTGGTTGTCGACAATCAGTTGTCCGAAATTTGCTCACTGGAACACCCGAGGCCCCATTGGAGTGAAGAATGTCAAAATCATTGAACAGACCAGCAAGACTAGCTACATTTGGGGAGGTGAATGGTATGGCTATTTGATCTGTATATGTCCTCACTTATATGTGTTGATATGGTTTCAGGTTAGGAACTTTAATGAGAAATTAATCCATAGTCCAGTTCTGGATATGTACATATATCCAGTGTCAATCATGTCGCAAGGAAATATCTTGTAACAATGACCATCTTACTTTAGCTGAAGATACTTATCAATGCCATGAGTGCTAGTACAGCTACAAGAAAGGCAATTGTGAGGATAGGCTTATTAAATGATAGGCTTGAGGAATTAAGGGAGTTCATCGATTTAAAGCCAAGAGAAGCATGCTCCATTAGGCATTTACTGAGTGACAAGTACCACGTTTAACCAAATGTATATTCTAAGTACAAGCCATACTCGCCTGGTCCATTTATACAACTCCACCTGTTGTTTTTCTATTCAATTCAGTATTTAGATTTCAACCCAAGGGTCCTCTTACCACAACCTTTAGGGTTTTGTTCGTCATCAATTTGAATCTTATTCCTGTCATGTGTCCCATCAGGAATCAAACCTGACATCCAGTGTCCATGCCACTACCAATTGAGCCAAAGAATTAAGAAAAATCATCAATTAAAATTTATGTTCATCCCTCTGTGTATATATCTGCTGATGTGGGTAGTATTGTGTTTCTGTTTTTATATTATTATCTCTCAATACCTTTGCATGCTGGCTGAGTGAGAAAGAGTTTATCACACCATGTACAATCTACACTTACCTGTTACTTCCTTGAGGTAGAGGGCTAGTGATGATGTTCAGATGTCTTAACCACTTGGCCACTCATGTATATACCTCATATTTACATATCACAATATTTAACACCATTGTATTCTGATTTTCTGATTTTGTTGTGTTTCAGTTGGGAAGACGTCATTGATCACACGTTTCATGTATGACAGCTTTGATAACACATACCAGGTAAACTTTAGTGTAATATTGATCATTGAAAGTTAAAATATGTATAGATATGTGAATTTTGAGTCGATAACTTCAGACCAAAGATAAGATGCCACGGAATATTATTAACTTGTATATTTTGAATTTAGAAATTAAAGGAAAAATAGTGTTTATGTACAAAAATTATGTAGATTTATACAGTACTGTACAGAGTGTACCATGATTTGAAGAGAAACAGGTCGCAAATAAAAAGGATTGCTTTTAACTATGCACATATAATGATAGTAACATTTATTGATTTTTCTGATTCTATGTTCAATATACATGCAGGAGAGAAGGTTTGAGTGCATGATTACCAATTGACCATAAACACCAAATTGTACAGAACAGAATTTTATTTAACACTCAGATCAATATACATTATACATGAACAACACACATATATAATAAACAATAAGTAGCTCAGGCGTTATTAGTTTACTTGGAGAATGAGAAATTGATATTTCTATACTACATGCATGTAATAATGAGGAAACTTCAATTGTACAAAAGAATCCATAATATTTTATGGTATGAAGGAACTGATAGGAATAATTTCAATATTTTGTTACTTCAAAAATCACATTCAAAAACATTTATTGTGTGTCACATAATGTTATTCCCTGGAAACGTCTTCCATCACAACCAGTGTACAAGTGTGACTGGGCAGTCTCATTACATTTAGTGTGACTGGTCAGTCTCATTACGTTAACTATGACTAGTCAGTCTCATTATGTTAATTGTGACTGGTCAGTCTCAATACGTTAAGTGTGACTGTTCAGTAATTAATTCTACAGGTCACTAAGATGGTTCTTAACTTGTGCATGAGTCAAGTGGGAGTGTATGCTTTTAGTATTTATCATACATAGTGTATACTCAGGCCTCGAATTTAAGGCTTTTTACTGGCTATTTGCAAGTAGAAATCCGAGAATTGCAAGTAGAAAAAATAATGACTTGCTTTTTTTCAGCAAGTGGATTCATCAGATACAAACTGTGATTGTCTGTCTATTCCTAACATTTCACAGAATTAAATTGTTTTGAGTTTTGATTTTCAAAGTGTTTATATTGGGACAAAGCAGTTCTTCTATAATATTGATATATATTGGATGAAGCCAGGTAATACATTATAAATCACAAAACACATTATTTGAACATGGAGATTTGCGATAATAGCAAGTAAAAAGTCAATTTAGCAAGTACAAATTTAAGGCACTTGCTGTTTTCAGCAAGTGACAAAAAATGTTAAATTTGAGGCCTGATACTATAGTTTTCAACATTCATAGACTGTATACTTTAGTATTCATCATACATAGAGTATACAAACTTTAGTATTCAGTGTTTATCATATGTAGAATTCATATTATAGTTTTCATCACTTGAGAATGACTTGTCAGTAATCATGAAAGTAATTACTGAACATAACTGGTGAGTGGGTGTCAGTATCACAGGAGTGTTACTTGTCAGTGATAATGCCACTTTTATATAGAAAGTGATTTGTGCTGATCACATGTATTTAGAATAACATAAATGGTAGTCTAACACTGTTTTTTTTCTATTTTCAGGCAACCATTGGAATAGATTTTCTGTCAAAAACCATGTACCTAGAAGACAGAACAGTAAGTATACCAATTTACAATAAGGCATGAAAACATTTATCTCTTGTCATCATAACATATTGGAAACATGTACCAGACAGTTGTTCCAAGTTTTTCTCTAAAGTTCAAATTTGTAAAGAGGTATATGCTAGATAGTTTCCCGAAACATATATATAAGTAGTGGTGAGTTTTTATGTACTGTAGACTTCATGTGTATACTGTTTTCAATTTTCAGATGAAAATATATTTAAGTACTGATTAGTCCGTAGCAGTATATCTATGCCTTTACTGTTTAGATATTTCAAGTTTGTTGTTATTATTATAATCACAATCTTAACAACTGATGTCAAGTTTGTAAGAGGAAAAAATAATACATACCACGACTAATAATTTATGTAATTATATTTCACTTTTGATTTCAAATTTTAACAACAGAAAAAATAACTTGATATAGTCATATGATTAATTTTCATTGTACATGGCAAAAAAAAAAAAAAAATGAATCAAGTTCAGTTTGCAGAAGGATTATTTTATACTGTGCTGATATAATGATACATGTGTTTGAATTATGACATGACATTAAAGTGAGACAATGTTGAAAACGATAAGCTGTTTTTCTGCCATACATTAAAGCTAGATTTTCCATTCTGTATTCATAGATCCGTCTTCAATTATGGGATACAGCTGGACAAGAAAGGTTCCGAAGTTTAATACCAAGTTACATTAGGGATTCCTCTGTAGCAGTTGTAGTCTATGATATAACTAGTAAGTAACATCAACATGGCATATTTTTACAACTGGAATTTTAATATGAGTAGATATTAACATTTAAATCATGTAATAATCCCCACTCTAGGCCTCATATTTCTTAACTTTTATGTAATGTACTTTTCTAAACAAAAGTCTTGAATTTAGATAACAAACTAAAGATATAATTTTCAGATATTTTTATGTATTCATCCAGTGTGCAATAAGCCTAGAGTGAGGGTGGGGAGGGACATGAGTTCTTGAGTGAAGGGAAAAATACCACTGGATTAAAGTATTTGAAAAAGATTACATCAGTTATTCTGGTGCTGTTTGTTAATAAGCACAAAATTTTACATCAATTACATTATCACTATTAATCAGTAAAATTGCTTTTGTGTGTACTTTAATCTGTGTGGGAGGTTTGCTTTAATTACTCTTGAGGCTGGGACAATTTTTCTGACTTTCTGTATTGCCTTGCAGATGCTAATTCCTTTCAACAAACATCTAAGTGGATAGATGATGTGAGGACAGAGCGAGGCAGTGATGTTATAATTATGTTAGTAGGAAACAAAACAGATCTATCGGACAAGAGGTATGTATAACAACGACATACAAGTTATCTTTACGGAAGAGCTTGAACATACAGTAAAACTGTGTGCTAAGACAAACGTGGTTTGACCATGTCAATAGTTTGAGGAATACAGTACTAGTGTATCAGAGTACTCGGAGGTTGGTCATAGTCAGGTAGAGTTCTACTGATCGTGCCCAACCATCCATATCGGTGAATGATTTATTAAGTTCACAATTTTTTACTAATCCAATTTATGATTAATCTGAAGTTTTGATTAACTTAAAACTACAGTTTGTATGAAATTTCACGGAGATGAATGTTGCAAAAGGTTAATTCATGACACTAGTCTGTACTTTAACAGCAATATATAACATAAACATGCAGAATGCATGTTGCAAAGAATGCTTGTTTTCAACACTTAGTACATGTAAGCGAGAAGAACTGTAGAAACTTTTAACATTTATCTGTATTCTGTCACTTAGTATGTGCCATTCTGTGAATTGGTTTACACAGGGACAAACTACCATTTAAACAAAAGTCGATTTTTCTCTATGGAATTACGGAACTGGGAAACAATTTTCTTAGAAATGTCTTGATAAACCAATACAATTACATAGCAGATGGTGGTACAGGTATGTTATCACTGTAAATCCTGTAATTATCTGGAGTCCTGCCAAACATCTGTATAAACACACAGGAGTGATTGGAAGTATTATTCTGGTGTTAGACACAGTTGTGCGTGATACAGGAAAATTTGGCAAGCATGACAGCTGTTCGAAGGAAAAAAAGAGGGATGGATAAAGATCAGTTCAGAAAAGAACTGGGTATTTGAGGAATTACAGTTCAGGGAATCCAAGGTTAAATAACCCGAAATATATAAGGGCATTGACAGGATCAGGCAGTTAGTGCAACAAATTGGTGGTATAGAAGGAACACAAGTTCAATTGCAAATGTATGTGAGGTTTTAGTGCACCTAAATATCATAATGTCATCATTGGTGAATTTTTAATTTACTAATTTAAACATCGTATACACTGCTGGTCTTTAGTTGAGATGAACCTTGATATTTGTTACTGTAACCTCAGGATTAAGTTATTTACTGACACAAAGTGGAAGTTAATATCATGTCATAAGGGTAAACAATTCTTTATTCATTTATTTTTTATTTGAGATGAAGTGAATAAATATGTTCTTCATATGACCCATTATTAAGTATTGATTTTCTTTTCCTTTCATGACATTATCTAAGTATAATTGAAATCTTTTATTCTTTGCATTACTAAACTGATCATCAATAATGATGTATTCTTCAGACAAGTGACAACAGAGGACGGAGAGAGGAAGGCAAAGGAACTAAATGTGATGTTTATAGAAACCAGTGCCAAGGCTGGCTACAATGTGAAACAGGTAACGTCAGAAGGAAGTAAGAACACAGCATGTTGTTGTCAGGATACAGATGATGACCTCTTTTAGTTCTAATGACATTTGATTCCGAGTTAAATTAAAAGATAATTGAAAAACTAATGTGATAACCAGTTTCCTGTTTACTGTTGTTACTGACCAATACCTGAATGTGACATTAATCTTCAGTGGATATCTCTATGTATTCTCTAGAAATTAATGAAGTAGATAAATATAATAAATCAAAGAATTGGATGCCGATATCTAGTTTCCATGCACACATTTTAGTCAAATAGTTAGGAGATAGGATTTGTATGTATATAAGGTGGAGTATATAGAACCCCTAACAGCTAGTGTACTGTCACATACATTCATTCTTGTGCTTCTTTGTTTTAAAAGTCTATACATTATGTAAATTGATACAAAATAAACAAACTGCTTTGGATAGTGATTGTACCTAGTATATGGAAAGTGAAAGAACGCAAATATTTCGGACTGTGTTGCATTGAATGCGATTTCAGTGAACGTTTAGTATTGAACTATATTTCTGTTTAGAATCATCATTGTTTGAATGAATTTGATATTTTATATATATATAAACTAGAACTTTGAAATGAAGGGAATTAGTTGTGCGAATGTACATTTTCACAAACAAATGTCAATACTTTTTCATTCTTGCAGGTCCCTCTAAAATTATGATTGAAGAATTTTATAGTATGCTTGAAAATTCTGAATGACAGATATTTAAAATAAAATTATAATAATATCATGTACAGTGAAATTAGGCTTTGTTAAATAAACGCTTATTAAGTAAATGATCATGTCTAAAATAGTTCTAATGAAGATATTCTTACATAGCTGTTCATCAGGAGCGTCTATTTTTCTTCTTATTGTAGTTTCATCATAATGTGAAACAAAATTAACCTTATTATAAAACCTGACGTTTTCTTATATAAGATAAATTCAGAACCTCAAGCCACTTTAAATATATGTGTGAACATTTGTCGTTTAAGTTATTCCGCCGAGTTGCTGCAGCGCTACCTGGAATGGAAACCACAGAACCCAAGAAGGGAGAGAGTATCCTTTATGTGTTATATATATATGTACATATGTTATGGTGCAGGGTAAGGACTTATCATGAAACAGGTAAAACAGACTTTAACTTGCTGGATAGCAGTATGGTGAAATGGTGATATTTTATCATACTACAGGTAAAACATCTTGATTATATCTAATTAGATAATTCTTACTGGATAATTCTATGGTCTAATGGTGATGTTTTATCAAAAAAGGAGTAAAACACATCTTGTCCCTATCAATCTGGATAATTTTATGGTTTGTGGTGATTTTGTCATTTTATTGGAAAACACATCATAACTTTACCATCTGGCAAAAACCCTTGAGGGTTTCATGGAATTTGCCAAAAGGTCACTTACAATTGTATAGGCTATAATTTCATTTAGAAAACATTTGCGTGAGTATCTATGTAGTGAACATAAAGGTGATTGTTTGTTATGTAAAGAAGCTCTGTGATACTGACAGTATTCTAACCAGCTTGATGCAATAACTTTGGATGGACAAGGGAGATAACTCAAAGGTAGGTGGTAGACAGCTTGTAGTAAGCTTGTGTGGTCCCTGTATACTGTTAATATTTCTAGACATACCCTGCTTACATTTGGTATCACAACATCATGATGGAGGCAAAGAATCGCAAGATGTACCAAGTAGGGATTTAATTAAATAAATGTATTAACAAACTTGCCTTTTACCGCTAGTATTTTAATAAAAAAAATGACAGTAACATCTGCCTTACCCCATGGGTTTTCCAATATAATTAAGACTTTAACTGTGTAGGATCCCTTATGCGATTCCATTTGTAGTCCCCAAAAATGATCATCTGATGTAACTTATTTAAAAATTCCTGTAAACTAGATAAATATCTAAAGACAATTTTTTTGTAACTTTGTTCAATATATATATTATTCCACGAAATTTTTGATAAACATATGATATTTTCAATGATTAAATAGTAAAATTGCACAGATACATTTATCTATGGTATTTGTGATGAATTTTAAACCTGTTATTTATGGATACTTCGATTCTTGCACTGTGGCATCACAACTATTCTATCCCTAACAATAGATGCTTTTTTCATTCTATCCTGCCTTGTTAAATTTACTAATCATATGCATGCATTATCTTGCTTATGTTATATCTACTCTTGCTTATGATGCTTTTAAAATGTGTCTGTACTGCTTTCATGCTATGAAATATTAATTTGCATTTTTGCTTGTTATTGGTCCAAATACCAGTTATCTCCCTTTGCATAATTTGAGCATGGCCTTTCTGCTTTCCGGAGAAGTTCTAACAGTAGTATCTGTACAGATATAGATGTATTGAATGTGACCATTATCTCTATATAGACTAAGCATATACTGAAGGCTTTATGCTGTATGAACATTTATATATTGATAGGAAAAGTAGTTTTAAATGTCTTTTATTACACACTAAATATGTTGAGGGAAATATTCTGGAGATAGTTGTCATGATTACTTATAATTATCAAGAGGTTAAGGAGAATAACACAGAACATGAAGTGGAATTTGGTTCAGAATTATTTTCAGTTAGTGTTTATAGGTATACAGGTTGTCAACATGCAAAATTTATGTTTGATTCAGATCTGTACACATTTTCAGTTCCATTTGAAGTGATATTTGGGTTGTACTTCTAAAACATTTCTCTACCATCTCTGTATAGTTTCTGTAGCACTTAAGTCTACATTATCTTGCTGAAAAAGCATTTGTGAAAGGACCATTTGAAAATAACAATTTTAAAGAAAACAAATATTTGTTAAAAATTCCTTCTAAACACAAATTGTGTTATAGTGTTATAATTGTATCAAGAGTTTAATGGCAAGTGCAGTGTATTAAATCATCTGTCATAGATAAAAGCCATCAAACTATGAATCAACTGTGTATGGTACAAATATACATTCCTATGTGTGAATTTAGTTATCAAATTAATATTGACCAAATGATGGATAGCCTCCATATGTAACAAATAAAATCTCTACCAATTTGTATATTATATTGTAAATTATAAATAAATGTATTACAGATGTTATTCACATAAAGGTAACACTGCTGAAAAAACACAAAAGTCATCTTATCTTTCGCCATTGAAACAAATTCTGATTTTAAAAAATTTCTGTTAATTTGCATTTTTAAAGCATCGTCTGGAGCATGGCTCTCACACTATAGAACCACTTGTAAAGTATTTCAGTGGTGTTACAATAGCACTTCCTTAGTATTTGTATTTTGATGGAACATCAGATGTGTACAGATCTGTATAAATGTGTATTTATCGTATTAATGTTCAAAGTGTGTCCACAGTCTAAGTAAATAAATAATGTATGTACTATAAAAAAAAGTCTTAAGCTAACTATCTACTTTAGATTTAGATATATACAAATATTTTTGTTTTTGTTTTTTTTCTTTATTTGTGTGAAAAATCACCAGTTGGTAAAATGCTTTTCTTTTTGTAAAATCATTTAAACTTGTGAGATATTGTTGTGTTACTGATAGATAACTAGGAACACTATTCTAAAATTCAGCGTCTTTTGTTAAGTCACGGAAGTTAAGGTTTAGATATATATGAAGTCTTTTGAAATTATTTTTAGTCACTCCTCACATTAATGGAAACAGTTTGTGTGTAACTAGCTATTTGAGGAAAATTTGAGAGAAATGGATTTCTGTTAGTTATTAATTGATATGCTGAAAGCTTGATCAGAATCTGTATGCAACTATGAGATGTTGCCATCGCAAACTTGATTGAACAGAGCCATTTACAATAAGTCATGTAAGTTTTTTAACACAAAGGAAGTTTTCATGGCCTTACAGATTTCTTTTGCAATCTTCAGACTTACATATGTCTTGATATGTGGTTGGTGGTGGGATAAAATCTGTATTGCAGTCATCTTTATTTAACAGTTTGCTACCTAGGCTAAGATCACAAGTATTCAAAATGACAAAGTTTCTAAACTAACATCTTATACAGAGGAGATCACACTTAAATGTTTTAAGTACTTTCTTATTGCTTTCCATATTTTTATTTCATATGGATGTTGTTAGTTTCATTTAGTTTGTTTTTGGTTTCCTTAACTTTGGTTTCTTCAGTGACGGAGGTAAAATTAAAGGACACACCGACAGAGCCTGAGGCGAAGGAAGGAGGATGTACTTGTTAGTCTGTCTGTCCATTTATATTTTGTCTGTTTTTTGTCTGTCTTGTGTCTGTCTCTGTGTGCACACTTTCTGATCTGTCAAGTACTGTCTTGTGTGTTTTGTTTCATTTCTATGTTGAATAAGTGACTACAATATTGAAACGTGATTTTGTACATAGACATAACTGGCCTCATGTATATCTGTAGCAAAAGACATGGATGTTCATGGAGATTCCTTGCCTGCAGGCATATATGAACTCCTTATGTAGCAGAATATTAGAAAATGTTTTACTGTGTATGCATTGTATATGTACAGACTATTTTGTACTTACATAGTATATACTGATGTAAACTTCATATATCTGTATACAAAAGATAGATTTATGTATAAATTTTATATGAGGTCAGTACAAATTGTATGTACATATAAAATGTATATTTATGTTTTAAGTTGATAGATGCAAAATATAATTTGTGTATGTGAACAAAACAAATTATATTTATTTATATGCATTGTATAGAATACAAAAATATATTTAATGTATACATTGTTTAGTTGAAAAAATTTAAATCATACATTGTATATAGGTGGTTGGTACAATGTATGCTTTGATGCATACATTGTATTATCAGTTGTTACAATGTATGTTTTAATGTATACATTGTATGGGCAGTTGGTATGATGTATGTTTTAATGTATACATTGTATGGGCAGTTGGTATGATGTAGGTTTTAATGTATACATTGTATTGGCAGTTGTTACAATGCATGTTTTAATGTATACATTGTATTGGCAGTTGGTATGATGTATGTTTTAATGTATACATTGTATTGGCAGTTGTTACAATGCATGTTTTAATGTATACCAGAAGATGTACAGAATACAAGTCTAAATACTACCATGAAATAAGATGAAAATCAAATATCGGTTAAAAAATAATGGTATAAAAATGGCCATTGTGATCTTTCTGATAACTGATATTTCTTGCAACACATTTTTTATTAATTCAATGAATTGGTTTTATAAAATTTAAAGTATTTCTAGGAAATGTAATACCATTTTACCACAAAAACACATTCTTCACAAATTATTCAATAATGTTTGGTTAACACTTTTGTTTTTTTCTAACATGAAAAGGGTTACTAAGGCAGGTTTTTCGTTTCATTGAGGCAGTTCTAATTAACATTGATAGATTTGTCTACTGGTCAGATTTATTTGTGTAAGTAAAATACCTATATTTCTTTAATTTCATGATGTACATGTTTACTTTGCTATTTACTGTGTTTCATGTTATACATGTCACACATTTAGGAACAGATTTGAAATTACTGTTTATTGGCAAATGTAAATTCAAGATGCTATGAAAATTGTTTTCATATGGTATAGGCAATGTAAAAATTATATATATATATATATATATATATATATATACATTATTTCAATGTATTTCATGCAAAACAGGATGCATTCATTTCATTACTATGATCAACATTGTATAAAATACATTCTGTTCTCATATACGATGTTTAACCTTTTTCTGATTTTTCATGGTGCCATTTGTATCAGTCAAAAAATTTATTATAATGTAAACAATACTTACATACATGAACGTAAACAATGTTTTCATACACTGATGTAGATAGGACAACCATTTTGTGTAAGTTTCAAAAATACACTAGCAAAGATCAGTATACATTTCATATTTACTTTTAGAATCGCTATAGCTGTCAGTTCTTTGGCAGTATTCTTTGTTTTTTATGAAATTGCCAAACCAATCTGTCGTAGGGTGAATGTGTGAAAGTATATTCCAGTAAACTGAATATTGGAGTTGTTATAGGTTTGAGCCTTAAATGAATTTGATCCTGGATTTCATACAAACATTTCATTGCTATCGATATTGCACTCTAGGATTGTGATTTAATAGTCCATCTTTTAACTCTGTATCAGAGAATGATCTGTTTATGTTGCTCACCATTCAGCATCGGTGTATGTAAACACTTGAGGTATTTTGTTATAACAAGGAATTTCCATTAGACTTTGGGAATTTAGATGTACCACAGTCATGAATGAGATTAAATAAATTCTAATACCTGTGTTAAGTAATTATGATGTAAAATATTTTTTTCAAAAAGTGAAGTATTTACGACAAAACAATTTTAAGAGATATGATAAATCTGTTTCACTAGCATGACCTAGATAGATTTGTACTATTTAGAAAAAATACAAGATGAAAAACAGCATGATATTTGTAGACAATGCTACATATCAGAATATGTCCTAGTAGACTTTCTTAATTGAGAAAAAGAAATACCAGGTTCAATGAAGAGAATTTTTATCTCTGTGTACATATTAACTCACCATGACTTTCCTTTGTTAACTCAAGTTTGTGTGTGAGCAAATTATTCTCCTTATTGATAGTAAAAGTCTGAATTGTTTGAAATAGGAAGGATAGTTTTGAATACCCAGGACTTAGACCTAGTGCTACACAAGTTGAATTTTCTACAAATATAATAACAAACAGTGCATTTGGACCAGAATATGTCTCAGGATGAAGCAAAGCAAAATTCAAAATGAAAATTTTTAGGAAAATGTGTTTGTTTCATAATCTTGCAATTTTTTATACTGATTCAAGATTTTTTATACACTGTATTTACATATGCAAAAATAAGGTATTACATCAACTAGATCTTAAAAACTTAAATAATAATGATTATCCTATGATGGTTAAAAAGATAAATGTTGTTTCTGATTAAAGTCATTGTTTGTTCAGACTTCACTTAGATGTAGTACCATTCAGCTTGTAACATGGAACGGTGCTACTGGTTTGAGAAGAAAGCGTTTTTAAGTGGCCTCCATCTGATCAAAACAGTATTCTTTGTGTCATTGAAGCTTAAATCACAGCTGACTTCACTTGCTTGCCTGAATTTCTTGTTTGGAAACTTTGTCTTTCATTGTCATGTAGCAAATGACTTAGCAAATGATAAACTAAGAAAATATATGAATCATAATGCTTTTAGATTTTTAAAGGAATGTGTATTGTACTTAAAATGTAATATTGTATGTTGTAACTAGTCTTACTTTTACGATTTGATTAGATAAGACTTTTGTACAGTGTATTAGCATACCATGTGTTGCCTTACCCAAACAGACTATGGTGAAATGCTAGTCTTTCAGTAATAAGCTTGCTTCTGAACAATTTTACAAAATGTGTCCTATTTTGAATTGTGACACATTTTGGATGTGTTCCGGCTGATGACATGCTTGTGGACATGGAACCTGTTAGCAAGACTATACCTGGAATCTATGATAAAAACTCAGTGAGAAATGTAGTACAATATATATGTGTGATGTACTAAATAGTGGAATGTACTGTGTTGTAAATGCACTTTTTGTTTGAATCTTGGCATGATATGTTGTTTGTCTTGCGATTTATTGATATTTTGATATAAATTTCGTTGCATATTTCTGAATGTTTTTAGTTTATTAGTGACATTATAACCCGGTTCCTTTACACCATCTACACCTTGAAATGCATGTTAATACAAGGTCTTAGAATTATATCAAATCAAAATCATTTCAAATGTGAAAAAAAGGAAAAAAATAATTTGTTTCTTGGAAGACAAAAATGAAATTTTAATTTCAGTTCATAGATTCTTTGGTATTTCAGTTCAAATGTTAAAAAACGAAAATAAATGTGATAGATATACAGTCATAATCTTTGTGAAGAGTTAAGCATTTACTTATTAAATCCACACTCGGTAAAAAAAGCCTAATCTGTGACTTGTGTATGTCATATCAAGTAAGGTAAAAGACTTTCACTTTTGTAAATAACTGAACTAAACTGTGAAAGTTATAAATACTTAAATTTTTAAGAAATTGATACATACATTTCAGAGACAAATCAATATATTCAAGCCCCATATGCCTCTTGTTAAAATATTATATTAATTTTTTTTACAACTAAGCATTTTAAGACCTTGACCCTTATTCATTCTCTACACAGTAAGAAATGTCCTCTTTAATGATGTAAAAATTCTATATTTAATTTTTTTACAACTAAGCATTTCGATGTCTTGATCCTGATTAATTCTCTACACAATTAGAAATATCTTCATTAAATGATGTTAAACACATCCAATTAGTCCAGCCTTTAATTAGATGCAGTAAAACAGACATCTTTCCTTTTTATATTTCAATAATCAACTAAGAACACCAAAATTTGGAAAAGATAGTATACTTGTATATAAGTACAGTATGGATATGAAATTCAGTGATGTAAAAAGTGAAATTATTAGTTATGTCTGTCCTAACCACCACCTGGAGTTTGATGTGAATCTCAGCTTGTTTGACAGACTCCCATGGATAATTTTACTGATAGAATCATGATCATTTAAATATATTAATGATATAACAGTAAATGTTTTCTTCTCTCATCACTATCTAAAAATGTCCCTGTCCACTTTTTAAGTATTAGATGTTGTAATCATTACACTATAATTGTGGTGCTATTTGGAAGGATGCGATCACCTGGATTTTTTTGGGGGATGAGATGGCAAGTCTTCATACTGCCTTTGATGATTTTCAAAAATATTTGATTAATTCAAGGAGATAATTCATGCTTTTCATTATACCAATAAAAAATTAAAATAAAAGAAAACTATCGGTTTTTGTAAAAGAAAATACCTGTTCATTGATAAAATATGTTACCCAAGGAAAGATAAAGTGACCCTGATAGCCTGGTAAATATGCTTCCTATCATTGCCAAATATGTGCGAGTAACTGTCACAAATATGTTTAAATGTAAGTAGGTAAATGAAGGAACTTCAGCCCCTAAGATGACTATCATTCAACACTTAGATCCCAACAATCACATTTACAGTTTACTTTTGTTAGAAGTAAATTTAAAATGTTGTCATCTAAAAAAGATAAGAAGGTTACAGTGTTGGCTGATATTTAGATTCATTGTGGAAACATTCTCATTTTGTAAATATATGTTATTTTCCTATTTATACAGATATAACATGGTATGTTAAAAATTGGTTTTTATTTCTTGTCCTTTTTTCACAAAAGTGTAAATAGTTGTCTGTACAGTTAAGAACATAGATATTTTTTGTAAGGCTTTCTATGATAAAATGATATGAAAGCATGAACAAATCTTTTTAAGATACATTGTATAGGTGGGGATAACAGTGAAAAATGTTTGTGGCAGGTTTTATTTGTAAAAAAAAACATGAATAAAACCATTTTGTTTAATACTTTTATTGTTGTGTGAAGAATTTTTACAGAAATTTTAAATCAATGGTGTTTGGACATTCACAGCCCCCATCAGCTGTTCAAGATTGCACGAGAAAGGGAGGTAACTTTTGGAAAGCACATTGTTGTTCAGACTTCAATCTACTGATAAGTATTGTATTGATGATATTAAATACTCACTGTTCTGAAATTAGTACCACAGGTTATTTCTTTTGGTTTTCCTTCAGATCAGTTTATAACTATCTATAGTGTTGTTTATCCTTAGACATCGAGGAAAGTCAACAAAACCAGTGTCTAAAGGAGGGATTTAAATTAGGTTGCCAAAATGTGTAAAATTAAAATTTGTTCTGGTGATTATTTTCTGACAAATGAGATTTTAGACACAAATCTAAGATAATAGATTGCTGTTGCACTTTTCTGATCACTGTGGGAGTCAGAGAAGTCCGTCTGTTAAGAAATGAATCTGGAACAGTAAGTCTGCATTTATACAAATATAAGAGTGAGTAGAAGGAAGGGTGTGATTTGAATTTGCAGTTTTTCTGTCCATATATCTGTTGGTTGATGATCAAGGGGTTCAAGAAACTAAATATTTGTTGTCAGTTCCTAAAAAAGTCAAGTAAAAAAGAATGAATCTTTAGTCAGGATTTAGTATGTCACATCTTGATTTATAGTTGATTTGTTAAAATTGCAGTGATACGTCACTTAGCAACAGAAAACAATGATATTATAGGAACCAAGCTATAAGGTAAACTATGCTGTCATATAAAAATAACTAAAAGTTTCTCAGAATGTCTTATCAAGAGCTCTATGCGGACAATATATCAAAGATTCTTGATTTGCTTAGATTTCAAGATAAAATATTTCCTTCTTCCGATCAAACCTAAGGTGTGGTACCAGTGAAAAAGTCCATTCAAGGACATGGAAACTTGGCGCAGGTGTTATTGACAACGGATACCTGTTTATGTATATTTGTTGGATGGCAGGAGAAATGTGCTCAGATTGTCATTTGGCTTTGTTACTCTGTGCATCACTGAGGATATGTTGAATTGATTTGTTTCCTTAGATAAATATCTTTGAGTTGTCATATTTCTTGTTTTGGGAGGGGGATTTGTTTATTAATTACAAATTCTATGCAGTTTATATATCTTTGAAGAATGATTGAAGGTGGAAGTAACTGTGCGGCCACAATCCACTGTCCTGTCAATCAATTTTAGTTTTCTGATATACATTACCTACACCATGTGTGGAAGGAAGTTCATTTGCCAATGCATGTGTGGGTAAATGTGTAGAGTTTTGACTCGCAACACTTTGGATAGAGATCTAGTTAAAGCTTAATTCAGAAGAAAAGATATGGTTAAAGGAGGGAAATCAAAGTCTTAGTTTCATCTGAAATAAAATTTAATGGATCCAACAAAACTTGTGCAAATGTGATAAAATGTGCCATGAAACATGTTCTGGTATACTGACAACATTTACTATAGTCTGATGGCAAATCCAACATCTATCAAAACGTGAAGGGTGATAATACATCTGTCTGGTAAGTTATAATGTGGGTCATGTTAATGTTGAAAAAATGATGATAAAAAAACCAACCAACAATATCACTTCCAGAGCATCCTTATGGCCCTGCAATTTTTTTGTCAAGGGCATATAGTGTTTGTTACCTTGTGCCATTTCATCATTCAGTCATGTCGCCATATTTTCGTTCCGCTCATTTAGTCTTTCAGGCTTACATATGTATAGATCTAAAATGTGGTATATAGCTGTATAATGATAAGGTGCAGGTCAAAGTTGATATGGTTTTAAAATTTTTATTAAAGGAGTTGGACAATTATTGAAGAGTCTTGCTTAGAATCAGTTGAAGTTAAAAGAAAGAACTTCAAATTTAGATACTTGACCATAGATTTTGCATGCAGAAGTACAATTTCATTTCAGAAGTCATGAGTAAATCTCCGGAAAAAGCTGACAACACTAAAAAGTTTCCAACTCTTCCCTTTTGTTTGCAACGTTGTCAAATGTGTAGCTCTGACGCATTTTGTTTCTTAGTCTGGCGATGCAGGAGTTTTGTTCAGACGAATTGCACTTAGAAACGCCGTGCTATTTGTTGCATAGGGTGAATGTATTCCTATAATTGCATCTACGAATGTTTCTTTTATAAACCATTGCTCATCATGGCACATGTTATGTTGACTTTGGTTTTCTAAAATTCCAACCAGAAGAAATGTGGACAAAATGATGATGATGATGAAACTGGAAACGCCGTGCTATTTGTTGCATAGGGTGAATGTATTCCTATAATTGCATCTACGAATGTTTCTTTTATAAACCATTGCTCATCATGGCACATGTTATGTTGACTTTGGTTTTCTAAAATTCCAACCAGAAGAAATGTGGACAAAATGATGATGATGAAACTGGTAGCATACACCAATAGGTTGTGCTAGTACGCCGAACGATCGCTGAATCAGTTTCAGCCAAACAAGCTCCATGTCTAAGGTAATACAAAGTCTAGTTTTCGTTTGTCTAGAACAGAATCAGGTATGACAAGAAACCTGCTTACAATGTATATTGTCACTAAAATTGTAACCAGACAGAAGGTGTTACTTTAAACAAGTGCACAAAACAGACCTTCTGTTCTACAATCATATAGCAATGGTGTCGGTTTCTTCCGAAAATGAATGAAAGAATGAATAAATCAGTCAATCCACATTTAAATATCTTGTCAAATTAGTCCACGAATACACTTTCTTGATATTTGGCTTGAAACTTGCCAAATTTTAAAAATAAGGGAGTGCGTGTACTGGTATTTGGAAAGTTGTGTAATTGCCTTTAGGATCCTATTTAAAGTAAGTCAACGCTATGTAATGATCAATATCGAAGACAGAATGAAAATCTTCTACGAGTGTTTGTCCTTCAAATTGAATGTATATTTCAACAAACATTTATCAATATTCACTTTGATCTGCACAACATATTTTTCATGGTATGTTATTTAAAGAAATAACCGACAGAAAACACAGACACGCATCACTGAGTGGTGTAATTTGAATTTATTTTTTATAATTATGTCAACCTGCTGGAAACCGTTATCATCAGTAGCAAACGTTTTAATTTTATAAATTACATGAAGATGAATCATTTCTCCTTTTTATGATTTCTTTCAAAAAAAAAAAAAAATTTAGAGCAATCTGACATACAAGTAAGTTGTATTGATACGTTGCTTTCTGTTGTCATTGCTATTTTAGCCTTAACAGCTGTTTCAGATATCGAACTCAGACCTAAAGTTGAAGCATTGGACTCGGCGGAGCAAGAAGGAGGCGGGTGCTCATGTTGATAGCAAAAATGCATTGTAGATATGTTCAAGTTTGAGAAAGTGTTAAAGTTCACTATTAACGAGGCTGAAGTAGGCGTGGCCTCATGACGTCACATTTTGTATGCCATTTTGAACTAGCCAATCCTTGGCGCGGGCTGATGGAGCCTCACAAACGTTCCACGCGATGCTGTGTTGTGTTTGTTTATCTGCGGTCGGTTATGTGATTATTATGCATGTATGTATTGATATTCGGTGAGTTCGTCCTCCTCATATTTTCTTGAATCATTTCAAAGTATCTTTTTTAATCAAGAAAACAAAATAGCAACTTTGTTCTTCAGGATTTCATATACTTCTACATGGTAGCTTTATTTACAGTACTAGTTCTTGAAATGTTTAGAAAAAAAATCGTTAATAAACGCTACACAATATATAACGCATTGAACAGGTTTGCCTTGGAATTAAACTTGTTTATTGTATATGCATTTATATATTTTCCAACCAATGTTTTCCTTAAAAAATGCTTTAATTCACCAGATGAATTACTTTGAAATGCTTTTAGAATATGACTTGAACGAACGAGTGTGGCAGTTTTGTTGAGGTTTACTATGTATCATATGGATATGCAAGTATGTGTTCAGTTTGATCCTCCCTAGAGAGTCTACAGTATCAAAGTGATGTTGCCGCGTTGTGTATTAGCTATCACTGCTTTAAAATGACTATTTCGTTGTATATGCGATTGTGATATATAATATTATGATAGTTTAACTGGTATTTCACTTATATCTGAGGGCGTCCCAAATCAATTTAAATTGCAATTTGGGCTTTAATTAAAAACATGTTTTGGTAGTATTTTTATCTGCAAATTTGAAATACAGATGTAATTTTTTTTGTAATTTTATTTATTAAATAGAAATGACTTGTCATCATATAAACCTGGATAATCTTTTGAAAAGATCATAAAACTATACTTAGGAGCATGAAAATGTCTTTCGGTAATATTTTTCCTGTTTGACCCAATTTATCTTTGGATAAAATGTCTTCATACGAGGTGATCCTGAACCTTTATTTGATGAATTGATCTAACATCCAAAATCCAGGAAGTCTGCCAGCTATGTGATACTGTGTTCTCTAGTCATCACCCTCGATAACCTGTGCTGTGTTACTAGTCTATAGGTGTACATGTATATACCTCCAGGCTTTGATAGAAGGTCGTTTGTATATACATTATATCTATATATAATACATATTGTTATAAATGCTTATTCTAGGTTTTTCTGTATGATCTATATGTATTATTGCATAAAGTTCCACTCCAAGTGTAAGGGAGGGAATAAAGTGCACTATTTTGTTTTCATTTTTCAATAGCTGAAATAGACTCTCATGTTTGTAATTTTTTGCTTATGAATTCTTATAGCGCCTTTTTACCATTTTGTACAATCCCGTGTCAATCAAAGTTATTATGTTTGTCTAAAGCCAAACATTTTTATTAGTTTTTTATTTATATGTTCTCAAAATATGACTTTATATTTTGTAATGTCGTTTTAGTAATATGAGAATGTAATATCGCTTATTCAAGGTAGGGAAAAAGAGCACTCATTGGAAATGGAAATTGGGACAAAGGAAGGGCATTTATTTTCATAATTAGGATTTTTTTTATTTCAGTAAAATTTTAAAATCGTATGTTTGACAAAGCTGTAAGAACCATTGTATTACATGTTTCATAGTAAAACGTTTCCATAACTTTATATTATTTTTCAATTGTTGGCATGTAATGCTTGTATATATGTATAATATACATTTATTATTTGTGAGAAAGAAGCTTTTGCTATTAACGGGTACTTAAACACAGTCTCAGAACAAGGTGGACCTGATAGTATCACTATGTACGCTGTTTTGTCATAATGGTATAATACTCTGATGTTTACACTCCCTAGTCTCAACATTTCAGTACTTACGATACGTGTACTCTCTAACCCTTTCATTGCAATGCAAAATGCACACTATTTGTTACACTAACTGTACTAACAACGTAATACAATTTCATATAGCATCCCTAGTGCTAACAATGTAATACAAAAACATCGTTATACATTTTTCAAAACAACAAAAATGTAATACAATGTTATAAATAATATCTAGCGCTAAAAATAATACCTGTTACTAACAGTGTAATACAATATCATAAAAAATCTCTAGAACCTACAATGTAATACATTGTTACAAATAAAACCTAACACAAACAATGTAATACATTGTTATGAATATTCCCTCTAACAATATAATACCATGCTACAAATACTCTATATCCTTTACAGATTAATACAATGATATATATATTACATTATCCTACCATGCAATATATCAATATATCAATTCCCTCTGCAATATTTTAGACTCGCTAATTCTATCCGTTTATATTTCTAATACTATAATGCATATATGTACACTCTCTGAAAATATATAATTACAGTGTAAAGTTATGTATATAAACCATATTTCACTGTCTAAGTATACTTATTGAATGTTCTTAATGTTGTTGAAGACTTTTGTATCAAAAAGAATTACGTAACTTGTCAATAAAAAATGTTTGACCACAAACAGCTGACGTTACATTGGGAAAACAAAATTTTGATTCATGTCACTTTCAATTAGAAACAAATCTGCTGAGAAAACATCTATTTTCAGCCTCTTTTTCCATAAGTTGGGTAATTAGTTGAAAACGAGACGTCAACTTGCGACATTTGAAAACAGCGAAATCTCCTCTTTCAGTTTTTCAAACTACGGAAGTTTTAGAAATAATATTTACATATTTCAATATTATTATAAGATATCGAGTGGCGTGAAATTCTTTCGATTATTCAGATATTTTACATCCCATCTCCATGTTCTAATGTTAGCTGATATACGACTACGCCATGTGAGGTTACCTTTTGAAGCCAATGTTTAAGAAGTCAGTGGTTAGGACAGCTTATAAAATAACACTTATTTCGTTGTCTCGTTTGTGTTTTGACTTTCAGGAAAATGTCTGTTGGATGTTTTCTTTAGTAACATTTTTTCTACACCAGTAAATATAATGGCTCTTCATCTATAAGATATGTAATCATTGTGTTAACCGTTGTTCTTGGAGTTAAGTTTCAATATAGAATACCAATTATATAACCACTGATTTACAATAGATACAGTGTACCCATCTACTTCATGAATTCACGTAAACCCCAGTAATAAAGACATTGAATGTACCTGTTGGTGTATTGAAGCAAAACTGAAGTAAGAGCTGAGATAGTTATTGAAAATATAAAGATATGGACCAGATCTCTGCTGTGAACAATGGTTGCCATCTGTCATTTCAAAACGGAGAAACAAATGATACTCTTTATAATTATTTACAAGGTCGTAGTAGAGGATAATAGATAATTTCATTAGCTGTTATTGTAATAGATAGATGGCATATCACGATAGGAGCGTTATAAATGAGTTACTGAGGATACGGATTATTCACTAAACTGATACGTGTAATTGCATTGGTTTCGTTAGAATATGGTCATTTCGGTCACTTTACGAACGGTATGAAAGTTGTCGCAGAGTTAGTTAGCTATCGGCAATCAGTAATTTCTTCCACGTCGGCTCAAAGTACGACATACTTTTTTGTATACGTATAAGATGCTTTAACAATAGATTAATTAAGTGATGTTTCATGTCACCGTATGATACCTTATAGTGATATAATACATTAACAATCTGCTTGTTTTATGCAACTTTTTTTCTATAATTCTTTTAGATATCTCGTTTCATAACAATAATATAACAGCGGTGTTGATATTCCGATTCATCAGAACGTTTAAATCATCAAGAATCAGTACAGCATGTGTTAATCAGGGGATGTCCGCAGAAAAGGTAATCTTCATTCTACTAACATTTTTTTTCTAAACTTTGATGGGTATAGGTAAAAACAATATCATTTGTTCTTGGTCTTGATTCAACTATCATCAAATACATACGAGTAAATCAAGAAACGTTTCATAAAATTGATATATCATTCTGTTGTTTATTTCCGATTCTCCTTACAGTGTCGCCTTTGTGCTTTTTGCAGTGCTTTTTACCCCGTCAGAAGTCTTAAATGCTCAGTGCAATTATAAATTATTAGATAAATATTTTTCTTCCTTTTGTTGAATTCACTTTTGTGAATTTCGTGTGAATATGTACTTACCAACTAGTCCATGTATAAGATAATAGTGTTTATTATGTTATGAATGCCATACAGCAATATTTATGCATTAGTCCACATAAATGTTTGTTCTATAAGAAGCTGGCCAGGGAAAACGTGTCAATTATATTTTGATTTTACAATATTGTGACGTCTTCTCATCACCGTTTTAATTCAAATGATGAAATGTTGACGATTCGTTGTCATTACCTACAGTCGTTCGTTACTTACTGATGGAAGAAAACGTACAGCATTGTTAAAAGTTAAATAACATTCATACCAGTTACTATATACATTAAGTCCTAGTTTATACTACTGCTATTTTTGCTTTTTCAGTTTTAAGTCATAGATAAGTCATTTTTTCCGTAAATGTTCAGGATATATTTTATAGCTTTTGTAATTCAAACCCATGTATACCTTTAACGCATTTTCAGTTGTAAACTAGATAGTTCTGTACAGCGTTATGTGATAACGAGAACCTCATTATTACGGACAGTACATTCAAGTGGTTGTACACAAGCTTCCTAACTCATCCGAGACACAAGTGTTTGTCCATATGTAAGATCAACTATTGATTGATGAATTTTAATACAAGAAAGTCGGTCTCCAGTGATGTTTTCCTTCCCTGTTAATTCCGGACCAATCAATCGTCCAATGTATTCTGTCCGTACTAACGAGGTTCTTTGTGACGCCCATTCTGCGGCTTTAATATCCTCCAAATACTCTTTTTCGTTCACATGAACAGCTTTAAGTCAGAGCTCCTTTTGGTCCACGTTTGTAAGTAATTATATCTCAATAAAGACATTAGAAACACAGATACTAGTGATTTGTATATTCATTAACATCCTCATGTGTTAGATTTGTGGTAACGTTCAATACAGAAAGTCCTTATTATAAAACAGTATAGGACAAGGCATGACGGTACTCATATTTATCGACAAATTACAATTGTTTGTACGTGGTAAAATACAGTACCTTGGCATGTTTTTGAATCTGCGCACTTTATTCTGTTTGCGATGAATTGAGAATCATTAAAACCGATTCTGATTGTCCCCATGTTGATAACAAACCAACAAACATTAACAATTACATATTTTTATTATCTTGGTTAATGAAAGACACGTCTTTCGCTGATGTAGTTGTGTGATTACAGCAGCACTTAAATGGTTTTTACGCATATTGATCTAACCTAATTAAGATAACATTCACCCAGGAAGAGTAATTTCCAAATAGACGCATTTTAAACTCTGTTCCATTATCGTTTCCTGTTTTACTGTTCCTTTTCAGTGTCTAGCAGGACGTCATGAAGTGGATCAGATATTGTTCAGGAAATGTGATTCCTAAGGATAGGATCACATAGCCACATATTAGTTGGCGAACTGTCGGCCTACGCTTCCTTAGGTGACGATCCGGGGAGTGTAGTTCCCTTAGTTTGCGTTTCAGAAGCGGACAGGTCTGTATTGTCGTTGTTGTGTCATTTGGGACGACACTTTACCCAAAATTATCTGAATGACATGGGACAGGTCTGACGTGCGTTGTTTACTGAGGTAACGTAGCTGTCAGCAACAACAAGGAGCCTCTGCTTCAAAACCAGAAACGAACAAACAAATATATGTGGATTTAACAATGAACATGACTGATATCATACAGTTGTAATTAGTATAATGTGCCACTTGTGTTGGCATCACTATTGGTACTTTAACAGAGAAGTCCTGTCCCTGTTGTAGTCTCCTTGCCGATGTCCATCTGATGGTTTGGTATCTGTAGAGTTATACTTTCTGTGGTTCTTCAGGTATTCCGGGTACTGATGAAATATATTGGTTGCATTACGATAGTTTCTTGGTCCTGTTAGTCGGAAGTCCATCTTTTATTTTCTGAATTGACAAATTCGTACACTTTTTTTAGACATGTTGCGGTAAATGCAATACATATCTGTAAACAACACAATCAACTAAATTCTTCTAAATGTAATTTAGAAAAAAAAATAGATGCGTAAGAGACAAACGCATGTTGAAAGCTTCTCTCAATGTGCCTTAAGAAATGGTTCAATACATTAGCATATTCGGAATAATGGATACCCCTCAATGTTTAGTTTAATTTAATGTACCAATATTAACGCTTATTTATTCAATATTTATTTATACACTCGTTATACTTACTGATCTTGTTGATACAACATAGTGTGATGGTAAAAAGGATGCCCAGCCCCACCACTGACGGCACGATGATGACCCTAGATAAAGCAGGGAATTATATAACCACGTGTTATTTTACGCTTTGAGTATGTTTATATCATCTGAAATAATTTTATATTATATTGTGCTGACCAGGCGAAGTAGTATTTATCTGGCAAAAAGAACTGGACAACTTCAACGCAATGGCGTACTCTGCTCTCAAAATTGAATACTATTTTTATGTTTACAAGACTAATATTTTATAATTCACGAGAAAGGTTTCTGGTTGGACAAGGAAAGGTAACCGTAGTCAACTAGAAATTTCAATTCTTACCAGTACGACAGACAGGAATCATTGGCACAGACGAAGTTTTTCGGGCAACAGTAAGTTGTACAACATATCTCCGTCACAGGACAGAAATCAGGCTCTCCGTTAAGGATACACGCTTCAGGTTCCACTGCTGTAAAAGGTCATTATACGTGTAATCATCATCATCATCATCATCATCATCATTAGTGAAAAAAGACAACAATTACATAGCAACACGTGAAAATATGGTGACAAATAAGAATGCGACCAGGTATTTCGGAAGATTAAGCGTCATCTGCTCCACCAACGACATCTGCCATGTAAATCTTGTTCAATCGAAGTAAGTAATGCCATTTTCCCGAATGAGAACAAGATATACCACAAAGGAACCAACAGAATTTTTTCAATGAGATCAATATAACCATCGTAAAACTTCCCCATTCTCATCAACCTACATCCCTCATAACCCCATGTTGTGAGTTTGTCAGTTATCTTGCACGTTGTCGGCGTCATGGGAACATGCCATTGAAGATCATATCAACTGCGACATGTAACCAAAATTCGTAGGAGGTGCAGGGGTGTTGCTATCAAGAAATTTTACAATAGGAAAGTTGAAAGCAGCATGCTTATCGAACATCTTGGTGGAAAGCTGTCCATGTTTGTTTCGTTACAGGAAAAGATCGAAATAAAATTTAAAAAAAAAGAATACATTGTATGTAGTGTCCTTGATCTCCATTTCTGTCTTTTGTCTTTTTCGATGGTAATTTTCGCAGTTTAAAAAAAACCTCGTCATGAAAGTCTTAAAACGGAATATAATTTCTATTAGTTTTGTCAAAGAAGCTACTTTTCCGCGATTTCTGCTATCTTTGAAAACAAAGAAAAACATCCTCAATAATTACGACCTTTACTGTATGTCAGTCTTGGCTTATACATATTCATTGAAACAATAATAGATTTCTGACTCAAAATCAATGCGTGTTATTTCGTGGTTCTGACCACGTTACAACTATAGTGATGGTAAAACTACCTATAACCAATATAAATTATGACATCGAAACAGTATACACTTAGTAAAATATACAGAAATGTAAAATTAATCAAAGATATTTGTCACAACAATAAAAAATAACATTCGTGTTGGAAATTCCTCATGAACTACAACCAACTATCGAATTCTAATTAAATCAGAGAACACACATCGTCTTATAAAATACAATTAAAAAGACTGATACAAAGTATAGATGTGAATATTCAATTCGTGTAGCTAATGTTTCGGTATCTTCACTTGTGATATGCACACGTGAAAGATACCAATTTATTAGCAGCATTCGTGAAATGTACATTTGTCATTATTCAAGACTAAATATCCCCTATTTAAAACTGTTTTCGTTTATGTGTCTGCTAACTTATACACAGGCTTAAGTAACGAGGAGTCATTAAATAAACAGGTGTTAATCCTATCGTTCATCAGCTTATGACAAGACTTGATATGTGTACTATAAATTCAGACAATACCTATTCTCCTATGTATAGGTTTGTTAATACCAGTCAACTTTAAACAATGTTTAAAGATAGACAGAAACGTCAGGTTAGCAGTGACATTGAAATACTGATACACGGTGTTTATTGCTTCATGCCATCCTAGAACTAGGTTTTTAAAACAAGCATACATACTATTTTCTTATGGTTTTCTTGTTTCTTCTTAAATATGAACTCACATAAGGATACTGATATCTAAGTAATGCGCAACTTAATCTCCGAATCATATAGACATATTTTTCTTTGTGTTTCTCCTTTAATGATTTCTACTGACATTACAGTATTTTCGACGAAAGGAAATGTTGGAGCTGTCTTTATTTTCTTTTTATGAGATATAAGATAAAAAATAATTGTAGAAATGTATAGAGATAAATTTTGTGATATGTTAGAAAATCGATAGACGGGGTTGGGCAATTAGCAGCAGGTTCCTTTCCATTAAAATAAGCATTAGTTATTTGTACGTGTCAAACATTTTTGGAAGATAATTAACTAAATTTATCAGCATTGGTATGGCCAATACATACATTATTTGTCACCAAATACAATAGATCGATTATATATCGTTACAGATATACACATAATTTTTAACACCTGCAACATCCCGGGGAAGCTCTCTTCCAAAAACAGAAAAATTATCGGCTATAATATCTACTTCAAAATTAAACCCCACAAGAAAACATGTGTTCCTACCATTTTCTATTAGGTTATAATCTTAAATCACAAACGCACTGTGAACGTTCTATTACAATTCTATTTTCATACGTCAAATGTGACTTTGTTTCCCAGTATCAAGATATTTATTTTCCTCTAATTGAGATTTTCTTGATAGAAAATTTTAGAGGAATCAAGTTTATGAAGACTCGGAGGAAATTTTATCTCTGCCATAATTTTTTAATTATTTACAAGACAAAATGCCTGGTTTCTCTGTCATAAACTGGTTCACACTCGAGGAAAAGCCTGAAAGCGTCAAAAATATTCTCCAAATTGTGAATTGATCAAATATATCACATGTAAAATGATAAGAAAAGCATGTGGAGATGATAGAAAATAACGTTATAGCAGATATGTGACAACTTTGAGGCATAGTAACTGAGGATATTTTGATATTAATGTTCACAATGTGTACAGATCTCCAATGTACATTAACTAAAGAATTGAGATGAAATAAATAATGGTTACGAAAGACAAATGTGGCGAATGTCAGACTATTTTCTACCCCCAGCCAAAAAAACAAGAAGAAATTACCAACATGTCAACATTATCATACACGAAGATTCATGAAAAAAGTACTTCGAAAATAAAACCGTTTGTTTCAGAAGTATAAGCGTCTTCTGCTTCATCGGCGACACCCGATGTGTAAACTTTGGTCAATCCAAGCAAGTAATGTCACGTTCTCAAATGAGAACAAGGTATACAACAACGGAACCAACAGACAAACTATCGAGCATCAAACATGTCCAGCTTCATATCACCCCAATAAATAGAATATTTCCAACTGAGGTCACTATGACGACCCCTAATATGCAACTTATACCTTAAGTAACTAACCATGTATTTTATTTATCTTGCAATATTGATTGAAAATTTAGACTATCGGAACTCCAACAGTTTTATCGTCAAATCTTTGTTTATCCGACCTTAACGTTATTCTGAATTTTGCCTGATGAATTACGCAAAAAATATTTCTTCACGCGAAAATGTAGGTCCAAACTTTTGACGTACATGTATATCATAGCAATTCCATGACATTTCGTAAATAGCAACGTATATAACTGCTTATTTCAAACGTATATCTTTAAAAGGATATTTAAATAAGTCAAGAAGGAATTCTGTCGAATTAATGCACATGCTACAATACAGCTGTTTTCCGTCACTGCTGTAACAGCAAAATATACGTGGCAGGTGTATCACAACAATGGCAGCGCCATTTGGAGGATGAATTAATATTAAACATCATAAAAACATGACTAAATATTGTATAAACACATCATGAGTTTATCACCATAGAGAATTTACTTACGTTCAGCTGACACGAATATTGCCTTCTGTAACAGAATCACTTGTACAAGTAACGTCCACACAGGATACATAGATATTGTGGCTTTGTCTCAGTGGTATGGTGTATGTCACACTTCTGTCATACATAGGATATATATATCAGGTTAATCATGGCTCTTACATCAGATATCTACATCTACCCTTCTGTCTAGCTTTAAAAAATCTGGCAGATTAAATAAATGAAAAGATGTCGAGGGAAAAACTACGAATATTTTTTCAAAAATATTTTTATCAAGGTGAATATTTTGATCGCAGGGACTGAAAATTTCATTTAAATATTTGATAGTATTGAAAAAAACTTATCGATTTAACGTTAGGATTACCATAAACATAAGTTGAAACAGCTGATCCGTGGGTACAGGTATATATAGAACACCTGATAATGACGTACATAGTTTTTTTTTTGTAATCAGCAAAAACAAAGATGTTCAGTCAGGTTTATAGATTGGACATGATAAGTTCATTCTTAAATTAAACGCTGTATTGATGACCTATAGATTAAATAAAGATCCCCGTGCATGTTCTGATTTATCTCATAACTTAGAATAAACATTTCATAAAAGGACAATATTTCTACAGTAGGTGAGCCAGTTATATGATTTGTGATGTTATCAGGTTTTTTTTACTGCTGGTGTAATGTAAGACTTCAAGTTCTGGTTTACAATCTCGGCCTTTGTCTACAGTTAAATCGAAAATATCTGTAGTGCAATGTATAAAGAGGAGTGTCAATAAATACGTACATACATCTAAGATAATCATAACTAAACAGCTTAACACAACTTCCTTTACTTACACTCAAAAAGATTTTAGTCTTTTAAAATTGAACCTGTAAAAGAAGAAAGAGAGTTTCATTAGCCCTTCACCGCAGAATTTGATAACATATTCCTGAATGTCTCAGTGTGTTTCATAACCGTAAGTTATCCGGGTGTAAACTGCAGGTGCAAAATACAAAAACGCTCTCTTAGTCAGAAAATCGATTTACAATGAATTAGCCCCAAGTCTGGAAGACAATAGGAGTGGTATGTAAAGATTGTGATAATATTCCAGATGTACTCACGGGAGGCATTTTACAGCATGACTATATACTGTGGTATGTAAAGTTTGTGACAATAAGTCTGATGTAACCACGGGAGACATATTATAGCAAGACTTTATACTGTGGTATATAAAGTTTGTGACAATAAGTCTGATGTACTCACGGGAGACATATTATATAGCAAGACTTTATACTGTGGTATATAAAGTTTGTGACAATAAGTCTGATGTACTCACGGGAGACATATTATAGCAAGACTTTATACTGTGGTATATAAAGTTTGTGACAATAAGCCTGATGTACTCACGGGAGGCATTTTACAGCATGACTAATTACTGTGATATGTTAAGTTTGTGACAATAAGTCTGATGTACTCACGGGAGGCATTTTACAACATGACTAATTACTGTGATATGTTAAGTTTGTGACAATAAGTCTGATGTACTCAAAGGAGGCATTTTACTGCATGACTATATACTACTACATTTTAAACAACACTGTGTCAAACACTTTCCTTCATTTGGTCATCAGAAACACTTGTTAAAGTACACATTAGTTATTGGAGTGACATTTTTACATGATAATAGTTGCAGCAATACAAATTTTCCAAACTTTCTGTATGTTAGGGGTTTAGAACGTCTCCAAATTGACCAAACTACTGGAACTTGAGCAAACATGAGTGAAAGAAAGATTAAAGGTGAACATCAGTCTTCTGGTTGACTAGAGAATTCCTGTTTGTACTTCACGATATTAAGAAAACTTCTTATCACATGTAAACATATAATATATTTTGCTGTGTGTGCTATATGCAACTTGACATAAAGGATATTTGAAGAAGAAATTAAATGAAGATTTTAAGGAAGTGTTTTCTAGAAGTCATAGTGTTGTTATTGAAAATAGTATTCAATTTCAGTCTGTAATGTGAAGTTGACACAGTCCCTTGTATGTCTAATATATCCATTTTTACTGCCCCAATTCTTATTTTAAGAACTTGATATTAATTGGAACTGACCAAGAATCAGAAGAGGTTTACTCCTTATCATTATTACATGTCCCTGCTCTTCCATCATACAAGACTGCAATTTTCTTGTATATATTCAATTGTTTCCCTGTAAACGTTATTTAGCTATGTTAATTTGTATCTTTGGTTCTGTTCTGTTTATTATGAAACGTTCATTAATATCTTCAAACACAATTTTCACTATGAAATTGGATACGGTACTCAGCGAAATACAATTGAATATGGACACATGCAATCATTCCTGAATTCAAAGTCATTTCTAATCTAAATAACAATAATAATAATAGCCTTTATTTATCGTCGTGTACAGGTTAACAACAAACATAAGCTCTGTTGAGCTTTTATTACGACGCCACTGCGGGAACAAATGTTGTTTCAACGGTGGAGGAAAACCCACGGTGGGAAAACCGCCGTGCCATCGGAGGGATAACAACTAACCCTATAAAACATCACTCTCTAATCCACCACCGCTGGGGATCAAACCGAAATTCTTGGGAGAGTGAGTGGTCTGAAGCTCACGCTTGCACACAGTATTAATGACTGGGCATTAGCGATCACGGCTACCGAGGCATAAAGTTTTCATAAAGTTTATGAAATCATGTAAATGCAAATATCTCTAGAGAGATGATTTTGCAAAATCTAAGTGTTTTACAAAAATAGATAAAGTAAAAGAAAACCATGACAACTTATGTAAAAAAGAAATAAGTTTATTCTGACATCAAAATAGTAGAATGAACACTGTATTCGACCCAGTAACTACTTTATAATGATGTCTACAACAATGACATTTTTCAGCTGATAACTTCAGTATCAAACTCGATGAAAAAGCAATGCTAGTTCTACATTATCATACTAATGCATGTCTAACTTCAATATTAGCATCAAATTGTATTGCAGTATATTGTACTACCTTATCTAGTCAATGCATTCTATTCTAGAACAATCAAAATTTAGACAATATTACTTGAGGAAGAAAATAATAAATAAAGCCAAAAATAAAGAGGGTCAGATCTCAATAAAGAGCCAGACAGTATTTTATAACACACATCTAATATAACTTTACTTTTTCACAGACGGATGAAAGGAGCTTTAGGTACTAGGTCGAATGCAATACACATATAATGTATATATAATATATAATATACATAACGTATATAATATATATATTTCAGCAAATCATGAACACATCAAATACATTTTTATCAAACAACAGACAACATGATATAGTCACATTGTTACTGGTCAACCATGGACTTGTCAACTAAAAACAACAAACTTTTATACACCTGACCCCTAGAATCTGGCCAAATTATTGACCACTTGAATCAAGCCAGATAAGCGGCTGCTAGAATCTGACCAGGTAACTGACCACTGCAATCCTGCCAGATTACCAACCACCATATGTACTAGAATCCAGCCAAATGACTGACTCCTAGAATTTCGGCCAAATAATTATAACTGTATGACTACTGGAATCTGGTCAGATTACTAACCACCATATACATTAGAAACCGGGCAGAGTACTCACTGACAGAATCTGGACAGATAACTGACCGCTGGAATCTGGCCAAATTACCAACCACCATATGCACTTGAATCTGGCCAGATAACTGACTGTTAGATCACCAGATTGCTGACCACTAGGATCTGGACAGGGATGTCAAAATATGTATACACAATTTCATATCACCAGTAAGCTTTTTGCGACAACAGACATGTATTTATGTTTTATGATTAAACATGCAACCAGTATGATGTTATTTTTATTACGAGTATTAAAACCAATGAAAAACAAGCTTCGTGCTATGTCTCTGTTTTTTTATATTTCTATATCACTAGGAGCAAAGACTGCAAAAACAATTGATATTATGCATAAAAAAAAAAAAACAAAACAACAGAATTCTACTTATAAATGCATGATACCTGGAATTAAGACTTGATCCAATGACACTATGTTACAGAGAACAAAAAGTTTAACTATTTCATTATCTCTAGCTTGTAGTGACTGATATTCATTTGGAGCTAGCCATCGAAAACCATAAAACAAAATAACTTAAAAAGTGATAGATGTATAGAACTGCAAGCCACAGGAGAAGTACTCCAGGGAAATGTGATGTGACTGTTAACTGTTATCATTACAAGTTCTGCAAATGATGTAAAACAATAGAATTGTTAAACAGATTGAAGTGTACACCAACAGTATGTATAAATGTATTCTTACACATGTATAGTTGATGTCAGCTTCTGTTTCATGTATTAATTAAAGTTTCCTTACGTCTTACTCAGTAAGAAGCTAGTTTGGTTTTAATGACATTTTCCACATGTTTCAACACGACAATGAGAGCTAAAAATTACATGTACAAGAGAATGACTAGGTTGGTACACTTTATATAAATACTGTTTGTATCCATTAACAGGGACAAACTTTTGTCACGCTACAGACAAAATGGCCCCCAATTTTTAAGTAAAGAAGTAGTACAATGAATTTACTCATATCTGATGTTTCACATCTGTTGAAATTAAGAGGTCAAGAGTAAACTTTTGAACCAAATGTCATACCATCAGTAGAGAGTTCCAACTAAGGGAGATAAATTTCCAAGTTTTCACAACAATACTGTAAGTTAGAACTTTTCCCCTACATGAGTGAAGCAGTTTACTTTTAATAATCTGTATATCAGTTTAAACACAGCAATAGTATATACCAGCCAAAAAACAATTTATAGACTTAATTTTCTAAATCTAAAAGTTGGTCAATATGTCTTTGAGACTTTCATGTTTGGTATACATATAAGTACACTTTTAGTTGTACAATGTACAAACATAAACTGGAAATATCAATGTTTTAAAATATTGTAGATTCTTCAGACTACTGTCAGTGTTCAGTGGAAGTACAACTTCATTACAGCAATGATCAGCATAACATTATCACAGACTTGAATATAACTTTGTCAGCACTGACATTATGATTACATATAAACAAACCCGGGAAAACAATTTGGTGTAGTAAAACAGGATTACGATGAAAAAAAAATCACTTAGTGACTTAGAAGGTTTTAACATAAAAATTCAGTTAAGTCAAAGAAAACTGCAACTGAAAATTCATTGTGTAATAATGGAGATTATAACTGTGTAGTCAAAGAAAATTACAACAGAAAAATTTACCATGTAGTCAAAAAGGATTATAACAGGACTATTCAATGTATAGTAAAAAAAGTGTTTAAGAAAAATATACTGTGATTTTATGATACTGAGTTTGTTTGTTTTTTTTTGCCAAAAACTTCTGATTCATACTAAATTGTCAAGCTTGCACTCAATTTGGATGCAACAAACTTTGCTGTCTGCTAAATAACGTTGTACAATTATACATGATTATTACAGATCTACACACTGTCCTAAATATGTCTATTCCTTAAATTTCAAATTTGTAAACTTACCAAACTAAAGGTCAAACAAAGAAAAAATATTCATATATGTTTTACAAGATGATAGAAATGCTTATCAACTGTACATAATTTTATCAAATCACAATGACATTCAAAAACATTTCTTTGTCATGAAGAAATTTTGTTATTGATGTGTGGTAACCAATACAAGGATAACAAATCCATTTGATTTGAATATGAAATTCCACAACAACACATTACATGCATATTACCTCATATCAGTATGCAGTATCTACCTAATACTGAATATTGATTGGTTCACTCAAAACCAGTACATGAAGAGCATGGATAATGTAACAAACCAATAAACAATAATTAAAAAACAGAAATTTAGGTTTTGATATTTTTCTATATTTTAGATCGTATGAACTGCAACCATTTTCATCAAAGTTTGTTATGAAGAACAAATTATGATCACAACAAAGTGATTTCTGTGGTCCCTTGCGATTCATTATAACCAAGTTTTACTCAACATTCTGTATTCATCAAACTCCACACACGAATTAGTGACCAAAGCTGCTTAATGAAATATTCTAAGATTTCCATAATTTGGCAATTTTTATATTTGACATGTATTTCACATAATTGTGACACTTTGAAGAAACATGACTTATAAAGCAACACCCAAGAAATGTCTCAAAAGAACAATAATGCTTGTTAAATGCACGAAAAAAATGCTGCTTGTGAAATGCTTTGATGAATGCACATATACCATCAATTGTTCAATAGAACATACAGAATTGGTATACAAATGTATGAGAAATATGAAATATTTCAACTGAATCTTATTTGCTAAAATATTATTTATTTTAGGATCTTTAAGTAGATGAGAAATTTGATGTTTTATGCTTGTTTATTGCTTATTGTTGCTTTAAGTCTTATTAACAGCTGAGGTCATTTAAGGTTGCATAAGGTTTGGGTGGTGAAGGAAAGTCGGAGTTCCTGGTGGAAAACCACTGACCTGCAGCCAGGTGACTGGTTCACGTAGGCCTTGAACCTGCTACCCAGAGGTAGTGATAAAAAAGATCAAACACCTTGACCACTCGGCCATCATGGCCCCCTTGTGCTGTTATGAACTGACGCTAGCATATTTCATGAAACCCAATACATTGTAACATCTTATGTAGAAACAATGTTGACAACAAGGATAACAACAGCAGTGTCATTCCATTTTCCCCCATCTTCCATCACTTCATTTAGCCATTGAATGTTCCATGTATTTTTTGTAAATAGCCAACTAAAAACATTTTGTTAACTTGTGTTCATTTTTGATACTGTACTAATTTAGGTGTAAAGCTGCCACTTATTTCTAATAAAAGGAGATGAATTTAATATAAAGAACTTCATTTCTTACTCTGACCTATGGCACCTGAGTGAAAGGCACCCACACTCAAAATCACTTGAAACGCAAACCATTTTCAATAAAGAGAGAGGAAATTATTCACGTCTGGAGGAAGGTTATCCACCAATTAACTAGTGTCTTTGGCATAAAGCTGATTGGATGTCCCCATGGAAAATATTTACTGCCCTGACTAACAACCTCAGCAGTTTATACAGAGTCAAAAGTTCAAGATTAAAAACTCAAAAATTGATCTTTTGAATTAAGGTATTGTGATAAAGTTAATACTGTGAATTCATACTTCTAATTAAAACAAAAACGTATAAAAACAAGAAAATTATTCCAGAGCATGAAAATCAGCAAATAGTACGAACTCAGCACAAAAATAAAGACAATATTTGCTGATTTAAATCAATCCCTGTAGGAATCTCTCTGCGTTAGTCGGCAGAGAGGGTGTTAGGAGAAATCACGCATTTGGTTCTCGGAGATGGTCATCCATATCGCCAACAACTCCACTCTCACAGCTCTCGATCCATGAGTCACTACGGTAAATGTCCTTATTTGGGTTGTTGACATGGTGTTCCTTCCAACAGTCATTAGCATTTGACACCAAAAACATAAATACTCTTGGAAGTCTGCTTGTCTTTTTCAAATATAACAACACAACTCTTATAAAAATATGGCAAATTAGCATCAAGCAAGCATAAGCAAACAGTATGTAACAGGTGTTGAACAGAAGTTGGCGAAGAATGCTGACCAAGGGGAATAACTCTGCATGGAGGTATGCCATAAACTTTTCATCATTGAAATCTGTAAATAAAAAATGGAATATCAGATTACAGTTGAAACTTAAAGTACATCAATTTCATTAATTGAATTAATAGTAAGTAGAGCGCGATTTAGAGAAATGTTTCCACTTGTGTAGTGTAACCTCATTTTCTGTGTTACAAATGTGGAGTAATGTTTTCATCAAAAAGGGGAAGTTTGAGTAAAAATGTTAGATACAAAGTATATGTCTGATTTAGGTATATATAACAATATTTATTTTGAGTACAGATCATATTTATCAAAAAAGTATTACAAATTTATCCTGTTTCACACAAGATGCCTATATCTAATTACCTTTGAAGTACTCAACACTGACAGGGAGGAAGTTACAGCCCAGTAGGGTGTCAGCCAGATGGACATCAGGGAAAGGCGTGGCACAAAGTGTATAGTTGGTCGTACACAGCTGACTCAGAACGGACTGAAGGGCGGTTTTCTGTAATGGATGTTTAAATTGTGACAATTTCTTTTATTGTTTTCTAAGGCTTACTTTCTATAATTTACAATATTATACAAGGCATTCATCCTGAAAAATTAAATTATTCATATATATTGCTCAACATTCTTTTTTAGTAATGCTTCGATCAAATATAGGTATACCTACAAATGTATACTGATGATTCAAGAATTTTTGTTGAGCAAATTTTCTTCTGTTTCTTTCCAATATCAGCAACATTTTATGCTAATAACCAGATACTAATGGGTAAATATATTTCAGCACTCTTCAGCAAATTCTAGCTTCATAATTCTAAGAACTTCTTACTCAAAATTCTTATGGACTAGAGACTTTCATGTAAAATTGAAATCTACTAAATAAAAATTCCTTTGCAAAAATTTGTTTTCTTGAGAGTGAGATGTCTGTGTAAAACAAATTATCCATTAAATAGCCTTTGCGAAGTTCCTACCTGTTGACTAGCAATATCCTTCAATAGGTTATTCCCAAATTTCACCTCGAGGTCAACCACAGACTGAAAGTCCTGAATGAATTCATTAGTGTACAAATGTAAGTCTGACAACAAGTTGTTTGTCACCTCGATCTGTCTATGAAACTGAGGCAAGGTTGACCTAGTATCCATGAGGAAGGTGGCTGTCTCCAAGGTCACTAGGTCATTTGAGGCTTTTATAAGAATGCAGATTATCAACACAAATGATCCTACTAAAACAAATCTCCAGAGAATGGGTGAAATGAGATGTTTATACAAAAGCTTCAGTAGTCTTATCAAACTATACACAAAGAAGCACTCCTCCTCGTTTGCAGTTGTACCCGTCTGCTTTTGGCGCTTTTTGTGATTCCAAATTTCCAGTAAAATATCCTCTTTAGACTTGGGTGATGCTCTACAGAATTTAAGATATAGATCATTTTTTCCATTCCAGATATCCTCTTTGTTTTCTATGTAGTAATGGTATGGATTATCCAGTGGGTCATAGGGATGATTGGATTCGTGACCCGTCAACATAAAATGAATTTTTTTCGCAACTGAATCCGTTGGAATTTTTTCTTCTGCTCCAAGTTTCGCTTTCTGAAACATCTGACGTAGCCATGTAACTCTGTATAAAATCAGAAATATATCCATGATGATGAAAACGCAGATAAAAACGGGGAGGAGAACACCCTTCATACCAGACATAAGACTAGCTTTAGAAGCGACATGCTTATCCATAGGTGTATATATGTTCCCACTACTGTTCACAGATTTCGTTCCTCTCCCTCCTTGGTAGAAAGTTTGCTGACGAAGAACAATATGTTTCTGGTAGACTTGAGATTTGATGGTTGTCCAATCAGAGGCTGACTTGGTAATTACCCCAACATCTTTATCCAGTGGAATGTCTATTTCTACATCTGGTAAGGAACGCTGCAACCTATAACAACAAAATCATTAGGATTAGGTATATGCTCTGTCAAATAAAACGTTAAAAAACATTTTTTTTGTTTATTTTTCAAATTGTATAATAAAGGATCGTAACAGGTCTTTAAAATTTTACATGTAACTTATTGCATAAGTTTTTTTAAACATTTTAAATTTTAATTTATAACAAAAATTTTCCTCGCTGATTCTATCAGTAACTAAAATACAATCCCATCCTAACCACCACTGTAGAGGTTCTAATTATATTGTCCACATTATTATCCAATTTAAATAGAAATTTCTGGGTGAGCACTATGGTGAGTTACTATGGATATCGTAATCTGTGTTGTTTGCCAACATGATATATATACGTATCAGTAATGACCTATCTTGGAATTTTGGGAAGAATTTTTGGTTTTATTGACTTAGGGAGAGAAAACTTTTAGATCCCTCATCAAGATCTGTCTGAGAAAACAATATGTTTGGTAAAGAGTAAGGAAATACTACAGTTGGTGGATGGTGATGTTAGGTTTGCAATTAAAGTGACAGAAAATATCAACTGACTAACATGTGTTTATAATTAATCCAAGGACACACAGTATGGAATCTAGTATACGACTGATATATTGTGAGTTGTTTAAGTAAAGAAAATCTCTCAACGAAAACAATATAAGCTAAATGCTGAAAGAAGGGGTATGAAGATAATTACAGTCAACAGTTTAAAATCCAGAAAGATTATACACGGACATCTTTTTCTCTGAAATAGGATGAGGAATTGATCAGAATTTTATGAGTCGTTACCTGGCAATAAGGCGTTCCTTGACCTCGAGGACACTTGTGATCTTCTCGACCTCCAGCCATTCTAGAAACTCCGTGACATCTTCTGTCAGAGAAAGGCGAGTATCGAATATACCCTCCTGGTCCATAAACAAAGTTCGTGGATTATTCAGCCAGGCAACATTAGTTACATCCCGAAGGAAGTCAATATATTTGTCTAAAAAGGATTCAAAATATGTCTGTATAGCTTGGTTACAGCTTTCAAAATAAACATCTATTTTCACACGGACGGTTTTTGATCGTTCTTCCAATATCCCGACAAGTAAGTGGTGGAGGGTTCCATTCTGGCTATATAGCTTGGTGATATCTTTTTCAATACTGTTGTAAACATCATGAAATATCTTCTCTGCATTTTCTTTTAAATGATGAGAGCAGGCCTGAAGTCGATCATGTGTCTGGTTAAACATTCTGGCAACTTGCTGGGTCTCAAAATCTTCCATTTCGTGAAAGTGTTTGCCAACAGCCTCTTGAATTTTGGCGCTCGTGTTGGAAACAATGGTCAAATTGCTTACTAGGGGGCTCTGTACCATGTAGAACACGAGCAGCAACATGGAAAATGTGAACATGAGGGCATAGAGGGCATAGAGAACGACCAGTACAATCATAACTACCTTGGAAATTGTCCGCCCCTGAACATCAGGATTACCGTCAGGTTTCATTCTGTCCTCTTCACGAGGCACAATCAAAAAAGTGTACTTTGACATGAAACTGTCATTATCACCTCTTTTATTGCTTATTACGATTGCTATCACCACCAATCCTAACAAGATCATCACAGTCAAGGCAAGAGTGACAATGATCGGTATCCATGGAAACTGGGTAACATGTTGAAGTTCGGAATCTGAAATTTCCTCTCCTGAATCAATAACGACAGGGCTGTCAATCACAGAAATACTCAGTCGATGACATGTCACTGAATCATTAATATTCACGATAAAGATATCTGGCACAACGCTTGGTGTTTTTGGAAGTTGTATGGTGATGGAGAAGTTTTCTGGAGGCATGACGAAGACATCATAAAGTCCAAGATATGATATCATAAACTTATCAAACACATCCATGGTGAGATGAGCGGGACAGCTGTTCAGGGAACCTGTCAAGATAAACAGGAAAAATATACAAAACGGCAACATCTTTGTACATATAGCTAATTATGATATAGTACGTTTGAGATATCTATTCCGTATTTTCGTAATACACTTCCTGTTAATGATTACGATGTTGTGGAATAATACGTTAAAAATCAAGATAATGTACATTTTCTATTTTGAATTTGAAATATAAAATTGAGTAAAGTCTTGAGATGATGTATTCATGTTAAAAAAAAACAAAAAAAGAAAAAAACACCAAAAAAAAATAAAAATAAAAAAAAACCCCATCAAATATGCAGGAAAATAAAAGATGGGTTATTTTAAACTCTCAATGTTGTAGCAATGTGGAATATTGATTTTCAAAACTACCTGTGCATTATCTAAATCTTGCGTAATTGAGATTAAATTCTAATCCCTCCCAAAGAAAAGAACAAAAAAAAAAAAAAAAAAAATAATGATAAAAATAAAAAGCTAAATTTTTTCCTGTTGCAGCCTTAACCATTTCCCTAAATGAGTTACCTTTGACAGTGATGTTCCATTTCTGCATCCACTGGTCCCAGATAACAAAGCCGGACAAACTCCCATTTCTAATCGTTGTTTTTAAATCATCGTAGTAGTTCAGTACAGACTCATTTCCACTCAGGAAGAAGCGTATGTATGGTGCTCTAGATGTTGGTGCAATTTGATATTCAAATTTATCTCTGATCTTGATAATCGTTGGTTCTACGTCAATGCCCCCTGACTTATACATCGGCTGTGGTGCATAGATCTTGGAGAAATTTTTAGCTAAACATCCACCTCGACTCCATCCAGAAGAACTGTACAGAAATGGACGCTCCAGCTGGACGTGAGTAGAGTAGACATTATTGGGTATCAAGTCTGACCTGTGATTTCTTACTTTAAATCTTTTTTTCTTGTTAAAATCTTTAGGCTCCTTTAACTTGTGAAATTTGAATTTTTTTGCTTTTCCATCCTGGAACCTATTGCCAATGACAATTACTTCATCGTTGATATCTGACACTGCGTCATGGAAGAATGACAGGTAATCGGCACTGCTGTGTCCAAGCTTGTGATAGGTCTTGTTCTCAGCTTTAATGACTTTTGTTCTTACAGCGGAGGAGAAATTCATGTGTGGTATGGTTACAAAATATTCTACTTTGTAAAGTTTCTTTGGTTTTTTGTATTGAAGATGGCACATAAATCTCTGCTCTATGGTGTCAAACTTAGGCTCCAGGGAAAACAAGTAGAGATCTCCTACAAAAACAGAAAACAATTTGTGTAATACTAGCTTTAGACAAGGGCACACTAGTAAAAAGGTGAGAGCCAAGACATAAAATTAGTTCCAAATAAGGGAATAGGCTTCTTGTGGGGCTATTAAATAGCATTTGTTAGCATATTTACTTAATTGCAATAGACAAGGATGGGCTTATTACCATATGGGCTTATATATACACTCAGCTAGTTCAGAGGTTCATAAATATATAGTGGTCAAGTGTTTCACACAGAAGTGTTCAAGTTCAATAAATCATTGTTGAGTTATATATATATATAACTCAACAGTGATTTATATATATATATATATATATCAGATTTATTCCATACATTGTGTATGACATGGAAACAAGATTACTTTTTTTCAATACAGAAAAATAAGAATTTGGAGAAAAATGTTTTTCTATCTTATATCTGGCACGTGATTTTGGCTCTATATCTGTTGTCTCTATCACGGCATCATTTTAATATCATTGTATAACATCACAATGGTTTAACTGACCAGGTACAGAAGTTAATATGTAAAAGTATTAATAGCATAAAAATCATGTGATTAAATTATTATATAGCACGGAACAAATTCTACTGAATGTAAATCAATACCAGATTCCACTTGTTCTGTAGACAACAGAAAGTTAAGTGAAGATGGGGCCAATATCTTTAAGCTTTAAACTTTTAAAAGAACATGTTGTAAGGTGTGAGTGAGATACCTGCAGCACACTTGACTGGTTGTGGTGGACAGGCTGAACTGAAGGCCTGAAGACATGCGTATTTGTTGAAGCACGACACACTGCAGCAAGCATCTCCTTGCCCTGTTAGCAATAATCATTAATGACATCAAAGAAAAATGAAGACATGATATGTATGTGAGAAATTCTTGTCAAAGTCTTTTTCCCTATTTCGCCATTCTGCCAGCAGGTTTGATGTTACAGGTGAAAAAAATGTCATATATTTTATGGCGAGTTTAAATTTTATACCAAGACAATGAAAACCCTGAACAAATGTTTCCAATCATACAGTAAGTTTTTACACCAATATCAACCATGTTTTCCCTATCACTAAAAATACAATATGTGTAACAAATTGATACCAAGGGAGGTAACTTTGATATAGAGCTGGTACTGAGAGAAGCGGTAGTACAATACCTGAGGAAGGGTTACAGGAATTGTTCTGTACACATCGCTGACACTCCTCCTGGTAGGCTTTACATTCAGGAGATGGAAAACTCAGGGGAGTCACGTCAGCAGCCATCACACGGAAAGTTTCCCTCAACAAAACTGTGTCCTCAGAACAGTAGATGATGTTTGGGGCCTGACGAAGTTGGGAGAAGTTTCCAGGCTGAAAAAGCATTGGTGGAATAAGTTGATATTTATTTAGTTGTTGTTATTGGTTGTTTTCTTTTATTTTCTTTATTTTCTTTTTCACTTTCAATCTATTCTGTATAGAAAATGAAATTTTAAATATTCATAGAAAAAATGAAAAATCATATTATTGAACAAACATGTGTTTATGTTATTAAGATGTTGCATACTGTATGTATGAACCTTTATTAGGCTGTAGTCCTTATTACCTAAAAATACTAATCTAGTATATAGTCATCTTAATAAGAATAAAAAAGTCTCGTCCATTTACACATTTCACTTCATTAGCACTAGTGGTAACAACTATCTGGTATAGAAATTAAAGGTTTAAGTACCATCTCTGGACAGGGTGTGGTGTACGATCGCTCCAGATACTGGTCATCCTTGAAGTAGTTAGGTGGACATTGGGGAGGGTCAGTGCCTTTAGATGGACAACTGACAACTCTGGCGGCAGATGTGAAGTCACGAAAAAGTTCCAGCATCATCTTGTAATGGTCAGGCATGGGATGTCTGCAGAGCGGTTAGTTATTGGTTAGATAATATGAATTGTGTTCATACAAATGTTGTTGGAAGTAACAAGATAAATTACAGGTAGGTTAAACAATGTCAACTGAAAAAAGGTTATTCATTATAATCTCTTTTCTTAAATTCTTGGAAAATTATCTATTGTAATATCGTCAAATTATACTGAAATGATGCCAAACCTTATTAGGTTTTGCCCTTGGAGACAGAGAAGAGGTTGCGTTTATAGACATGAGAATACACTGGAGTGAGTTTTTCAAAACTTTCGCCAATTATCTTGATACAGTGATTGACGAGATCTTACAGTTTCCTTTTGATCAGACATTCCTTTTGATCAGACATTTATGAATAAAACTGAGAAATATTTTTAAACTTAAAGCATGCTTCTGGCAAGGTAAGATCTAAAGGAAATTTGATGTCCAATATATCCCATTATATAAATCAATAAATTGCTTCAACTTAAATATTATTAATCAATTATATTATAGAATTCCCATTGAAGTAGCCGTTCCAATATAAAAGTTATCTCAATTTTTACAATTTTACCTGCAGTAATTGTTTTGGATCTGAAGAAAATGGGCAGACAACTGGCTGGTCTGGTAAATATCAGTGAGAAAGAAGTTACTATCATCCGTGTGGTCCAGGTCTATATACTCGGGGACGAGGAAGATGTCCGACACCCTGACCTTCACCTGAAGGCCTGATTCTCGAGGGAAGGTGAACTGCATCGACTGTTGGTTGTTAGCTATGTACACTGGTGTGTCTACATCTTTCATCCCACTTATCTTCTCGACAAACACATTCTTTGACGTATGAACCTCCGGGGTAAAATTACCTTTTAAAGTGACACAAGAAATTTCATTTTATGAAAAACCTAAGTCAAAGACTTGTTCGCTTTATTTTCAAATCAAATATCAGAATGAGTGTTATCTTAACTTTACAAAAACAAGAAAACAAAAAGTGAAATCATGAAAAAAAAAGTTAAATTAACTAACAAATGATTAAATGTTTTTGCCTGTTTGACTATCTTACTCTCTGTTATCAAATGACAAATATTCTGGATCCAGTACAATGCTAACAATGTAGTATAAATACCTGCTTTAAGGTAGGTGGCATTCCATTTGAAATGGTCTAGAGGGAAGGAGACATCTGTAAAATCAATCACCAACAATTGAGTTAGATTCACCAGTAAACCAGTATCACACTGATTTATTATATCTTTTAGAATTTCGGAATATTTCTGTCGGTAGCTTCAGAAAATTCACAATATCAAATTTGAATAGTACATGTATCAGTAAATTCAACAATTTAATAACACAATATAATTGTTAACTTTATATAGAAGAATGGATGTGACCTAGATAACAAAAATTGAGTTTTGTAAAGCTTACCTAGACACATGGTATTCTGGGTAGTCGTACAGGCAGCCACTTGGTACTCTGATCCCTTACATTTGGAACATTCTAGAAACAGGTTTATTATTAGAATCAACATGGCATTAATAAGACTACAGTCAGTGATTGTTACAGTGAACTGGGAACTAAAAACTTTCAACATTCAAAATAAATTTGTTTTCAATGTTTATAAAATTCTATCAAATCAGTAGGAATTTTAAAGCGTTGTTGGATCAGATATACTTACCTCTAAATACCACGTCTCTATCTGCAGTGCAGCTTTCCTTCATATAGAACCCTTCAGGCACTGAGGTAGTACAGGCTACAATGATACAAAGTAATATAGAACCCTTCAGGCACTGAGGTAGTACAGGCTACAATGATACAAAGTAATATAGAACACTTTAGGTACAGAGGACACACAGGCTACAATGATACAAAGTAATATAGTATCCTTCAGGTACAGAGGACACACAGGCTACAATGATACAAAGTAATATAGAACACTTCAGGTACAGAGGTAGTAGTACAGGCTACAATGATACAAAGTAATATAGAACACTTCAGGTACAGAGGACACACAGGCTACAATGATACAAAGTAATATAGAACACTTCAGGTACAGAGGACACACAGGCTACAATGATACAAAGTAATATAGAACACTTCAGGTACAGAGGTAGTACAGGCTACAATGATACAAAGTAATATAGAACCCTTCAGGTACAGAGGACACACAGGCTACAATGATACAAAGTAATATAGAACACTTCAGGCACTGAGATAGTAGTACAGGCTACAATGATACAAAGTAATATAGAACACTTCAGGTACAGAGGACACACAGGCTACAATGATACAAAGTAATATAGAACACTTCAGGTACAGAGGTAGTACAGGCTACAATGATACAAAGTAATATAGAACCCTTCAGGCACTGAGGTAGTACAGGCTACAATGATACAAAGTAATATAGAACACTTCAGGTACAGAGGACACACAGGCTACAATGATACAAAGTAATATAGAACACTTCAGGCACTGAGTAGTACAGGCTACAATGGTACAAAGTAATATAGAACCCTTCAGGCACTGAGATAGTAGTACAGGCTACAATGGTACAAAGTAATATAGAACCCTTCAGGTACAGAGGACACACAGGCTACAATGATACAAAGTAATATAGAACACTTCAGGCACTGAAGTAGTAGTACAGGCTACAATGATACAAAGTAATATAGAACCCTTCAGGCACTGAGGTAGTACAGGCTACAATGATACAAAGTAATATAGTATCCTTCAGGTACAGAGGTAGTACAGGCTACAATGATACAAAGTAATATAGAACACTTCAGGTACAGAGGTAGTAGTACAGGCTACAATGATACAAAGTAATATAGAACCCTTCAGGTACAGAGGTAGTACAGGTTACAATGATACAAAGTAATATAGAACACTTCAGGCACTGAGGTAGTACAGGCTACAATGATACAAAGTAATATAGTATCCTTCAGGCATGAAGGTAGTGTTTTGAGTAGATATAAAAAAAGAAAATTTAGCACATGCTTAAAACAAGATACTGTACATTGTTGTACAAGTATGTTAAAATTTCACCAATATGGTGTTTATGTTTGATGAGGCAACTGAGGGCAGCAATAAAAACGCACAAATATTTCACTTTATTTTCAAAAATTGCCTGCTTTTGATAGAAAAAACTATAGAAATCATAGTTTTTTCTAACTTTTTATCAATCCATCTAGTCTGTCGTTTGATCATTTGTGAACTTGTGAACGAGTGCAGAACGTAAACTTACGTTGACACATATTATCCTCTAAGTAGAACCCTCGCTGACATCTACACTTGAGGGACCCAAACCCAGCTTCACATAAGGCATACGTATCACAAGCAGTGAGGTTCCTCTTACATGGGTCTCTCAAATCTGAAGAAAAAACCAGGTTAGAGTTATTGCCCTTTGTAAACAAACTTGCATATTATTATCATAAGGAAGAGAAGATAAATTTCAGACAATACTATCAAAATAAAAACATGAAGAGATGCAGACGAAATGGCATTTTTTTTTATTGTCAATTATTTCAAATAAAACTTTTTCCCTTCTTAATAATCTGGAAAGATGCACAAAAAAGGGCTTCTTACTTTAGTACATCTAATCTCTCAATCAATCTGTCTTTGTAGGGAAAACTTGACAGTTAAGCAGAGATAAGAGTCTTAAAGAGAGGGCTATTACTAGCAAGACAAAAATTTTCATTCGAAAATGGATTCAAATCAATGTTGATACTGCCGGCCTTAGACACTGATGGATTAGGATTTGCCCCAGGGCTGGACATTTGACTCTGCAATACTTACCCATCAGCCGGACGTGAGTGACCAGGGAGAGGCTGGACGTGTTGATAGATAGACTGGACAAGTCAGGGTTTTCGCTATAGGATCGCACCCTCCCTAAGGAAATCAGAAATACAATACATGAAGCTCGGTGCTGAAACTACTAAATGTAATCTTTGAAGTACAGCTCAACACAAACAAGACATGATATCACATCTTCAAATGAATATGTCTTTAAAGTCGTCTTTGGAATAACATGATGGTTACCAATTACATGTCACTATGGTAGACACTAAGACAAATACGGACTAAAACTAATAACAACTTTGTCATAATAGGACCATTCTACAGATCACGAGGGTATTGAGGAGCTAGAATGATGAATTGGAATCTAACCCCTAATACAATAACTCATTTATCACTTCACTATTTTACTTTGACTCTACTCTGACATCCTAATGACAAGATAATTACAATCTCACTACAATAGTTCAAATCAACAAAACAAACTCAGCATTTCCAAGTCTAGAGTTACTTCCCTTCGCATGGTATAAAGATTTCTAGAATTAATCATTTTTCAAGTGGATTTCTAGATGTGCTGAATATGAAATAATTCAGTAGAAAACACTCGCACATTTGTGATAGTGTCATTATAATATGACCTGGTCTCCTGGTATCTAGTTTGCAACAATCCTGTATAAAACTTCCAATTAAATAGTATAAAGCTATTGAAAATGTTAATTGAATTATCATATTTAACCTACAATAAATGAAAGAGGCCATCACATTAACCTCTAGCTCAAAGTTGTGAGTGGGCTTATTACAGAACCCCTGAAAGGGGCCAACAAATTTACCTCTGACTCGAAAGTCATGGGGTTGGCTAAGCACAGGACATTTCAGGGGGCGGGCATACAACTTGAACAGCAATAGATAATGTGGGGATTATATTCTGATAAATAAATGTGGTAGTGGTGAATGGTATTTCTTTCACTTCAATTATCTTTCGAAAGTTACAAAAAAATTCCCCAAAAAACCCTAAAACAACAGGAAATTTAGTTAGAGTGACAGAAATAAGGAAGCTATTCTGAAGTTGAGTTAACCTGTTGTGTACCCATGTGTGTTTTGTTTATGTCTTCAGTTGGGGCATAATGATACAACCTTTAGTGAAATGTTGCTAATTAATGTAGTGTGAAATGTTGCTAATTAATGTAGTGAAATGTTGCTAATTAATGTAGTGAAATGTTGCTAATTAATATACAAGGGGACAATTTCAGAAATACACTGAGATATTATAACGCATAACAAATCATTATTAGCAATAAACTAGTTCAAAGCCAAAAAAATAAAAAAAGTTGGGGGTGAATAGGGAAGGAGAGGGGAGGTTAGAAATACAAAAAAACAAGTATTCAGAGCTTCTTATTGCATGTGAGGCATGCTTTAGGTCAAAGTTAATCCTGTCAGCCAATCAAAAACAAGCTAAAGGGATATACGGCATGTGGTATCACATGTATGTATGGATGCCATGGAAGTTAAATAATGTCCATCTATTGTGGTAGAAATATGCATAAATCGACAAGATTATGGTAATTGACTATTTAAGGGTCACTTAAACGGTTAACAGATAGTGGTCAGTTACATGGTCAGAAAATGATTTACACAATAAGACACTGATTATCTACACTCTAAACCATCATTTCAATGTCCAATACATTTATCTAATTTAATACATTCCTAAATTGACCAACAGATAGGTCAGACATCTCCACCAACAGATAGGTCTGACATCTCAACCAACAGATAGGTCTGACTTCTAATACCATATCCTAGCATGTAGGCACACAGTTTTTTGTCTGTAAATGTCACTTAATGTTGATTTAAGCACAAAGAAAATCAGATAATACACAACCATTGCTATCCACGTCTTAGAAGTGTGACAGTTATTGTAAGCAAGATGGACACTAGATTTGGTTAAATGACAATTGATGACACAATATCCTAAACATTGTGTACTCCGAGTGCTCTGACTACTCATCTTAATCCAGATGAAACCTCAACATATCTATACTGATCCCCCCCTCCCCTGCATTAACATGCACTTATTATTACTTTATCTCCTAGTAAAAAATAACTTCTTCCTTTACCTATCTTCCCCCCGGTGTAAAATCACAATGCTGTTTTAGGTTATTTTCCCTCAGGGATTCGTAATCACAATGCTTATTATTGCTCTTGTTTTTACCTTATTTCCTCTTGAAGTGAAAACTATTTTGTTTATACCTTATTTTCTCAAATGTATGAAAAATCATATGTTGAACTTATTTTCCTAAAGTGTAAAAATAGCAACGTTTCATCTTATCTTCCCCCAGGTGTTATTTATTTTACTTTATCATCATTTACAGGTGTAAACACAGATTTCAAATTTCAATGATTTACTAGCAAAAGTGACGACAACTAAGTAAACATTATTCCAGGGAAAATAAAAATAATTGAGCAATTTTCTGCCACATGATATCCATATAAAACCCTGCTGCCCATCCTTTGTACGCATGCCATGTCACCCTTTAGTTCTGTCCATGACGTCTACAATCCAATAGAACTCAATAAGATATTGTCTGTAGACATCTTTTGTCAGTCAGACCTTCTCTCTGGTCAAGGTGACAACCTCTTAAATAAGATACAATTGTCTCAAATCACTCGTGAAATCGTTACGACTTGCTTTATATGGAAATGATCGGATGAGAAAAAAGTCTTTAAACTACATCACAGACAGAAAGTGACAGCTTCAGGGCCCAAAATATTTCCTACCAAGCCAAGCTGTTTGATTTACATCTCTATGAGAGCTTTGGCCAGTCAACACAACACTTGTAATCATAATATGTAAAGGTCTTCACCACTGATTTCTTAGCTTCCAATAATCGTAAACAGATTTTATTTTTCTCAGACAAAATTTGTGCTTCAACAATATTATAAAATGGTTCATCCATGACACTTGACTGAAAACAGCAAACAGACACTGTAAATAGCACCATCAAATTTCAATGTGACACTTTCAGTGTAAAATGTGCTAAAATTAGATCATAACAAAGAAATGTTCACAGTGTATGGATTTATTTGATGTTTATAATCATACACATAAAAATCAAAAACATTACTGGTGTATACATAAGTCTGTCAACTAATACTTCTGAAACATCTGTGTCTACAGATGTAAACAAGAATGTTTACTTAACTAAGTAATGTTTCCAATGATTTATCAACAAAACTAAGAAAGGAACCAGTTAATAGTCCCACAATTCTAAATTGATGCTGATATCAAAGATTAAAGAAGGGCCTTAACTCCGTAAAAAAACCCATTAACAGTCAGGTTAGAGATCCATCTCATTTGTTATACCTCATTTGAAATATAATTTACATAGCAAATCTGGCAATGGTTTGTAAAGAGTAAATGATATAGTGCTCTGGTCAAATTAGTATTTGGGAGAAGAGGCTGACAAAGCTTAAAGGGTGTAAGACGCTCTCAGAATCATAGACAGTTACCTCCCTTATGACGAGCTAACCAAAGAAAAATGTGTATTTACCCTGTCGAAAGCCCAGGGCAGTATGGAGCACTGTACTCTACCAGGATATTGAAATTTGTGTTGGCTTAAAGTACATAGGAATGCAAGTCTCCTAATTTATTTATTCCCAAAACATTTACCTAGGAAGGTTATTAAAGTGTTAAAGCATATAAGTAATCTGTTCAGATCAATTTCCAATGTTGTGCAACAAATCAGAATTATTACAATAACATTAATCTAACAAAAATATCAAATTATATTTTATTGCCATTTCAAGCTCACAAGATATTTATCAAAAATAATGCTTTTAGTAAAAATGATCTAATAAAGTTAAGCATAACAAACACACACAAAAAAAAATCAAAAACGAAATATACTGGTATATGACAAATGGAATATTTGACCTTTATGCACTTTCCTGTTTCCTACAATCTTTTAATAAGCACTTTTTATTCTGTATCTTTTTTCAGAAAGTTTGGTTAATATTTTATGATTACAATGACCATTATGAGCAAAAGTGATTTATGTCCCACTAAAAACCTTCAATTTCTTGGAGACAAATTCTCACTTACAGCATCAACAGTGATAATTACCAAGTGTAAAATGCTCATAAATATTAATTGAAATCACAGCTATTTTTAGAAAAGAAGTTTTTTAATGAAAGCTTGGTGAATTAGCAGTCATTAAGTACTTTTTAGCTGAGGTCATAACATCAATAAATCAAAGCAAGTTGGGACTCACATAGATACACTCATCACCCCCCAGTCCTTTCATTTTTTCATACTTGTTAATGAGTTCAGGATATACATTATACACAAGATGTTTGTTTTAGAGATCATTGAATGTATCATTTAACCTTTAAAGCTGACAAATGACCAACAAAATCTCATAAAGTGTAGAACTTTATGTGAGATTTTACAAAACCAACATGATTAATTCTCTTCAGAAGTCCGTTATATATCTTGAACACAAGGTTTTTATTTCAAACGCGGTCAAGAGTGACCCTTGACCTGAAAACCTTGATCAATGTTCACCAAAACCTTATCTGGTGTAGAATTTTATTATAAGTTGCTATTATGTGAATTTTAACTAAATTTGTTTGGTCCATGATATATGCTTTGCGTTCACAGACACATGGAAGGATTCATGGACAGACAGAGAGATACTATGATAAGTGATATAATATCATATCAACATTTATCACATACGACATCAATTGTCTTCCAGAAATCTAACAAAGTAAACATGTACCTTTGTATTGACACTAACACAGAAATTTCATGTTAGATTTACATGTTGTTCAGGCTCCTTAAGATTGTCTCTCCCCGCTATGTTACATAGCTGACTTATTTCATGTCTGTTAATCTCCTCATTGTTACAGCATTATTCACTCCATAGCTGTACTGTCAGTTTTTTGCTAACCTCACAGGTTAGACGGGAAGGTATAATTTTCTGGGTGGAAATGCAGTAATAATCTACGCTATAACATACAATTTTATGTTGCCCGGGGCCATAAAGGATTTCAAACGTGGCTGTAGTATAGATGGTTTGCATCACAGTGTAATAATAACATTGTACAGACTTATAATCAGCCCTTTCTTACAATAACATGGCTGGAAGATGTAAACGATTTCTCAGGGATATTTAGATCTTATGTGACATTGTACAAGACTCTGTCAGTAAAACAATGCATCAGCATCCAGCGAGCATCACAAAATATTACAGTGTTTCATGTATAAACAGAACAATCCACACAATATGAAACTTCACAATTATTTTGACGAAATGTCCAACAATAATTTTATCATTAATTCCTGATTCCGGGTTTATGTAAAATTTTACAAAGATACTAAGTATGTGATTCACCAGAAAATTCATATTTGTCAATTGAATTTAACATGTTCACTTCCTTTAAATAAACATAAGTTAAAACTATATGTCCTAATGACATGTAGTTTTGATTCATAATTAGGATTTTCACAGAAATAAATTCAGTGAGATCATTAGAAACAAACAGCTGTAAAAACTTACGAATTAATGAGGTTTGTGGGAGGAATACTTTGAGAGTGTGTTGTGACGATGTCCCATGCTGCACAGCATAAACCATTGCAAGTGAAAACATAACACAGAGACAGACGAGGGCGGGTTTGGACAGTTTTCCTGGATTGCTGAAGAGGACTTTCTGACTGGAGCATACATGATGACAGAACCACGTTGACACCATCTGGGCAGACATCTTGGTCGTTTCTATAGTGACGGTGTCAACAACATGCTGATGGGGATTCAGTGCTTCCACCTGGTGATCATTTTGACATTTTGTTTTCTGTAAATACATAAAATGAAAACAACATTTAAAGACCACAGTTTTTTGTGATATTGCCTGTAAAAGTTTACATCAGAACTCCTTAAATATTTATCTTTAGATGACCTATTTATGTGAAGGATTCAGTGACCTTGATATCTGCTGAATGATTAAATGACCTTGATCTCTATATGATTTAGATGACCTAGTTCACTGTATGATTAGGTGACCTTCATCTCTGTATGATTTAGGTGACCTTGATTGGTGTATAATTAGGTGACCTTGACCTCTATTTGATTTAGGTGACCTACTTCTCTGTATGATTAGGTGACCTACTTCTCTGTATGATTAGGTGACCTTCATCTCTGTATGATTTAGGTGACCTTGATCTCTGAATGATTAGTGACCTTGAGTGGTGTATGATTAGTGACCTTGAGTGGTGTATGATTAGTGACCTTGAGTGGTGTATGATTAGTGACCTTGAGTGGTGTATGATTAGTGACCTTGAGTGGTGTATGATTAGTGACCTTGAGTGGTGTATGATTGGTGACTTTATGTGGTATATGATTAGGTAACCTTGATCGCTAAATGATTAGTGACCTTGAACTCTGTATGATTTAGGTGACCTAGTTCTCTGTATGTTTAACTGACCTTGAATGCTACATTAATGATATATTAAATCTCTTTATCATATACAGTAACATTGATCTCTATATCATTAGGTGACATTGAATAATATAGACTACATATAACAGACTGAGAATTAGCCCCTGTATTACGAGGTTTGACATTAAAGATAGAGTGATTACAAGCAGAATTAATTGCATTCAAAGTCAAAATATTAATAATCACAAAAGAATACTTTATACATACAAGGAGATATACCTATCAACAGCAGTCTTACCCTTGAGTTCTGTTGATATTTAAGGAAGAAGAAATAACTCATAGCCTAATTTTCCAATAAGATTGCTGGACAGCATGTTACAAATTCACTCCCTAATGATCTTATACAAGGATTTTCATTAGAGAGATACTTCTGTGAGTAAAAGTCACCATCCTTCACAATATCACGATTACCAGACCAGCACTATAGTGACAAACACCTGTAACACTGTGACTAGGGAGATCACTATGACGTATCACCTTCACACACTTCTCTAAGAGTGCTACAAAATGGACTTCCAATGCAGGTATGTTTATCTCATTAAGCCCCCACATGTTCTTCTTACTGACGGAATTTGTCAAGACTTTTTAGTTCAATAACACTTTTATGATGATTTGTCCATAGACTGATCCAATGATCTTTACATTCATTCTTCAACATAACTCAATCAGTGTGGCACACCCAGACAGATCCATATAGAATGTTACATATATCTGACTGATAAAAAGTCTTATTCCTTTCAAAATGGACATTTAGCTTATTTACTGTAGTAATGACCAAACCTCTGTTTTCAATCCTAGTTTCTCATTTAATGACGGTAAATCAGTAATTTAAATAAGTTGCCATTATACAATGTGACCAACTTATTTTCCCAACACATTACACAAGATAACTCTGAAATTGACAGAATGAGTTATTTCCCCTTGTTACTTATTTCAAACATTTTGGATTTCTCAGGAGTACTTCGAATAAATCAAATTTTCTCTTGATCTTCCTAAATTTAAACACCTGACATTAACATTTATCAAATAAAAAAATAAATTTTCACTTTAAGGGTCCTGATAGGGTTAAATGTCATTTCATTCTATTCACTATCACTAGATTTAATCAAAACTTGATTTGTTCAGAACTTTAACTACAGGAAAGTGAGAATAGCAGATGCAGGATGCAGTGTGACAAATCCCATGTTGCTTAAACCAATGAAGGCAATGTCAATGGAGGCTATATTCTCTGATAAGCTTCCCAATATAACTGAATTTCTCAATAATGAACAATTACTGACCATTCAAATTCTTAGTGACTCTTAACTATAGATCTGATACTGACCAGTTGTCTCCCTGCAACACCATATTGACTCTAATCCGATAGACTTAATACTGACCAGTTGTCTCCCTGCAATACCACATTGACTCTTAATCTGATAGACCTGATACTGACCAGTTGTCTCCCTTTATATCTTCTTGAAGCTAACCCACTAGATCTCATACAAACCAGTTGTCTCCCTTTAATATCTTATTTCTTCTAACCAAATATATCAGATTCCAACCAATTGTTTCTATCTTTATTTACAAATCTAACAAAATGTATCTGATATTGACCAGTTGTCTCCCTTTATATTTCTTTCATACTCTTACCATACCAATGTGAAAGCAGAGCTTACATACAGAAACTTTAAAAAGTATCACTTGATTTGACCTTTGTCTCTAAATAAACTACATCACAAGCCCACTAATTCATCAATATATGGCTGATCATCAACCTGTATGTACATTAAAATCACAGTACAATTTAATTGAAACATTATTAAAGTTAACCCCCCTCAATTCCATCCATCATACAAACACAAAATTAAGATGATGCCTACAAAATACCATACACTCTATCAACCCAATGATAATACACAGCGGCTGGTTTTACACTCTACAATATAATCTTTACAACAATTTATCAATTTTATGAAATTTCATTTGTGATTCACCATTTGAATTTTAGTTATCTATTTTGCTTGAAGCCTTTAGAACATTGGATTATGTTTAGAAGTATTGCTGATAGTTCCCTTCAATTAATATTTTTATCAAAAGAGCACCCAACATCAGAGTATTTTCAGCTAGATTTAGTTTGAAGTTATCGCTAAACATATCGTAGTACTGGTGAAATCACCTATACTGATCTCAAGGGTCCTATGAACACCTTGAAACATATTTAGGATCTCCTGGTTTCAGAGAATCCGAGGTTTCATTGTACTTTTCGGCTCTTATCAATTTTATGAATTTCAAATTTCTAATGATTAATGATCTTCAAGCGTTTTAGATTTGAAATTTAATTTCTTTGAAATCGTGTATCCCATGTATTAGATAACCTTTAATCACATTGCACTTTTCTTACTGAACCAATATTGCTATCAAGAGTTATTTGCTAAAACCTTGATGTTTTTTAATCTGAATCTTGTAAACTCTTTAATGACTAGTTCCAATGGGTGAAAAATGTAAGAGTCTACAAAAGGCTTGAAAATGTACTGCTAGTAAACAGAATCACCAAAGAAAGCATTCCTACTTTACAGTGTGTGTACAATTAACAGGATCAAGATTTTGCTATATCAATTAGATTATAAACTCTGGCAGAGAGACAATAAGATTATATTACTGACTGAAATAATGAGGCTCCACTTAATACAATTACGATGTGCATCTCTCCTCCAGAATTTTATCTTTATGTCAGACATGGTTTACAGGAAGCAAATATATAGGTTTTACACCCAATTTGTTTTTTGATTGATATCAGTTTCTTTTATTTTTCAATTTTTTTTTGGAAACAAAAAATGCGAAAATCAAAGGTCATCATTTTTTAAAAATTCTTTTATCAAAATCATGGGACAGATCTTTTACGAGTATATGTATTTCACATTTTTATATAAATGGGAAACATCTATTAAGAATTAACAGTTGAGAAGTGTAAATTGCCACATATATTTTGACATGAAATTCATTGCAGGTTTCACATAGCATTGATTTAATGTGAATTAACGGTAACTATCACCATTCCAACTTAAATACCTATCTATATACATACAGTTCATGGTGGGTTAAATTTTGAAATGTTTATGGTCACTAAAGTTTGCATGAAATTATAAATCTAGCAAGCATTGTATAGTAAACCAAAAACCAATACAACCATGAAGTATTAGCCCTCAAAATAACAAACAATCATACAACAGTATAGTTTTCAATACTATCTCTGGTCCCGATGGGGCCAGCATCATATCTGCTGACTGAGCTATTTAACTCTCTTAACAAATACACAAACAGCATTTATGTAGGAGTTTTACAAAGTTCATTGTGAGCACTAAATGATAACTTGACACACATCTGATCTGCAGCAAGACCTTCCCACACAGCACAATGACGATCAAGCTCCTGATCCAATTTGATCAGCTGTGATAGATCCAAACTAATCCAATGGCTGGAACAGTCTAAAAGTCTTTATACCTTTAATCAAATAAAAAAACTGCATCTGGAAATGGGTCTGACAGTCCAATGATATATCAGATGTACACAGAACAATTACGACTTTCAAATGGGAAAGATGTCCATCAACTTCTATCACTTAATTACCTCCCCTTGTGGCCTGCATTGTCAATAGTTATTATAAGTGATGTTTTTGAAGTATTCCCTAATGTTCCCAGTGGTACTGTGTTCTATGTTTTGTACAATAGAAACTGGTGAAAGAAATTGTCAAATATCACCCTATAAGTAAACGATCAATAACAATTATCAATTACAAACCAAACAAAAGAGAAAAAATTCAGAGAAGGTGTCCTAAAGGTGTCCTAAAGGACAATGAATGCCACAAGAGCTTGACACCAAATGAACTTCTCTTTCAACTAGAAAATACATGTTTACATTAGACACAATTTTGCTCCCTATATATATATAAAAGAACCAATGTTAGACAAATGTCTAGGAAAAGAAATTGTGACTCAGACTTTGATTTAAAGGTCCTAAACATTGATTCATTTAAGGTACCACAGTCTCTAAAGAAAATAAAGCTGCTAGGATGATGATATTGAATAAGACAGGGATGGGACAACTTAAAATAAGGACTGGGCAGGAATGGACAGGATGGACATAGGTAACAGAATATGACACGTTACCCAATATTGATAAAACAGTGGGACATTTAATTTTTCAAAACATCAACTGAAATTTTCTCTGTTTAACTGACTAATAAATTGCTCTCATCTAAAGACAGTACTTACTGTTGTAAATTAATGTAAAAGACATTTCGACATTTAAAGTAAGTGTTCAAGGTCTAGTATAACCAGTTAACATGTCCATAAAAGTTCCACAAATTGTTATGAATGAAATGATCCTGTTTTTATCAATCACGTTGAAAGTTTTCAGAGGTCAAAAATGACATCTCGGACATTGTATCAAAAAAATGTATGAATTACAAGCTTTTTCTATAAATAGATTCTATAATAATACAAATTCGATGTTCTTCATTTATCACAAACTTTTTAAGTTTGTCGACTGTCTGAATTTTAAGTGAACCTAATGTACCATGATTTAAGACTTTACGATTAAATCACCAGGAGATTGTTTTAACCTAATACAATAAGTTAATAGCACTTAAGTACACTCATGTATTTGCTTTAATACTAAAGCACCAAATGGCGTGTGACACACAGGCCATCGAATCCTGATAAGTTACACATATCTTGGAAAATCCATATATATGGCATTCAGGTCTGAAATACATACTGCATCTTCTAGTTATCTATTTCTGTTTACAAAAAAAATAACAACAATACAATAGATTTGTATTTCATCAGACATAACAGCACTGTCTGGACTCCAAACCATTTGAATGATATAGAGGTTGTATTTTCTGACTGCATTTGACAATATGAAACACATCAGTGAAAGATATTGTATGTCTCAATTCTCAATGATAATTTCCCTTCAGGGAAAAGACCAGTATCAAAGTTTTAAAAGTAGCTGCCATGTTGTCCAGCTTGATGTTACAAGTGTCTGATTTTTATTTCAGACCAATGATAAAGACCATAAAGACCATGTCCAAAATGCAAAACAACAGGCTCATTTTTGAAATATGCATATATACATCATGCAGTTGACCAATCATCGACAAGTGAGAATGGACTTGACTAACCAAGTGAACCTGTAGACAACCCATCTGTAGTTGACCAATCATCAACAAGTTAGCAACTTGACTAACCAAGTGAACCTGTAGACAACCCATGACAAAAAAGCCTGTAGTTGACCAATCATCAACAAGTGAGCATGCAGGCAACCAATCAACAAGAGGGCATGCAGTTGACCAACCATCGACAAGTGAGAATGGACTTGACTAATCAAGTGAACCTGTAGACAACCCATCAATAAAAAAAGTAGTTGACCAATCACCAACAAGTTAGCATGGACTTGACTAACCAAGTGAACCTGTAGACAACCCATGACAAAAAAGCCTGTAGTTGACCAATCATCAACAAGTGAGCATGCAGGCAACCAATCAACAAGAGAGCATGCAGTTGACCAACCATCGACAAGTGAGAATGGACTTGACTAATCAAGTGAACCTGTAGACAACCCATCAATAAAAAAGCCTGTAGTTGACCAATCATCAACAAGTTAGCATGGACTTGACTAACCAAGTGAACCTGTAGACAACCCATGACAAAAAAGCCTGTAGTTGACCAATCATCAACAAGTGAGCATGCAGGCAACCAATCAACAAGAGAGCATGCAGTTGACCAACCATCGACAAGTGAGAATGGACTTGACTAATCAAGTGAACCTGTAGACAACCCATCAAAAAAAAGCCTGTAGTTGACCAATCATCAACAAGTTAGCATGGACTTGACTAACCAAGTGAACCTGTAGACAACCCATGACAAAAAAGCCTGTAGTTGACCAATCATCAACAAGTGAGCATGCAGGCGACCAATCAACAAGAGAGCATGCAGTTGACCAACCATCGACGAGTGAGAATGGACTTGACTAATCAAGTGAACCTGTAGACAACCCATGACAAAAAAGCCTGTAGTTGACCAATCATCAACAAGTGAGCATGCAGGCAACCAATCAACAAGAGAGCATGCAGTTGACCAACCATCGACAAGTGAGAATGGACTTGACTAATCAAGTGAACCTGTAGACAACCCATCAATAAAAAAAGTTGACCAATCATCAACAAGTTAGCATGGACTTGACTAACGAAGTGAACCTGTAGACAACCCATGACAAAAAAGCCTGTAGTTGACCAATCATCAACAAGTGAGCATGCAGGCGACCAATCAACAAGAGAGCATGCAGTTGACCAACCATCGACGAGTGAGAATGGACTTGACTAATCAAGTGAACCTGTAGACAACCCATCAATAAAAAAGCCTGTAGTTGACCAATCATCAACAAGTTAGCATGGACTTGACTAACCAAGTGAACCTGTAGACAACCCATGACAAAAAAGCCTGTAGTTGACCAATCATTAACAAGTGAGCATGCAGGCGACCAATCAAAAAGAGAGCATGCAGTTGACCATTCAACACAGAGGGTTATAACAATGGAAAATTGACATTGCCCTAATGAAGTACTAATAACCTAACCAGAGTGAGAAAATTAACCTGACACTAATTGTCTCCTATGAATGATTGATTCAGCCCCGGACATATCATAAAATCCTATTATATGTTCCTGATACATCCCTGATTCAGCCGTGGGAAGTCATTCTTTAAGATTTCATTCACAGAATATGAGATAACTGCCTTATTTGCTGATACAAAGACAGAGAGAAACAATCCAGTACTAAGCTATCATTTAAGCAAATTAGGCAAAAGTAGGTTTCATTTATAAATTAAACATGTTTTGCATACTAAGCTGTCATACATATTGACCATAATTTCCGTAAAAAAAAATGAATATTTTTGTTCACATCCCTTATATGTGCTGCTTTTTAACGGATTATAAACCAATTCAAACTAAACTAAATGATAAATGATTAAAACTGTAATCCCTACAGAGAATTAAACCACCATCTTGTCCCAGTAAAATTTCTAAGGTAATTATAATCACCTTGTGTAATGTTGGGTATTTTTAATTGGACTTCATTCTGGTATCTTGTAGCATTGCTGCAAAGATGTTGTACCTAAATCTGTGAAAAGTTAATGCAGACATGTTTAAGTTGCTGATACAAATCACTTCAAACACATGGGTGATACCATCGTTTTACATTTTTATAAATTAAATATCTTAAGTTTGAAATATGCTTTGTAGAAAAAAAAGGAAAAAAAAGAAAAAGAAAATTAAAAAAAAATAAAAGATTTATGCACAACATAGCAATTTAAACAATTTCACACTGACACCAAAGTTTTTGTTTCCAATGAAGTTAAGTATATAAGACTGGGAATCTTTCAGCATAAAAACAGATAGACTTATGCCTTTTTCAACATGTTCAGCAACGACAAAAGACAGATTGAAAATGAAATTAGTAAATTTCATCAACATAATGTGCATGGCCTTGGATATACTACCCACAAATTGAAGTTGATATTGTCCTTGGGAAGATTTACACAATCCACCACACTAAATTCACTTGATATCTCCATGGCGGTACACAAAACCAGTTTTACGACAACACATTCTCATGGATTTATTCATAGATAACAAATTTGCCATCGTTGAAAACAGAAGTATTCTGTGATAAAACACTGGCACAAAATAATTTTTTTAATCTCTCGCTGTCACAGATTCTTAATATGTCACGAGAGATATGCAGATTCACTGTCTTGTACTGACAAATTAACCTCCAGATTAAAGTAGGAGTGCTATGATACTCACTGATGCATCCTCCAAACATGAAAGCAGCATTACGTTGCTGTTTTGGCAGCAAAGAGTGTGTAATAATAAGCGATCTGATCAAAGCATTAGCATATGAATACAGGAGGAAGCTTTTAAAGGAACCATTTTAATACCCACATGTCCCCCAGATCTCATCCCACTGAATAGCAGTAATTACTTTATCAATCCATGGCAATCTCATGCTATGTAGCTATACCATTTTTTTCAAAAAAGAATTCACTTACTAAAATCTTATGGAACTGGTTGTCTCCCTTACAGAGTATAACTGAGTCATCTTCTTCACAGCTGTGCTTTGTGTTAAAAGTTGTCTCCCTTACACAGTATAATTGAGATTTGTGTTCAGAGTTATCTCTCTTACATGGTATAAACTGATTTGCTTTGAAGGTCAACTTTCCAAAGTATAACTATGATTTATGTTAAGAGTTGTCTCCCTTACACAGTAAAATTGTGATTATTTCTGTTACTTATCTCCTTTTTTTTTAGTATAAATCTCTGATCTGAGTCATCTTCTTCACATTAAGTATAACTGTGTTCAGAGTTGTCTCCCTTACATATTATAATTGTGATCAGGTCTTAATGTAACTCTACTTATTTGTTAGTTTGTCCATTAAATGTATATAGAGTTGTCTCCCTTAAACAGTTCCCCTGACATGCATAAAGAATCATTTTCCTTATTGAGAAACCTAGTCAGCTCAATGTAATATATCTTTATACAGTAATCTTTAACAGATGCTGCCACAAAGCTTACTCAAAACAGAGTATAATGAAACTTGTGCAAACAGTGTAAGCTTTGTTACCAGAAATACTAGCTCTCCTGATGAAGATGGATTACATATCCATGCTTGTTTTAAAACTGTGTCAGTCTAACCCTGTTATATAAATGATATACTATTTCTCAACCCAGTCGTCTATGGGAAATGAATGTTGGTGACATCCGACAAGTCTCAGAGCAGATTGAGGTTAACACCGGAGGCGCCTGATGCTTGACTGATAGACAAGGAAAGACAGCATGAAACAGAAAGCATAAACAGACAGAAAGGGAAGGAGACGCTGAGAAAACCTAGAGTGATTGATAGAAAGTGAAATGGATAATGGATATCTACCATGGACAGCAGTAGAAGAATTAGAAACACTCACACCCCTCGCACACATGGAAGAAACATAAGGGTAAGGAACTCTATATGTAACACAAAAGGTCAATGAATGAAAGAATATTGGTAATAGACATGCAGACCTTGAAACCAGGAGTCTAGAAATAAGATGTAAAGATCCATTTAACCAGATGATATAAACTGTTAAGGTCACCTTTTGACAATTACAAGATAAATTTCTAGTGTCAACTGTTTTCTTCTAATGACATACAAATCATGCAAATGCTAGATTTAGCGTCTGATGTTATAACCTGATCCAGCAATCTCGACAGAAACAGTGACTTAACGAACAATAATTAATGTAGATTAACTGTTACATATTTCAGTAACACTGACAGAAATAGTGCCTTAATTAATGGAGATATCTACCACCAACTGGAACATTTGTGAAGAACAATGACATCCCAACTGAGCTACAAAGATCTATTAAAGACGTAACCATTAAAACAGAAATATTTAAAATGAAAGGAATTAAGGGAGTGACAAGAAAAGCATATAAGCTTGATAAGTCAGAATGGAATATAAAAGTCGGAATGGTGATGAAAAACTATCACATATCTGCGTGGGCCTGTTAACGTTTCCTAACTCTAAGTACTGCAATTAATTACACAATCACATTTCGCTCTGTAAGCAGTGGTTCCATTCAAAACAATGCATTTCTACCCTTTGGAAAAGGTTGTTGTCATTCGCTGTTTCAGCAGTATAGTTTTTTTTTTTCAACACAGTGTTCTTAATATAGCATATTAGCAATGGTGTTTAAGGTATAATATAATAATCATATTGCATGCAAATTTAAAAAAAATAGTTTGTTATTATGAAAATTTGTCGGTAATTTTCATCTGGTAATCATGGGAATTTAAAAAACAAGTGCCATAAAATTAATCGTATTTTATCATTTAAAAATTTTGGAATTTCCCAATGATTGTTTTTTCTAGTTTAATTCTCTCTAATATGATGGGAGTTCATACCAATCAAATTAGGATTTGTATCACGTAAGCAGTTACCATTATCAGTCTATCAAATCATAGAAAAAATGTGTAGCATATCATGGAATATTTGGAGAGAGTCCATGCATCAGATTCCCTATTGTAATGTACCATATGAGATTTCTGAATAATATATTGAAAGCATATAATATTTCTTTGGATCTATTTTCTAACAATAATGGAATAATTTTGCATCATTATTTTCAGGAATACATTTTTCTGTGGAACATCATTAAGCCCTGTTATTCTTATCTCTACACAGGAGAGTATATTTCAGGACCAGGGCTAAGTCATGCCACAAGTATATAATGCCACTTACTGCTTGATGCCACATTAATACAGATCTTCAAAAAGTTAATGAACTGATGAAGAGATGACCCAATCAATGGTCGTGTGAAGGGATACCACCCATGTTTAAATTAGAAAAGATATCATGTTTCAAATGATCATATAATCAAGTGTCAAAAATGACAAAGCATCGCACGGCAGAATACGTTTTATGTGCTGCGGGTTTCGATGTTACGTTGGAAATGTCTTATATAATAGCGCCACCGTTTGGCACAATATTCCAGATCCTGATAATAAATCTGTGTTAATAAATTCCTTTAGCGGGCCTTCATGATTGTTTAATACAGAAAATTGGCGTATAGTGTGAATGTCAAAAAATCTTCATTAGAAATAATTAGAAAAATATGTGCGATGCTTGATAATTGATCAACACAGCCAACTGGCAATTATTACAAAGGTTAAGGGCTGATTCACAAATGTAGACACATGCTTAGTGAGATATAGCTATTATCTGAGTATTCCGCCTCATCTAAACGAGCATAAGCACTATAGAAATTGCTCTCTCATTAAGCATGTGATTCCCGTTGGATTTGCTCATAAAATACTTGTGTTTTTTGCCCAAAGATGTCAGTATTTCAACCCGTATCTCTCCTATCTGAAATATAGCTGTATGTCAAATACTTTCAGTACATGCTGATAAATCTTTTGGAACCAAAATAAATTGCAATTTGATTTAGTTACTGAGTCAAGGCATAACATAAATTATCGTCATAATGCCCTTCAGATATTCTGCCTTTAAAATGATAGTGTTTCCTCCGAACTAACATGTGTAAAATATTTAATATGTACTCAATTTGAACTACTCTGCTACATCTGAACATTTTAAAGGAACATTTCACTAAGACAATAAGCCTAGACGACTGGTAATTAGTTTGTTAACAAATGTTTTTTATGTCCTATTAACAGCCAGGGACATTTAAGAATGTGCCAGGTTTGGGTCGTGGAAGAAAAGTTTTCACTGAAAAATCAACGATCTACTGCCAGCTCCTGGCAACTGCCCCACGTAGGCCTCAAACCAGTGAATAAGAGGTGTAGTACTAGTGATACAGACGATCAGACGCCTTAACAACTTGACCATTGGGACCTGATAATTATTACAGTTCATGTGTAAAAAACTCTACAAGGAACCAGTAATGACATTTTTTAAATGAACACAGGACATAAATTATAATAATCTTCTCACTAATCATTGTCATACCAGAAAAATAACTATTTCAGAAAATCGCATCCAATGCAAGATCAGGATGTCAAATTTTATAAACATGGCCATTTTGTACATCAAGTTCTGTCAATCAATAATGAAATAATACAGTGACGAAGTTCATTAACTGGTAATATATCAGGACTCAATGCTTTAAAAAATACAGCCATTATTGTAAAAATTGACATTGTTGAGATGATAACTGCCAGTTGTGAGGGTAATGGGCTGTACTGTCTAATCTATTTCAACTCAAGGTGCTTGTTGTAGCATAATCAGAAATTTTGCTGTCAGCAACTGAAACAAAATTAATGTTACTCTCTTTGTAATTAACATTTTTCATCTTTGAATGAATGATATTTAAATTTGCCTTTGGCGTTGAGAGAAACTGCACAACTAGTACCGGTAATGCACCTCTCAAGCCTTACCTGACATAAAAATCACCCTTTTTATACTCTTGAAATTACCAATTCATATTGCACTGATGTCTCACTATCCTCCAATTCTACTTTCCCAGCCCACATGATCATAATGCACTTTTACCTTCGTATGTATTCATTTATGTCCCTTGGATATTTGATACAGCTGTACTCAGCAAAATTCTGTATCACAATGGCCATGTTATATCAGACACACAATTTTCTTCATCTCTTCAAGTAAAGATTTTTCATATAATTGTAAAAATACTAGTCTTTTACTCATATATCCAATGATTATTTTGTTCTAAGAGCAACTAGAACTGTGCCAACATATACAAAGTCTGCAAGCTCTCGACAGACTCACTCCCAAGTCAAGGTCAACAGGCATACCCATTGCTTTAAGTGCAGGTGACCTCATCTTCTGTCATCATTGCTTTAATGTTATTCAGGACTATAAAGTTCAATTTTAATGACTTACACCTTTGAACTATCATTGATGTATCATACTAAAACTTTTACCCGTTCACCATTACCCAGATCCATACGGAATATATTGTACTCTCCACCAATACGATTGTGTCTCACAAACCTATCCATATATATTGCTTTTCTACTAAATTATTAACAAAAGCTATTTCATTTCCTGTAATAACCCCACTCCCTGACTTTGTATCAGAGTTAATATGTTGGCCCCCTGTGGGTATTTCAGAATAAGTACCATATTATGTAGGTTAATGTAAGGACGGCATTCATACCATCATGAATGAGGTTAAAATCAGGATATGGTATTCACAGCATCATGAATGAAGCTGAAGTAAGGACAGTATTCATATCATCATAAAAGTGAATATTTCAATTCTAAATTTAGAGGAAAGAATCTTTCAATATTATTTTGATAAGAAATAAAATTTAATTTTAATACAAGATCATGAGTATTTTTTTGAAAACCATCCATGACAATCAAAATTTGAATTTGACACCATTGACTGTAATAGGATACGGGAGCTCAACAGTTCCTAATTGTTAACATCTGTAGTTCTTACTGGGTTTGATCATTCAAATTGAGTTTTGAATATCGGATCTGTTAGAAAAGCCTTAAATCTGACCTTTAACCTTATATTACTGATAATTATTCAGCTATCAGCACACTGACCTGATTGATTACAACTGTATGAGTTTAGTGGGTGTATTGGAAAGTTAATGGTTATATAGGATATTACTTTTGGTCATAATTTACATGAAAATGACTAATTTAAAAGTAATTTTTCACTGAAGAATTCATTAATAGGGTACAGAATCATTATCATGGTATCAATTCACATTAATGGAACATTTCATCGCCATCTTTTACAAGCTGTTGACATGAAATAGCTGAACATCATGAAAATAAACAACGATGTTTCCCGAGTAACCGACACTTTAATCAAACTTTTAATATTTTTATGATGTCAATATCAATTGCAAAATTGGACATCTGACAGAACTTTCCAAATTTCTATGTTAACATTTGAAATGCCATCCAGCTGTGCCTGCCGTTTATCTTTGGAATTTTCCAGTTCAAAGAAAGGAAGGTTCTACTGATGGGTTCAGGGAGACAATAAACGACACAGTGACGGTCATACGATAAGGCTGTTACGGTGATAGGGATGGACTTAAAGTTGGATCACAGAAAAGAATTGGCATGGGAAATCAAGGCATTTCGTTATAACTATATAAGGCATTAATATTTCACCGTTATTGAAGCATATGTCTGTTGATGGTTGAAGAGTACTTGATCATGTAACCATCATCATCAGTTGGGATCATTTCTACCTGTGGGATTTGTGGAGTCTGCAGTACAGTGACAACACTGCTGCACTACACTGTTCTATTTAATCACATCAAAATGGTGTAAAGTTACAAACATAAAAAGTGAGTAAATACAGCTTTAGGATTTGTGTTTTTTAGTGTCCAAGAGATCAAAGGTATACTTTCATACTGTACATGTCTCCAGATCCCAACCGGAGACTTGTCAGAGAACAAGATATGCCTGCAGATTCATTTTATATAACCTTTTACACGGAACATATTTTTCATGTTGAGGGACTGTAAAACTTGCTTAAACCAGATGAACATAGTTCTGAAATCTCAGTGAGTTCTTAATTAAATACAATACCAAGGGTATATATACATGCTGACCTTTCCTCTTAATACTTAGGAAGTCCCAACCTGCCCTGGATGTTAAATATACAAGTATATAGCAAACATGATACCACTTTATCATTAAAACACAAAGAAATATTAAATAAGAATTAAAAGTACAAAGGATAAAATTTCAGAAAAATTTATATAAAATTGACTTTTTAAATTGAAATGTTTTAAGAAAAACATTAAAAAAAATTATCTTTTGAACTTTTAATTGTTAGGAAAAAAAATAAACTTTTTCCAAACATCAACAGACAGCATAAAAAAGATTTTGTCCGTAGTGTAAGATACAAGACTGAAAAGCTGTATATTTTTGTGAGATTACCTGGTGTTAGAATTCAAAACATTGAAATTCAAAAATTGGTGATGAGATATGAATAATGCTAGTGAAATCATGTTTTGAACCAGCATGCAAGCAGGAAACCTTTATTATAACAAATGAGCTTTAAGTACTGTGTCACACCTTTTAAATTCCATTTTATCAGGATATAATATCACTTCATGTGGCAACAAGCGTAATTACATCCTTAAACAAGCCTGCGGTCAAACATGTTAACTCTGACTCAAATTCAGGGATAGGCTTTTAATGGAACAACATAAAATTATATAATAGTGCTGGTGATTCTAATCAGGTCAGTTTTATATATACTCGTATGGATGAGCTTGGTTGGTGGTAGGTTGGTTAAAGGTTTTATGTCTCTGTGATAGGTCCTATCTCTAGGCATGGTCTCACTGACGAATGTCAGTGTTCTAGTGATGTTGGACGAGTTTCACTAGGAATAGGCCTGAATATGATCATGGTAAATGACTTATGATCATAAGGCTGTAAGTTGCTGATATACCAAATGATGTCAGAATTCAGAAACAAAACTCTATCAGATCTAGGGAATAGTAGTTTTCCAAATTGCATGATTTCAAACTTCACAAATAATAAAATTGTTTCTATATGATGAAAAAGACAATTTCTCTGCAATTACTTATATTAGGTGTCTATCACAAGTCAAAATATTCTAGAGAAAGCTTCAAAGTAACGGCTATCAAGGGAACATTAGTAAGCAATGTGCATTGTATTGTAGAAAGCTGTGTGTAAATTAATGACAGCACAAGCATCTAATAGGAATAAAATCATATCGAAATCAAAATGGTATTTCTGTCAATTGGACCAGGAAAACGAAAATTACAATACATAATGAAAACCATATGTTTTTCTTTACACTAAAATCCCATTAATTATGAGAGAGTTGTCTCCCTTTTAAAGGTCAAACTAAGTCAACAAAAGGTCATTGAACAAGTCCAGAATCACGATACATACTTATTCTGATAACAGACATTATATCATTCCTAACATCATTGTAGTATTGGTTAGGTCAATATAATTTTTGTTATATGACCCTGCCCCTCTCCCACCTTACACTTACTAGCAAAGTAGTAATTTAATTATCAGTAGTTGACAAAGTCGATCACTTCAGAATTACTTAATCCAAATATGAAGTGTTTATAAAGTATAACTCCTATAGACTGATGTGAAAAAATATGACAAAGCATTCTATTTTTAGTAACAACAACCTTGACCCTTAGCAGCTGACTTTTCCATAAATATGACTCTAGGAGAATATTGTGAAAAAGGGTCAAACAGGACAAAAAAACATCACACTATTAATTCCACCCCCCACATAGCTGATTAGAGAGAATGTAAAAATATTTCGGCTTTTACAAATAAGCACTTGAAGGTAAAAAAAAGGGAGAGTGGGTGGAGTAGAGTGGAGAAGGATGGGGGTGGGGGTGGGGGGTGGGGGGGGGGAGGTATTACACCTGGAAATGACATTCTGAACAGGAAGAGCTAAGTGATAAAAAAAGTTTTGTTACAATCAGCTGTCTAAACATCAACAGATAATCTACCAGACACGTGTAAGCTTCAATTCATTCTCAGTGTTTAAACACCTGCCATTTTAAAAAGTAACTGTAAATATATGAATCTAAATGTTTAAGTTTCATTGGTAAATATTATGTACTATGATTTATGATATAATCCAGGTCATTCATAATACATTACAACAGTGACAAAATAATTAGAACCAGGTGAAGTCTACATCAGTGTGTACACAGGAGATACTTACATCACAAACTATACTACCATCTTGATGCTTTGTCACTTATACACAGAATAATGCTCCAACATTCTCTGTTTTATCATCAGTGGTCGTGAATTGATTTTAAATCTTCCCCTCCAGAGGGGTCTAGAGGCCAACACAACAAATCTTGGCATTCTTTTGGTTCTACTTCCTGATGTTAACTAAAAAATGTGCAATACATCATAATTCAAACAGACTAATCCTGAAGAATGTTGCCACATATCCGACATGAGTGCTCAGTGGTGAGAGGCTTTGGAAAGTAGTCAAAGACACATCCTTCCTCTTCCTCCCCCTCCCCGTTTGTGTGGGTGAGATATACACACCTTACAGCTAGGTAACAGACATGTACAAGCCAAATAGTCAAAGCAAAATATACCTCAGATGTTTTACAATATCCATGTAAGTAACTTAAATCTTCTTATTTCATTCTTCAGCTTTTCAATTGTGTTTCAAGAAACTACACAGAACCCACAAACAGTAAAGTTTCTTGGTAATTAAATAACTGTTTCTCCCTGGATTAAAGTGATTTTTGTCAGATGGCTGAGAAAGATGACAAAAATGCTCAACTTAGGATATAATCAAATCATATCGAGAATTTTTCTCAGGTTATGGACTAAGATTTGTCTGAGGTATTAAAAGTGGAACTAGTAAAACCGATATATATCTGGTGATAAAGGTCAACTTTGTACAAACACCTTCATATATCACTCCTCTACAATTAAATTTCATCTTACATGCCAATACATTAATTTTATATCTCTGAGGACAACCCAAAAACCATCCAAATATGTATGTTTAGATTTTTAAAATTTTCTGATGAGAGATTACACATTTACAGAATTTAAAGCCCCAGAAGACACAACCTAATAGACACATTGTTGACAAATCAATACCTAAATCAAACTACAACCATTCAATTGTTTGTTCTGCTAGACAACATGTATACAACTGTATTATTTTTGGATTAAAATGAAATTTGAGTTTTATTGATTATATATAACTTTCAGGGAAGAAAAAGATTTTCCCCCAAACAAGCAGAGTTGGTTAAAGATATGATAACAAAACTGGTTCATTTGTAATGATTTAAACTCTCATACTCCTTATTAAAACGAACTTGTACAGTCTTTCTTGTCGATAGAGAAATTCATTACTTTCAGAGGTGCACTTTTTGGAGGCAATAACTGATCTGACAGTGGTCTGTAGGGAAGAGTACAACAGACATACCAGTAACTCATATAACAGTTACGGCACATTCACAAAACAAAATCATAGATAATCTTTACAGAATTGAATGTTACAGAATTTGAAAAACAACATTTCAATAAACGTTATCAAGAATACATATCCATCAGGACTGTGGTCTAGTAGGAAGAATGCTGTCTGTAGTTACAGAGACTGAGTACAAAAGTGAAACAGAAAAAAACATTCCAATGAGACAGCTTTAGACTTTTTTTTCCCTTGAAATCAACATTTTTACAATAGCTTCAATTTTTATATATTTTCCAATAACATTTAGTATCAGTATAGTGTCTTGTAGGTTTGTATTTACGCTTACATTGTATTTATAGAACTTGTATGTAGACGTGCTTACATCTACAACAAAACCACAATTAATACAGTGTTATTGTTTTTCCACCAATGGCTACCGATTTGTAATCTGTTTTTGTCTGAAGTTCTGGCATATTCGGGACTTTGCAGACATTCTGACTCGGTGAGGAACTTTGTCAATTTCCAACCAATCCATCCCTAATATCACATTCTATTAATGACAAGCTCAAACAAGGAATCCTTCCAAGTAGCTTTACGTCACATGTATATCAGTAAGTTAAAGTACATCTGACCATCAAAGTACTATAGTATTACATGTTTGACCAACAATTTCCACAGACACCAATCATTTCTCACCATGAATCATGTATATAGATAGTATTTAACAGTCAGTTGGAGACTTAACTGCAATTTTAATTTGGCTGTACCATTCAAGGAAATTTCATACTTTTGCAAATATTTTAGATAATCATTTTCTGTTGTTCTTCCTATTTTCTTTTTAAAAGAAATATTTTTTCGCTTTGCCTTTTTAAGCTGTCAGACAATAGTCATTAGTGCTATTCACTTGCCCAGTGACCTAAATACATTATACTATATCATGTTGTACATATCAAGGAATAATTGTACAGCACAACCTTCCATTCAGCATTGATTTGACCTTGAGAGGAAGGTCAATATGTTCTAATTAAGTATATCTCATATCTTTTTCTGGTCAAATTTCATCAAGATAAATGTAACTGTTTGAAGATAGTCAGCTCATACCTCGTGTTTTACTTCAGGAATAAAAACAACAAAAACATTTGTGAACTGAATCTAACAGATATTAATACAACTTTCATAGAAAGTCACATAGCTTTCTCTCAATGTACTAAAATTTCTTAAAATAACAGTGATCAAGTGATGGAACAAGAAACCAAGAAAAGAACTTCTAAAAACAATTTGAAGAATAACATAAGCTTATAAAAAACACAAAAAATAAGTTGTAGCCTGAAGATGGTGCATGGTACGAGTTATATAAGATTTGTAATGAATTAGAAAGAGAAAAACTTCCCTTCTTTCAGCTTGCCTATACTATTGTTCTCAGTGACATCCTATACAGAAATACAATAGGTTTGTTGCCTGAGGTTAAGATGACCATCCAAAAACAGAAAATTATCACCACTTTGTAGCTATAAAGAGACATCATCTTTGCAATTTGTTTCGTTGACATTTTGCAGCATCAGTACCAGCATCTGCTATAGAGAGTAGTGTTAGCCAGACCAAATCTACATTCTGTCCCAGTATCTAAGGAAGTCACAAAAGATGGACCAGTATAACCACACAATTACAATACTTTGGTCAAATTACCAAATGGTAATGGTAGATTCTCTGATCATGGGGGATGATTTGTGTACTGGTGGAGTGAACTTTGTGTGTGATCAGCACCAGTCCTGGTCTGAATCATATGATAACTGTAATTATACACAATTAACTGTGTGCAGTGTAGCTTTATCATGATGGACACAATAAAACATCTACCTCCATGTAAGTTTTATATACTGATCTTTATGAGAATTGTAAATCTCATATAAAATATACACTTTAAGGATTTACTTACGAAAAAAAGTCACTAATGTTTTCTTTCTGTGGTAACAAAAGTCATTGTTACTAATTATTTCAATGCCTCTGTATCGAACCTGTGGCCTCTGGGTTACTAGTATCGAACCTGTGACCTCTGGGTTACTAGTATCGAACCTGTGACCTCTGGTTTACTAGTATCGAACCTGTGACCTCTGGTTTACTAGTATCGAACCTGTGACCTCTGGTTTACTAGTATCGAACCTGTGGCCTCTGGGTTACTAGTATCGAACCTGTGACCTCTGGGTTACTAGTATCGAACCTGTGACCTCTGGGTTACTAGTATCGAACCTGTGGCCTCTGGGTTACTAGTATCGAACCTGTGACCTCTAGGTTACTAGTATCGAACCTGTGGCCTCTGGGTTACTAGTATCGAACCTGTGACCTCTGGGTTACTAGTATCGAACCTGTGACCTCTGGGTTACTAGTATCGAACCTGTGGCCTCTGGGTTACTAGTATCGAACCTGTGGCCTCTGGGTTACTAGTATCGAACCTGTGGCCTCTGGGTTACTAGTATCGAACCTGTGGCCTCTGGGTTACTAGTATCGAACCTGTGACCTCTAGGTTACTAGTATCGAACCTGTGACCTCTGGGTTACTAGTATCGAACCTGTGGCCTCTGGGTTACTAGTATCGAACCTGTGGCCTCTGGGTTACTAGTAAGTCCTACGCTCAACCAATCAAGCTAGAGTGTTCTTCTCTCTAGCCAAGTAGTGTTTTGTAGGTAATATTTCATATCCATAATCACCAGAATACCAACATTTAACATAAAATCAGACATGTTTCATCTCTCATATCAATCTGTCATCATAATTTTTACCATTAAAATGCCCAAATAAGTAATTAAGAAAATATATCAATAAAAACTCTTCATTTTACAACAATTGTGAAAGAAATCATTTCAACTTAAATTTGTTACTTTTTTGCCCAAATGTGAAGGGTTTTACTGTGAGAGAAACCCTGGCAGGTGACTCCATACCTTTTCACACCCATTCAGGAAATCAGAGCCCAGACACGAAGGTGAAAGGCAACTGATTGTACTACCACTGCACCACCCATCCAGAACATTTACAATATAAGAGTATAAGCAAAATGTAGTAGCCGATGGCAGCATGTTTTCGTAAAAAGTCATCCAATCATAGGCCAGCAGAAAAGTACATGGCTACATCAATATTTGATGACAAGAACTCATAAACAGTTGATACGTTCATTGAAATAGTAGCCGAACGTTCTTGATATTTTCTTAAGTCTGCCTAGTGCTGCATGAACTCTCAGCCACAACACTCCAAAGTGCAGACAAGCTTTTAGGCATCAGGTAGCATTGTTGTATTGGTACCAAATATAGCCCTGTACCAATATATATATAAACCGCAACCAAATTTAAACACGCTAAATATCAATAAATTAATTGTCGTTTAACACTTATACATATATAGAACTTGTGATACTTAAGATACACCAGATAGGCACAGTGTACTAAACCTTATTCTCCTGCAGCAGTCTTTCAATTGAGTAATTATCTGACATAGCGCCAGTTTTTCTAATCATTCTTAACTTCAGGAAATCTTAACTAACATAGGAAAGCATTTGGGGAAATTTTCTTCACTTATGTAATGATTACCGACAGGGAATTTTAAGTAATGGGAAACCTCCTGAAGTGAAAGAAAATTCATGAAACTGGGACATACTCTGATGACAAATTCAACCTTTAATGTTAAAACAAATTAAATAAATTATGATATTCACCGTTACAGAACCACTATACATTATACTGAATTGAACTTTCTTGAATATACAATTGAATATTGAAGTGACAAACCTTCAAAAGATGTCTTATGCAGTATATCTAATTTTACCCACTTCCCAAATGTACTCCCATGAAGTGTCAATTATATTATCACATGTGACTCCCACCATTCAACCTTCAACAAGGCCACTATGATCTGAATCATGACCTCTGAACTATGACCTATTCTATCATCTTGATCAATGGTATGTGACAAGGTTCAGAAACCATTCAAAATATAAGGACATTATCTTTATGATACTAAATTGTATCCTTTTATTTTCAATGTAACAAATTTTGAGCTTTATGACCATACTACTTTAAAAACTTAAATAAATTGACAGATTTTAAGAAATTTTTAATAGTCATTTATGTTTATACTGTTATTTTGTGCAGTATATTTATTTCATTAAGTGAGACTAACATAAAATCAATAAAGATGTCATTTTTACATGATTTGTAATTGAGTTCCAGTTTGCCAAAAACTCATATTTATGCTCCTGTAATGACTGCTTTAAGTTTTGGATTAATTAAGCTACAATTTGTCCTTTTATTTTTACATAGAATGTAATGTTTTCCCAATGAGAGAAGGAGTATACACATTCTTCTATATTTGATTGTGGAAGAGAACATAAATGTCTAAAACACCTCTGTGCATGAATTAAAAGACAAAAGCTCACAAACAGAATTTATAAATGACTATCCATTCAAAATATCACTCACCATATCCATTAAAATTGATAAGAAGCAAGTTAAAAATTTGGAGAGTAATGAACAAAGGGCAATAACTCTTCTGGATATCCTTACTCGGGGGAAACATCACAAGACACTATGTTGATACAACTTACAAAATTTGAGTGTATAGAAACTTAATGAGGGAATATTTAGACAAAACTAAAGTATCATTAAGATGAAGATCTATTACTCTTTGAAAAACAATGATTCAAGCTGTAGCTAAACAAAAAATAACAAAAAAAAAGTTTCATATTTTAGTAAATGATACCAAATTTCAAAGAAATTGATTGAAAACCGACATCTCTTGACAAAAACAAATCTTGTGAGCAGTCAGGCAGTTGGACAATGCCATATCATAAATCATTCCATCTGAATTTCTGATGGACATATGTTAAATCTAAGCTTGGAACAAGAAGGGGAGGTAATATTTTGAATATTTCTAATGTCAGAGTACTATCATATCTTACACACTCTGTTGTGACAGGGAGGTCACAATTTTATCTTTTCTCTGCTATGATGAACAAAGGAAAGAGTTGCTAATCTAAGATGTCTATATGCAGTCACAGTGTCTGTAAGGTATGCTAAAGGGAAGTATGAGCTAGATTACATTTGATTTCCTTACAGACAGATAATGATGTTAAAATTACAGGAAGACTGGTATTAACCATATAGACACATATTTTGTGTTAAAGCAGCAGAAACTAATACATTAATAGCATGTATGTCAGAGAGAAATAAGTATTGATTTTGTTCTCAAGAATCAGCTTCTAATCTTCAACATCTAGGAATTTTGGCAAAAGTGAGCTCATACAAATTCAGGATCCTGGGGGGAAATAAATATGGACCTGAGCACCTAGTGCACTGCATAGATTCTTCAGCTGCAGTAAAATATTTCTATTGTTGCATGTCTTCGTAGGACTAAACAAAGTCATGGCCTTGGCCAAGTGTTTTACAGTTAGTCATGACCTTGAATAATTAATGGCCTAGAGTTTTACAGTTATTCATGACCTTGATTAATGAATTATGTATGTGATGACATTGGGATATTGTTGTAAGTCATGACCTTTGGTGATATTTTAGGTCATAACCTTGGATTATAATGTAGGTCATGACCTTTGGTGATGTTTTATGTCATAACCTTGGAATATAATGTAGTTCATTACCTTTGGTGATGTTTTATATCATAACCTTGGAACATAATGTAGGTCATGACCTTGGGTAACAATATACATCAAGAATCCTTGACTTTTGATTTAATATTCTTAGATATTAATTTTCTAAATATTTCAATTCTCATATATGTCTATAATCACAGTATCATGCAAGATCAGTAGAAAATCCCTCTACACCTCCATCACTGATGACAGATGCTGTTCTAAAGGGACCTGGGTTTTTAATCCTAATCAGACAGTTTGATGGATTTTTTTTTATTAAAGTGCTACTAATCTTCTAAAGCCAATGACATAATGAGATCTGTAGCAGCCTTCTAACCATTTATAGAGCACAAATAAAATTTTTCCTTTTTTTTTTGAGCTGATCATTAATTCAGGCCATTATCTCCTACAACCATAAGGCCCTTACGGTACAGGTAGAGTGGCCAGCATGCTTCCTTATAGTACAGTAATATGATTACAATGACTCACTTTTGATGATGTTGATAGTGCTGATTTTTTAATCAGCCTAAATCCACTGCCACCATGATTGAACGGCCATTAACACAAATCTTGGACGTGAGCCTATCTGATCAAACTCTGTATGCACAGAGTCGATGAAGCGTGACAGTGAACACTCTCATTGTAAACTCAATCTCCCATTTGTCAATAAGTACCATGCCCAATTCGCAAAAAACATCATCATAATTTTTCTGACAATTTGAAAACTCGATAGAAATTAAATGGAAAAGCGTTTTTAATTTGCAGTATTGATAAACTGTAGAGCTGTCGAGCACAATAACATTTGTCAGGTAATATTGATTTATAACCACAATTACCAACATACAGTTGAACAAGTCATATGCTGATTATAATCATCAATTAATTTCAAAATGAAGGTAATGTTCAGATAGCAAGATAAATACTTTTAAATTCACTACAATTAATAACACTTTCAGGAATTAATACAAGAAAGGAATTTTGGTTTGCAGGCTTTTATGCTCTCTTTGATACACAAATATATGTTTCATATTCACGTTATGCTTATCTCCCCTTGTTTCTGTGACTCGGTATCTATAAATCACTTTCAACCATTGCTTCTCTAAATCACTCTCAAGCATTATTTCTTTGTTCCATTTTAACACTATCTTAATAAATGTTTGCAAACCTTTTAAATGTGTAATTGTTTCTCATGAAATTTTCAAATTTATCCTTGTTTCTTGTACATTAACCTTTTAAGTATATCATTACAATGGTGATTATCTAGGTTTGTGCACCATTCAAATCAGTAATATTCTAATAAACCATTGACTATATTTACATTTTGTTTTTATTGTCAGTTCCTGTGTTTTTCTTCAACAATTTATCATTTCAGTCAATATCACCATCAAACATAGATTCTTTCATATATTTCTTACATTTAGGATGCTATTGAAATAGAAAAGTAGCATATAGCCTTAAGACATCATGGCTAATTTGTGCACCAGATGACCTTTGAGTTCCAGATAATCTTTTTGTACCAAATGACCTTTAACCTTTGTTTAACTGTTTACTGGGTTTATCATCTCTTGGACAGCTAGGGTCATTTTGAGGTAGGGTTTCCTTTTAGTAGCTGGTGGCTATCTCACTAAACAATACTTTGGAGGACCATTGCATGCCATTCAGAGCAACTGGGACAAAGTGTCTTGCACGAAGGCAACATCAGCACAGAACAGTCTGTTTCTCAGCTTCCTGAGAAACACAAACTGCACTTTTTGTACTCCTATTTCTCAGATGTATGTAATATGAAGCACCTTAACACACTATAGCATAGTTTTCAACAACAACAAACAGTCATCAAACACCTTGAAAATAAACCTAATGTCAACATTTTGTACACCATATAGATACTTAATTTGTCTGGTTCCTAATTCAACATGGAGGAGGATGAATCAGCTGTAAATTAAACAGCTACGTTAGGGTTTCACTAACGACCATGTAAATGTGTTCCTCAGTGGCAATACCCCATTTTAGCATTTCTAATACAGACAGTGTGGCATCCATATAAACATAAAGGCTAAATCTGTCCTGAATTATTCAAGTTTAGAGATCCCTGGGTAGGTCTGTGGCAGTGTGATCATCTACATCAAAGGCACAAATCATTACTGATTAGGTATAAAACAATCCCTGCTTCTTAGATCAACAGATCGTCTGTCTTATACAGGGTAAACATGGAGGAGTTAGGTGTGGGTGAAAGGTGCAAGTGAGATAGGTTAGAAAGGGAATGTGGGTAGGGGTGGGTAGGTGTGGGATTGAGGTAGGAATAGTGCGTAGGGGTGGGTATGTGTGGGATTGAGGTAGGAATAGTGGGTAGGGGTGTGTAGGTGTGGGTTTAAGGTGGAAGTGAGATAGGTGAGAAAGGGAATGTGGGTAGGGGTGGGTAGGTGTGGGATTGAGATAGGAATAGTGGGTAGGGGTGGGTAGGTGTGGGATTGAGATAGGAATAGTGGGTAGGGGTGGGAAGGTGTGGGATTGAGGTAGGAATAGTGGGTAGGAGAGGGAAGGTGGGGGATTGAGGTAGGAATAGTGGGTAGGGGTGGGTAGGTGTGGGATTGAGATAGGAATAGTGGGTAGGGGTGGGTAGGTGTGGGATTGAGGTAGGAATAGTGGGTAGGGGAGGGTAGGTGTGGGGTTGAGATAGGAATAGTGGGTAGGGGTGGGATTGAGGTAGGAATAGTGGGTAGGTGCGGATAGGTGTGGAATTGAGGTAGGAATAGAGGGTAGGTGTGGGTAGGTGTGGGATTGAGAGTGGGATAATGGGTAGGGGCGGGTGGGTGTGGGATTAAGATTGGGATAATGGTTAGGGGTGGGTAGGTGAGGGATTGAGGTAGGTATAGTGGGTAGGGGCGGGTCGGTGTGGGATTGAGGTAGTAATAGTGGGTAGGGGTGGGTATGTGTGGGATTGAGGTAGGAATAGTGGGTAGGGGTGGGTAGGTGTGGAATTGAGGTAGGAATAGAGGGTAGGGATGGATAGGTGTGGAATTGAGATAGGAATAGTGGGTAGGGGCAGGTAGGTGTGGGATTGAGATAGGAATAGTGGGTAGGGGCAGGTAGATGTTGCAGTGGGATAGGAATAGAGACTGTATAGATATTGGAGCGAGATGGGGATAGCTGGTAGGGATGGATAGATATTGGAGTGAGACAGCTTGGATTTTTAGAAGGGGTAGGATTTTGTTATAGACATAAGGTAAGTTTAAGGTTTGGAGGTAGATAGGAGCTGTTACTAAGGAAGAGCTGGGGTTAGGTAAAGTGATAGTCAGTAGAGATAAGTTGGACAGGAGACAAGAATTGTAATTTAAGGTTTGAGGGTTACAAGGGTAAAGTGTATTTAGATTGTGTCAAAACACAATCTTCTTTACTGTCCTCTTACCCTGTAAGAGTTTCTTCAATTCAGAATATAAAGGATTTGCCCTTCTACACTTAATAATTTATAGCATTTGATTAAATTCAATGAACTTCAGAGAATTCCTTCCGGAGGAGAATTATTGATGAAAATATAACAGCAAATACAGATATCTGCACCAAATTGAAGACAGAAAGCAAAAACATATATAAATTTACTTATCTATCTATAAATAAAGAGAAATATCCACACTGCAGCTGATTATCGCTAACATTTTATTTCTGTACATGTGTAAAGTATTACAACATTAATTCACATGGGAACCCTTTCTACTGATCCATATTTAACATACTGACATTTCTACCCGTCATTAGTCTATATTATTCAAATATTTATACGTTATTTGGGATAAAAATGACTTTGCATTATATTTCTCGGATTCTCTATAGATGACTGCTGGATCTTTTCTGTTCTCAAAAGAAGGAGAGTACAAGTAAACCTCATAAGTGTCAGGAATCTGGCGGTAGTTTCAGCGATATTTAACGAGTGTAAATCAACCCATTCTCCTTAACATGGTACCCAATTATCTCAGCTAATGCATTCTGATCTATTGCTTTGAACCATGAAAACTTTAATGGCTGTTAAACAGCCAGTGCAGATTTCTTGCAAAACAGAAGTACAAATCTTAGAATGTGTCACATGGAACAGTTGCAATTTGTACAGACCTCACAATGTGTCACATGGAAGTTACAATTTGTACAGATCTCAGAATGTGTCACATGGAACAGTTACAATTTGTACAGGCTTCAGAATGTGTCACATGGAACAGTTAAAATTTGTACAGATCTCAGAATGTGTCACATGGAACAGTTACAATTTGTACAAACCTCAGAATGTGTCACATGGAACAGTTACAATTTGTACAGACCTCACAATGTTTCACATGGAACAGTTACAATTTGTACAGACCTCAGAATGTGTCACATGGAACAGTTACAATTTGTACAGACCTCAGAATGTGTCACATGGAACAGTTACAATTTGTACAGACCTCATAATGTGTTACACGGAACAGTTACAATCTGTACAGACCTCAGACTGTGTTACATGGAACAGTTACAATTTGTACAAACCTCAGAATGTGTTACACATGGAACAGTTACAATTTGTACAGGCCTCAGAATGTGTCACATGGAACAGTTAAAACAATTTGTACAGACCTCAGAATGTGTCACATGGAACAGTTACAATTCAGAATGTGTGCAAAACCTACAATTTGAAAATGTCAAACTGTGTTACATGGAACAGGTACAATTTGTGCAAAACCTAAGAAAATGTCAAATGGTAGTGTTATAATTTGTACTTTTTTTTAAGCAAACATCAGATTGGGGATTGAGACAAATGTCTGATAATACTGGTTGAGAAAATCTGTGAAATATGATTTCTGGGTAATCAACTTTCTTTCTCTTTCTGTACACTTTTGGTTTGTAAATGAAAGCTCAGAACTCATATATATTTTAGAAAAGCTTGAAGATTGTAACCTCAATACAGGAAGATATTTGGTAGATTCAAAGTGCTATTTTGACTTTTGATGGAGTTTGATACAAGATTACCACCAAAATTACAGTATATCATATCTAAAGCTCAATAACAAAGTACTACAGCTTGAGTGTTCATAACATCTACACCATGGTAAACATTTTAGTTTCAGAAAGCAATTCTATCTATAAAAAAGAGAATGTATATCAGCTAAACAGTGACAATAGCAGCCATCTTGAATTCTGTTAGTTCTTTGCACAAGTGATTATTTTAATTGGTATATTTAGTAACTTACCGTGGTGTGTTTTGACTCCGTTCCTGATGTATGGTTCTGAAATGACATAGAAATATTTCTCATCACATATAAAATCAAATTATATGAAAACAACTTCCGTATAAGTTGGAAAACATTACATTATGTACAGTGTCGCTATGACAATATTGTTTCAGCATCTTAACTTGATAATACTGCCAAAGTAACTAGAGAACTTCATCATTTTTTGAAATTCAGACCAAGGATTTCTGTATACCTATCTAAATATGTACAGTTATGGCCTTGAAGTATGATTTCAGTTTCATTTTCAGCTATTGAGTGTTGAACTGTAATCTGACATTTGAAATGCCCTTGAGACAAGCAGGCAGCTAATGATGAACAAACCCTTTATCCAGCACAACTTGAAAACAGATGAAGACATTAAATTTTCATGATGACATAGAAACTGTTCATTTAGTTTGACATAGGAAATATCATTTACACAGAGATTTCAGAAGCTCATATTACTGGGAGAGAATATAACTCTACCATTAACACAATTATATATAATTGATAATTGTGAAATGTTAAGAGTATTTACTTGGTCCTAAAATTGGTGATACTCAGAAGGTTATGGTAGAAATCAGTAAACAAGACACCTGTAATGCCCTCAATTTTAGGTGTTCTGAGCAATAAGGACATTTATCAGTACAATTGACAAAATGTCCCCATTTACAGGTGTTCTCAAAAATGATATGACCAATCACATAAGCACTGCAGTAACTAATGGTGTGGACATGAGAGCTTCACTGGTTCTGGTTATTGGAGGACCTTTTAACAATTTGAAATGAGAGCTTTCCATAATGCACCAGAATAACATAAAAAATAATCATCAATCATTTCTGGAACCATTTTGTAAAACATTTCCATCAGTGAAATATTATCAAATTTAGGAGTGACCAAATGATTGCCAATTTCTGTTGGTATGAAAACACTTATTTAATGGGTTATCAAGTTCTCTACCACTAAACCCAACAGCTTTCCTCAATGAAATCATGATATCAAGTCATTTAAATCAAGGGTTCACCTTGATGGATATCACATGGGCCTGATTTAAGGGAGATATGCCACATCCTTACAACTATCCTACAAACTGTACTGACTAGTAACAAAAAACTAATTAAGATTTTCTATTCGACCACATTTAACAAATTAACAAGTTCATGTTCTTTATGGAGTTATGTTCCCGATGTGTACCATCCTTTACCACCAGGTGGTGCTGCTTGCAGTTATCAGGCAAAGCCAGGAAATTTTTTAATGTTTCGGGTAGGGGGAGTGTGTTGTTCTCTTTCCATATTCATGCTGATATATTTATGACAGTCTCCATGGTGATATATCTATGTAGGTTGTACCCATCCATCTCCAACTTGTCCTACCCACAACACACCCTGAAGTTCATCCAAAGGTCATACACTGGTGTACCCAGAGACATCATTTGTAAATTAAACAGTCTACATCAAACTGCTGTTGTGTTTCCTTATCTAAAGGGTTATTTTCAAATCCAATCACATGATTACACAGACTTTCTAAATTTTCTTAAATAAATATTGATTTTGTAGTGGTAAAATCACGAGGGGGTTTGGTTGGATTGGGTTGGGTTGTAATATTATGGTAAAATCACTACTGGGGGGGTTTGGAACGTGTGGTAAAAGTATTCTTTTTACAAGTTCACTGGAGCAAAGAGTAAGTAGGGGTAATCAGGCAACTTCATCAAATTTAACATCAATAGTGTATAGAGGTCATCAAAGAAAACATCAACATTGTATAGAGGTCATCAAAGAAAACATCAACTTTGTATAGAGGTCATCACATCATCTTTGTAAGAGGTCATCAAAGTAAACATCAACTTTGTATAGAGGTCATCAAAGTAAACATCAACTTTGTATAGAGGTCATCAAAGTAAACATCAACTTTGTATAGAGGTCATCAAAGTAAACATCAACTTTGTATAGAGGTCATCAAAGTAAACATCAACTTTGTATAGAGGTAATCAAAGTAAACATCAACTTTGTATAGAGGTCATCAAAGTAAACATCAACATTGTATAGAAGTCATCAAAGTAAACATCAACATTGTATAGAAGTCATCAAAGTAAACATCAACATTGTATAGAAGTCATCAAAGTAAACATCAACATTGTATAGAAGTCATCAAAGTAAACATCAACTTTGTATAGAAGTCATCAAAGTAAACATCAACATTGTATAGAGGTCATCAAAGTAAACATCAACTTTGTATAGAGGTCATCAAAGTAAGCACAACCATATTGCATGTATAAAGGTTATTTAAGTATAACTTAAATTCAAACACTGCATGTAACAAGGTAGTTCAAGGAAACACAAACATTATGATAAATTATAAACATGAACATTGTATAAAGGTCATTAAATTAGAAACAAATATTGTATAGGTAATTAAAGTATAAACACAAATGTTGCATAAAGATATAAATGTTGACATTGATCATAGAGGTAAACTTTCACGTCGTACTGAATATTGCATTTAAATGACACAAATTCCCTTAAAAATATAACATACTGGGTAGATAACACACAATATGCTCTTTCATAAAATAATTTCATCTTTATGGAGAAACTCAATTTGACGATTTGGTTAAACAACAATAATTTCTTATTTAAAGTAAGATTGAAACATCAAAAATAGCTAAAACATCATAAAACCAGTGACAAATATTAAAACAAAAATCTGAACATTTAATGTTACTTGGCAGGATATCAATGTCAGATTTCATTGTGTTCACGTAATATATAACTACCATAGATAATGAAATGTTATTTTGTGAATGCAACACAACTCCTATCTCACTGCACAATCATACACAGCTTGAAATCAAACCTCCTACACACAATTTCCCTGTTATAAATTCTGATGTGGATTTAAGTTTTGATTGGAATCAATGTATAAAATTTCGAAACTTTACACACTGTTACCAATACCAAGGATAAGGCTTATATTACTGATTATCTGTACCAATATATTTATCATCCAAGTTATATTTCTGTGGGTGAAGACTCTGTATATGCACAGTATCCATGGCAGATCCCAGACAAAGTTCTAAAAAGCTTCACTTTTTTGAGTACCTCTGCCTTCCTGTGAGATTTGTATAAACAGTTACATAATTACAGGGTTTTTCCTGTCTCTCTCTAACTCTTCCTTCCGCTACATATTGTCTCACAAACAAATGTTTGTGTTCTGGCCATTTAAGGGAGTGACAGCCATCCCTAATGCAGTGGAACCATCTAAGCTACATCATGATACTGAATGATTTAATCAAATGGTTCCTGACAATAACATTGCATTAATCAAATGATTTGAAAGAAAAGAACTGAGTAGGTGGGAAAGGCTAGGCTTTAACAATTTGATATGTCTGTTAATAATCCAAGTCTATCTAATTCCCCAATAAAATAGTTCTGTAATTTGTACCAGCATGTTTCCATTACATTGTGGGGTTTGTGAGATCCATTACATTGTGGGATTTGTGAGATCCATTACATTGTGGGGTTTGTGAGATGATCTGTATCAGCATGTTTCCATTACATTGTGGGGTTTGTGAGATCCATTACATTGTGGGGTTTGTGAGATCCATTACATTGTGGGGTTTGTGAGATCCATTAAATTGTGGGGTTTGTGAGATCCATTACATTGTGGGGTTTGTGAGATCCATTACATTGTGGGGTTTGTGAGATCCATTACATTGTGGGGTTTGTGAGATCCATTACATTGTGGGGTTTGTGAGATGATCTGTATCAGCATGTTTCCATTACATTGTGGGGTTTGTGAGATCCATTACATTGTGGGGTTTGTGAGATCCATTACATTGTGGGGTTTGTGAGATCCATTACATTGTGGAGTTTGTGAGATCCATTACATTGTGGGGTTTGTGAGATGATCTGTATCAGCATGTTTCCATTACATTGTGGGGTTTGTGAGATCCATTACATTGTGGGGTTTGTGAGATCCATTACATTGTGGGGTTTGTGAGATCCATTACATTGTGGGGTTTGTGAGATCCATTACATTGTGGGGTTTGTGAGATCCATTACATTGTGGGGTTTGTGAGATCCATTACATTGTGGGGTTTGTGAGATGATCTGTATCAGCATGTTTCCATTACATTGTGGGGTTTGTGAGTGGGGTTTGTGAGATCCATTACATTGTGGGGTTTGTGAGATCCATTACATTGTGGGGTTTGTGAGATGATCTATACCAGCATGTTTCCATTACATTGTGGGGTTTGTGGGGTTTGTGAGATCCATTACATTGTGGGGTTTGTGAGATGATCTGTATCAGCATGTTTCCATTACATTGTGGGGTTTGTGATATCCATTACATTGTGGGGTTTGTGAGATCCATTACATTTTGGGGTTTGTGAGATCCATTACATTGTGGGGTTTGTGAGATCCATTACATTGTGGGGTTTGTGAGATGATCTATATCAGCATGTTTCCATTGTGTTTCCGTTACAATGTTGAGTTCATGAAATGCATGTTTCTTTATTGGTGGCTTCTGTTACTTCTTTCCGTGACCTTGAAGTGCGGCAATATAGCATTAATCTTTGTACAACTGAAGGACAATACTCTGATGTAATATGTGAAATGATGAGAACAGTTATTCAATTTGATCAATTAATGACATAATTATCTGGTAAAATTTTCTTTAAATTTACAGATACAAGTGAGTTTCCTTTACTATAATTGTGAGAGAGCCTTTGGGTAGTTGATAATACAGCCTGTATACTCCCTTTAAGTAATGAAATCACCAGTTTAAATAACAGATATAGGTGTTGTGCCATTTTAGAAACCAAATTTAATTGAATGTCAGAGTGTCGTTTAACACTAATGACAGACTGGTTGATGTAGACATATGTGTTATGTAATGTTTTGTTTTCAGAGGTCATGTCAAGTGAACATTTCCTGGAGACACCTAGCAGATGTAGAAACACACATGCAAACCGAGTCATAAGATGCTGCCCAGATGTGTTTCTACATGCATACAAAGACATAGCCAACCTTCAAGGCTAACAATTACATCGCATTTGGGAATAAAGAGCTACAAATATTACATGATTTTGTAAGCTTACATGATAGCATGTGTTTTAAAACTGACAGCGAGTCATATGATTATGGGACAGAATGTCTCTTCAATGGCTCTCGTGACATATGGGATATACCTCGGATGTATAAAAATTAAATTTTAATTGCGTTAAGAAATAAGAGATGATAGAAGAGCAGGCGTCATTGAATCGCTGGAGTACTGAAAACTGTCATATACACACACGCTAACCAATATGTATGTATTGGTATAAAAAAAGTGTGCATGTCGTAAGCGTATGTATCAGACAGAGCAATCAGTCCAAGACACATCGGGAAACATTGATTATGTCTGTGTGATATTGTTAGATATTTCAAACTGGAATTTGATAAACTACATTATTAAACAATTGTTCTGATTTTAAAACTTCATAGAAAATCTTTAGATTTTTAATCAAGATGCCATCCATGTAATCTGGAGTTATCTAATGCCGGAAATACAATATCATTACTTCTATATCTGTGGTGGTATAAATTTCTGTAGAATTTCTCATCATACTTTTAATTAATGAAATAGAAAATGATCAGAATGGAAATACTTTTGAATATGGTAAGCCAAATTCACCCACAAAATCAAGTAGCAACGAAAAATGCACATTTTTGTAAAACCACAAAATTTCAACCCCCACAAAAATATGTGATATACAATAGATGACTTTATCAATTTATGTAACAATGTAAGACCTAACTCCTCGCATTCCTAAAAATTATCACAGGAATGATTTTAATCAACAAGTACTTACACTTCCCACACACGTATGTTATTCCAATCTTAAGACCAGAAAATAGAACATTTCTCAACAGACATAACATGACTGTTGTGGATGGGTTAGGGAGGGGAAACGAGATCTACTGGCATCTTAAATATACTATATCAACCTTTTCTCTAATCTATCAAACTCTGGGGAATCATCGTACAGAAATTAAATTCATGGGCTTAGATCCTTATCTGGTTCCTGAAATTATTGAAATTGTTTCCTGGTCAGAGTCAGGAGTTTTCTATATCATTAGATTTTGTATTAGTACAAAACATAATTGTAACCCTGATGAAACAGATTTCTTTCCTTATGTCTTCTTCTCATGCAATTAATGGAGGTACTGAAGTTTATCAGCTACAAATACCACTAGTCATAAATATTGTGATTATAAACATGTATCCAGCATCATTTTCCCTACTGCATTATTTTGTGCTACATAATTGTGTTTTTGGTCTGTGTTTAAATCTTTAAAAAAGTTAATTTTCTGAAATGACTTTGAACATCCCGAAACCATAACTTGAAGCATTATTCAAACTGATATTAATGTGTTCTCAAGCCTGCTGAACACTTACCAGACATCATCAATGGGGAAACTGCAAACCCATTGAAAACTTTAAAACAAGATTTTAAAGGTTTCTGCACTAGCTTTCAAGGATCATATCAATCTGATATTTAATGTGTTGCCACATAAGATGACTCTGTTGATATTTCGAAAAGGTCAAAACCACAGACAGAAATTTCACTCAATGAAAATTCCTTGTCCGAAAGATTAGCCATAACAAATTGACCAAGGCACAGCAAAGTGCATGTTTGACTGATAACATAATTACCAGCTTTTCCAATCCCTGAAAAACTCCAATTTCTACACTGTCAAATACCTAACAATCTCTTTTTGAAATGACATTTTTGAAATAATGTGATTTTACAGTTTTCTGAAATTGAATTATCATGAAGAAGTCAATTCCAGCTGGTCTACAGAGCTTTCAGTTGAATCTGTTTAAAGCATCATTAATCTTATGGTACTACTGAAGTACTTATATTAGTATATTATACTGCTGTCAGGAGTAAAAGGATTAGGACTGAACAATTCTTCAGAAGTCAAATGTCAAATGTACTTTAAAAAAACTCCCAAAGTTGCAAAATCGAGAAAGTGATATATGGTATTTTACCTCTAACACAACTCGTAGTACAGTAAAATGTGTTAGGTAGCATGTAGCCTTAATTCTTACACAAATCATTGGTACAGTATAATGTGTTAGGTAGCATGTAGCCTTAATTCTAACACAAATCATTGGTACAGTATAATGTGTTAGGTAGCATGTAGCCTTAATTCTAACACAACTCATTGGTACAGAATAATGTGTTAGGTAGCATGTAGCCTTAATTCTAACACAACTCATTGGTACAGTATAATGTGTTAGGTAGCATGTAGCCTTAATTCTTACACAAATCATTGGTACAGTATAATGTGTTAGGTAGCATGTAGCCTTAATTCTTACACAAATCATTGGTACAGTATAATGTGTTAGGTAGCATGTAGCCTTAATTCTAACACAATCATTGGTACAGTATAATGTGTTAGGTAGCATGTAGCCTTAATTCTTACACAAATCATTGGTACAGTATAATGTGTTAGGTAGCATGTAGCCTTAATTCTAACACAACTCATTGGTACAGTATAATGTGTTAGGTAGCATGTAGCCTTAATTCTAACACAAATCAATGGTACAGTATAATGTGTTAGGTAGCATGTAGCCTTAATTCTAACACAACTCATTGGTACAGTATAATGTGTTAGGTAGCATGTAGCCTTAATTCTAACACTAATCATAGGTACAGTATAATGTGTTAGGTAGCATGTAGCCTTAATTCTAACACAAATCAATGGTACAGTATAATGTGTTAGGTAGCATGTAGCCTTAATTCTAACACTAATCGATGGTACAGTATAATGTGTTAGGTAGCATGTAGCCTTAATTCTAACACAAATCATTGGTACAGTATAATGTGTTAGGTAGCATGTAGCCTTAATTCTAACACAAATCAATGGTACAGTATAATGTGTTAGGTAGCATGTAGCCTTAATTCTAACACTAATCATAGGTACAGTATAATGTGTTAGGTAGCATGTAGCCTTAATTCTAACACAAATCATTGGTACAGTATAATGTGTTAGGTAGCATGTAGCCTTAATTCTAACACAACTCATTGGTACAGTATAATGTGTTAGGTAGCATGTAGCCTTAATTCTAACACAACTCATTGGTACAGTATAATGTGTTAGGTAGCATGTAGCCTTAATTCTAACACAAATCATTGGTACAGTATAATGTGTTAGGTAGTATGTAGCCTTAATTCTACCACAAATCATTGATACAGTATAATGTGTTAGGTAGCAAGTTGATTCTAACACAAATCTTTGGTACAGTATAATTTGCAAGGTAGCATGAAGCCTTAATGTTAACAACAAATCATAGCAATCTAACACTCTACAACACCAAGGAGGCAGGTTTTAAGCTCCTCTTTAGCTTGAGCAGTGGCCGAATAAAAGTAAGTTTTCTGGCAGAGGTACATTACTACTGACTTCATAAAGAAATAATCGTAATTCTAACCCAAATAAAAGAGATGTAGGTAGTGATGAAGTAGAGTTTGTACAGCTTCTAAGTGGTTGTTAAACTTTTCTCTCTCCTGTTACATGTAAAATGCAGCAATATAACTATGTTATGTAACCCATCTATCCACAATTCATTCAATTTTAACACTTCTGAAAAACAATCTTTACAAATGCTGTCCCTACTTCTATAACTTAATCCGTTCCTTCAGATATACAATACGAATTACTTAAAAATTATGTAAAAGAAAATTATCTAGGAGCAGATCATCGTTCAAAATAGTATAATGGAGACTGAGTTCATGAACTTTTGAGTCAAAATGATTTAACATTAAAGAGTGTTGTACCGAATGCACTTGATCGTTTCTGTTCTGTTGAATACACAGTATGATATACAGCATGATAATACACATTATATCTCCATAAACACAGATATCACCAGCCAGTGAATGACAAAAATGCTGTGTTTTTGTCAAATGAAATGTCATTATACTCAGAACAACAGATTTGTAAGAATTTCATTTTACAAATGATGTTTTAAGAGTAAATTTTAACACTATCAGCTGTTTCTCATACATCTATTTGTCCGCCACCCATGTTTGTGTGAATTAATTTCACATTATTTCCGCTCACCGATTTCAAATTTCTCAGATGTTTAAGGTATCAATAATCTGCTAACAGCATTACATGGAAAATTTACTTTGCATTTCGGAGTTTTTTGGCGTTTTCATGTTATGCTAATTAGGATGCGTACACATACACAATCAACTGCATGCGTCAGTGATCATGTGCTCGTTAGTGTGAGGTACTAATTAGTTTGCTGTTTAGGAGGCACATTGTAAAATCATCACATCATCTCATCAGGTGTATTTCCTGGCATCAGAGATTGTGCAACCACTGCTATGAAATAATTTCTGTTGTGTTTTGTTGTTAATCCACTGTCGACATTGATCTTGAATCCTAACTCCACTGCTGACCATGATTCTAAGTCTTAAATCCACTGTGGAACCTTGATTTTAAGTTCTTCATCCACTGTTGACCTTTATTCTAAGTCCCTAATCCACTGTCAACATTGATCTTAAATCCTAACTCCCCTGCTGACCATGATTCTAAGTCTTAAATCCACTGTGGAACCTTGATTTTAAGTTCTTCATCCACTGTTGACCTTTATTCTAAGTCCCTAATCCACTGTCGACATTGATCTTGAATCCTAACTCCACTGCTGACCATGATTCTAAGTCTTAAATCCACTGTGGAACCTTGATTTTAAGTTCTTCATCCACTGTTGACCTTTATTCTAAGTCCCTAATCCACTGTCGACATTGATCTTAAATCCTAACTCCGCTGCTGACCATGATTCTAAGTCTTAAATCCACTGTGGAACCTTGATTTTAAGTTCTTCATCCACTGTTGACCTTTATTCTAAGTCCCTAATCCACTGTCAACATTGATCTTAAATCCTAACTCCCCTGCTGACCATGATTCTAAGTCTTAAATCCACTGTGGAACCTTGATTTTAAGTTCTTCATCCACTGTTGACCTTTATTCTAAGTCCCTAATCCACTGTCAACATTGATCTTAAATCCTAACTCCCCTGCTGACCATGATTCTAAGTCTTAAATCCACTGTGGAACCTTGATTTTAAGTTCTTCATCCACTGTTGACCTTTATTCTAAGTCCCTAATCCACTGTCGACATTGATCTTGAATCCTAACTCCACTGCTGACCATGATTCTAAGTCTTAAATCCACTGTGGAACCTTGATTTTAAGTTCTTCATCCACTGTTGACCATTATTCTAAGTCCCTAATCCACTGTCAACATTGATCTTGAATCCTAACTCCCCTGCTGACCATGATTCTAAGTCTTAAATCCACTGTGGAACCTTGATTTTAAGTTCTTCATCCACTGTTGACCTTTATTCTAAGTCCCTAATCCACTGTCGACATTGATCTTGAATCCTAACTCCACTGCTGACCATGATTCTAAGTCTTAAATCCACTGTGGAACCTTGATTTTAAGTTCTTCATCCACTGTTGACCTTTATTCTAAGTCCCTAATCCACTGTCGACATTGATCTTGAATCCTAACTCCACTGCTGACCATGATTCTAAGTCTTAAATCCACTGTGGAACCTTGATTTTAAGTTCTTCATCCACTGTTGACCTTTATTCTAAGTCCCTAATCCACAGTCGACATTGATCTTGAATCCTAACTCCACTGCTGACCATGATTCTAAGTCTTAAATCCACTGTGGAACCTTGATTTTAAGTTCTTCATCCACTGTTGACCTTTATTCTAAGTCCCTAATCCACTGTCGACATTGATCTTGAATCCTAACTCCACTGCTGACCATGATTCTAAGTCTTAAATCCACTGTGGAACCTTGATTTTAAGTTCTTCATCCACTGTTGACCTTTATTCTAAGTCCCTAATCCACTGTCGACATTGATCTTGAATCCTAACTCCACTGCTGACCATGATTCTAAGTCTTAAATCCACTGTGGAACCTTGATTTTAAGTTCTTCATCCACTGTTGACCTTTATTCTAAGTCCCTAATCCACTGTCAACATTGATCTTGAATCCTAACTCCACTGCTGACCATGATTCTAAGTCTTAAATCCACTGTGGAACCTTGATTTTAAGTTCTTCATCCACTGTTGACCTTTATTCTGAGTCCCTAATCCACTGTCGACATTGATCTTGAATCATAAAATCACTGCTGACCTTGATTTTAAAAGTTAATTTTTAAATTCACTATAAACCTTGATGTCTCTATTTCTCTATTCGCTATTTAGTTGAGTGTAAGACTGATAAACATAAGGTCCAAAGTTTGAATCCTAGCAGAAGCATTGAAATCAATAAAAATCTCTTTTACATGGGTCATATTGTTGAATTATTGTATAAAACATTGTTCAAATTGATATTTGTTCAGTGACAAGCCCATGTATGATAATTAACCTACCCACATACATATTGAAGTTTCAGTAAAAATGCCAGTAAAAGCTTATAATACAGTCATCCTGCAATAAATCACCTCTCTACTTTGGAAGAGAGGCTGCAGTGGCTCCCTGTGTCTATTGAAGTATAAACAAGAAGTATTATTCTATACCAGGATATTTCTCATCCTAAGTAATTATCTCCCTTGGACCATTTTATGTTCAGTTCCTATGAGGGATTACATAAAATGGAACATTAAAGTGTGTGCCCAACAATTTTTTTCCACAATCTTAAATGTTTCTCTCCCTGCTCATGCATGAAAAGAGTGAAAATTATAAAGAGGCCAAAATTTTCCTGCTCTACTGTTTATTTAGGCGTCCCATGTCTAAATGCCCACATACGTATATTATATATAGGTTGTGGTTAGTGTTCAGATCACATATATATATATATAGGTTGTGGTAAGTATTCCGATCACATATATATATATATATATAGGTTGTGGTTAGTTTCCCTAATTTCCTTTTTTACATCTGACATTGTAAACCATGAGTGATCGACATATTTGTTTAAGTAGGATCACTGTTTTATACATTAGTCTCATTAGCAGAAATTGTTTTCAGCTGAAAATGATGTGGTAGTTACAGGTATAGACAAGGGTTAGTAATGATGTATGGAAAACACAAGAGAAACTGATGTTACAACAACCACAGGCTAGTAATCATACAGAACAAGGAGGGCCCTAACTTAGAAAATCACAGGCATAGTTCTCAGGAATGCCATGTATGTAACTAATTTTAAAATATGATGAAAAAGAAATTCATCAATAGAATCGTCAATATAGAGTTATGAATGAAAGAGGTATTTTGTTCATCTCACAATGTTATCCACAACAATTTAAGTTTTATTTCACTGTTTAGATTTTCAGAATTTCACAAGTTTTTGTTTTCCAGGTTTAATGTTCCATGAATAACAGAGTCATATTGAGGCAGGGTCTCCTTTCAGTAGCTGGTAGCTAGCTACTGAACAACATACAGGAGAACCATCACATGACAACTAGAGCAATTAGGGTTTAGTGTCTTGCTGAAGGTTATGACCTCATCAGCACAGGCTGGTCCGTTTCTCAACTTCCCTAGAAACACAAAATGCCAGAGGAAGAGAGTGTTGAACCACACCTGTGATCTTTACCTGCGGTTACAAAGGCACAATGCTCTACTGACTGAGCATTCACTTAAACAAAAAAGATGTAAGCCATGAAATGTACTCTATTTTTCTTCCTTTACCTGATTTCTAGATGTCATTTTTGTTGTGAATTTACAGCAGCTTCAAATATCGCCAAAAATAAAACTCTTCAAAAATTACAAAAGTTTACAGTAATAAAAAAAAAAAAAATAAAAAAAATACAGATCTAGTTGACTTCAATGTAACCATATCAAAATACCTAATATATTTCAAATGCAATTCTTTTACGTTTCAATTTCAAATAAAGGATTCCATCATAGAAACGCTTTGTAATTTGTACACATTTCACAACAACCTGTATTGTAACCAGTGGAGTGTTGCTCCTAAGATCTGGCAAGCTACACCATGCCTGAAGCCTCTTGAAAGTTTTATATAACTATGTTCATCCATCAAGCCTGATCGGGAAGAGAAACATTTCACACAAGAATGGCAAAAACATGTTAATTGGTTTTTAAGTCAAACTATATTGAATGCCAGTTCAGGAAATTTGGTAGTGAGAGAATAATAAAAAGTTTTCTATGTACAGAAAAGGAAAAACAGGAAAAAAAGAACAGACATTGCATTTTAAGGCTTCCTTCCTCTATTTTGTATTTCCCAATAGTGAATATCCTCTCTAGGCAATCCAAATGACAATTGATCTTTCTGAGTCTATATGTTGATTTCAGACATAGAATTCACTAAGTAAGTGCGCCAAAGCTGTCTACTGCCAAGAAAAGAGAATTATCTCACAACCACTTTAACAGCTTGTAACATTATATAGAAATATGTTTGTAAGACAATTGGTATTTTTTCTTTGGAAATACCTAAAAATAGAAAAGTTGTACCAGGTTATTTAAACTTGTGAAAGCTATACAAACTTACAAATGGTAATGAAATGATGTGTTATCTTTACAGAAGAGAGAGTACTTATCCTTGCCAGGTGCGAGATGAAAAGATCGCACCATAAAAAGTTCATTGCCACTATAAGATGAAAAAGATATTCAGATATACAATAAGTATAAACCTGAGACTATACAGACTCCCTGGACCAACATGGCAGGCACCATTAGTTCATGGATGGGTGTTCCATAAGTAAAAACAATGCCACTATTAAAAATAAGTGAAAAAAACAATGCCACTATTAAAAATAAGTGAATGAAAACTGCAGAAGGTAACAATGATGAAACAGAAGACAACTGCAAGAAAATACAGTGATGACATGGAAAACAACTGCAGGAGATTACACGATCAGAAGACAGCAGCAGGAGATTACACGATCAGAAGACAACAGCAGGAGATTACAGGATCAGAAGACAACAACAGGAGATTACAGGATCAGAAGACAGCAACAGGAGATTACAGGATCAGAAGACAACAGCAGGAGATTACACGATCAGAAGACAGCAGCAGGTGATTACAGGATCAGAAGACAGCAGCAGGTGATTACAGGATCAGAAGACAGCAGCAGGTGATTACAGGATCAGAAGACAGCAGCAGGAGATTACAGGATCAGAAGACAGCAGCAGGAGGTTACAGGATCAGAAGACAGCAGCAGGTGATTACAGGATCAGAAGACAGCAGCAGGTGATTACAGGATCAGAAGACAGCAGCAGGAGATTACAGGATCAGAAGACAGCAGCAGGAGATTACACGATCAGAAGACAACAACAGGTGATTACAGGATCAGAAGTCAGCAGCAGGTGATTACAGGATCAGAAGACAGCAGCAGGTGATTACAGGATCAGAAGACAGCAGCAGGAGATTACACGATCAGAAGACAGCAGCAGGTGATTACAGGATCAGAAGACAGCAGCAGGAGATTACAGGATCAGAAGACAGCAGCAGGAGATTACACGATCAGAAGACAGCAGCAGGTGATTACAGGATCAGAAGACAGCAGCAGGTGATTACAGGATCAGAAGACAGCAGCAGGAGATTACAGGATCAGAAGACAACAGCAGGTGATTACACGATCAGAAGACAGCAGCAGGTGATTACAGGATCAGAAGACAGCAGCAGGAGATTACAGGATCAGAAGACAGCAGCAGGTGATTACAGGATCAGAAGACAGCAGCAGGTGATTACAGGATCAGAAGACAGCAGCAGGAGATTACACGATCAGAAGACAGCAGCAGGAGATTACACGATCAGAAGACAGCAGCAGGAGATTACACGATCAGAAGAGAACAACAGGAGATTACAGGATCAGAAGACAGCAGCAGGAGATTACAGGATCAGAAGACAGCAGCAGGAGGTTACAGGATCAGAAGACAACAGCAGGAGATTACAGGATCAGAAGACAGCAGCAGGAGATTACAGGATCAGAAGACAGCAGCAGGAGATTACAGGATCAGAAGACAACAACAGGAGGTTACAGGATCAGAAGACAGCAGCAGGAAATTATAATGATGAATGGAACTTTGTTCTTTAGTGTATTTTATCTACAAGGAATATATTTGCCTTGATATTGGCAGTGAGAGGCTAAAATATCCTCCTTTTTCACTGTAAAACTTCCTGTACTTGGATGTGGTGTCATACTTGTATTCCCATAACAACAATAATAAGAGGTTTCTGTGACTGCTTCCAAATGTCAGCTTTAGAAAGTTGATGAAAAAAACCACAGGGGCAAAATGTAAGTTGATTTAGTGGCCAATCCAACACTACCATGTTATTTTACTACAAAGAGATTTTCTTCAGACTGGACTTGAGTGCGTTTGCATGCTATCTTCTTATCTACCAAACATTTCTCAATTTCTACAAAAATATGCTTTTACCAAAATAGTTCTTGATTTCTTTAGTTTTTTCTGCTCTGATTTAGAGATGATACACATGTTGGTTTAGTTTCTGTGCCTATATTCTAACAGAAATAACAAAACTAGTACAGAATATACTGAAAAAGTTTTCAAAAACTTCAAACTTTCTATAAGAATATTGTTGAAATATCTTAATCAGTAAATGTATAAGATATAAGCACCCAAATAATGTTGATAAGTAATGTATTCTAAGTCTAATTAACCATTGTTGGGCAGCGGGCTATTACAGGATGTGAACAGTCACTTATCTTAGAGACAGGTGAACTGTAACACAGATACCTCTAAATGATTCCTCAAGTTGATATTTCTAAAACTAATTCTATATCTTTTGGTGCCAATCTAGAGAGATGACGGGCACTGATCAACTGTGGTATGATGTCACCCTAACCTTCTGCAGTGTTAAGTGTTTTATTTTTAATAAGAAGTTCAATGACCTTCCTGGTCTTCATTCGTTCAAGTAAATTGTTTAAACAGAAATTAAATCAAGACCTCATCTGCCATTCTATATAAACACAGCAATGCATATAACATTTGTTCATTTGACTCAACTCTGCACGAATAAAAAAAAACAAATTGAAGTTTTCAATGAGAAAAAATTCTCAATTTCAAAGACAGCTGCAAGGCTCTCATTTGAAAAATAGCAAATAAAGTTGGAGAAGAAATAGCCCAGAATTGACTTGGCCACATGTCTTTATCCCTGCTGAAGAAGCTAATGTCCCAGACAACACCATCCCATCAGGGCTTTATTGGTACTTTTTGATAAACAATTAACAGCCCACTCATCGACAGCACATGCTTCAGAGCAATAATTCCTACACAAAACAAGCATCCTCGGGCGCTAACTAGCTGTTAGAACACTGCGCTGTTTTTAAATCAAACAGAATGATGCTATACTAGGGTGATGTGAGCTGTCACTGAAATCCAGTGTTGACATTTGTGTTCCTGACTTTTAAGGATCCGGAAGGAGTTTCAATGTCATATGCAATTAATACAACATGTATAAATTATTTTCATGTAAGTAAGCATCTGGTGAATTAGTGTTTAGGAAAATTATACAAGTTCCATTAAGAAATGTTGAACCCTTGTATTATGTTTCTACCTCTGTTTTATTCTAAAAAAATCTAAATTATCAACATTATTCCATATTGTATTTAAATCCTGATAATAAGGTCTCTCCTAATACTTCTCCAATAGACATTTTAATGTTGACTAAGAGGATGTTCTTTAGTATCCATACAAGTTTATCACCTAAGTAATTTATCTACCTGTGTTGGTCCCTTAAGTTATTCATGTATCAATGTTTATAACTTTAGTTATTCATCCATCCAAGTTTATCATATAAGTAATTTATCTCCCAGAGTTTATCACTTCAGTTATCTATTATTCATGTTTATCAATTAAGTTATTTATCTACCATAAGTAATTCATCCACCCATGTTTTATCTATGCAAATTTTACAGTTAAGTTATTATTCTAAAAATGTTTATAACTTATTTATCTATCCAAGTTTATCACATAAGTAAATTACATATTTTTACACATAACACAAGTGTACTATAACATGTTGTCATGTATAGATAATATGACATCACAGATTGCATCGTCATAAAAAGGATTATAACTTGGTCTTCATTTTATATCAATATAATAATGAAACTTAATTGTTACAAATTTTTCATTTCAGCTTCCCAAATTCTTTTTTTAAGAATTCACATACTTATATCAAATGAAAGATCCTATATTTATGACGTATCAATGCCAAAAACATTATCAGACTAGTGTACTTATGATAAATATATAAATAACACCACACCATTGTTTCAGAAGTGAAGTACTCTGATGTGAACTGTTTTGTTTCACACGGAATTAAATGTAATATTGTTTCATCTTTTCCACTAAATCAAGTTCGTGTGATAAAAAAAATCTTTTACTTGTGGTAATGTGGGATTACATCATAGGACACTTTCGTATTAAATAGAATTATTGATCTTGTTTTAATAAATTCAAACGCACACATTTAGGATCTTTTACATGACATGGACGTATCACATGGAAGCACATGTCAATAAAATTATAAATTGGTACATATATTTTTAACGCAAGATTGCAGTGACACGAAAAGTGTCAACAATTTCTACGCAAAGTCAATATGACATGAATGACCCCAGAGATGTTTCTGAGAACCAGATAATATGAATTGAACTGTAACAACGCCAGTAAGAAATGTCTTCTCAAGCTGTACTGCAATCATTAGGGAATTGGATTGTCACATCTCACTCTTCTCTGTCCCAATAACATTGTTCTATCTGAGACATATTGTCCTTCTACTCATTAGAGGATCTCATAATCTGACACCAAATTTACACTCTAACTGGCTCAAAGTAACTAAACACAGAACTAATATCTGTATATGGCCATCGGAATGCACTCTACACTCTCTAGCAGATTGCCCTAAACCATAGCTGAGGAAATTATGGTACACTTTCACCGTTCAACTGGAATGGAATTCTGACCAATTAGTTCTTCGTAGGGCAAGAGTATAAACCGTGTGTGGAGGATAGGAACAGAGATTTGTAGATCAGAAGATTATAGTGTGATGCTGCCACGGTTAACTGTATATATCATAGACACTGTCACATATGTCTGTATAATGAACAGTATTGATCTATGGTCCAATCCCCCTGAATACAGTATGTGTCTTAAAGATTGAATTTTCTTAAACCTTAACAGTAGTGATAATATTTTTGACAGAAACTTTTATTAGAACTTATTTCTTTCCAAATATAACCTGAGTGAAAACAGTACTACATTTCTACAAAAAAGAATTATAAATAAGATTTCAAAGATGACAAATTACACTGTCATCGTCCAACACTCACTTTTGATATGAAACAACACCAAAATAAGGAAATATACTTCCCATTTTTATCAAATTTTTCACTATGACTGTAGCCAATGATTCAGATAGCCAATCAGTAATGATTCACTATGACTGTAACCAATGATATCAGATAGCCAATCAGTAATGATTCACTATGACTGTAACCAATGGTATCAGATAGCCAATCAGTAATGATTCACTATGGCTGTAGCCAATGATATCAGATAGCCAATCAGTAATGATTCACTATGACTGTAACCAATGATATCAGATAGCCAATCAGTAATGATTCACTATGACTGTAGCCAATGATATCAGATAGCCAATCAGATTCAGTTCACTATGACTGTAGCCAATGATATCAGATAGCCAATCAGTAATGATTCACTATGACTGTAGCCAATGATATCAGATAGCCAATCAGTTCACTATGACTGTAACCAATGATATCAGATAGCCAATCAGTAATGATTCACTATGACTGTAGCCAATGATATCAGATAGCCAATCAGTAATGATTCACTATGACTGTAACCAATGATATCAGATAGCCAATCAGTAATGATTCACTATGACTGTAGCCAATGATATCAGATAGCCAATCAGTAATGATTCACTATGACTGTAGCCAATGATATCAGATAGCCAATCAGTAATGACAATCAAGATTACTCATTTAACTGACCATTATAACTAGCTATACAATGGAACCCACTTAATGTCAAGTCAGTTAATGCCACTTTCTGGTTAATATCACATTTCTTGTGGGCAACACTTAATATCACTTCGTTTTACAGACTATCATAAAGAAACCATGGGTAAATAACAGGCAAGTGAGGAAAGGAACTATGGATTCATGCCTGAAGTGTCATACATCACACCTGGACACGTTATGTAAACATTGTCACTACCCTACTGGCAAACTTCTCACATCTTGCGATTCCTGAATAATAAGATTGACCGGCTTACCTGTAAGGCCCAGCTATGTCAAGGAAATCTAGTGCATTTGTTTTTTTTCAGTAAGCTAGTGCACTCCAATAGTTCAAATGGGTTTTAAACTCACGGAACTTGTCACAATGCAAACCAGTGTTGGAGAGGGCAGCATGCCGCTAAGTTTTCAGACGTGTCCAACGTGCAATCCAAACTTCTTGAAAATAAGTCTTAGAATGCATACTGGGATCAATTTCAATTACAGGTTTAGACATCCAGAAAAAAGTGTTTACTGTTAATGTCACATTCAGCTTATTATCGCATTTCCCCCGACAAATAGAACATTTAGTGGGTTTCACTGTATGAGACAACATTTCATTGATTTGTTAACACGTTTAACCAATCAGAACGGTCTTTCCTTCAAATTTTTCTGATCTGAAATATACTAATAAATCACACAAAACTGCTCATCAAACCATATTTGTAGCAGAATTTTGTTAAATTTCACCTGAAGTTTTGATTCTTTGACTTTATGCAGATGTTGGTATAACTGTCTGGAGCCAGTATGTGATATTATATAGCACTAACTCCCCTATGATGGCATAGCAGTTAAATATGTGATTATTCAGGACAGATTCAAAGTAACGGCTTCAGAAAGACATAAAGAGCCAGCTAATAATAATTTATTATATTCTATGGGTAAACATGGATAGATAAACACATAGCAGTGTGGCTTCAGTGCCAAATTACATTATATCCCCTAGCCTTTTATTCTGCAGATGGTTCCTTACCCTAGAGTCTTCTCTGTCAATCTCAAGCTTATTTCTATTTTGATAATTTTGACTCTGCTTTTGACAACTTCAAAAGACATCAGTCCACGAACACCATGTTACTGTCAATATTTTTCATCTATAAAACAATCGTGGGATATTGAAGGGTAAACCCAAGACAAAGGCTCTTTTAACATGGTTACTGTATATTGAATAGGAAGTAGAGATTGACGGATGTTCCAAGGTCAGCCATGTCAGACAGTTGCAGTACATGCTAATGATGCCAAGGAACCTAACAGCATAAAATGGTTCACAGCTAAACCAATGAAAGCACTTCTCTCTCTATAGATATACCATAAGCAATGCAATTTGCGGGAGACACTTTGAGACAAAAAATAAAAAATTGGAAATCTGATCTCATAAAAAAGGTCTTTTAATATATCTGAATTATCTGTCATATGTCTTTGAATATTTCTACAACAATACAAAATTAACAAACACATCTGAAAAATTAAATACACATTTCTTTCAGACCTCTTAATATGGTAGACTAAAATGGTCTGGTGTCTTGGTATACAATTAAGAAAATTGACGTTGATAATTGACCTTATTTTCAGTCACTTAAGAGATGATTCTACCATGTTTTGGTGGCAGTATGTTAAGAGAACAGAAGTACTCTGTTGCAGATTGCATTTTACTAGCAAAACACAGCAGAACTTCTGAACATGTATAGCAGCTGTGCAAGAATGTTATATCAAAATTTCAGTATCAAATGGGGTTGTCAATACTTTCATCCTGTTATAGTGTGGTGGATAAAGACAATATTCCATAAGAATCTTTCACTTTGTGATACAAGCACCAAATTTGGCACAAATGATGTTCAGGATGTACTTTTTAAGAAAAGTACATTATCCAGCTGAAAATCCAAGATGGCCACCAGTTTTCAAGATGGCCGCCTCATCAAATGCAAAGAAAAATGGTTTTTGAAGTAGAACCTGAATGAACGGAAATGTGTTAATGACCCAAACATCAAAATGAAAGTATTCTGACAGGAAAAACTCAATGGTGTCAATTGAATTCCAATATGGCCGCCTGTTTTCAAGAGAGTGGCTATTATGTGACTCAAAATTAGCATTTTCATAAGCTGTCTGATCACAGATATTGAATTAAGTTGAAGGGCAACATCCATGTTCATTCATTAAAATGCTGTGGTCAGACTCTATTGGTTTGTATTATTTCATAAGACTGATGTCAAAGCATAACCAGTGCACACTGTTGACATCACTGCTGTGAGACTCAGCATGGGGTTCAGTGTCGGCTTGTACTGGCTGTAAACTGTTGCTCGGAGGCAAAGGTCTTATGATGCCATTCCAACGACATGTGCATCCCTCGTTCAGCATGTGAAATGGTCTGCCTTCCAAGCTGCCTGCCTATTGGGAAAGGCAACAGTTTGCAAAATGCACACTAAAAGCCCCCTCAACTGGGGCTGGCAAAAAGATGGTGAGGTCTGGCAAGTTCTCTGGACAACCCTTCCACCCACTGCTCACACTTGTGAGCAGTTGACAAAATGCGGCTGCAAGACTGAATGCCGAGGACGATGCAAATGTTATTGCTTTAGCCTGAAGTGTAAACAGTTGTGTGCCTGCAAACGTGAGGACTAAAAGAAGAACCTATCGAAGCTGTACATCAACAGCAAGTCGTTTCCTGACTCTAACAACACATAAGTAAATTAGTTTTTTCTTCATAATGGTTGTAAAACACAGAATGGAAGTAATCTATATGTTGACAAAGTGTAATCCCCATTATATCATCAAAATATTCAGTAATTTTGATTTTCTAAATACAGAATTGGATTTCGCACACTCAAAAACATATATTTTGATGTAAAGACTATCAAAATAGGATTATTCAATCAAAATATAGTTCAAACACCGTTTAAAACCGCTTTGAATGGTGGCCATCTTAAAAATTCGTGGCAATTTTGTATTTTCAAGTGGATAACGTACTTTCCTAGGAGAGTAGGTTCTGAAGCATTTTTGTGCCAAATATGGTGCTTGTATCACCAAGTGAAAGATTGTTTCAGCAATCTGACCCACTATTAGCTTTAACTAATAAAACACTAATATCTGGTTGTGTTTTTTTACTTTCCTAAAATATGGAACAATCCATCTAGTATTACAGCTTAGTGACATCAAACTAAGCTTTCCTAAAATGAAGAACTCTTAGATTCGTTCCAAAAAATCTATGGAAACTAATGTAAGAACCAATATGTATGCATGACAATAAAAACTTGTGGAAAACATAACTATCAATGAAGTTCTCACAAATCCCTGCACATATTTAAAGAATAAATTGGACTCCACTGAACAATGGTCAATCTATAATTCTGGCAAGCAGTTTAACAAAGAATCAATGCGTCAGACCGTCAATTGGCTTTAAATGTTGAATCGAGACAAACGCAGACAGGAACTTATGCCAATAAAAATGTCTGCTTCTAGCAGTGAATCAATGAGATGTTAATGATATATAGATGGCTGGATGGGCAGATCTTAAGACCAGAGGATGAAATCATCAAGAGGCACTGATGAATCTATTTCATACATGTTTGATACAGATAGATGGTAACATTAACGAAACAAGCCAATCATGAAATTACAAAACGTGAAATTAAAGCCAGACAAAGTATCAACCAATGTCAGTTTTTATTAATCCATATTCCCAAAAGTTAGATTTTGATATCTATTCTATTGGAAAGAACACTTAAGTGTTGATAGGTATAGTCCTATATAGAAGCAATGATCTTTAGGATTCATGCACATTCTTGGCTTCTATACCAGACAGACAAGCACAATAGTAGACTTAAGTTGGGGACAAAGCGTTCTTTCTTTTTATTTGTCAATATATATAAATGTAAACAGTATTAAATATTTTTTACCTCAATTTTTTTGCTCTCTGAGAAACAATGACATTTATCCAGAGAGGAACTACAGCTTTCTAAGCATTCAAGTTCTTTTAGCAGTACAATCATGTAGAAAAATATAACACCTTTCTTCAGTGGAGTTTTAATTATGACATAAAACAGATACATTTTATACTGAAAAACTCCATCTGCAAAATTCCTTCACAACATTTTAGAAACCATACAACCATTAAAATATAGAATTCTATGAAATGAAGTTAAAAGTGTCATTTATTGAATAATTTACTGCAAAAATGATTGACTTTTATGATGTTTTGTGCAACTAGTTTAAATGGTAAGTCGTAAATTGGTTAATCATAATAACAAGGAAACACTGGTCTTCTTCACATTTAGATATGTTTTTATAGGGATACACGGAAGTATTAAAGAAATATAGGGGAGATTAAATGTCTCTACTGACTTCAGCTCATCATGCTATCAAGAATACTCAGTTGAAACATACGTAAAATTTTATATAATTTCCCATAAAATATAATCAAACAGTTTCTGTTATGAGATACATATAGAGTCAAATAAAGCAGGTAGCATGACAAACGATAATATTTAAGAACTATTGCAAATAAAACGGTATTATTGTCTAGGAAAGCATGGAAAGAATAGATAAAATTGGAGCTTCACATTGTATATGCCTTGTCAGTGGTTTAAATATGGTCTTTCCTCTGACATAACGTTGTCAGGAATGAAAATAAATCTTCATCGGAGTTTTTAAGCCTCTATGAAATAAATCTGTAACTTTTCTTCAGTTTCCAAAATTATTTATGGTATTGTAACAGATTTATAATAATTTTGTAACTTAAAGTAAACATGAGAAAAGAATGTTCCCACTTAAATTCTGATCAGTCAAATTGTATGTAAAAAACCCTAAAAAACTTAACCTTACAACTCTGAAATTCAGACATATTATAATTTGGATGGTAATGACCTATTTCACAACTTTTAACTATATTCTTGAAAAATGAAAGTGTTGAAGCTATCAGTTTATAAGAAGAATGCAAGGACAGCATTTATGTCTCAAGCAAATAAAATTATAAGATTTAAATTCTGTAAGAGAAAATTAGAAACTTAAATGCTACATGAATTATCGTTTCAAAACAATATTCTGAAATTCCCTTTCACCTTTAGCCTTTAACCTTTCAGTGAAGTTAAAAATAAATGCAAAACATCTATGTCACCATGGAAACTTCTGTAAATAACAACAGTGATCATCATTTTGGGATCCTTACATAAATTCACCCAGTATATTCTAAAACTTGCAAATGACATTATTTTAACTTTTCATCAAAAAAGAAGTTGGTTAGCTGACAAAGGTAACACTATACATTCCTCATCCCTTATATGTTGGAAGATTTCCTTTCCATAGATCTATGTCACACTGAAGGCATCTTAGATGTCATACTTCATATGGATTCTCTTCCACTGTTTGTATAACCAACATTCACTTAAACAAAACAGCTCTTTCAATATGTGCTTAATGTCTTATCTTTCCAGTCAAGATTTCATTTTCATATAATGAAAGTTCCCCGGTTGAAATGAATTATAGCAAGTTGTAACAAGACTAGAAGATATACTCCACAATATCATACACCACATGTACCGCTTACACACCCCAAATTGACCTTCGTAAAAACTGGAGCTTTTTGTGCTTGGTCAAGGTTACTCTAGTGTCAAAGTATATAATCCATTGATGAGTAATGAATCTTTTGCCAGAGATCAGTCTCTTTACACAAGTTAAATCACCTCCCCAGGGTTCAGTCATGTCTTAAATGTGTTATTCTACAACACAAAATGTTATTTTCTAGATTTTCTTTAATGATATACACTAGTCTCTTTACCAGAGTTGTGATCTGCCAGTAGACAAAAGGACTTTTTCACTCCATAATGACATAGTTATGTCCCTTTGCCAGACTCAACGACTGCTGTGACTTTTTAATGTATGTTCAGATATATTTTTCAGAAAATTATTATAAAATTCTAATATAATAATGTTCCGATATATTTTTCAGAAAATTCATTGTGACTTTCAAATGTTTGTTCTGATATATTTTTCTGAAAATTATTGTGACTTTCCAATGTATGTTCCAATATATTTTTTTAAATTTTTTTTTTGAAAATATTTAACATCACAACTATAACATAAAATTCAAGAAATAAAAGAACCCATTGTTGCTATTCAAGATTACAACGGATTGATTTTATTTTTTTCAAACACAAGCACGATTTGGTTTAGTGTTGTTTTATTGTTTGACTACAAACAGCGAGAATTGTTCAAGGACATTTTCGATTTGGAAGGAAAGGAAAGATGAAGTTCTCGGAGAAGAAAATAAACTGCTGCCAATACATAACCATGACAAAAAATTTGTTTCACAAATAATCACTTAAGATCAATTTTGTAATTTCTCTATAACTGCCTTTTCAGAGGGCAATCTTGTGGTATATCTTTCTCAGCTTCCACTGGTAGCTCCTTTTCATTAAATCAATGATATAACATATTCATCAGTTACATATTCTGTATATTTTGAAAGTGAATCTTCATTTTACATCATCTACCAGTTCAACAATCAAGATATAAAGCTCTGTAGAGATTTTAAAAAGGTGCTTGATGAAATCCCAAGGACGGAACTTATGCCATCGTTGAGGAAACATTAATAGATATCTTCCTCCACTGCCTTGTGTCTTTCTCATACCCAGGTTCTAGTGAGAAATGCTATGAAGTTCACGTTTGGTTGCACGTACATCATGACAACCATACCTTCAGCAATCAGTACAACCAAGGTAGCAAGGGACTCTAATTGCAATTATAAAGATTTTTTACATTAAATTTTTTACAGAATCTTGAAAAATGTCCACCATTTTAAAATCCCAACTTTAAAATTGTACTGAGAAGATTTATCTGCACTTCCATAAGGTAACACATCACTCAATATCTGATCCATTATTCATTGAGGAAATTACTTCATATATTTTCATTTTGCATCGCAATGCGACTTGTGTGATTTTTTGAGAATCAGTAACAATGATTAGCATGGATATTTCTCTTGAATCTCTTTCACTTTGGTCTGGATGGCAGGTTTAAAATACTTGATTGCTGAAAGCTTTTAATACCAAGAATCATTTAATTGGCGTGTCATGCAACCATCAATTAAACTTGAAATTATTACATCAAGACAAATTTGCTTTGTCACAAGGCATGGCCTTGACATTTGGATGTGATCAACAGAAGATCTGACTTTGACAGATGACAGAATCTTTATAATCTGACAAATTAAACAAGCATGTGGACAAAAACTCGAAACAACACTATTCATTAGTGTTCCATCTGCTAATATTCAGAACCAATTAAGCATGTTTTGTTAGTTGATTTAAGCACGAAATTGGCTGCCATGAAATCATTATGTAGTTACCTCCTCCGTATAAGGAGAAATATTTACTCATTTTAGAAAAAACCGGAAGAAGATTTGCATTTGATGTTTCGATGACTACACGGTCATCTTCATCAGACAACTGACCAGTATGAAGCGGACTTTCACTGATGTACACATTGTACCAGATGGTAAGGAATCAACCAGCTTTTTCGGCTGTAGTATAATCCTTAATTAAGTGACATTGTAGAAAAAAAGTACACAAGTTGGTAACAATGTACTGTAGTCATTTTAGTTATGTTTTATCTAACCCATTTTGTCCACCGTAATTGTACTAATAATGAACAATAGGTAGTCAATAAGGAATATGAATGACCTCTGTCCATTAACCTGCTATTAGACCAAAAACAATTGCCATGAAATTGACTTAAAATAATTCCAGATTATTTTAATACCACACAGGTAAGTCTGTTTAAGGAGACAGCTTAGTTTATACTGATGCTATAAAGACTAGTTTGGTATCATTGAATATTTTGCTGCTCTCAATTGTAAGTTTCAAATAAATATAATATACGTTTAAAAGGAAATCATTGAAACCGACGACTGTTGAATTTTCTTTTTCTTTTTTTATTTTCAAGAAATCAGTTTTTTGAAAATGGCGAAAGACAAAGACCACTCAGGAATGACAATTTAACTTGTAGTAACACTCCTAAAGGGAAGTAATTGGGAATGTTAACTGTAGAGAGAGGTAGTATCGAGTATGACAAGCTGAACAGTAGTAACATTCCTGACAAGGAGTAACTGGAAATGAGAGCTATAGAGAGACGGAGTATCGAGTTTGACAAGCCGAATAGTAGTACCAATCCTGAAGAGAAGTGAATGTGGACTGTAGAGAGATGGTGTATTGAGTACGACGAGCTGAATATTCCTGAAGAGAAGTGAATGTGAACTGTAGAGAGATGGTGTATTGAGTACGATGAGCTGAATATTCCTGAAGAAAAGTGAATGTGTACTGTAGAGAGATGGTGTATTGAGTACGATGAGCTGAATATTCCTGAAGAAAAGTGAATGTGTACTGTAGAGAGATGGTGTATTGAGTACGATGAGCTGAATATTCCTGAAGAAAAGTGAATGTGTACTGTAGAGAGATGGTGTATTGAGTACGATGAGCTGAATATTCCTGAAGAAAAGTGAATGTGTACTGTAGAGAAAAAGACTAAGGTTTCATGTTGATTCACAATATGCTAATTAACCAATGAATAGTTTAGCTTAATGTTGCTTTAAATCGTAACCAGAATCATTTAAGGTCATGTCAGGTTTAGCTGGGAGTGGAAAAACCGGAGTTCCCAGAGAAAACCATCTGCAGCCAGCACCTGGTAACTACCCTGACATAGGTTTCAAACCCATAACCAAGTGGTGTTAAAGACAGCTAGATGCTTTAACCACATGGCCCCTTGTTAACAAACTTACAATGTCCCTGTAAAGTAGCATTAATAACAATTCTATATATAGTAACGTTGACCTCATTTGCCACTCATAACAGCCAAAAATGAGTAGTGACCACACTAAGATTTCTAGTAATAGTGATGGAACTTCTGACTCCAGATTGTTGGAACATTCACGGGAGAAAAAGAACATACGCACAAATACAAAGTTTCATGGCAACTTTAGAAGGAATGATATAACATAAAAATTCTTTCAAAATAATGTTTACCCTATTTATAATCCAAATAATCTTAAGACAAATATGTAGATTAAAAGTTTAAACATCTGACAGATCAGCACCAAATGAAATTAATTAAATATGTGTGGTTTTAAGGAAATGAAGTATGAAAACACACAAGAACAACTGCTGATGCTGTTATTAACTGAATCTTCCATTAAGACCACACGCACATGACAGGCTCACACAAAACAAAATTCAATTTTAACTAACAGTCTCCATAGAAACAAGAAGATGTTTTCAAATGTTCTGCCTAAAAGAAAAAATGAGATTTCCTATCAAGATAAGTTAAGTAGAACCAATACTGCTGATGAAGCACATTAAGATCAAAGTGATTTGGACTTAACTGCCATAGTTGGTCATCAGCAGATTTTAGGAACAAATCTGTAATTAATTGTTGATTGCTATCACATGGAGAATAAGTGTTTCTTTCCCATCACTCTAAACCTATATCTCTCTTACAGTGTGATAAGCGACAACCTGAGGTAGTATTGTATACATCTGAAGACTGGCCCCTGTGATAAGTGACAACCTGAGGTAGTGTTGTATACATCTACAGACTGGCCCCTGTGATAAGCGACAACCTGAGGTAGTGTTGTGTACATCTGAAGACTGGTCCCTGTGATAAGCGACAACCTGAGGTAGTGTTGTATACATCTACAGACTGGCCCCTGTGATAAGTGACAACCTGAGGTAGTGCTGTATACATCTACAGACTGGTCCCTGTGATAAACGACAACCTGAGGTAGTGTTGTGTACATCTACAGACTGGCCCCTGTGATAAACGACAACCTGAGGTAGTGTTGTATACATCTGAAGACTGGCCCCTGTGATAAACGACAACCTGAGGTAGTGTTGTGTACATCTGAAGACTGGCCCCTGTGATAAGCGACAACCTGAGGTAGTGTTGTATACATCTACAGACTGGCCCCTGTGATAAGCGACAACCTGAGGTAGTGTTGTATACATCTGAAGACTGGTCCCTGTGATAAGTGACAACCTGAGGTAGTGTTGTGTACATCTACAGACTGGCCTCTGTGATAAGCAACAACCTGAGGTAGTGTTGTATACAATCTACAGACTGGTCCCTGTGATAAGTGACAACCTGAGGTAGTGTTGTGTACATCTACAGACTGGCCCCTGTGATAAGTGACAACCTGAGGTAGTTTTGTGTACATCTACAGACTGGCCCCTGTGATAAGTGACAACCTGGGGTTGTGTTGTGTACATCTACAGACTGGTCCCTGTGATAAGTGAAAACCTTGGGTAGTGTTGTGTACAAGCTACAGACTGGTCCCTGTGATAAGTGACAACCTGAGGTAGTGTTGTGTACCATCTACAGACTGGTCCCTGTGATAAGTGACAACCTGAGACAGTGTTGTGTACTGCAGACTGCTCCCTATGATAAGTGTACAGACTGTCCCCTGTGATCATTGAGGTAGTGTTTCAGTATCACATACAGACCAACTCCTGTGATCAGAGACCATTTGAGGTACTGCTTTCTGAGAAAGTACCTAGCTCTTGTGATCAATACTATAATAAAATTCACCAAGCACAATACTTTCGGAAAAAATAAGAAAATGAGAAAAAGTTATTTTCAACAGTGACAGTGATCTAGCATAAAAAAAACACAAAGAATTTAACAGTAATTCAACCAAGTGTCCTACTATTGCATTGTGTTCTTTACCTGGATTTGATGAAAGGTAAAACATGTGTTTTTCATTACATCAAGCTAACAGGGCACATACAATATGGGGCTAAGACATCCTATCAGTGTTACAAAAATCCCGCCTGGATGACTTAACTCCTACCTGATTGATTTATCAGATTGCTGTGAGGTAAATGAGGCAATGATGCCTCCAGATCTACAATATCATCCTACTTTTTTTTTTTTTCTTTAAAAGAACAAGCTTTCTTCTCACAGCTTCATTAAAATGAACTGTATCCACTAGCTAATGTGGAATGAAGTTATATGAAACGCTGCCAACAGTATAACGTGATTGGCCCCGTAGCAAGCTCTGACTATTACCTATAATCCTTCATAGCACTTTACAAATTGTAACAAACCCGGCAGATCTAGGGTCCGTCAGGTGTTAGAATTTTTATCATGAGGCAAGTTTTTTTTAAAGCTATAATGCGTTATTAAAAACTTGCACATCTTACACATTTGTTGTAACTCTTCACCACAACTTCCTACAAATTTTGGAAAGAAAGTATCAATAAGTTTTAAACTCACAATTAATAATAAAATGTATGCAGAAAGCGTTTCTTGAGTTCTGATCATTTGAACAGCTACGAAGTTCTAAGGTTGTTAGGACTAGGTTATAATATTACCGAAGCGGGCCAGCAATAAGCTTGATTAGATTCATCATTATAAAAAATAATGGCAATTTCAGTCTCTGCAGGACATAAAGCCTTGCTTTATTCCCAGCCAATCAGTGTTTACAGGCCAGAGGTCAGAGGTTAACTGCTTCAGGAACATTAAACTTATGGACACTTAGGCTAGGAAGCAGGCCTAAATGTTCATTGATTAGTCTTCAGAGCTCTTCACTAATCAGGGACAGTGAAACGAGGTAAAACGTTAACTCTGAGGAACACTAAATGTCAGTCAACATAGATTTACCCTACAAATGTCCAAGTCATTTCTTCTCAAAAAATATCTTGGACAAATTTTTACAATGACCTAAACAACAATTGGTATACAAAAGTCAAAATGACGGCTCTGAATTAGAAAGCTTTCGATTGGAAGACATGATGTTCAGTACCATCTGCTGTGAAAAGTTAATTTTGTGTCATTTTTAGGACTTTTATTGTCAGATAAGGTATAAAAAATATTGCTTCATGGCATAAAAATTGATCATCTCTACTCTGAAATATAACAAAGATCAAACAATACCTATTATTACATGTTATTACAATCAACTTTTAAATAAAGCAACAATATTTTTTTTAATTCACCTATGGAACATTCTTACTGTCTGTGTAGAAACAGAAAAGACAAGAAATAAAGTTGAAACATCCCTCCTGTTTCTCACTGTAGTCTGAACCAAAGAGGCTGCAATTTTCAGGAAATTGTGGACATTCTGACAGAAAAAACTTTATACATTTTTATCAACAACACCTTGACCTTGACCTTGTGCTGATAAAAAATATGAACATGTTATAAATCAGGAAATGTGATTTGTCTGGCCCACCTTCAGATTGTTAGAGATAGTGTAAAAATTTACCTACATGAAGTGAGGTAATCTTGATTCTAGACTTCGTTGTAGACAGGTAATGAATGTCCAATAGATAATATGGAGGACACAAATCTATCATACAATCACCTCTAAGTGTTGAATCAAAAATTCTTAATATGTAAATTCCTTCTAAATTCACAGTTCCAGACAGTTCAATAGGAATTATATATATACTGCTGTTGCAAATATAGTTGAAACTTGTCTCGAAATTGCTTATGTCGAAATTCTATTTGAGTCAAAATAATTTCCAAGTCCTGATCAACACTCAGTCTTTGGCCTTTAATTCCCGGTTTAACTATCTAATTAAAAGTTGGCTTCTTAATTAGAGTCACCATCCAGTAGCAGTGACTTACCTGTACATTAAAAAAGTAGCACTTTTACACAAAATATGAAAATATTTCACTTGGTTGCATGAATCTTCAGGAACGTTACAAATGAAACCATCTAACCAGTACAAACCTTTTTGACGAAATCTAATCTCCACAATTCCGACAGAAACTAATTTTTGAGCTTGTTTACTACAGGGCTGTGATCGGGCACTTTGCTTGATTTAGTGTTTGGACAATGGAATGCTGAAAGAATTTTTCATTGACAGAGTCTACATCTGTGCGTGACTTGCTAAGCCTAGTGCTTGAATAATGTTTTCTATAACATGTAACAACTTTCTAGTGACGTGCTTTTCGTATGATTATTTGTTCATGATAAAGTCTTATTCGTATGATCTGTAGCTTTATCATGGTTTCTTGTAACGTATTACAAGCAAATTTTAATTTCATTTTATTGTCATCCCGTAAATGTATGATCTATATGTGCTTCGTCAGTAAGAGTTGCGTACTTTTGTGCTGAATGGACCGACGTCAGTAGAACAGTATTTGATTGGAGTTGATATTGTTTTCTTTTTTGAAGAAAATAAACAATAAAAAGAGAAAGTAGAAATTGTTTTGTTTTTGTTTATTTACTGCCATTTCAATTACCCTGTGTGTACCATGCTGTACGTTGCTATGGTAGCCCGTACTTCGTTCAGTAGTATTCAACCTCAGGAAAATGATATCTTCATCCTTATTTGGACTTTATTTAAGTCAAAATATTTTCCATCGTCCCTTGAATTGTGAGGTAACAAGTTTCGACTGCACATAAATATCTGTATGTATCTTAGATGTAGATCTTTTTGTATTGAAGTATACTGTAAACTTGCTTATTTCATGGGGGATTTAATTTTGCTATATCATCGTGGCCATTAGAGATATTGCGTAATTAATTACTCACTCAAAAATTAACATAAATCAAAATGTAAGGAAATATCATATGATACATCTATACACAGATACCACTGTAAAGACATGTTGGGAATTTAATCACCATGAGATATACCAAACTGGGGTGAGTGTGAAATATAAGTTCTCCGAAATTACACAACTATACAGTAATTATTTCTGAGAATAAGCCCAAGCCCTCCACTAATAAGGCTACCCATATGTACTGCTTTCTTGATTTCGAAAAACAAATATTACTTCTCATCCTGACTTTGTGTTGGCAACACTTGGCTTATTGACTATGGGAAAGATAGCAGCATGCTTTCCTTGGGGTATTGGTACCAGAAATTCCCAGATTTCTACTTTGCTGTTCTAACGCCTCAATTAATGGTAAATTCTATTCAGATTTGAACAAAAAGGTAATCAATGCCATACTAAAACCAGTTCTCTTTTTAAGGTGAATTTGTCCCCAAATACCACTTGATACTTCTCACCATCTTGTTCATGAATTCAATTACTGCAATAAGAGTAGCAATCAGGGAATGAAACATCAGTACTTCAGCTAATAATTAAATGCTGATCAACTGAAGGCAAAAGCCATGTACACCTCTAATGTGTACAAGGGACCAACACATTACCATGACTCAGTCTAGGGATCTTTTTTCTTCTAATAACTAAAATCTATTAACATCTCTGTGTAATTCTACTGAACATCAAAATTCATGTATGGACTTATTACCAGGTATGGGCTTATTCCTTAATAAATACCTTAAATGGAAATTCCCTGTATAATAGCTACACAGATATAGCAAGACCCTTATGCCAATAAACTGAACTAACATTGTCATAACTGTTTGTAACCTTTTACGAGTCTTACATTATTAGAATAAATGTTCAGGTTGTGTTACAACAACTTCTATACTATTAAAATTACCAACATAAAGAGAATGAAACACTTGCTGATAATAATAATAGTAAAGCAAATTAAGTGAATTGAGTTAAACAGTAAGAAAGGGCAATAACTCCATAAAAAGAGCAGCCGTTACCAATACAAGAATGTAAATTCTACATCAGACTGGAAATTAGATGATATGTAGGGTTGTCTCTATTCCAGATTGATGGTCAGATTGAGATGTACCGATTCATCTTCTATAGAAACAGTTCAAACATATCGTCCTGGTTTATACTTCATCTTGAACAGTATATTCAAGTGTACTCTTTTTACAGATGTCCCCCTGCTGACCAGGTGATGGTGAATAACTTTAAAGTGGATTGTGGTGTTTTCGTTGCTAGAATTAAGTAACCTCTTACCTTTAGTACTGACGTATCAGGTACTCTGTTGTCATTGTCATGGTCCTGCAACATAAAAAGAAATCAATCATTGTATTACTGTAATCCCAAAACATATCTTCATCAAAACACTGATGTTAACATTCAAAACCCTGATCGACACAAGCATTCCACTGACCCAGACTAATGCTGCATTCAAGTTGCACTCAGTCACATGTCCTTCAACATTTGAGTCCTCTAATTTAATGATAAACAATAATCATTACCTCTGTTTGGAATATACTCTAGAGTCCACACAGATAACAACACAAAAACATCACAAAATTTTCTACAATTAAATGCGTGATATTTTTCTTTTGATAACAAATGCTAAAGCAGGACAACTTTTCAACAGTATATTTTTAGTAGCAGGACTATAAAACATGTAAGTACATCCTAATTCACAATGGTGTCAGCAATAGCTATGTACCTTGTCTGAACCCATTACAAGCTGTGCAAATATTTGTTCCTTTGGGTCCTGAACTCAGAATCTGTGTTTTTATATTGATATAGCTATAATGTGTATATATACATCTATTGTACACTTACACCAAGATACACATTGAGGCCCTGCTCCTATCACATCTTTTACTTGCAGTTTTAACATGAATCAATTATACCATAGTTATATTGTTCACACAGTATGTATATTGACTATAGTTGTAATTGACAAAAAATGCCATGAACTATAAAAGGATCACAATATTTACTTGGAGAGCAGGTTGTTCTCTCATGGTATTACATCTAAACTTTTTCACCAAATAAGAGTTTAAGACCATAATCTTTTTTTTTGGTGGTGGTGGGGGGTTGGATTTCGTGGTTCAGGGTATACATTCTAATATATATTGAATTTCTTAGCTGATCACTTACATAAAATCAAAAATATGTAGCCTGTAATCTCTTCTTACTTGAAGTCAGGGGTGGGTGGCTTATATTGAAGAAGGATAGGGAAAGCTTATTATGACAATTGGGGTATTGAAGGATAGGGAAAGCTTATTGTCATGACTAGGTTATTGTAGGAGGAAGGCAAAGAGATTATTATGATGAATAAGATATTGTAGGAGGAAGGCGAGAGCTTATTATGATGAATAAGACATTGTAGGAGGAAGGCGAGAGCTTATTATGATGAATAAGACATTGTAGGAGGAAGGCGAGAGCTTATTATGATGAATAAGATATTGTAGGAGGAAGGCGAGAGCTTATCATGATGAATAAGACATTGTAGGAGGAAGGCGAGAGCTTATTATGATGAATAAGACATTGTAGGAGGAAGGCAGAGAGATTATTATGATGAATAAGACATTGCAGGAGGAAGGTGAGAGCTTATCATGATGAATAAGATATTGTAGGAGGAAGGCAGAGAGATTATTATGATGAATAAGACATTGTAGGAGGAAGGCGAGAGTTTATTATGATGAATAGGATATTGTAGGAGGAAGGCGAGAGCTTATTATGATGAATAGGATATTGTAGGAGGAAGGCGAGAGCTTATTATGATGAATAAGACATTGTAGGAGGAAGGCGAGAGCTTATTATGATGAAAAAGATATTGTAGGAGGAAGGCAGAGAGATTATTATGATGAATAAGACATTGTAGGAGGAAGGCGAGAGCTTATTATGATGAATAGGATATTGTAGGAGGAAGGTGAGAACTTATGATAAACATTGTATTATAGGAGAAACAGATACAATTTAAATGTTTCTCCAAACTTCTGAAACCGTTGATGCCATGGTATATAGTATCATGAGACAGGATTGTATATGTATCAATAGTAACAAGAAAAGGTATACAGAATGCCAACAGAGGTTTGGATTGTTCAGACCTCAGACGTTCTCAGAATATTGCAGTAATATGTCAAACATCATCACTCACTGTAATATTGTTAACAACATGTGGAGAGCTGTAGAATATACATCATAACTATCTCAGCTCTGGGGAGCAGTCCTTACCATGTAATATATATATATATATCTCAGCTGTGGGGAGCAGTCCTTACCATGTAATATATACAGATATATCTCAGCTGTGGGGAGTAGTCCTTACCCTATAATATATATATATATATATATATATCTCAGCTGTGGGGAGCAGTCCTTACTACACAATATATATTATATATTCCCTCTGCTGTGGGGAGCAGTCCTTACTACACAATATATACATATATCTGTCTCAGCAGTGGGGAGCAGTCCTTACTACACAATATATATTATATATTCCCTCTGCTGTGGGGAGCAGTCCTTACTACAAAATATATATTATATATTCCCTCTGCTGTGGGGAGCAGTCTTTGATGTGGTCACAACATGGAATTATTAATCATTATCAAACCTTCTAAACCTTGAATTAGAACAAGAAGAGTGATGAATTCATCATATTGTCATACAACACATTATAGCGTTTGGACAGTGTTTAACAAATGACTTGTGATCACAGAGCCTCCTGGTTATCAGAAATCTCTAAATATTGGGGGTTTTCTTTTCAACTATCTTCGAGGATTAAACAGATTTGCATGAAATAAATACATTTATCAAAAAAAAATTGTCAGTTTCATGTTTTCGGGGAAAAAACACTTCATCTATGCTTCAAGCTTTTGGCAAAATCACAAATGACTGTGTCATTAAATATATATAAACCTTACAGCAGTTACCTGAGCCAGTCTCATTCAATTATAAACCTCAGGTAAAATCTGACCGACAAAGTTTTGTATTCCAATAAACTGACTAAGATTCCTGGACAGGTTATAGACACTGAGATGAAGACTCCAGATGTGTGGATGTCTTACACAACAGAGCTTCAACCATCACAGATTTCCTATCGACACAGCCTGCTTTATATATATTGCTCCACAGACAATCTGCTACAAATATGCATTGTTGTCTAAAGCATGAATGAGACTCACTAGGGATTTCTGCATCTCAGACTGACGTTCCTCACATCATCTTTGTAGGTTATTGACAAACACAATTCCAGGATATTGTGAGGTGATGTATGTGTCAAGTTTCACCATCAAGAGTCACTCAAGACACAACAATCATCTTATGTGTGTGAGCAATACTTTACTGCTTTTTTATTGATATTGGAAATCCACGAAAAACAAAATCACATCATCAGCATGATCCTGTTTTTCACCTGAATTTTACTTGAAATTCACATCAAAGTCGATTTCCATCAGTCAAATTAGCTGTGACTTGCAATTTCATCTCAATCTCTACATTTTCCCTTTTGTCTTTACTTTGTGAGACATAATTCTGCATAAAGCTGTTTTCTGATATTGTAATAGCACTATAGTTTCAGTTTTCTAATGAAAATTAAACAACATAAATTTAAATCATTATTAATAGAGCTAGATGGAATAATACACAAATGGAATATTTTGGATGTAAAGTAATTGAAATTTATATAATATATGACCAATGCATGATCATTTCTGGCTTGTCAAAATAAAGCTAATAAAAAACTTCTAAAAGTCCACTGGCAAAATATTATTTTCATGTTTTCTTTCACTTAATTATTTCAAATTCATTAGAAAAGTTGAAAATTCACAATGTTTAACGAATGTATCAAATTGATACAATCCACTTAACGATCTTTATGATATCAGGAAGATCATGATCTGAACGTTTTTGTTAAGGATTACCTCCCTTGTCATGGAATAAATCATGCTTTTATCACAGATGCATAAGGGTTTCTAAGTGTTAAGTGTCAATCACAACCGGAGGTTACCATGGAGAAGTTTCAATATCATAAATAGACAAGACAATAGCGTTTTACTTCAGGAATCCTGACAGTTATAGGAGTCTTTCCTCCCAGTATTGTTTTGTACCCATTCACATGACCCAGGGCTGACACTAACAGCCAGAGAGTGTGCTTACCTAAATTTTTTCTCAAGTACAGCACTTTATTGGAGGACTTAAAACACTATAAACTAAGCTTCTCTTCCAGGTTTCCATGCAAAATCTGCATCAAGGAAGCTAGTACACTGAGGCATATCTACAAATTTGTTTGTAAAAACATTCATGTGTATAGTAACCATGGTGATTGCAAAGTTTTATAACGAAACATTGCTAAACAGATCACAGGACAAAATACAGTAAACAACTGAACTGGAAACAGGATTCAGGATTAATGCAGTATTGAGGAATTGTGGATTTCAGAGCGCAGCAAGCAATGATGCTGAATTGTCAAAGAAGATTACGATGGGAATCAGGAGATCACCCTTAATTATACAAACAGTGCCAGCAAACTCGCTCTAAACATGTTGAAATTGTCAAAGCTTTCAAAGCTTCTCTTCCTCACGGTGAAAACTAGAACAGTTAAATGACACATTTCATTCCCAGTCATGGATGCCCTTAAACATGACACTAGGAAAACCTGAAGTTTCTCCAGGCCTAACCACATTAGAATCTGTCATCTTTATTGAGTTTCTGATGAAATTCTTTAAATTGGAACTTTCAAGGTTTACTGAAAATTAAGATAACGTATATTTTAAACTTCATATACTTTAGAATGATAGATTTTTTTCAAGGTTTAACTTTCACTGATTTTAATGACCCTATTCTGCCACAAATTCATTTGCCCACAAACTATTAAAATTTGTAGAAGTAGATTAATTCAAATATACTCATCTGTGAAATCAAGTGTTCAAAAAAAAACTTTTGGGAAAAGCTACAAAAATTAAGCACCAAAAAAATTATCTGATTTTACAGTAGTTGTTTGGCATCTTTTTGATATACAATACTTCAGCTTAACAACAGAAGAGCAAAGACTTCTTGGTTGTATCACCAGACTGTTCTGTTGTCAGATTAAGCTGTGTAGATGAAGACTCAGTTGAATCTATGTGAAGTGTGTTCTAGGCTATTGCAACAGGAATTTGATCCATTGATTAATGCCAAAATATAATGTACTTTATACAGACAACAAGACTTTATATATCACGCCATGTTCCCTAATACTGCTGTGACAAATTAAAATGATATATGTCAGAAAAATTATCAAAATTTGAAACTCTTTTAGCAACAAAATTCATCAATGAATAATCTGGCTGAAAATTAACATCAATCTACTCAATCACAGACTCTGAAAAAACTACAGAAGCCTGCAGTAAGAAGGACATAAACAGACATTTTGTTACAGAACAGCTTGCAATAAATGAAGTCTATTTTTGATTCATAAATTCATAAAAGCAATTGCTTGTATAGTTTTGGAAATACCAGGTACCCTCTTAATTTTGTAAAATAATCGAGGTTAGAATAAAATCCTTTATTTCATGTTGCTATGCCGGAGATGTTACTTTGAATAATTTGAGTGATAGAACAGGGCAATTTGTTATGTCAACATAATCTCAGCCCAGTATTAGTACTGATGGACAAGAAGTGGATCAAACAATCAATTGATAGACAGTATCCTAATCACTGCCCGAGTTTCCACAACCTGTTACCCTAAGTGAGCATTGTAGCATTGGTTCCAGCCTCCACAACCTTGTACCACAGTCTAGCACTGGAGTGCTGGTTGAGGTTCCACCTATCACCACAGTCCATCACTGTAGGGCTGGTGACCACAGTCCAGCACTGTAGGGCTGGTGGGGGTTCCACCTATCACCACAGTCCAGCCCTGTAGGGCTGGTAGGGGTTCCACCTATCACCACAGTCCAGCACTGTAGGGCTGGTAAGGGTTCCACCTATCACCACAGTCCAGCACTGTAGGGCTGGTAAGCGTTCCACCTATCACTACAGTCCAGCACTGTAGGGCTGGTAGGGGTTCCACCTATCAACACAGTTCAGAACTGTAGGGCTGGTGGAGATTTCAACTTCCACCACCTATCACCACAGTCCAACACTGTAGGGCTGGTGGGGGTTCCCCCTATCACCACAGTCCAGCACTGTAAGGCTAGTTGGGGTTTCAACTTCCACCACCTATCACCACAGTCCAACACTGGAATGCTGGTTGAGGTTCCACCTTTCACCACAGTACAGCACTGTAAGGCTGGTGGAGGTTCTACCTATCACCACAGTTCAGAACTGTAGGGCTGGTGGAGGTTTCAACTTCCACTACCTATCACCACAGTCCAGCACTGTAGGGCTTGTGGAGGTTCCACCTATCACCACAGTACAGCACTGTAGCACTTGCGGAGATCTCAGCAAACCTGGAATACTAATGATATGATAAGCCTTGTTTAAACCACAACAAATATATATATTTAAAACTGGAATCTTTATTAGGGAAGAGTAGAATGCTTTAATGACAAAAAATATTAATTAGTTTCAAATCAAACATCTGAAGACAAAACAAATACCCTCATGTTATAAATGCTGAATGTATATAGGTCTCTAATATCCAATATTCTTTTTATAGAAATAACAACCTCATAAATAATGCAACCTTAACTTTCACTAAAGATATTTGATATATCATTTCACCTTGGATATAAAATAAATTTGGCAAGAAAAATATAGACCTAGGGCGGCATCCAATTTCCTTGACATATTCAAAATCAATCATCCTGGGAACTATAAAATGTGAGTCCTTAGTGATCTGTTATCATCCTGGTAACTATAAAATGTGAAGTCCTACCAGAAACTAGTGATCTGTTATCATCCTGGGAACTATAAAATGTGAAGTCCTACCAGAAACTAGCGATCTGTTATCATCCTGGGAACTATAAAATGTGAGGTCCTACCAGAAACTAGAGATCTGTTATCATCTGTTATCACCTGTTATCATCCTGGGAACTATAAAATGTATAGAAATGTGGGAACTATAAAATGTGAAGTCCTACCAGAAACTAGCGATCTGTTATCATCCTGGGAACTATAAAATGTGAAGTCCTACCAGAAACTAGCGATCTGTTATCATCCTGGGAACTATAAAATGTGAAGTCCTACCAGAAACTAGCGATCTGTTATCATCCTGGGAACTATAAAATGTGAGGTCCTACCAGAAACTAGCGATCTGTTATCATCCTGGGAACTATAAAATGTGAAGTCCTACCAGAAACTATGGATCTGTTATCATCCTGGGAACTATAAAATGTGAAGTCCTACCAGAAACTATGGATCTGTTATCATCCTGGGAACTATAAAATGTGAAGTCCTACCAGAAACTAGCGATCTGTTATCATCCTGGGAACTATAAAATGTGAAGTCCTACCAGAAACTAGCGATCTGTTATCATCCTGGGAACTATAAAATGTGAAGTCCTACCAGAAACTAGCGATCTGTTATCATCCTGGGAACTATAAAATGTGAAGTCCTACCAGAAACTAGTGATCTGTTATCATCCTGGTAACTATAAAATGTGAAGTCCTACCAGAAACTAGTGATCTGTTATCATCCTGGGAACTATAAAATGTGAAGTCCTGCCAGGAATGATGCCTATGATACATACATCACGACCAGAAAAGCTATATAATCGGTATAGTGGTGACATCATTAGGGACATGTAAGTACATACAGTACATTATGTAAAGGACACATTGTTATATATATATATATCCACTGACAAATCATCATGATGGTACTGTACTAGTCTTGTCAAGCAGTATTCTGATGATGTTTAATGCTTCCTAAAAAAAATCACTCTTTTGTGAATGGATTTTGTCCTTGGCTTAAAACGATTTTCAGCAAATGTCATACATCATTGTGTTGAGTACAATAACATGTTACAAACAAACCATGCCACAAGCATGTAGACCCTTTACTCTCTCTGGAGATCAAATATCATTAGTGCTCCGTCACATTGTCTCCAGTCATATTATTTTTCATGGCGCTGCTCACAGTAGTAAAAACAATGCTTTATGACAGCCATGCAGACAGACTTTATCTATACTTTTCAGTCATATTGGAGCAGATTTATCAAATCTGAATTACAGAATGGTTTTATATATATATTTAAGGACAAAGCACATGTACTTCCATAACAGGAATTATCGGTCCATTCAGCAAGTACATTTATTATAATTACAGTTGTTGCTTCTGTCAGGTAAAATTATTATACAATAGATTAGTGGAAAAGTTTTTTTTAATTAATGAATGTAATAACTGAATTTAAATTTGGAGTAGAGACTTTGTATTTCACAATCCTATCTTTGTGATTTATATGTAACACTTTGTGATCTGACAACAAAAAGTGAAAAGTTGTAGGGAATTTGTTTTAGTTCTGCTGTTTACAGTTTACTGAATTGATAAAAAGATGAAAAAAATAGTTTCTATTATATAACAGTGTCAGTGTTAGATCAGCTGTACCCTCTTCCTCTCCCCAATCAAGCCATTTATCTTACATTCCTTTTCCCCATGAACCTAACAACACCATATATGGTATATACACAAAGACTTCCAGAAAACAATGTCTTTTATCATGTAAGTACATCAGTCCATCCAACGCCTATATCTCCATTATCAAGTAGGCCAAGGGAAAATATGCAATAAATACGCAAACTGGTAAAAGGATTTACTTCTAAATGTAATTAGCTACGGCTATATGTAGAGAGTTATGACTATGTATGTGTTGTTTTTTTTGATGTCACAGATATTTCACAGGCTTTATAAGTGGTAGAGACATCCCCCGATTATCTTACTCTCATCATCTTTGACTTCTCAGTATCTATGTCCTAACTTTACAAATATTTATTTACGATGACATCTCAGGAAATGAAGAACACATCTCTAATAATATGATAATTGACACTTGGCCCAACTGATCATACGCAGTTGTCCCTGGAGACTCAGAAAACACAGTATTTCTTATAAAGAAAGAAACCACATAGAATTAACACGATAGCAATGACCTGTTGTTACGAGGTCATAGCTGTCGTGTATGTCTGATAAAGTTACACGTTAGGATAACATCTTTTATATCCAAGCAAAGGTTCTTTTTAAAAGGCTGTTGTTGCTAATATATTGAATTAAAATTTTAATAAGACATGCAAAAAGTCTGTTGTATTATCAATATTTATATCATACATATCATAAGGTCAAAGGTAACATTCAAAGAGAAAGATGAAATCAAGGTCATAAGGACAAGGTCAGGGGAGAGAACTTCTAAATATATCCACAAGTAATAAACTAGAAATGGCAACTGAAAAAAAAGTCGCGTTTTTCTATATAAAACCAGGATATATCATACAAAGAATTTTATATCAAAACAAACATCAGAAACATTGCATAACTTCTTACATCTACAGACATGTTTACCTCTCTATTAAGTGTTAGCCAAAGATAATGTTGTAGATCTGAAACTTCTCAACACAGTTTCTTCCTTAAATCTTCTGTAACTTATTACTTTGAAGAAACCTCAGATGTCGTGTTAGAATTCTGAAAGAGTCATGTTTGGTTTTCAAGGCTAAAAACTTTACACATGTAAAGGTAAAGACAAAGTATGAAGACAGGGTCTCGTTTTTTGATAGTCAATTTCATACTTTAAGTATTACAGGTACTATTTAAAGAGTAAAAGGTGAACAACTCAAATATATGTTAAGGTTAATATCCTAAAGAGCTCCAGAACAAAGATGCCTCAGTGTCATATATTCAGTACAGGGGAACTCTTCAGACTACAAGATATGTCTCCAACCAACTCTCTTCTCTTCCACAACATGTTCCTATCATCTGGACAACGATAAAAAACTTTAAAAAAAAATTCCAGATAATAAACATCTTAATCTCACACTCTCTTAGAAACTGCCAAAGCTGATGTATATTTAAGGACATGTTCAGGATAAGATACTACAGTAAAACATAGCAACCTCTACACACTCTATAGGTGCTGGTTTCGTTTCATCCTGAGTACAGCAATATCCTTAAAACCAAAATAGTTTTATTAAACAAATGAAAAAAAATCTTAATTCAAAGGAAAATACCTTAGCTTGAAGCTGGTCCAATGATAACCATATCTTGCATTTTGTATGGGTACTTATGATAACACAGCAAGCCCAATAAAAGCGAGACAGGATTGTCACTCTGGGGAGATAACTGGGTAAGCACTTTATCTATCATTGTGGGAGTGGAGGGAAGTTACAGACGTCTTTCCTGTTAGGATTACTATCATTCATCAGCACGCCATAAGAGAGTTAGTAAACGACAGCTGGATGATTTTTACACTTGTACTGGTATATATGTAGTGTTAAAACAATTAATTCAATGTCACTTACTGTGTGTACTGCTGTCACTACCAGGAATCTGAGGGTTAACTTGTATAAAATGCTTATGTCATTGTATCGCACAATTTTGAAATATTTACTTCATCTTTATCAAGTAAAATTAAAATAACTTTATCTAAGAAATTAGTACAAAATCAAAGTGTTACATATGTATAGGAAATACATGTGTCTTTATCTAAGTTCTTGAATTTTAATAAGAAAGAATGTTTTTTCCCCCTTTTCTTTTGATTTAAAGATATAATGCTTTTAAAGATCTAGATCTTAACTCATGAAGAAAATGTTTTACTTAATATTTCAGTTGTTTAGCTCACTTTTCTATAATTTCAAAGTTGTGAGGCAATCAGGATAGATAATTATATTGATGTTTCAGAACTAGGTAGCTCAGCATTATAATTCTACAAAGTATTAAATCTAAGTACTTTGCAAAAAAAAAACTAAAGTGAGGAAAGCTTTTTCATCTGCAAATAATTTCTTGATAAAACTTTCCTTTCCTTTAAGTTTTTACATGAAATCCATGTTTCCTGTCGCCTGCCCCCCAGACTATATGAAATTCAGGATGGGATACTATAACCATCCCTCACCCTGTTTTTAATAATCTATTAAAGTGATGATAAAACACATAACAAGAATTAATCTCACATATGGTTCTCATAGATATTTTCTGAACAATAATTCCAAAAGGTTCAGGTAATCATTACATAATTTTGGTATGTAGATGTAAATATTTGAAAAGTACAACAATGGGCCACCAAGTGTAGCTACGAAAATTATACCCAGACAATACTTAAATTACACCATATCAATGGTAGGACCAGAAACTTATTTTTTCTTGAACCTAATATTTGGACACTGTAAACGTACATATTTGTCTGTGGCTTGACCTCTGAACTTTTCTAACTCAAAGCATGACAACAAGAGAATACTGACATATCAAAATAATCATAATCCAAACTCAAATTCAATAAAACTAGGGGAAAATATGAACAAAAGAAAGATTAACACAGACTTCTGAAAAAGTACAAGGAGAACAAGACCAAGTGTTTCAGAAGAGTAAGCATCTTCTGCTTCATCAATGACACCCATCACGTAAACGTTTGTCAATCCTAGTGAGTAAAGTCATGTTCTCAAATGAGAACAAAGTATACAACAATGGTTGTTGATTTTGCTGCAGGAAAAGGTTGACAAAAGGAGTTATGAAGAAGAGTCTGTGGTGTCTTTGATTTATGTAACTTATATAGCAATTATCTTCTGACTCCAACCATTGCATGATTTTTATTAGTTTTTTATGAAATTAATTTTAAGTCTGATTGATCAAGATTTACATGGCAGAAGAAGACAGTTACCCTTCTGAAACACATGGTCTTGTTTCAAATTATCTCTGATGTAAATATGTTTTTTGTTTCTATTTCACCCTCGTTTCATGGAATTTGTGACTACATCATGATGTCATATGCCAACATCCTCCCAAGAGGTATCTGGTGTAAGAGTCAAGTTCCTTGAAAACTTTCAGAAACATATCCATGGAGAACTCTGACAGTTGAATAGACAGGAGAATATTGACAGACAGAACCAGGATGGCGATAAGTGTTTATGAAGATTTATGTGAAATTATTTAAACATTGGTACCTTTTGTTCATTTTTTGTAAGAGATAAACTAAGTATTATTGTAAAACATGAAATCACTTATTGTTCTGACACCAAACCTGTGTGCGTGTTCTAGTCCATCGGCTCTTTTTATTGCACAATCATATGACCTTTGACCTCCTGCCAAATTTCTTACATTTGTATACTGGTTAGGATGGTTTACATGATTAATAGCGCAAAATGTACCACAGGGTACAATGAGCACCTCTGACATTTTGCTCGTAACATTTTGTCTATAAACGTAAATGCCTACTGATTATTGCTATGATGTCTTGGCAAGTTACACCAATAGTATATTGAAACTTCTAGATTTCTTTGCCAAAACAAATACTTGGAAACCCTGGCACTTGTCAAATTTACAAACCACATATTGTAATCCTTTAGCACTGAAACCCCGAACTGACAGGTCTTCATCTGCAGGCCTTTTGGAATAGATCAAGCTTTTCATAAATTTTGCACAGGAATTGAAGATCCTGAATTTCAACATACATCCACACACGAAATAATCAAACAATTTTCATTTTGTGAAATCAAGTGTTTCAATGCAACTTCAATACATTTCAACTCAGTAAGTAAATGTTTTACATTTTTTACCTAGTTATTGTAAAACTATTACCTAGAAAACATGTACTTCTCTTTTTCTTAAAATATTCCAACAGATTTACAATCAAAAGTTATATTTATTTTCCAAACCACCATGAAATAATTTTCAACACAATTAAAGACTAAGATAAAAGAATAATTCCCTCATTAATGTGCAGTTGCAATCCCTCACAAGCTCAAAACTAATCTAACCCTGAGAGAAAAAAGCTGTGCCTTAAAAACAATAAACCAATTTTTAATTGAGGTTTGACAGTGGCAAGAAAGCATTGCCCTTTACATTCCATCTAAAGTTTGGTAATTGAACTCACACTGTTAAAGATTAAACAGATCACAAGAGATTTGTCTCTGCATACAAATGTCTGTCTAACATGGGAGCAGGTTTACTGTAACAGAGGTACCAGAATGAAGGCGTATTCCACGATATCAATCTCATTTGTAAAATAAAAATTTTAAGATGTTAAACTGAATTAACTCAAAAGATGCTGCTATGTGAATGCACTAGTTTTGTATGTACTCCTACAGTACAAAGGAAATTCATTATAACCTTAATATTTAATATAAAGAGTAATAATTAGGAAAATGGTAGATGGCACAGATATTGTGTTTTGACACATAAGCTTGCTCAATAAAAGAAATATATTTCATGGTATCTGATTTGGCCTAGTCGATAAAACATCAGATTATAAAACCTGGAAGAAGGATTTACAATATGTGGCTGAATCCCTATTCTGATCAGTGTTTCTCAGTGACCTGAGTTAAGTGAGCATCTCATTTCGGTCATAATTGTTTCCTTGGTCAAGGCACATTAGCCCAATTGTTCATGATGGGATGTGATGGACCTCTTATGTGTTGTTCAGTAGACCCCTCAAAGTGACAATGAATATTGACAAGGTAATTCGGAGAGAAAAGACTCTGAGGTTATATGAAACTTATATTACAATGACTATGTTCATTAAAGTGTATTATTATACGATAAAGAGAACTCAAGAAATACATTTATCACAGATTCTGTTACAATATCATGTTAAGGGCAAAATGGCAGAGTCATCGGTTTAACAAACATGTTAACAAAAATGTGTTTGAATGCATTTTAAATGCTACTTTATTATCTATCCTCTTTTCTACATGCAAGGTTCAGAACCAGCTTCACACAGATAGCATGCCAACTCTGAAGCCCTATTGTAACTTTCATCTGAAAACAAAAAATCGAATCAAATAAATCTCGATAAAATTTGCATGTAGTGTATCCATGATAAAGCAGAGAAATGCAATTGTCCTTGTTTGTTGCAGTCTTTATAAGGTAATCTTACTATCAATAAATGTCTGGTTTTAATGGCGTAAACTGGTAAATGCTGAGTGTACACATAATGGTAATCTATCGCTAAACATGTTTTTTAACCACAAAACAAGAATATACCATTGCCGGAGCTGGTTTGTGTTTCCTCCAAGTTATCTAAGAGTGCATTATCTTTAGAATCCTTCAACTGTTCTGTAGATAAGATGTGTCATGACCATAAGTTTTTATGCTGACTGTAGAACATTTACTGAATCTGCTTACAGGAAATGTCTAGGGTTAGGATATCAATTGACAATTCTGCAGTCCATTTCTTTCAAAAGAATGAAACAATTTTAATCATGACCTGGTAAAGATAACACTTTGTTTTTGGCTTCCATTATTTGTTAACAGGTGGGAATTAAGCATAAAGCTAAACAATACTAATACTTTAATGATAACAGGTGGAAATAAGCATAAAGCTGACAAAAACTAATATTTAATGTTAACAGGTGGAAATAAGTTTAAAGCTGACAAATACTAATATTTTAATTATAACAGGTGGAAATAAGTTTAAAGCTGACAAATACTAATATTTTAATGTTAACAGGTGGAAATAAGCATAAAGCTGACAAAAACTAATATTTAATGTTAACAGGTGGAAATAAGTTTAAAGCTGACAAATACTAATATTTTAATTATAACAGGTGGAAATAATGATAACAGGTGGAAATAAGCATTAAGCTGACAAATACTAATATTTAATGATAACAGGTGGAAATAAGTATAAAGCTGACAAATACTAATATTTTAATGATAACAGGTGGAAATAAGCATAAAGCTGACAAATACTAATATTTAATGATAACAGGTGGAAATAAGTATTAAGCTGACAAATACTAATATTTTAATGATAACAGGTGGAAATAAGTATAAAGCTGACAAATACTAATATTTTAATGATAACAGGTGGAAATAAGTCTAAAGCTGACAAATACTAATATTTTAATGTTAACAGGTGGAAATAATGATATAAAGCTAAAGACAAATACTAATATTTTAATATTTTAGCTGACAAATACTAATATTTTAAGGTAAATATCAAGGAACAAAAATCTTAAATTACTAAACTGATCAAAAGTCAATTTCCTTGAAAACTTAGAAGTAGGCTTTGTCTCATGTTTAAACCAAAATTCATGATCTAATCCCCGGTATATGCATAAAACAAAGCATATTACCCCCTAATCATAAATGAAATCTTAGGTATACATAAATGTACAAGGATCTAAAATCACTCAATTTCACTTATCAAATATCAATGTCCTTAACTGAACAATGCAAAAGAGTCCGAACAATTCATTGGAACCTTTCTAAAGTCTAGCTGTCTGTTCATATGGATCCATATGAAAGTCAAAATACAAATTTAGCTGAAAACATCTTTTATGCAATTGCAATGGTGAATCGTTCTCTAGATCTTGTTACCATTCCATTCCATTTATTTTAAACGGTACTATGCTATGTCGGAGAATTGATATCTAGTCATGTAACTATTGGAAGGCAATATTATCTGAATGATGACTAAAAGTATAGACCCAAATTACAGAAAGACGGAGCATACTACTAAAGCTGATAAAGAATATCGCTGGCAAAAGGAACAGCTAAAAGAATCTCCAACCTTATTGTCAAACTTTAACAGTCAGTAAAATTGTTAGCATATATGTAAGATAGGAATGTAAGTAGAATAAAACACACAAAATTGTTAGAAGATTATGATAACACAGAAAACTGGTTTAGTGCCAGTTGATCAGGTCCAAGATTTACAGAGACAACAGCTTGAATGGTATATCTAACTATACTATATATATATAGTAAGTGAAATTTAAATGAAGTTAAAGATATCTCTTGTACCATATTTTGCAGTTTATAAGCCATGACTTTCTTCCTCGGCGGTCTGGCATGTGGCTTACATACCATTGTGGCTTAAAGGTGGATGAAAAAAAAAAAAGCCAGAATGAAAAAAAACAAAAAAACAGAAAAAACCACACCATCATCTGGACATCAGTTGCAGACCGTTATGCATTTCGAAACATCCATTTTGTTGAGGTGTATCACATGCACTATTGACCTGCGTGCCCATGCACCCTGAAAATTGTGGTTGCTATAAGATGTCACATTTCCAGGAAGAATAAGAAATAGTGATTTAAACTAAGGACAGCTGTACACCAGTATGAGACGTTGATACAAAGCTTTTTACGAGTACCTGTCCATAACATGTCTGTGACTGAAACAGATCGTCTAGAACTGTCATTTGCAACTGTATACCAGAAGATTTTAAGATTGAAATAAAAAGAACCTTCTCTTGGATTTCATTAATCATACTTTTTAACACGAGTCACAATAATATGAACTTTCGAGGTTGCTTTGGAAGCCATAGCAGAAGTTTACAACAGCCTGTTGCATTCTGGGATCAATAGGTCATCAGATTATAGGTCAAATTCTAGAACATCCGCCACGCTTGTTTAGGATAAGAATGGCTTTGTGTAACTAACAAGAAATAATATGGGACGATAGGAATTTTGTCAGCATTCAAAGGCTTTCGCTAATATTTAACAGGAGACACAGATAGAGATATTGTTAAGTAAACAGTATGTAACTCAGGCCCTATTTCTGTGCATAGACCATCTTTGAAGGTTCCCAAGTCAAACAAGTTTGATAATTGCTATTTTATATTTTTTAAACACATCAATAAAATAAAAGACTATCTGTGTATGATATATTTGCAAACTTATATTAAATGTTTCACTGACAATCTTAATAAAATGCCTTCCATTGTCCGATATATCAACAGACCTTGGTCAACATGATTACAACATTGTAAGTAATGGTGCGGCTTATATTCTGGTGGCTATTTGAGGATCAAATAAAAAAAAATCACTAAAAACAAGCCTTGTGGCTTACACTCGAGTGTGGTTTATAGACCAGAAGATATGGTAACTAGTTTCAATAGCAGGGAAAGCCATCTTATATTACAAGACACGCAAATCGGTGGGACTATAAACCAACTGTAATCAAAGGCACATCCAACGTCAACAACTGCCCGAGTGTACTCATTTGAAAATAAATTAAGTGCAGAAATGTAGCAACAATATCCATGCATTTTATTTCAGGGAACAAGTCTTTGAAAACAGAAAAACTAGTGGAATCGTTTTTAAATTCAGAATCTTTGACATATCCTTGCTGTAATGCAAACAAAACAATAACCAATTTAATAGTTTTTCCAGGAAAGTCTCCGAAGTAAATTAATGATTAGTTACTCAAAAATAAAAAAAAACACTAAGGATTTGTAAACATTTAGGGTTTGTAAACATTAATGGTTTGTGATAAGAACATCACCTAGCTTTTCCCTTCTCATCTCGTCTATATAAAATTTATTTTCATGGTCAATAGAAACAGATGGTTGATACAGCTAGATCTTCTTACAACCGTGCTTGCTTATGAAATCTTCATAATTTATTTAGCACCTAATTAGCCTGTAGGAAATTCTTTTCATAGGCTTTACTAAAACACTTTGTTCTTGTAATCAAACAACCTTGCAAAAATCAGGATATCAACATGCAAACTCGAGAGTATTAGATGTTGTCAAGGTCGAGTGGTCTGACAAGAGATGTGGGTTGTCAGTAGCATTACACTAAGTACTTGGGGTGGTAAACTATTTACAGAAAACAGCACAACAAATCTGTAGTTGTCATTCAGGAAATTAAAGTGAATGCGATTTAAAAACAGACAGGAAATTGGTAACAGACGATAGATTAGGAGAGAACCTAGGTGGTATATTCTGCATCGTACACTAGTAAGCCTTAACTGCTTTTCTCTTCTCCAGTTGCACAGAATTGCACAAAAAAACAATGCTTGCACTGATTTCACTGATTTTCCTGATGTAGATGTGCTTAACACCCTGGTAGAGATATGTACCAACTACTTCCAATCAACTTTTTTCCATCTATTTTCAATCATGAAATGTAAACAACAGTATCATTGGCAGCAAAAGCACTGGTGGTGGAGAGGAGGAGGAGGAGGAGGAGAGGAGGAGAGGAGGAGGCAGAGGAGGAGGAGAGGAGGCAGAGGAAGAGGAGGAGGAGGAGGCAGAGGAGGAGGAGGCAGAGGAAGAGGAGGAGGAGGAGGAGGAGAGGAGGAGAGGAGGAGGCAGAGGAGCAGAGGAAGAGGCAGAGGAGGAGGAGGAGGAGGAGGAGGAGGAAAAGAGGAGGAGGCAGAGGAGGAGGAGGAGGCAGAGGAGGAGGAGGCAGAGGAAGAGGAGGAGGAGGCAGAGGAGGAGGAGGAGGAGGAGGAGGAGGAGGAGGAGGAGGAGGAGGAAGCAGGAGGAGGAGTAGGAGTAGGAGTAGTAGTAGTAGGAGGAGGAGGAGGAGGAGGAGGAGGAGGAGGAGGAGGAGGAGGAGGAGGAGGAGGAGAAATACATTTGCATATACCTTGTGTTTTTTGCAACAAGACATAGGAAAATTTTAAAAAGTTTTATTATCCAGATCACAGTACCTGAGACTAACAACAACCAGACTAGTGAACGATATTTACTGTCATCTAATACTTGATATCTCAGCTGGCAACCATTTCTAATAGTAACTTGAACCGATCAACTAACCAAGTTGTGGTATTCCCATTCTAGAATTTAGAAAAAAAATGTTGTTCTGTCAATATAAAATAAAGCCTAAAAAGTATGCAAGTAAATCAGCCAATCAGCCAGGGTTTCATACAGATGGTAGAGCCTATCTTACTAAAACAGCCAATCAGAAAGGGTTTTATACAGATGGTAGAGCCTATCTAACTAAAACAGCCAATCAGCCAGGGTTTCATACAGATGTAGAGCCTATCTAACTAAAACAGCCAATCAGCCAGGGTTTTATACAGATGGTAGAGCCTATCTAACTAAAACAGCCAATCAGCCAGGGTTTCATACAGATGGTAGAGCCTATCTAACTAAAACAGCCAATCAGCCAGGGTTTTATACAGATGGTAGAGCCTATCTAACTAAAACAGCCAATCAGCCAGGGTTTTATACAGATGGTAGAGCCTATCTAACTAAAACAGCCAATCAGCCAGGGTTTTATACAGATGGTAGAGCCTATCTAACTAAAACAGCCAATCAGCCAGGGTTTCATACAGATTGTAGAGCCTATCTACTAAAATCAGCCAATCAGCCAGGGTTTCATACTGATATAGTGACTGCCCAAATTTAGATATTGTTAAACACTGTGCCTACAAGGGTTTTTCATCATTGATGACAGAATTAATAATGAAAGAAATCTTTGAAAGGTATTTGACTTCATCAAAATGTTAAGTTTCAAGACATTTCAATATTTGTGAACCGATTTCGACAGTTGTAAAATGTCTCTGGTTTTTCCCTGTTGTTGACTTTCTGAAGACATTTAACCTTCTATAGCCTATGTCATTTGAAGTCTTTTCCAAGTATGTTTTTATGAATCTAGACAGTGTTCATGTGACTGAACTTAAATACTAAGTAATTACATGTACCAATTAAACTTAGCAAGTCGAACTCAGGGTTAATGGTCAATTATCAATATCCGATATTTAGTCTAAACTAATGCACTGTCTGATCCAAACCAGACAATCTTACCCCTATATTTAGTCTAAACTAATGCACTGTCTGATTAAAACCAGACAATCTTACCCCTATATTTAGTCTAAACTAATGCACTGTCTGATTAAAACCAGACAATCTTAGCCCTATATTTAGTCTAAACTAATGCACTGTCTGATTAAAACCAGACAATCTTACCCCTATATTTAGTCTAAACTAATGCACTGTCTGATTAAAACCAGACAATCTTACCCCTATATTTAGTCTAAACTAATGCACTGTCTGATTAAAACCAGACAATCTTAAAATCAAGCCATCTGACTTCCTATATTTAGTAGAATCATATCCACATGGTCAGACATGGCATTTTATGCAATTACCAATAAGAATGAAGAATGCCTTTTCCACTCTCCTTTACACACCACCCAATCTGAACTAAGGAATACCTGGAATCTAATCAAATATCTACAGATTCTCTGCATCATTGAAATCAGCTGAAATTGTCATCATATAAAGATGTATTGAAAAGAAATATTGGTAAAATTAAATAAATGCCCGATACCAAATAAGGTAATATGTGTTTAGAGAAAATAAAGTGAAAACCAACAATTTTTTACATTCATTTATTCTGATGCTGCTTCCATATATCTTCAATAAAAACCGGTTGTTATCGTCTTTCTAGGAATTCTTTTCGTTTTTATGTAATTCCTTACACAAGTAAAGAACAAATATGCTGTTTCCTCGCAGTACACAGGAGATTTACGACAAGTTCTATACATGTATTATGTAACGGTAAAATAAAACCTTTGCTTTAACGGGTATATAAATTACCTCTGTTTTCAATATAAGGCTACTTTTGTATAAAACCTTAAGCTAATCACACAGTCTGTTCAAACTATAGTACAGGTTAAAACCAAACGTAGATAACAACAAACAAGAGTTTCTGTGAAGTTGATGTGTCACCTGAAATCCAATATAACTACTGTTGTGTACTTGTACATGTGAGTTTGTGACATTAGTACTGCCAATCAACTTCTTTCAGAAGAAAATGAAGTATTCTCTGTAAATTAGCAATTCAATAAGATAGACTTTAATGGGCTTCAGGCAACTAATTCAATGCACACATGCAAACCAATTGTCTTGCTATAGTGTCAGTGATCTTGAACTTTGAAATTCAGACCTTAAGACTCATTGCAAGCAGTATTGTGTGAAGTTCTAGTTTGACAGGTCCAAGAGAACACAGGTTCAGTAACTTATGGAAGTTTATCAAACATCCCACAAATCTGATATATTTCTCTCACACCAAAAATCATTCAAATTCCCAACAAATCTAACAGTTTAATCTCTCACATGCAGAATTAAACAAATTCTCCACAAATCTGATATATTTCTCTCACATCCAATTCCCCACAAATATAACAGATTTCTCTCTCATCCAATACATGTATCCATCAAATTCCCCACAAATATAACAGATTTCTCTCTCATCCAATACATGTATCCATCAAATTCCCCACAAATATAACAGATTTCTCTCTCATCCAATACATGTATCCATCAAATTCCCCACAAATATAACAGATTTCTCTCTCATCCAATACATGTATCCATCAAATTCCCCACAAATATAACAGATTTCTCTCTCATCCAATACATGTATCCATCCAATTCCCCACAAATACAACAGATTTCTCTCTCATCCAATACATGTATCCATCCAATTCCCCATAAATACAACTGATTTCTCTCTCATCCAATACATGTATCCATCAAATTCCCCACAAATATAACAGATTTCTCTCTCATCCAATACATGTATCCATCAAATTCCCCACAAATACAACAGATTTCTCTCTCATCCAATACATGTATCCATCAAATTCCCCACAAATACAACAGATTTCTCTCTCATCCAATACATGTATCCATCAAATTCCCCACAAATATAACAGATTTCTCTCTCATCCAATACATGTATCCATCAAATTCCCCACAAATATAACAGATTTCTTGAGATCCAGAATTCATCAAATTTCAAATAGAATCCAACAGGTCTTACATCTGCTATTTTTTCTGTAACTGTATACCAATTGTAATGACTTTAGAATTTCCTAGAAGTCAACATGTTGTAGACCAGCAGTGCATGTTATAAGTCATTAAAATGTATTCTCATTGTAAATCACAACAACGTGAGACAGAATCTCCTTTAGAGAGTCGAATTATATTTGCATGTGTAGAAATGCAGAGGCAGTATCCTGCTGTTTATCAGTGCAGTTGTCTTGTAGATAGAACACTGAATCATTATAAGTATACAGGATATCTAAAGGAGATAGAACAATAAAGGAACACAGAATTATAGGTATAAATCACACAAGCCTTGGATTTTCTTTTCACTAAAACGGCAGTTGTTTGTGGATGATGGCTTTATATCACAATGTGTCGTTGGACTGTCTGACCCTCAATGAGCAAAAAAAAAGACTGTTCATAAATTGGAAGTTAAACAATAGTATTTATAAATTATGAACTGATCTTGATATAAACAAAGAAATGTTAACTGGATAGTATCTCTTGTGTACCTATTTCAACCTACCCGTTAGCTTCTTCATAATGATGAATTTTTCAACCTTGCATCTTTATAACGATGAATTATTTAACCGATCGTCTTCATAATGGTAATGATTATTACTAAAAGAGAGCTTTTTTTTTCAACTTCTTCATTTTGCATTGACCAAGAATTGTTCCAGTATTTTGAAATTAATTTTTTTAACTACTAGTTCTTAATCCAGTTACCATCCAACAATATAACTTATCTAAATCTCAAGAAAAAATGGAAAACTCTTTCAGTATGTCATTGTATTTATCAAATATAACGGTATATGTGATCAAATAAAGCAGCCTTGAAGGCAATTTTACTTTTTTAGAGAAGAGAGATTAAAAGTGTATGTATGGCTAAAAACTTCAATAGCTCTATTTCCATGCTGCTGAAATAACTGCTTTAATAAAATTTGATAAAAAAAATCCTAAACCATCTGAAATGTTGCATGTTAAAAGATGATACTGAAATGAACATATGAAAGCGAATGTGTTAAGTTAAATTAAAAATGTGTTTTTCCCTTTCCTCGTTGTATTTTTGAATAGACCATTTCAGTGTACATCAAAATAGCATGCTCTCAAGCAATAAAAATAAACAGTTTATCAAAATATTAAAATCAGCTTTATCTAAACTTGGTCAATAATTCCACATCTAGACTGACATTAATATAAGTCTTATTGCATTAAGTATAAATAACACAACAACAATAAAATACAAAAAAAAAAAAAAAATAAAATAAAACTTTGTTTATAACCAACAATGTTCAAACTTCACTCTGAATGAGTGGACTGTAAATCAAGCTCTAAACATCAAACAACAAAAAATTTATAAAACTTCACGATTGCATTTCGAAAGCTACCTAAATAAATACAACCAGATGAGAGGTTAGAACGTTTGATAATAAAGTTTCCATTTGAATGTTTGCAAAGTCAAATGTAATGGTGATGAACGGTAGGCTGGATTTATCTATGGCGGGGCCTATTGCCATAACTTAACACTTGACTGTTCAGTGGCAGGACTATTGTTTACAGTGAGTTTATAGCTTATTTACTCTGTTTCTGTATACAATAGACCATTTACAGTCTCCTTACCATATCAAACTTCATATCCTGCAGTTTTATGAGCAGTATCAACAAATGATGTTCATTTCTCTGTGGGAGTTATGAAAGGCAATATGGTTCTCTGCTTGTTTAAAGTAAATACTGTTTCTATTTCAATTACTGCACACAAACTCAAACACTTCAATAGAAATCCCTTAATGAACATGGAATATGATATCTGAACTTGATTTAAGGTCACAAATGTGGTATGAATTTATAACAGTTAAAATCAACTTGACTGAATAGGATTTTTTATGTATCATCAAACACAAGCAAAGTGATGAAAACATCAAAAATCAATATTATTAAATTGCCTAGCAACTGATAAAGTTATGAAAAAGTTTCATGTCACAAAAAAAGAGAAGTAAATATTGATACACTTCAAATTGTAATTTGGTTCCACAAGGATTTTTATCCATGTCAAAATCAATGAGATTGGTAAAAGTTTTGATAGAGTTATATGCTACCTTACGAACTTGAGTTATCTCCCTTGCTTTTTTTTCAACCAGCATTATATATAATAAGGAATGAACTGAAAGTTACTAAGGTAGTATAAATTATTGATACTTGATGTATATCGTCCAACAGTCTTTCCTAACAGATATTCTAATAGCTTTTTGTGTGAAGAATATTAAGGCCATGCGATACATGTCAATATGAATGACACATATAATTTCCATACATCCATAACAAAGTGCCTGATAATCTGGTGTACTTGCTTTTCAACCTTTTATCATCAGGCTTAAATCACTATTGAGAAACAGCTTTTGTTTCATACCTCTTAAACTCACGTTTGAATGGTTTTCCCCAGAACATGTCTAGATAAGAAATTTCCTTAGCATAATACCTATCTAGATTTTCTTTAAAAACTTCCCCAAATAATGCAGTGTGTAGACTTTCTTTAAAAATTACCCAAACAATGCAGTGTGTAGGCTTTCTATAAAAATTACCCAAACAATGCACTGTGTAGGTTTTCTTTAAAAAATTCCATCAAACAATGCACTGTGTAGGCTTTCTTTAAAAAAATTCCATCAAACAATGCAGTATCTAAGTTTTCTTTAAGAATTCCTTGAACACCGTAGTATCTGTCAAATTATAATTCAACAGATAAATTCTACATGAAGTGATATCACCACTGAGCTACAAACATCAGACAATATATAACATTCCAAGTCATTGTTTTAACCAGAATTTCACACAATCAAGGGAGATAACTTGATATGACTGTCCTGTAAAACAGCAGCCTGTAATAAATTTTATAGATGATCTAACCCACATTTCTTTTATAAATTTTTTTGTATTCATAGAAAACATCATAGTATTAATCAAACCAACAAATTACCACCTTTAAACACAGAATGTGAGTAGGTTTTATGCTAACAATGTTATCGGCACTACTAGTAATTCATTGCTACCATCACTTTCGTTCCAGTGTACCTAGTGGCAGCATCACAGTCTAGGATCATAACTGATGCAAACATAATGTTAAGAGTAATACAAGAAATAAGATTAATATTTTCACACCCTAGAATCACTACTAGAGCAGGTATAACGCCAAGAGTAACACAGGAATTAAGTAGCGCCCGAGCAATAGCAAGGTTAAGTCCCTAGTGATGAGGAAGAATGCAATACCTGACTAACTGCATACTTCTCACCTGGGAGACAAAAAAGGACAAGCAAAAGAAACTCACCTTGCCAGCCCTCATACCTCAGCTCTCCATTGTTTTCTGGATGATATATCTGTGTCCTTGTGTATATTTCTTAGTATCAGGGACCACTTGTCTCAATATTGATGTCAGTCTGTCATTTTCCATTTTAATAGGCACAAGGATTATTTCCATATCAAGGTGATATGTGGATTTTTTTTCTAATATGATATTGACACCTGTTGAGTACTGAAGTCCATCAGTTAACAATGCCTGTATTTGTTAAGTACTACAATCCACTAGGAGAAGACACTTGTATTTGCTGAAGGACTTAAGTCCAACAGAAGACACTTGTATTTGCTGAGGACTAAAGTCCAACAGAAGACACTTGTATTTGCTGAGGACTAAAGTACACCAGAAGAAGACACCTGTATTTGCTGAGGACTAAAGTCCACCAGAAGACACTTGTATTTGCTGAGGACTAAAGTACACCAGAAGAAGACACCTGTATTTGCTGAGGACTAAAGTCCAACAGAAGACACCTGTATATGCTGAGGACTAAAGTCCAACAGAAGAACTTGTATTTGCTGAGGACTAAAGTCCACCAGAAGACACTTGTATTTGCTGAGGACAAAAGTCAACCAGAAGACACATGAATTTGCTAAGGGATAAAGTCCACCAGAAGACACCTGTATTTGCTGAGGACTGAAGTCCACCAGAAGACACCTGTATATGCTGAGGACTGAAGTCCACCAGAAGACACTTGTATTTTGAATTACTGTAACAAGAAATCTTACCTAAGACCAGGCTGCTAGCTAACAATCAGCAGTAGATATGAATAAGTGCGTAGAGTAAATGAACGACTGACAGGATTACCAAAGTCTAGGGAGCCCACTTAACATGAAGATTTACAACATAATTCCTGATAAAAATGTCAGCTTTGATCTTTATCACAAACGTATTTCAAACCAGCTAAAAAAAAAAAAACCAGCAATAACCAGAAATTTCTCCGTCCTCTAGTTATGCAACAAGTGGTTGTAACTTCAATACTATTTACTCCATGATGAGGAAACGGAGTGCTAGAAAGAGCTTCATGGTATGATATCAAGTAATGGACACTATAAAATAGCGGGACACACACCTTATCTATTAAGCCTCCCACAATCTCACTAAAGGATTGGCTGTCTCCAACAAGATGTCTAAGGCTGCACACATTCAGCCCCAATTTCAAGAACAAACCTTCACATCCATGAGCTGCAAAATTGATCGATGTGGTATAGTGAGTAAAGAATCATATCTAAATTATCTAAGACAATTAGTAGTGACCCAATCATCAGTTATAATTCAAAGAAATTTCAAATTAATTTGTGTTCAATGAAATTTTGTGAATAACAGTGAATTGCAAAGTAAAATTTCCACAGGGGTGATACATTGTTATAGAAAGAAGATGTCCAAATCTGGCCTACGACACCAATAGGATATAAGTGCATGGTTTCAATAGTAGTCATATATCAGTGTATGAATCCTGGTAATATACTCAAGTTTTTAAACACAGGATAGGTTCCACTGTATAACATCCATTGATTTCCCTAAGTATGGCCATACCGACCTTGATCAATACTGCAGTAACTATGTATTAGACAATACCTTTGGGTAGAGAGTTCTCCAAGTTGAAATTTCATTAATATGTCAGGATATCATCTTACTTCATAATATGGCATTTTATTGTATGATATTGTATTTCGGTTAAACTCATTATCAAATCTATATTTATATAATTGAGCCTTGACCTTTCAAAGGTGGAATCAATTTGCATCGCACCATACATGTATGCAGTGTTTATCTAATCCTCGAGCACCGTTCCTGCTTCGGTCATTCTGTCACCATCACAGGGATGACCCCTCTCCGGACCGACACCTACTAGACAGGGACCCATGATTGGTATTGGTTCAGGCCTTTATTACGGTCACAAGTGCTTACATTACATGTCATCTCATGTAACCGGACACTCGACTGGACAATTGACTTTCACTAAACCTGTTAATATGATAGCACGGCCTTTGATGATCAGCTCTCATATCCTGCCATTTGTCAGCATCAATTGATCACATATCAACAGGAAATCTATCTGGACATGTGCAGGTCAAAGGAAACGTTCTGGTCAAGGGAAATGTACTGGTCAAGGGAAATGTAAGTGATATTTACGCTAGAGGATTCTGGTCAGTGTGTCAGGTTCAATCTCTACTTTAGGTGGTGTGTATTCCCCAAGAAACTAAGATTATGGACCATCTTCCCTAGCCTTGGTTGTCGCCTTTCACCCCAATCAGACTAGACAGTATTTAACAGGCCTTGTATGTAAACTGCAGTAGGGTAGTCATTGATTACTACAAGAAAACCCTGCCTTAAAATGATTCTGGCTGTACACAGAGTGACAAGAAAAATCAAGGGCAATCAGAGACGGGTTATGCTCCCAGAAGGGGACAACATTTAAGTATGTATAATAAAAAAGGGCAACAACTCCTAAATTTTGCTAAAAAGAGAAAGCTGCTTCTTGTCCACTCCCCTCCTCCTTGTTGAGCTTTATCTACCTATGAAGTTTCATGTTTAGATCTCTTAAAGGTTTAGTGTAATGCTCCATGCAAAATTAAAATATGAAAAATAACAAAGGGCAATAACTCCTCAATTACACAAAAGAGAATGCAGGTTCTTGTGCACTGCACTTTTCCTTATTGAGATATATCTACCTATGAAGATTAATATTGATTCCTTTTATTGTTTTAGTGTTATGCTCCTGACAAAACTATGCTGGACAGACAAACAGGTGGATGAAGCAGCAACTCTATGCTCTCCCTATGGGGAGCATGAAAACCTGGCTATTTACCTAGTGAAAAACTCAGAAAATAACCCTAACTGTTAGCTAGGGCTGAACCTAGCAACTAACCTTTTCTTTTCACCTGGCGACAAATCAAGCAAATAAACCTAGCTGTCCACAAGGACTGAGCTTTGCAACTAGCCCTTGCTATTTACTGGGTAACAGACCCAGCATATCACCCTGGCTGTTAACAAGGTATTAACCCAGATAATACCCCTTTCTGTTCTCTGGGTGACAAATCAAGCAAATAACCCTGGCTGTCCACAAGGACTGAACATTGCAACTAACCCCTGCTGTTTACTGGGTAACAGACCCAGCAAATAACCCTAGCTGTCAACAAGGTATTAACCCAGATAATACCCTTTGCTGTTCACTGGGTGACAAACCCAGCAAATGACCTTGGTGTTTGTTCTCCAAGAGACAAGCTCAGCAAATAACCCTAGGTATTCACAAGGGGGATAAATACAGCAACAAACTCGACAAAAACTGCAATACATGACGTGTATTACATGCATAGGAAGGAGAGAACATACTTAACATTGGGATTTAAAAATTTTGGACAGAAGTGTTCACATTTTTGAAAAGCTATTCATTTGCTTACTGGTACATCTGATGCTGTTGGGAAAACTTGAGACTAAAATAAAATTGGAGATCAGATTAATTTTATCTATGGCACACTTTGTAATAATTGAACATTAAATTTGTTATGTTAGGATGGCTACGATGAGATATCTGTACTCAAGGGTCTCATACATTTGATAATCTAAATGTCTAGACTACCAGGAGCTGTCACCGAAGCTATAATGATAGTGAATTCTGGGTAAAATCAGACTACAGACTGTAAGCTATTGTCTGTACCAGATAGGGGATCATTGCTATTTACATGCATCAACATTACAAAATACAGCACAATACCTTTATTTTTTTGCATTTTACACTTTTATTTTTTGTATTCTATACTCTGATTTCTTGTATTTTATACTTATCTTTCCATTGCTAATTTTTCCATTATGATTTTTTTCTATTTTATAATTCTAAACATATTTTCAATTTTCTCCTCATTCTATTTATTCAATACTTGAACTAGTATCAATAATATAAAGTTCAACCTGATTTACTTATCAAAATAGAGTATCATCAGGGTTACAAGTTGTTTTTTTCATTTTTCCAAGAGATCATTAATTTCTTCCTGACAATTGTTGAATAAATATTGTAATCATGTAGAATCATTATTTGCGTTGAAATGGAGACAGGAAATGCAATTAGCCAATATTTTTTGAAAGGAAGAAATACGAATGGATTCTTATATAGAAAAGGATCTTATATCTGTGATATTATATTGAAATCAATCCCCATCATGTATATGTTATTCTACCCACACATGCGATACATGCATAATCAGTAATTACACAGTATGATATTTATTCTTGAATGGGCAAACATATGGAAAACAGAGCTAAATAAGAATCTGAAGGAGAATATCACCAGTCAAAAATATGTGTAGTATGCAAGGGAGAGACTTTAAGGGAGTGGCATGGAGAAAAGGGGATGATGAGTAATTTAAGGGAGGGAAGTGGAGAAAACAGAAAGGTAAGCAATTTAAGGGAGGGAAGTAGAGAGAAGGAAAAGGTCAGTAATTTAAGGGAGGATAGAGAGAAGATATAGGCAAATTATTTAGGGGAAGGTAAATAATTCAAGGGAGGAGCGTAGAAAAGGGAAAGACAAGCCATTTAAGGAAAGGAAGTAGAGAGAACGAAAATGTGAATAATTCAAGGGAGGGGAGTGGAGAAAAAGGAAAGACAAGTAATTTAAGGGAGGGGAGTGGAGTGAAAGAAAAGGGGAGTAATTTCTGTGAGAGGAGCAGAGAAAGAAAGGAAAGGGGAGTAATTTCTGGGAGAGGAGTGGAGAGAAAGGAAAGGGGAGTCATTTCTGGGAGAGGAGTGGAGAGAAAGGAAAGGGGAATAATTTCTGTGAGAGGAGTGGAGAGAAAGGAAAGGGGAGTAACTTCTGTGAGAGGAGTGGACTGAAAGGAAAGGGGAGTAATTTCTGTGGGAGGAGTGGAGAGAAAGGAAAGGGGAGTAACTTCTGTGAGAGTAGCAGATAAAGAAAGGAAAGGCGAGTAATTTCTGGGAGGGGAGTGGAGAGAAAGGAAAAGGGAGTAATTTAAGGGAAGGGAGTTCACTACCTCTCTATCAATGTATCATGATGTATGATTTGATGAATCATCTTTATTATAAAGGGTCTATTAAATTCTGACAGACACTGCTGCATAAAGAAAACATGCCAATTGGACATGATGGATCACATATGTGATGTCCTCCAGGTGATTCATATTGACCAATACCATTAAGTATAGCACTGATATGCCATCCTGTCTGACCAATGGGGCCTAATGGCTGATACCCTTACTGACCATTTGGTGGTAATATGATGCTTTAGGAAACAACACACAGGAATTAATGATACCTTTGGGAACAGAGTCATATCAAACCCCGATCAAACTAAATGCTAGAGCCTATCACTGGTTCAACAGCGTTTAAGGGGTCATCTGTCAGAATTATATTAGGTCCTGTCATTTTAGCAAAGAAATCAATTTTTTGACTCCTTAATCAAACCTGATTTGCTTTTTTTAATATGAAATTCAATTTCTGACAAAATAAATGCATATTAACTAGGTGACCTGTGAGTAAAACATGTCTGTAGATTCTGAGACATATCATTGTGACAGACAATGACCAAATATTAACAAACAACCATGTATGTTGTTTACTAAAAGACTCAGGTTACATTTACACAATGTCTTGTTTTTTCAGTAATGTTCAATAACCGTTTACATTTCAGCAGTCTATCTTACACTTTTCAAGACTGACTCCAGCATTTCATGGTAATTCTTCAATATAAAAGCAATGTTTGGGGTGGGCGGCGGGGGGTGAGCTTATTACAAGGCATGGCCTTATTGACCGATAATTAGTCCATAAATATTGAAAAATTAAGTACAGATAAGATACCTAGACCTTCTGACTCAACTTAAATTGAAATATTCCAACATGAAAACTTTTGCCTTGAACAATATCCATTTTCTTCCTACTTCTGACAAAGCCAGACACATTCATCTGAATACAAATTTCAACAGTAACACAACAACTTCTCATTTGTATGGTTTTACAAGTCTAATGACAAAGTTTATCAAAATTGCACTTGTTAAAGTCATTATGCCAAACTCAGTAGGAAATCAATCACAGCTGTCTTCAGCAAAACACTCAAACCTTGCCAATTTCCTTTGAAAACAATTCTATTTATGAATTTTTTTCTTATATTTCTAATTCTATCAATTTGATCAACAATGTTTGTAACATTTTCAGTGTTTCTGACTGAACAGATTTCAGTACATGTGTAGACTTAAGAATAGAAACCTCGTAAACCATGCATGCTTTTTTCAAAACCAAGATATGTTAAACATGTCCGTAGTAACCTTTAGAAATTTTACAGCACGGCAATTAAATGTTACTTATTTACTATACTCATTGATACCAGAGTTTCCATCCTTATACATCTATAGACGTAAATCATCTCTGACAGCTGATCGAGATTTATGTATCACCTCCTCAACATGATAGACATACTTCACTTTGTAATGTAATATTGAACAATTCATGTATACTAAATTGAATTTGTGGCAACAAATGGGTGCACCAACAGTTCTGCTGAAGACGGACTTATATTTGGTCATCAAAACTCTGTCTGCCATGTTTAAAGCTACTGTACTGCTGTTGGCTTTTCAGCAATATATGGTAGTTCTGTTCCAGAAATGGAATGCATTGAAAGACCTAGATTGTACATCAGTATCTACATGATCACATCAGACACATATAATCAATTATCATCATTTCCATTTATTATTAATCTTAATTTCTTGGGCATCAGTTTTTACTTATTCAATACTTGTTGGAAAAACTCTCATTTCCCGATGCATAATGTTAATTGAATGAAATTGAAATTATTCTACTGGGTGAAAAATTGTGGCATCTTACTCCATAAAAGACCTTCAAAGATATTTATTACATTTCAAAATATAAGTTATTTGATCCAGAAACTGTAATCTCATCTTGTTCAATTTTTCTAGGCTCTCAATTATTCTAAAAAGGACGATTGTCATTTCTTCAAAATATTTTGAAGAGAGTACATTAATCGCTAAATGCATATAACAATTTACGAACATTTTTTCTGCTTTAAATCAGCTGACTATAAATACAACAATCTGTTATACTTAAGCTATTTCTTTTTTGACCTGTCAAATGGGTGTAAGCTACAGTATTTAACATTCATAAAACAGACAAATATTTTTAGGAGCAATCAGAATATTTCAGATAAGAATGTTATTCATGCTGTAAACTAGACATTTTTTTGTGTTTCTTTTTTATAGTAATTGTGACTCTGATCTCATTACGAAGTTTTTTCACATCTGACACTTGCATGTCGCAACTCCCAATCACATCATTACAGGTAACAATCCATTGAAGGATCATTACCAAATATAGGAGATATGTTACCTTATTGCATTACACACCAATAAGCCTATGCTTGATAATAACAAAACTTGCAATCTTTTAACTGACCTGAAAATAAGCCCACCCCTGGCATTAGGTAAGAATTCTAATTTCACTTCCTTGACTTATACACCAACAGAGACTGACTAGAAGTTTAAATCTGTGAAGGCTTGTAGTGTACTGAAATGCCTATAGAGAGCATGACATTAATTCTTTGATATTCTGTTGAATGTGACCATACCTAATGGTTCAGTAACCAGAAATTTCTTCCCCTCACTTGTAATGCTTGTGTAGCACTTGCTAGCTTTAATTGACACCATTTTATATCACACTATTGGCTATAAATAAAACTCCTATGTTCTTTTGTTGGCACTCTCCTACCTCAGCCAAGACATTGATTACCTTACAAGGTGACAACATTTGTAAAACAGAAGAACACGGAAACTTTTTCGGGAAATTTTCCAAACCATCAGGAAAAGAATAACCATTAAATGTTGACGATAACAGGGTCTTCTGATGACAGATTTGTACCGTAAACAGTCACTGACAAACCCATAAAAATAGAACAGCTCTTTTGTGAGAAAACATGATTGCTAATCACAATACACACAACAGGCAAGTTAAATTCGAAGCGACAAGGGCTAACAGTAGCACAGGATATTAACTGTCCACAATAGCAAAGATAGCAATTGGTGGAGGCTTGTAGAGATGTTTGCTACGACACTGTGACATGGTTTGCTTTCCAAAAGTGATCCATTTTGAAAGTAATGTTTACATTGTCATTTTAAATAAGAAATATGCTTAAATGTTTCACTAGAAACCTCCGCAAAAATACACATAATAAAATAAAGGTCTTTTTCTCAACCACTATCTTATGTCTTATTGAATTTTTTTAAAGGGCAGATAACTCATCACAAATCAGTGGGATCATCTATCAAGTAGCAGCAGACTTTCAGAATAGATTTTTGCAGGGCTGAATTTTAACGGATTTCGACAAAAAAAAAACAACAAAAAAAAGTGACTAAATATAGCTCAATAGATCTACTTACACGAATATTAATAGTCCGAGGACATATAAATTTGAGAATAAAGATTACCTAAAAAAATCAGTGAAAATAATTTCCCCACAAAATTTATCTTAAAGAATACCGTTAAATGATAGTTTCACTGTAAAAGTACTCTTAAATCACTTGAGGTTTCTTTTAACATGAAATATTAAAAAAATTTTAATTACCAACTGGAAAACAAGTATTCAGATTAAACAAATTATGTAATAGTCTGTTTCTCTTCATCAATTTCTGACTTTAGATCCTGTGACATTTAGTCTCCATGTTAAGTAGAGCAGAAATGAATAGCAGATTTTGGTATTAAAATATTCATTCAATGTGTTCCAGTGGTATTCTAATATTCACCTAGAAATGCCATCAATTATGCTTATGTACTTGTACATATACTCAAATAGATGTCTCTGTAGTCAATATTGCTGTATTTATTTGAAAGTTTCACATTTAATTTCAATAAAACAAACGTTCAGCTAGAAGTGAGAAACATAAATACAAAAAACATCTTAGCATTGAGCAAGTTAAAAATACAAGTCTCAAGGTCGATCGTATGGGCCATATCCTGCTAGAAATGTACCTCAAAGGACCTGTCTGCTGTTCTTTGTTCATCGTAAAATAGAGTGAAGACAGAATAATTTATTTGTAACTCTACCTTTGATGTACCCAGTGCATTGGATCTATAAAACTGCACCATACATTTACATGTCGACTCAATAACATGCACCCAATTGATACACATTGTGAATTTCAATGGTCAGTTTGGTGCTTGTAACCAACTGTATTACACTTAAGCGTCTCCGTCATTTCACGTTAATTATGTCAAAGTGACAGGACATTTGTCAGAAGATGATGAGGTATGTTTTTATGATAAAATCATTGAGTATAGCTTACATTCAGTTTTAGGTCTCTCTCTTAATTCAATGGGAAATATTCCAAAGCCTACTTTAAAAGTTTGTCCCTGTTTGTAATAAGGGGAGGTAAACTGAACTGAACATTAAGGGGAGGTAAACTGAACTGAATATTTGAATACCATTTCACAGTTCAAATGTATGGGAAAGGTAAGTATTTATTCTGGAGCATTCTAACTTTCATTTAGCTCTAGTGTAAAGTGAGTGAATAGAGCTGTATAAAGGGTTGACTTCTTTCAACCTCTAAAGCCAAAATTTACAGTACTGGGACAGACTTAAGACAACCAGTAAACTGAAGCCTGCTACTAATAACACATCATCTCCAAAGAAATATATTAGAAGACAAAGGATTACTTTCAATCAATCTTCAATCAGACAAACTCGAAGGCTATAGACAGTACAGAAGGAATATATTTATCAAGATTACAGTTGTAGTAAATAACAATACAAAACCATTCAACAGCCATCCTTTTATGTGTCTTTTATGTCAACTGAAGACACCAGACAGTTCAGGTAACTCACAGTATGCACACGTGCTCATCACACACCAGATAGCCTGAGCCAGAGATCCTTATTAATGTCTCCCAAGAAACCACATAATATTTGGTCTGCATAAAAATCTGCTCAGGATGTTTAAAATATCTGCTATGAGTGGGCTCTGGTGGAAGGTCAATACCATTGTTCATTTCATGCATACTCATTCAAAATATGTCTGAATCTAAAGCTGTGACCTTGATGTTTGCTAAGTCAAATGACCTTGAGACAACCTCTAAGTACCTGGAGTAGGAAATCCCTATTAGCATTCCTGATGCAATATAGAGAGCAGTATAAGGGTTTATTACATAATGTATGTGTTACCATATAGAAGCAGTTTCCATGCTAGAAGGCTTCTCTATATTGAACACTTTCGTCAATTCTACTGGAACAGCCCACTCTGCTAGCAGATCATAGCTCCACTGAACCTGTAGTATACCTGAAGTAAAACAATGTGCCTGCTAACATGTTCAGGTTTTTTTAGTGATTTTCTTTGCCATGGTCTTGTAACCATCACTTTTTGTCATTGCCAGACTTTCACATGTGGTAACCTTCAGAATCTGGTAACCATCATGTTTTGTCATTGCCATGCTTTCATATGTGGTAACCTCCAGAATCCGGTAACAGTGACCTTTTGTCTTTGCCAGGCTTTCGTCAGTGGAAACCTTCAGAGTCTGATGACCATCACTTTCTGTGATAGCCAGGCTATCACCAGTGGTCACATTTAGAATCTGGTAACTATCAAACTCAACAATTTAAGTTTTTTATGACAAAGACTTATTTCTTCAATATCCACTGTAATTCAACCTTACAACTCAAGCTTTTACATGACACTGCTTTCCTTTTGTGACATAGCCTTCCTTTTTACTTTTCACATCCAATTAAAAGTTCTGTTCTTAGTACAAATACCGCAGATGGAGTACATCTGCACTTGGCATTCATTCTTCTTGTGCCTTAGTGCTTTGAAGTAATGTTAAAACAGGGGCTTAATAAGAAATAAATTTCAACGGCTACTCATAAATTAACTGTCAGAGAAATGAGATACAATATTGAGCAAGAAAACTTAAATTGAAGAGTACTGATTTATATCAACTCTCAATAGTAACATGATTACCTAAATATTAATTCTTTTTCTTTTTTACAAACTTCATCTACAAAACAATATCAAAATGTAATTTCTCTTGTTTAGAAATTCATTTTTATTATCTTTTTTTTGCATATTGCAGGACTGTTTTCATTTCCAATGAATAACATTGGCTACACAGAATTAGTTGTGTCTTTGTTTAAGTCTAAATTAATCAACCCAATGGAATTAGGAACAACCCTATCATTTTCAATTTCTGTTAATCTAATCTGACAGTGTAAACACATAGAGCAAACTTCTTGGATGTTTGAACGAGTTGTGTGCATGTACTTTACAATAATAACGAAACCAGAATGATATTTGGACCCATGGGACATAACTCTTTACTCTTATCTTGATGCGAAAAACTGCTGATAATAAATATTATATTGATAAAATTACAATTTTACAAGCATTATGAAATATCCTATATAGAGAGTAATAGAATTCACTTCACAAATGGCCGATGATACTTAGGCATCCATTAGAATTGACATCTCAATAAATCATGGAATCAGACTGATGAAATAAGGTTACCTGCTCAGAATACAAATCATGTTATCTATCCCCACCGGCCTGCACAATTGGATATCACAAGATTGACTGAGGTAAGATGTGAATGTAGATATCAAAGTCATAAAAAAACCAGGCTATTTTCACCTGGGACAACTGTAAAGATGAAGCCTTCAGCCAGATTCCAGTCATTGAAGTCTTTTCAAATCAGATAACAATATATGAACAGATGCTGTTGTATGAAGGAGGTCTATATAGACAGGTTTTATTGTATGGAGGAGGTCTTATATAGACAAGCTTGGTCATATGGAGGAGGTCCATATAGACAAGTTTTGTTGTGTGGAGCAGGTCTTTAAAGGCAGGTTTTGTTGTATGGAGGAGGTATATATAGACAAGTTTTGTATGGAGCAGGTCTTTATAGACAAGTTTTGCTATACCGAGTGCATGCTTTGACAGGTGATATTAATTAGGCTTTGACAGGTGTTATTAATTAGGCTTTGACAGGTGTTATTAATTAGGCTTTGACAGGTGTTATTAATTAGGCTTTGACAGGTCCATAATAGGCTTTGACAGTTATTGTTGTTGGAGCAGGTCTTTAAAGACAGGTTATTAATTAGGCTTTGGAGGTGCTATATAGGCTTTGACAGGTGTTATTAATTAGGCTTTGACAGGTGTTATTAATTAGGCTTTGACAGGTGCTATTAATTAGGCTTTGACAGGTGCTATTAATTAGGCTTTGACAGGTGTTATTAATTAGGCTTTGACAGGTGTTATTAATTAGGCTTTGACAGGTGTTATTAATTAGGCTTTGACAGGTGCTATTAATTAGGCTTTGACAGGTGTTATTAATTAGGCTTTGACAGGTGTTATTAATTAGGCTTTGACAGGTGCCATTAATTAGGCTTTGACAGGTGCTATTAATTAGGCTTTGACAGGTGCTATTAATTAGGCTTTTGACAGGTGCTATTAATTAGGCTTTGACAGGTGCTATTAATTAGGCTTTGACAGGTGTTATTAATTAGGCTTTGACAGGTGCTATTAATTAGGCTTTGACAGGTGTTATTAATTAGGCTTTGACAGGTGCTATTAATTAGGCTTTGACAGGTGCTATTAATTAGGCTTTGACAGGTGCTATTAATTAGGCTTTGACAGGTGCTATTACTTAGAAGTGACCTATATTGACAGGTTTTAATCTGATTAAAAAGTTTTGCTATAAATTTGGTCTGGTTCACATATTTTTATCATTAACATAAACTCCATAGATATAAATCCAGATAATTAAAGGTATAGACATGAGTCCCTCGAAAAGTCAAAAGTATCACAACTATTTAAAATACCTGTACAGTAGAGTAAACTCTAAGATAAGCATGAAAGTTTGGAATCCTTCGAATTTTATAAATCTTCTCACCTCTTTTGTTATTACAAATAACTCTTGTATTTGACTTTTTAGCTTCCAAAAATGGGAATTTCATATAAAAGTGTATTCTAAGGTTGAAAGCCAGAACTGTCTCGTGGTCAGCAATGGGTAATTCAGCAGAAAGTGCTCCAACACATTAAAACAAATGGAAAACATTAATCATTAATGGACCTCTAAATGAAATAATGTTCATGGAATAAACAATGATATCAGATCAATTTTTCAATCATCAAATATGATAGTGTCTGGACAACGATTGGACAGATAGAGTAGGACAGGAATTTGTCGACCAATAGTTAATTGTGTCCTGATTGATATTTACAGGTCTAGAGGTGATGGCTTCAGACAAGTCACGATATATCCCTAACTAAAATAACCACAAAAATTATACATGTAGAACATTCTGAAGATTTCTAGGTATGTTATATGAAAATGTTGATGTCAATAGAATAGATTAAATATACAAAGGCTGATTTACCAATGAAAGAATCATAAATAGAAGTGGAAGGCAATGATATAAAATATGTTGCTATAGTAACCTAGATGTTATACATTTGTAAAATTTGCTTGTGATGACAGATATCAAACACTTTGCTGGAGATTTGTGGAACCAAGCACAGATATCAAACACTTTGTTGGAGATTTGTGGAACCAAGCACAGATATCAAACACTTTGTTGGAGACTTGTGGAACCAAGCACAGATATCAAACACTTTGTTGGAGACTTGTGGAACCAAGCACAGATATCAAAAACTTTGCTGGAGATTTGTGGAACCAAGCAGAGACATCAGACACTTTGTTGGAGACTTGCGGAACCAAGCAGAGACATCAGACACATTGCTGGAGATTTGTGGAACCAAGCACAGATATCAGACACCTTGCTGGAGATTTGTGGAACCAAGCACAGATATCAAACACCTTGCTGGAGATTTGTGGAACCAAGCACAGATATCAAACACCTTGCTGGAGATTTGTGCAACCAAGCACATATATCAAACACTTTGTTGGAGATCTGTGCAACCAAGCACAGATATCAAACACCTTGCTGGAGATTTGTGGAACCAAGCACAGATATCAAACACCTTGCTGGAGATCTGTGGAACCAAGCACATATACCAAACACTTTCTTGGAGATTTGTGGAACCAAGCACAGATATCAAACACTTTGCTGGAGATTTGTGGAACCAAGCACAGATATCAAACGCTTTGCTGGAGATTTGTGGGACCAAGCACATTTATCAAACACTTTGTTTGAGATTTGTGGAACCAAGCAAAGATATCAGACACTTTGCTGGAGATATGTGGAACCAAGCACCTATACCAAACACTTTGTTGGAGATTTGTGGAACCAAGCACAGATATCAAACACTTTGCTGGAGATTTGTGGAACCAAGAACAGATATCAGACATTTTGTTGGAGATTTGTGGAACCAAGCACAGATATCAAACACTTTGTTGGAGATTTGTGGAACCAAGCACAGATATCAGACACCTTGCTAGAGATTTGTGGAACCAAGCACAGACATCAGACACCTTGCTGGAGATTTGTGGGACCAAGCAAAGATATCAAACACTTTGTTGGAGATTTGTGGAACCAAGCACAGATATCAGACACCTTGCTAGAGATTTGTGGAACCAAGCACAGACATCAGACACCTTGCTGGAGATTTGTGGGACCAAGCAAAGATATCAAACACTTTGTTGGAGACTTGTGGAACCAAGCACAGATATCAAACACCTTGCTGGAGATTTGTGGAACCAAGCACAGATATCAGACACCATTCTGGTGCTGTGTATACAAGTATGTAGAAGGCTAAACATCAAAACCAATTTTCTTATTAAAGAACAAAACAAGAAAATGGAAATAGTCAATACATGAATCTGACAGTGAGAGGAATTCAAAGATAAATCACTGTGACAAACCATCATCTAAAATTATTCCATACAGTAATGCCAAAATCATGAGAATTGTCATAGAAATAACCTTCATAAAACCCTGGTAAATCTCTCACGACCTGTCTATTGACCTGGGACTTTAGCCATGTCGGAGTCTGCCACTTCTGACCACAGCTGAATGGCATTTCATTCCACAGTGGATGTAATGAAGAATCTACAGACAGTTCCATCCCTACCTATTCATCAGTTCTATAAGGGTATTGCATAATAGAGCTGTTTGGGGAAAGAAAGTGCTGCAACTGTACATGTAATCAAGTTCTGTGTGTGTTTATGGACAGCGGCTGTTGTTTTGTGCTGTTTATACTAAATCCTAGATTGAACTGAAATGGCAGAAGTCGCAAAATACAACAAATTCCTAAATAAAACACAAAAAAAGACATGGCACAGATTCTTCACCCTATATTTAACCCAGATTCTTAAAACAACTGAGATCTCTACAAGCATGGTCCAAATCCCTAACCATTACCAAAATCCTTTACCCTATAGCTGACCCTTAATCTTTTACACATGGCCATTATTCAAATCCTTGACATTTTTATTTATTATTGTATATTTGCCTATCATTGATTTAAACATGATATACCACATCATTAACACCAGTACACTATATAAACACTTATACCCCATCAGTAACACCAGTACACTATATAAACATGATATACCACATCATTAACACCAGTACACTATATAAACATGATATACCACATCATTAACACCAGTACACTATATAAACACTTATACCCCATCAGTAACACCAGTACACTATATAAACATGATATACCACATCATTAACACCAGTACACTATAGAAACATGATATACCACATCATTAACACCAGTACACTATATAAACATTTATACCCCAACAGTAACACCAGTACACTATATAAACATGATATACCACATCATTAACACCAGTACACTATATAAACATGATATACCACATCATTAACACCAGTACACATCATTAACACTAGTACACTATATAAACATGATATACCACATCATTAACACCAGTACACTATATAAACACTTATACCCCATCAGTAACACCAGTACACTATATAAACATGATATACCACATCATTAACACCAGTACACTATATAAACATGATATACCACATCATTAACACCAGTACACTATATAAACATGATATACCACATCATTAACACCAGTACACTATATAAACACTTATACCACATCATTAACACTGGTACACTATATAAACACGATATACCACATCATTAACACCAGTACACTATATAAACATGATATACCACACCATTAACACCAGTACACTATATAAACACTTATATCGCATCATTAACACCAGTACACTATATAAACATTATATACCACATCATTAACACCAGTACACTATATAAACATGATATACCACATCATTAACACCAGTACACTATATAAACACTTATATCGCATCATTAACACCAGTACACTATATACACATGATATACCACATCATTAACACCAGTACACTATATAAACATGATATACCACATCTTTAACACCAGTACACTATATAAACATGATATACCAGAACACAGATACCTGTATGTGATCTATATAATGTTCCTATTAACAGATGATGGGATGGTATTTAAATTGATCTGAAATAAATTTCAGGAGGTTTCATTTCATCCATCACAAAAGGTCTACCTATTGTGAATTTCAATTAAGCAGTAGGATATCTATATTCCAATACCTATTACAGGAAACATTTAACAGTTTTTAGCAAATTTGCACACAGCCACCATGTTTGGATTTATTGGCAGAAAATTCAGAATTCTGTTCAATTTTAATGCGTTTTAACCACTCAGACATCGTCTAGAAACACTTTGGCTGTCCACAATGTAACATTCAAATCAATGAAACGATCAGAATATCTGCTTTTCTAATTCCATCTTCAGGAATACAAATTATCTGCAGAGAAGAATTGGTAGTGCTGTGACGTACATGCTAGTTATTGTTACAGGCACTGAGTGTATAGTTCTTAACAGCTTCAACACTACATCCGGGTCATAGGAAAGCTTGGCACACAGGCCAAACTCAAGCTCCCTCCAATTGTTTTCAGCATCCACAAAACATTTTGTCTCTCCATCTTACACCTCTCTGAACAAAATTTGTCGACAGAACTTGGCAATGCTTTTGACGTTCCTAGCCACCTTCATGGGTTTGCAGTTTTTGGGATAAAGGTTGGTCTATCTCTCAGTCAAAGACTCTCACACACGCCTATATGCTGTAAGCATTTATACATGCACGTTGAAATATGTACATGACATGTCTACCAATCACAACTAGCAAGGTATTGTAACTGTTTTTAGAGACTCCTGTTAAAGGTTAAATGCTCTATTTTGAGATACAAGAGGCCTGTTGTTGTTTGTTCATGGCATGTAATACCTGTTTATGTCTTCTTTAAATGAACGTTACCATCTACGAAATCATTAATGTAAGAGAATATAATGAGGAGATGCAGATATAAAGACGCATAACTGCCAAGTTTTATCAGTAAATTATCCTCAAAAGTCAAAAATAAACACCACACATATAAGTGTTTGTCAACTTACATATCAAAACAATACACAGAATATCTCTTGTTACACTTTGATGATTTTGATTATTTCAAGTTTTTGATATTCAAGGGCTTGTTCTCAATAACAATTTTCGTCCAAAATGTCAACATCTAACACAGTGTGTCAAGAGATGCAGGTTGATGAAGATCGAAAAGTTTCAAAGGCATCAACTTACCTCATTGAGAAATATTCTATTTCATTGCGCAATGATGAAAACAGTTACATGAATTATTCTAATAAAACAGGTGCGTTGACTACAGTCAAATATTTTCTCAAAATTTGTCATGATCTATTTCAATGCCTCTACTAGGATTTGAACCCAGGACCTCTGTTTTATTAGTCTTCTGATCAAGTGATCTAGCTGAAGAGAAGATATCTTAGTATACCTGTAGTGCTTTATACCAGGGTTACACTTTTACAAAGAGCTGTCATTATAATTGTATTGATTGTGTACAGTCTTTCTCTCTATCCCTACAGCATAATCTCCCTTGTACAGCCTAAAACGTTGATACAATATAGGACAGTGTTAAAAAACCAAACCAACAAAACTATAGGTATAGTATATATATATATGATATATGGATATATTTATATATTACTTTACATGTTTCGGTTGGCTAGGGTTCTGAAGATGGTTGGCCTAGCCAACCGAAACATGTAAACCAATAAAACTGAAATCCACTGAATCCCAGGCGTTGGTGCTCCATCCTTCATCTTGTTGTTAGTATATATCATCTACGGAGCTCTGCTAGAATACTCCTGTATCCACCTAGGATTCCTGCTCCGACATATCTATTGATCAGTACCACCCATGGGTGTTGGACCCCTCCACCCCTTTTTTCATTTCTATATATTACTTATATCACTTATATATATATAGCTCTTTCACTAATGGTGTGTGTACTAAAAAATTAAAATTGGTAAAATTATACAGCATATTTATCAGAAATGACATATTTTAAGTGTCAAAATATCGTAAAGAAATCAGTGAAAATCTACTTTAAACAAATGTTGCAAATAATCCAAAGTCTGATCTAGAGAACACATTTTTTTTCGGCAGCTAGATCACTGTGGTTAGGCCTGATGATTATCACATCCCTCTACAACATTTCATACATACCTAAACTAGTTTCAACGTGTTATAGAGATAGTCTAACCAAATGAAGGAACTGATTTGAACATTTATTCAATTCTTAAATGTGGATAAGAATATCACTCCTACTTCACATCCTGTTGGTCATGACGTCATTCTGAATTGGCAATCTGGAAATAATCGTAAGTTTTCTCACAAGTAAAACAATTTTATTGGAGATTTTCGGAAGATTTAATTGTTTTTTAACAGTATTCACATATGTTGTATGTGAGTGTACATGTAGGAAATGCCAGAACTTGTAAAATTCATGTCACTAGTTTGTCTAAAATAATTAACTTAAAGTATCTCATCGTCATCATTGTCATCAGCCTAAAAAACAACACTAGCTGGATTTTTGAAAAGGTTGAAGGTTTTGTCCATATGTACTGATTGGTTTGATATCCTGATATTCTGATATTTGTATATTTCTTATCTATAATTGATCAGATCATGAGACAAATGTGAAACTCTATGAAAACCAATACTTTTTCCATTTCCAAATAATTTCCAGGGGCTATAGAAAGTAATATAGCCACTAGGCCAGGTGCCATTGAATCCGGCCTAAGGGAGGCGTCCATATTTGTTTGTATAATCCCATGATACCGACAATACCAATAAAACATTAGAATGATCATGATTTTTACATCTGACATGCTACAGTAACGTTTTTGATATCGGAGAATGTTCTATACCTACAATAAGGACCCATTTGGGGAATTTGGTTACTAGTGTTACATTCTTCATCATGTGGCTATTTTTTGGCAAATTAACACTCAGCAGGAGATGATTTTTCATTTTTTTTCCTAACTCAATATTGAAATAATAATTGAAATAACTCTATACTTGTGTTTGTATGAGCCATGCTTATCATATCAATCTTCCTTACTTTTTCAAGCCCTTGGTGGTTTCTATATTGATATTTCGGCCACAGGAGCTTTTTTATGGATATTAATAAAATATTATTTCTACTATGGTATATATAGATAACTACAGAGTACATGGAATCCAACAGCTTGGTATAACTTATACCTATATCATGTGACTACCTATAACAAAATTATCTACCCACCAATAACTTTATAAAACTTTACTCAAGGGAAGATGCTGGATCATGAATTGTCACCCCATTACATTTCCTCAATGTCAAACTGTCTACTTATTACAACAAGTGTTCTTTAATATACTCACGATTCTGTTATAAAAAATAGAACCAAATGTCAAAGTAGTACTGGAGGTATGATCAGAAGATTTCTAGGGCATGGGATGACTTACTGATAATCTGGTGCAGTTAGATTGTTGTCATAATATCAGAGCCTATATACCATCAGCTTTGTGGGTCTTATAGGTATATTTTAATAAATATTGTAGATACTAAGAAGAGTCAACTCCGTGCTCCTTGCTTGGATACCTACTGGTAAGCCACGCGATCGGAGTAAAGGGACAAACTAAGAAATAATCAGCAATTGCAACAAGCGCTGGATATGCGATTCTTAATATTTATCTATTCGTCAACTGGTTTCACCCGAACTTTCGGCTTCACCGGGACAACAAAATAGGAAAAATTTAGAACTAAGTACCAAAGTTTGGGCAAAACTGGACAATGAATTAATAAATAAGAAGAATCACATACCCCCAGCTTGTTACTATTGCTCTTTATTTCTTAAAAAATATCAGATAAGTGCAGTGTCTTTCATGCCAAAAACAACTGCCAGCACAATTTACAATATGTTAGCGGCAACGCTTGTTTCCCTTGTAAGATTACTCCTTATATCTGTAAATGGTACAGCAGTGAAAGAAATGTAGCAATAAAAGATGAAAATATTACGGGAAAAAAAACCACATTATAATCCAAGTTATTTATTCTGAAAATGACTTTAAATGCATCAATTCTGTTTTCCTAATTAATCAATTTTGAAAATGTTCTGACATGGATCAAGACATTAGTGCTAATTGGGTTACAATGTCATGCCAGTTAGTGAGATATCTGTATGCCGCAACTTTGAACGAGAACTTAATCTAATTAGGTCCTACTTTACCTCAAGTCAGTATCTGTCTTACTATGATACTTCTATGCAATGTTTGTGCAGGTTACATGGAATATGTCTGATACCTCTGTGTTAGCAATTACTTCTGACGTCAAAACGGATTACATTCAATCAGAGCATTGAGTCTTTGGGATTTTATAACTGTTTCAAATGAAAAATAAAAACACCTGTTCCTGTGAAAAAGACACTCATTTCTAATATTTCTAGAATTCATAAGCCATTTTAAGAATCTTCTACTATCCGATGAATGGTGAGGTGGCGCAGTGGTAACATGCTCGCCTTTCATCTAGGGTTTGATTCCAGGAACAGACAATAAAGGTATCGTGTCACCTGCCTGGCCGCATGGGATTTGCCCAAGACTCCTCGCACACTTCCAACTTGGCCAACAATTATGATTAGTATAAGCTGATAGCTTGTTTGGGAATTGTTGTAAACCAAATGAAATTTACATAACTATCTTCAACACTAAAATGCAGTAAGATTGGAAGAGAAATACGACTAAATCGATAAATATTAAAGCATTGTCTAGAAACATCATACATGACATAATCAGATCAAAATGTATTAGCTGTCTTGATGCAAGTTTCGAATAAAACCGTAGTGCATATTCTTAAATAACAAAGAAATTAAGTACCTATAGATAATACTTATCATCAGTTCTTTTTTCTGTATTGTCCGTTAAATACAATACCAATGCACTTCTTATAGAATTTTAAGTGCTGAAGATTCACTACGATAAGAGAGTATATCCAAGGGGAGTCATAACAGAGGAGACATGTTTTATTTTGAAACAACACATGCCCTGTGCTTTATCGGGGAAGCCCATATTACTCCCAACGATAAAATTGATGTTTTTATATGATAATGTTAAAAAAAATGTAAAGAAATCTATAGCCGGTTACAACATCTCCTTCCAGCAAGTTTCTGCCCTGTAAGGGAATTGCCCAATGTAGCCCCTATACGATGCTGAGGCCACCAAGAAATTGTTCAGTTGAAAATTGAAAACAGCATTAGTAAATTTGGTATCAAAACACTTGGGGCAATAAATATCTGTTAAGTGTATCAAAGGCGAGAAAGGTGGTTTTCTCTATCAGACATATCAGATTCTGTGCAATAGACATTGGTCTTAACCCCAGCCTCATAATGTCAGCATCTTCTCCTAGTCTTTCTCAACATCAAAAGTCCCCAAGGACTTGTGTATGGTGATCACTGACTTTTTTAAATACATTGTAATAGTGACCTGTTCGGACAACTTTTTTTATTTACATTTCTTTTCTATTTATTTCTCAATTTCTAAAGAGACAACTGCGTACTCCCAGATTCAATAGATTACGTACCATAAATTCAAAATCAGATCTTGAAATTCCATCCTACAACCAGGTCAAATGAGCAAGACTCACACAAATGTGTTCTATGATATACGAAGGCATCAAAACGTAAAGAAAGCAAATAGGCATGTTTGCCATGACAGAATGAAGTAAATAACACATCTTAGTAACAACTGAAGACATCACGAGTATGGAACAATTTAAATATCTTGTCTTTTTATCCAACTTCCTGGCCAGAAGCATTGTTGCCATCATGTGACCATTTTAGATGTGCCAGGGAGCAAAACGTTCACTCTCAACTAACTAGGGACCATCCTACTTGCTATAGTGGAGGTCCTTTCTCTCTATAATCATTTATTAAGGAGCAGTTATGATAATGAGATATTGTTCTCAAGCAGACGGATGAACGAGCATCCAGACAGACATCGGACAGACGCCAAACGCCTGATGAAGCCTCATGACTTCAGCTCTTCCATTATTCAACACACAGCTTAAAAAATAACACAAGTATCAGAGTGAGACTTTTATCATATTTTATCAACAAACATATCCTAATATACAATCAAAGCTTAAGTATCGATGGATTTATACTTGGAAACTGAACATCAGAGAATAATGCAGCAGGGTTGTAGGGTACAGATCAGGAAGTATCATCTACCTGGTGCGAGACCGGCCAAGATCAACTGTCAATCTAACACACGTAATATACGGTTAAATCAATTTCATCTCAGAAGCAGGTATTCCAGTCAACACTTTGGGTAGAGCTGTAGGTACTGGCATAGATTTCTGATACACCTAGATATGTTAAGGTTAGCGGAGGTCTGTGCATGTGCATGGTCTGTTACACCATAGATTACACTCATCCATTAAACAGCCATTAAATTCAGCGCAACTCTATTATGAAAAAAGCCTTCCTATCACCTGTTACATCGGACTATTTAAGAAGTCATCCCACCCAAATTACATCATGTTTCCATCGTATGCTGAGAAACCTTAAACTAATATCATGATAAAAATTTGACATTAGAACAGATTGTAGGTACACGACAGACAAGGCAAGATGATTTCTGAGCTTGTAAATGTCATCTTACATGTCATGTGTTATCATGAGAGTGACAACTAATCAACCTTAGTAGTGTATACTTATGATAAGGTATGATTTACTGTATAACATGAACAATTACAAGTTTACTTTTACAATAAAAGGTACTGAAACTTCCATTATACTGTTAAATATGTCTTCTTTATCGATGGATTATGTGATAGTTAAATGGTGACGAAAGTTCCTCTGTATAATGTATCGTGTCTATCTATCTGACACTCGTTGAAAGAGTGCCGTTCTTTAAAAGAATGACATATTAGAATTGTCTGGAACCAAATTCAGGAACATTTATGAATCCCTTTCTATTACAGATATTTTACTTTCAATACTTCCAATACTTTACCAAAAAAAAGTCAGCTTTAAAATTTAAACTCCTACATACATACGCAAGACAATGAAAAAGTGTTTCAACATGGCCATAGATATTATTCTCATACATAAATAAAGAAATGATTTTCTCTTTTTTAAATATTGTATCTCATTTTATTCTATTATTCTTTTATCCTTTCTACTTATTTTGAGGCAGGTGTTGGGAGTTGATTCTACAATTCTACTACAATTTTTTTTGAAAAACTAAATTTTTATCAAATCAATACAAAGGAAAAAATTTGAAGAGAGAAATAATTACAGTTTGAATTGCTGAATGGCCCGTATCTAAAATGCTCTGTTTACACTGAGGACTTATATTCATTAAAAATCTGTAAAGAAATTTGATACTAAAGCTAAATAGGACTTTGTGGGTTTGACTATATATGGAACTTGTGAAGGTGGTTTCCACATGAATCTTCAGTTTCCACTACAACCATGTCTGGAGAAAGTAAATTATATACTGAAATATGTACCAGACTGAAAAAAGACAATACCTGCAGACAAATTTGATTATCATGTCTAGAAAAATCAGTTATTCAGCACTCATTAAATTTTGTCGCGCAATATGCCACTTCCTGACCGAATTATCAAAGCACTGTCTTTATACCTGCTATGAATCAGCTAAAGTACAACTGTCGAAATCACAAATTTACAAACATTCCACAACAGCAGTTAACACAGCCATAAATGAATTTAGGTATTGGGGAAATGAGGAATCAAGACTTCCCCTAATTATACACAAAACAAGTCTGGCACTGATTCCACAAAGATAGATTTTCATCGTGTGCAGAATATTACAGTGAAACTTGCCTGCGTCACTAAAAGCGCTTCCATTATTTTCTTTCGAAGTCCTAAAGATATTCATAAGAAACCCACAGACCTTCCTAAAAAAATCCTTTACACATTCAATCAAAGACTCATTGGTATTCAATCTTGATATCACATAGAACTTCACTCATGAAACTCTTTACACATTCACTCAAAGCCTTTTGAATCCTAATAGACTTTCACTCATAAAACCCACTAAAACATTCACTCAAAGCCCATAGATTTTCACTCTTTGAGTTCCAGAGACCTTCACTCATGAGGCCCAATAGAGACCCAATCATAAAGCCTCATAGATTTTCATTCTGACAGCTCCCTAGATTTTCAATTTTGAAACCACAGAGGCATTCATTCATTATGCTCCATAAATTTGCTCTTTAAGTCCCATAGACTTCCACACATAAAATTCCATGAATATTCCCTCTTGAAGTCAGATGGTTATTCCCTCTTGAAACAAGATAAGATATTCCCTCTTGAGGCTTATAGACATTCAATGAGTTAAGCCTCCGAACTAAGATATTATCCTTAAATCCCTTAAACCTTAAAACAGGATCATAGTCTTAACTTTTAGATAAATATCGTTCAAATCCTGTCAAAATCACTTCTCTGAGAATGCAAACATAACAGTTCTTAGATATAAAACTACAAATTCTGATGTCTAGGCAAAATGACTCAAATCATGATTCTTTTAAAAGCAATTTTGTCTTTTAAAAAAAAAGAACTTAATATTTTACGAAAACTCTGTTCATTTTGTAATTGGGATTTAAAGTACCATGTAATTTCTAATCGTTTCCATGTAAAACAAACCAAAAATTTTAATAGAAACAAGTTCAATATGCACAAAAACTTCAACTTCATGCATGCACTCAAACAGACCTAGCTAATTTGAATATTTTATAATTCAATTCCACCACAAATCTTGCAGGGTAAGAATTCTTGGAAAATCCCTAAGGTATGAATGTAGGTACAAATTGACAGCATGTGATGTTTTTTGGTAGTCTAAGTGTGATAAAGGAGTTACATACTTCTCTGTAAACAAAACTTAATTAAATTTTCTTTAAAAATAAGCCCAGTTCCCTCAGTGTCCCTACTCAGTGTTTTGTGAGGCTATAAACTTGGTGAATAGTGATCTAAGAACCATGATGGATGCATCAACATGAAAATGATAAAAATTCACTTTTAATAACAAGAGAAATATCGAAAATAAAAGCACCTGTCATTTCTTCTAAGATATGTAGACAGATATTGGAATACTACCCAAAAAACAGCATTAAGGTAATAATATTTACAGAATAAATAAAAAAAAAACAAATATGAAATTATGCCAACTCGTAAACAGTCACCACATTGGCTGGGATAATCTGTGTTATAAAGTAGCCTCTGTTTACATACTGTCTCATACATATATGTAAACAGTATCCTCTCATGTCTCCTCAATCAATGTTTATTTTTCCTTTTCATTTTTTAAATTTTTGAAATAAATCTTTTTATTCATGAGATCTTGTAATAGCAAGTCACATACATAATTCATCATCTCCATACAACCGTTTACAATTGTTGGTGGTAATTTTAGATCATGGTATAGTTTGCCTAGAATATATCCCACTTAATCTATCTATATACAGCATCCTCATCCAACCTCTTATACCCCAACTACACAGGTAAAATGACGATGCACGAGTTAATATCAAGTTTGTGATCATTCAATTACATTCTTACTAATCAATAGACAAAATAATTGATCAATTTCAAATTAAAGTCAAGGATATTATGAGATTACAGGTAAAAAAAAATCATTAATTGTTTTTTATTTCAAATTTCAAATAAACTTTCACCTATCAAAATCCATCAAATCAAATTCTCAATCTTCACAAAATGTATTTAAAAGAACATGTCATATCACATATAAATACTACTGTCAAACCATCTGCTCTCCTAGATTGATGTCCTCTTATCTGTATAAGTCAAACACCTTTATAATTGAGCTTTTGTTAACACGCAGTAAAAAAAAAAAATCATTATCTAACTTGAATTGCCTTTAATGATAAACTTATCAATATGACAAAAAATATCATAAACGTAGTTATGTTGTTAAGTTAACATCAACACACCTGAAAACGGATGGTGAATACATGTGTTACAATACCAGATATGTCTTACCTGTGTAACCTTTAAATGATCATCAGGTATCTCATGGTTGGGCGTGTCCCGGTCCCCGGGGTGATGATCTGTTCCCCACACAGGGGCTAACATGATAGAGACTAGTGTTGGTCGGATAGAATTGTGATCCCTTGTCTGTATGGAAGCTTCTTCCACTAAAACACACAGATGTTAAACTCCATGTAGTAAAACAATCAACACTTAGTATCCAATACACACAAATTAAACCGGCAATTCCTTAAACCAAACGTCCTAATGTCTTCCAAATCATCAAGATCTAGTTCAGAAAAGATTTTCTAGAATTTTATATGTGTGGCCTCTCTGTAGCATTAGTAGGTTACAATTCACACTAGTTCCAATGAGGAATTTCCATGGGGCAAAACTTGGTATAGCCAGTACTGGCAGCATGCGTCCCCGCGACACAGCCATACACAGGAGCTTCCTAAAGAGCCAGACTGTCTATCAGATACCCTGGGCTCCTCCGTAGAGGACCAGTCAACACTATAACACCAGGTACACTGTATTGGATGTGTAGAATTCCATGTTTTATACACCTCTGTTGTGATTAGCTGGCTTTCACTATACTGTATCACCTTTTCTACTATTAACAGGTACGTAGCTTTATTCATTCATATCAATTTCCTTTTCAGGGACTTTTTCAAGCTTTAATTTTTTTTTCTGTTTGCTTATTCACATAATTTATGAATGTTGAAGGGGAACACTCTTATGACTTACTGTGGCTTCTACCATTCAAGTCACTCAGGAAGAAGTCTTAGTTCAAAGTCAATATATCCTACAGAATATATATATATATATACACACAATCTTATAGTCTATATTTACTTACATAGATATCTTATTTTTCTCATTAACAAAAGTGGAATTTAAGATAAATTTTACAGAAAAAAAAATCCATTAAAGATGACATGCAAGCAGAGATATGATAACACAGGTGTGACATTTTTTTTTATACCTGACAATGGTTTAGGTAATTGACCTACCTGTGAAACAGCCTACATGTGTACCAGTGTTACCAGATATATAGATCAAAATATCTGTAAACTATAATTCACTTTACCATTTACGACAGCTTTTATTACACTTATTCAAAATAAGATTCTATTCACAAGAAGATGATCCTGACTCAAGATTTGTATTCTATAATTTATGAATGATATGATTATTGGAGAGTTTGAGACAAACATGTAGCAGTATGTGTCTGCCATCTTCTACTACACAGAATATAGTTGGCAGCCTGATCTCTTCACTACAGATGATATCTTAACATAGAACTGGTATCTCTGTCCAGGACGATGTGGCTTACACAGGAAACACTTCTATGTAACACCAAACTGTTTCACAAGTTTAGGCCCAGTTTATTAAGTACAGGATTTATTTTTGATATTCTGCATATGCGTTCATTAAAATAATGATAATTTACCTACTAAGTACACTTATCTTTCAGCCTACTGGTTATTTCACGTCTTGAGAAGATGTAAAAAAACAGGTCATTTCCAACTGTATATTTTCCTATTCTTTGTAATCTAAACTGTCACATACATACTCAAAACTACATAAAAATCTGTTCCCGTCTCAACACCCATTGTCAATGGGTTCTTGCCAAAGCAGACCGTATATATATATCTTCCCAACCCCATTCCCATATATTTATCAGTGATCAGGACTGCCTCCTCTGATTACCCCATATCATTATCAGTGATCACTACTGCCTCTATATACACCCATGATCCCACTGTCCCCTCTGACTACCCCATACCATTATCAGTGATCACTACTGCCTCTATACACACCCATGATCCCACTGTCCCCTCTGACTACCCCATACCATTATCAGTGATCACTACTGCCTCTATACACACCCATGATCCCACTGTCCCCTCTGACTACCCCATACCATTATCAGTGATCACTACTGCCTCTATATACACCCATGATTCCACTGTTCCCTCTGACTACCCTATACCATTATCAGTGATCACTACTGCCTCTATACACACTCATGATCCCACTGTCCCCTCTGACTACCCCATACCATTATCAGTGATCACTACTGCCTCTATACACACCCATGATCCCACTGTCCCCTCTGACTACCCCATACCATTATCAGTGATCACTACTGCCTCTATACACACCCATAATCCCACTGTCCCCTCTGACTACCCCATACCATTATCAGTGATCACTACTGCCTCTATACACACCCATGATCACCACTGTCCCCTCTGACTACCCCATACCATTATCAGTGATCACTACTGCCTCTATACACACCCATGATCACCACTGTCCCCTCTGACTACCCCATACCATTATCAGTGATCACTACTGCCTCTATACACACCCATGATCACCACTGTGACTACCCCCTCTGACTACACACCCATACCATTATCAGTGATCACTACTGCCTCTATACACACCCATGATCCCACTGTTCCCTCTGACTACCCCATATCATTATCAGTGATCACTACTGCCTCTATACACACCCATGATCACCACTGTCCCCTCTGACTACCCCATACCATTATCAGTGATCACTACTGCCTCTATACACACCCATGATCCCACTGTCCCCTCTGACTACCCCATACCATTATCAGTGATCACTACTGCCTCTATACACACCCATGATCACCACTGTCCCCTCTGACTACCCCATACCATTATCAGTGATCACTACTGCCTCTATACACACCCATGATCACCACTGTCCCCTCTGACTACCCCATACCATTATCAGTGATCACTACTGCCTCTATACACACCCATGATCACCACTGTCCCCTCTGACTACCCCATACCATTATCAGTGATCACTACTGCCTCTATACACACCCATGATCCCACTGTCCCCTCTGACTACCCCATATCATTATCAGTGATCACTACTGCCTCTATACACACCCATGATCCCACTGTCCCCTCTGACTACCCTATATCATTATCAGTGATCACTACTGCCTCTATACACACCCATGATCACCACTGTCCCCTCTGACTACCCCATACCATTATCAGTGATCACTACTGCCTCTATACACACCCATGATCACCACTGTCCCCTCTGACTACCCCATACCATTATCAGTGATCACTACTGCCTCTATACACACCCATGATCACCACTGTCCCCTCTGACTACCCTATATCATTATCAGTGATCACTACTGCCTCTATACACACCCATGATCCCACTGTCCCCTCTGACTACCCCATACCATTATCAGTGATCACTACTGCCTCTATACACACCCATGATCCCACTGTCCCCTCTGACTACCCTATATCATTATCAGTGATCACTACTGCCTCTATACACACTCATGATCACCACTGTCCCCTCTGACTACCCCATACCATTATCAGTGATCACTACTGCCTCTCTCTGACTACCCCATACCATTATCAGTGATCACTACTGCCTCTATACAAACCCATGATTCCACTGTCCCCTCTGACTACCCCATATCATTATCAGTGATCACTACTGCCTCTATACACACCCATGATCCCACTGTCCCCTCTGACTACCCCATATCATTATCAGTGATCACTACTGCCTCTATACACACCCATGATCCCACTGTCCCCTCTGACTACCCCATACCATTATCAGTGATCACTACTGCCTCTATACACACCCATGATCCCACTGTCCCCTCTGACTACCCCATACCATTATCAGTGATCACTACTGCCTCTATACACACCCATGATCCCACTGTCCCCTCTGACTACCCTATACCATTATCAGTGATCACTACTGCCTCTATACACACTCATGATCCCACTGTCCCCTCTGACTACCCCATACCATTATCAGTGATCACTACTGCCTCTATACACACTCATGATCACCACTGTCCCCTCTGACTACCCCATACCATTATCAGTGATCACTACTGCCTCTATAAACACTCCTATTTCCCTTGTCTCTTAGTTGTTAAAGTTTCATTCCTTGTGTACAAATACTCAAACTTCAGAATTGGCTATTTGTTATTGATCCACAGAAAATGATGGATCTTCTAGTGAGCAGGCTATTGGTGGGTTGACTTGATTGTACCCAATTTTACTGGAGATTGTCAGACGTTCGATGTGCTTGTGTTATGTAACTCCAATTCCGTACATAAATTTATTCCAACATAAAGAAAAAACTTGTTATTTTCTATGTACATATGACACAATAAGTAATCAGAAAACTCACTGTACACACATAAAATTCCCATTATAAAGACAAGTGTGATAGAAATAGCAATAACTTTACAATAACAACTTTGTGTACAAACTGATCTGCCATATAATGGAGCATAACACACAAGGGAATGTCTCAACTAAAACATGAAAGCAGCAAGCAAATCAATCATTTCTGTTTATGAAGTCAGTACAAAATTGGAAATAAATTAAAATCCTTTCTCATAAAAAAATGGTTTTCATTTCTGTTTAGTTTGCTACAGTGACCTGCTGTAACCTTTGCCTTATAGTGAAATCTTGTACAACTTATCTAAGTTAACCAAAGGAATCTTATACAATTTGTTTTAGTTCCCTCTTAAAATTATGTATATTTTTGTCTTAGTTTACCAATTACTACTGTTTAATTGTCCTAACAACCAGTAAACTCATGTAAAATTTGTCTTAGTAAATCAGTAAAATCTTCTTCAGTTAACCAGCAAATTACTACAATTTGTCTTACTTAACAACTCTTGCAAACTTTGTCTTAATTAACCAGTAAATTCCACCACAATTTGTCTTAGTTAACTCGTAAACATGTAACCAATTTGTTTTTATAAACCAGATACCACATGCACATTTTGGTTTTGTCAACATGCAAATTTATTGTTAGGATGGTATATACTATAGGGTTATCTTTTCTTGTTAGAGAGTTATCTTTCCTTGTTAGAGAGTTGTCTTTCCTTGTTAGAGAGTTATCTTTTCTTGTTAGAGAGTTATCTTTTCTTGTTAGAGAGTTATCTTTCCTTGTTAGAGAGTTGTCTTTCCTTGTTAGAGAGTTATCTTTTCTTGTTAGAGAGTTATCTTTTCTTGTTAGAGAGTTATCTTTCCTTGTTAGAGAGTTGTCTTTCCTTATCAGAGAGTTGTCTTTCCTTGTTAGAGAGTTGTCTTTCCTTGTTAGTGTAATCTTTCCTTGTTAGAGAGTTATCTTTTCTTGTTATGGAGTTGTCTTTCCTTGTTAGAGAGTTATCTTTCCTTGTTAGAAAGTTATCTTTTCTTGTTAAAGATGTTGTCGTTCCTTGTTAGTGTTAGTTTTCTTTCCTTGTTAGAGAGTTATCTTTCCTTGTTAAAGAGTTGTCGTTCTTTGTCTGATTGATTAGTTTCCTTTCTTTGTTACAATCAGTTATCACTATGGGTTTTTTACTCTACAACATGTTTGAATGGCTTCCTGTGTAACTGTTGATATGAACTGAAAGTAAGTTTTATATAGCATATTGTGTAAAGGGAGTTTCTTTTGATCTCATTTGGTAACAGACCAAAGTTGAAAGCTATCATTCCTATCAAGCATCAGCAATTTTAATACTCTATCACCCACAACTATAGGGGCTCCTTATACTATTTGATGGCTATCTAATTTCAGTGAGGGGAGAAGTTTAAGGACTGTTTTCTTCTCTATTTCTAGCATAATTTAGTTAACAAATAAAAAAACCTTTCAGAATCAAGCAAATAGGTCACTATTCTAGTCATAGTGAGCAGGAACCCATTCTGAAGAGAACAAGGGGCGTAACCAGATCGAGCCCCTGTAATGGCAGGACATTTTTTATAGCTCCTATGCATGATTGTTAATTGTATATACTATATATCTTTGTTAGATCCAATAGACATTTGTCATCAATGGAATTACAATTGACATTTTAATTAACTTTACATACTATTCCTGTTACACTGGCTGATTTTTCTGTGATTCAATCAGCATCAGCTGTGAACCTTTCCTTCAGATATATGTAGATTAAATACAACCTTAGAGACAGCAAGCCAGCCTGAATTCAAAAATTGAAACTATAAGATATTGAACATTTCATAGTAACCCCCTTAATTACTTCTAATATAGTTATACTCCTATATCATTCTGTTTTAATTAGTGATTTTTTATAGAAATTTACAGACAGGATAACCTTGATGTAGTTTTTAATTAATCACAATTTAAAACTCAGATATGTGACTTTGGCTTTGTTTTTATAAATGATAAATCATAGCATTGATACTCAAAAAGTTGAACTTGACATAATTTTTTTTTATTAATGACAATTTAAAACATGACCATATAACAGGATCACATTGGCCTAGTTTTTATTAATGAAAATTTAAAACATCATTACACAGCAGAATAACCTTGACCTAGTTTTCAATTAATGACAGTTTAAAGCACAAATATATAACAGGATGAACTTGACCTAATTTCGATAGTACCCATTACTGTACCCTGATTGTGTGCTATAAGTGAGACTGCACCATTCACTTTTAATCAATATACTGCACCATACACGTGATATCTAACACAACAGTTCCTGTTTCAAATTCTCCCCAACCAATGTCCTTGGAAAGCAGTCTAATGCTAGCGTGGCATGTCAGGTCTATCATTGTAGTATACTGCCAACATAACAGATGGTATCACCACCTGACAAGTAATTAAGGAATGGTTACTTTCTATGGCCCACATATTGTCTCTGTTTCCCTAAAACTATTGCGAGTGTGTGAGTGTCCCAGTCTCTCTCTGTGAAAACTCACACTAAAAGGGGTAATTTTGTTAACAGTTTGCAGAAAGTAAAACTTCAGTAAACCTGATGTTTATACTTTCTGTGTTCATTGCTTCAGGAATTTATTGATAAACACCTCCAAATCTAAAACACTTTTAACAATCTTTATTCCTTTAAAAGTTCAAAATGAATACATCTTTCCAGTACTATTGAATTAGACCGAGATGCATGTTTCAGATTCTATTGACAAGTAGACTTGGTGTATGGACATTATGTGCTCTCTACAATACCAATATCTACTAAGTGGAATGCATGGGAACAGGCTTATAAATCATTGATCAGATTCATAACACTCCTCAACTCAAACATTATATACCTAATTTCAAAGGAAATTTACGGCAATTTTCTGTTCGACTATCCTGGAGACGTTTCCTGGAAACTCCATGACAGAATGATAATGTATCTATAGCTAGGAAATTAAACTGATCCTTGGAAATAATAACAGAAAGTGTTTCCTCAGACATACATGTTTGTTAATACTGTACATTAAAACCATTCCTTTTTTTTTTGTTGGCGATTCATTTTCATTGGTTTTTAGTATAAGTACATTTAATGAGCTATACATCAACAAAATCAAGGGTCAATGAAATAGTAATTAAAAATAAGACACACACAAAAATTGGGCCTCACAAAAAAATTAGATTTCACAGTATCACCTTTGCTGAAGTTCTATTTTACACTAATGAAGTAAGATTTATGCAAAACACATACAAACTCTGAAGTGAAATACAGTGTACAGGTCTAACCTGGAGTAAACTTATTAAAAATTCAGTACTCTGTTTGGTCAGTGAGTCGTTTGGTCTTGGAGTCTCATACTGACGTGAACCCTAAGTTTGACCTTAACAAAGGTCATTATCATGATCGATGGATCAGCTTGAACCTTATGAACTAAGACTAGTCTTAGAGGCTCTATAAAGCCCTTTCCTGTCCAGACTAACAGACTTTCACAAAACAACATAGACAGGCCACTGAAATGGAAACTTTATCAGCAAAAGCCAATGAAACCATACTGTACAAGAGACACAAATCATTATATTTCAGACAAATTTTGGGCAAACCCACAAATTATGATGTTAGCTTCAGACAGATAGTAGATCATATTGAAAGCGTAGATTTGACAGCATAAAACCCTACTGATAACTTAGTCTTGGTATATTTTGGAGAGAGGCTGAAGTGCATATGACCAGGGTCGTAGTGATGAATCATGGGACATCACTCTCAACACTAAATCATATTAAACTCCATAGAAATATATTTCTATCACTTACCAAGATGTTTATCTCATCTTTTACTTGTATCTTATTTCAAATTCTTTTATTTTTTTTATAGCAGAGATGTTGAAAAATTAAGATATGATGTGTGAAAAACAAAATGTCAGAGTTCGGATAATTAGGCTTGTGTAATCTCCCCTAAACAACTTCAGACCAAATTTACATTGTACTGGACCATAACGACGACCTCTGGTGTGCTCTATACACACACTGGCATGAGTACAACTTGATACTGTCCAGTTGAAGAGTAAACCAGTCATGTTAAGGGCGATTAACCCGATCCTCATTACTTACACCACACGGTCCAGAAGGTATTCAAGAGAATATCTGAAATATTCATGACAGCATATCAAGCACGAATAGGTCTGAACCCTGGTAGCAGTGAACTGGCGTCTCATTGTTTATTCAGTAAAATATTGTAGTAGAACATTGTATTTGTTTTTTAATGACAATCCTGTTTACATATTATAGGTGGGAGTCCTCAGAGTTTTCTTTTAATTAATTTCTTGAAATTGCAATTGATACATATGTATGCCTCATTAAACATTAAAACAAGACCAATCATTGCTAAAGGGTGTCACATTGTCACCGATTACCACATTGGCTGGGCCAGTCAGACTTAACGTGACTCAATGAGCAAAATAAACACAGAGTGTAATGTTGTTATAAAACAGCTCAATGTATCACAGAAACCAAAATGTCCCGATTCTATCTACATCTACAACATGATTCCCTTGTTATTCAGTGAATATACCCTGACAATATCTTTGAATATCACACAATGTTCTATAACGTTTTGTGACATCACATTTAGATAATGAAATGATGTCACATATTCACAGATGAATTGTACCGTAACAATAAGCCACAGATATAGAGAGCTAGTGATTTGAAATTTGATGTAGAAAGGTCTCTTTTCTACTATATTTGCCTGAATATTAATTGATCATGCAACCAAAAGGACATCAATTTATTTCCAATTGATAAATGATTTATAAAACGAATTACAATTTTCTTTTTTTATTTTAGTTTGTGAAATGCTTGTCAAAATTAAAAAATCCTAAATTCTTTGCATAAATCAATGGTGCATTAATGTAAGCCTCTCTAGATTTATCCAGTAATAAGCCCATGTCTTGTAATAAGCCCACCCATAGAGAATGCTTTCCATGAAATTATAAACCAATGTGCTGTTACTTTGATCCTAAGGATGTATCAAGATCTACACCATCCATCTGACAAGGTGTAAATATCAGATTATAAACTCAGCCATATCTATGATTACTATTGATATTTCATTGTCCTGTAATAAGCCCACCTCCTGATTTTTAATCTGTCTGTTGGCCCCAGGAATTATTCAAGGACAAAGTTACTGTGTGTATGGATTATCTAGACTTATTTATTGCCTTTAGCATTCTCTAAACAGTTATCATATTTTAGCATCTTCTTAAATAACATTCTATATACTGATGATCATTACAACAATTGATTTTCACATGTTATACAGTAATATCACTAATTTTTGTAGTGGTTTTCAATGAATTGGTGGTTGATCTTCCACAGCAAAAAATCACTGCACTAGTGCATTGTGGAAGCAAGAATTATCCATGAAAAAAAATTTATTACATTAAACTTTTTAAAATGTTTCATCCCGATTGAAAATATGCAATGTTATATTAATAGCTCAGTTCGGCAGTTTTAAATTTCCATGATGATCAAATTTTAGAGTTTTAAACCAGTATAAAATCTAACAGAGTCAGGTATCTGTTCAATGTCAGGGGATTGCAGAAATTCCATCTGATTCTTTTGATAAGATATTTCCTACGCAGTAACTCTCTACAAATGTAAAGGCAAGGACAGTGCTGGTCACCAGTTTATGGGAACTGGCTTTCACCAGTCTCCTGAGAATGAATGATATGTCACTAGTTTGATCCCTGGTGAGGTCATGACATTTTTCATTGCTTCTTCCTATTAAATCAACAACTCTCTTAGCATTGAAAGTCAGAAATATCATACATATACCATTTCTTGTATATAACATCTATTTCACCTGATCTTGAAAGAGATAACTAAGAAAAGGTTTAAAAGAGGTATGATATCTTATCTATTATAAGAAACCTAAACTAATAGTACAAATGGACCCTGATATTCACAAACAACACAGGTCTGCATACCATCCTGACAGCAACATGTCTGACAGGTAAAATATTTACAGGTAAGCGCAACACACACCTTAGACATTAAAAACTAATCACTCTATTTTTTTCTGCCTCAGTACCTTGCCTGCTCTCCTTCATATCAATGCAAATCCATTTCCCATATCAAAGAAGACACTGTTAACATTAGATGGATCTGTTTTTACAGCAATCAGTGTTTTTTTTTTTTTTGTGCGATATGAAGCTGAATGTGTTTCGTATACATTAGTTTGCCTATTGGTTCTTTTGTTGCATACCTTGTTCCCATTTGAGGATTTGACAATACTCATATGGATTGACCAAGGTTTACATGACGGGTGTCGTTGATGAAGCAGAAGAAGCTTACTCTTCCGGAAATTCTGGTCTGATTCTTTTTGTACTTTTTCAGCAGTCTCTGAGTAAATCTTTCTTTTGTTCGTATTTGTTTTATTTGATTTGAGCTTGGATTCTGATTAGGTTTATTGGTGTATTAAGGTATTGTTTTTCTGGAAGAAACTCCCCGACTGTCTTTCATCCAACAGAAAGGAAAGTTACAGACAACAGTGTAAATCCTAACAGTTGGTTGAAATATTTCAAGAAAACAACTGTGCAGAAAAGAAAATGGATTCTTTTTTTTCTTTTTTTTCAATGTGTTATCAAAGAAATAGGTGGGACATATCTGTAAGCAACTTAATATATGATTTGAGCTATTAAACACAATCTAATTAGTAGTTTAGATGGATATTTTGTGCTCAATCTTGAGAAGTATTGACTACAATGTATTTAATGTTTTCAAATTTGAGATTTTAGTGAAACGTTAAAAGCCATGTGACTGAAAAGCCAGACTTCTAAAAAATGGAAGTCTAATCACTTTTTTGAAAAGAAAATAGCCAAGCTAGATTATCAATAACGGGAAAGACAAGTCTATGACATAAGATAAATGAAATAATGTGTGTCCTAATTAGCAGATGTCTAGGGTAGCTGACATTCGACCTTTTCTTGTCTGATGCGACAGTGTATTCCACAGCCATGACCTTTACTATTCTCTGGAAGCTCCTCCCCGTAACATTCTCCTCATCAACGGTGCTTTTTCATTATAGACTCAGACATTTTCACAAAAAGTTCAAAAGTTTTTTTTTTCTTTTTTAAACCAAATGCTTTTTTATGCTAGATCTGTTTCCTGAAGTTTCTTCAAGTAGAATACAATCTGATAAGACAATGGTTAATGAATCTTTTCTATTTCTAAACAGAATTACTCCTTTGTTAAATGTTTTGCTATATCACTGGTAGTTGTTAAATGTTTTGCTGTACCGCTGGTCTTTGTTAAATGTTTTGCTGTACCGCTGGTCCTTGTTAAATGTTTCGCTATACCGCTGGTCGTTGTTAAATGTTTTGCTGTACCGCTGGTCTTTGTTAAATGTTTTGCTGTACCGCTGGTCTTTGTTAAATGTTTTGCAATAACGCTGGTCGTTGTTTAATGTTTTGCTATACCGCTGGTCCTTGTTAAATGTTTTGCTATACCGCTGGTCGTTGTTAAATGTTTTGCTATACCGCTGGTCGTTGTTTAATTGTTTGCCGTACTGCTGGTCGTTGTTTAATTGTTTGCCGTACCGCTGGTTGTTGTTTAATTGTTTGCCGTACCGCTGGTCGTTGTTTAATTGTTTGCCGTACCGCTGGTCGTTGTTTAATTGTTTGCTGTACTGCTAGTTTTTGATCTCACTGTTCTCTGAATACACACTCTTCAATATTATAACCATGCTTCACTTAGATAAAATGAAATTAGCACTAAGAACAGGACAAGAAGTATCAATAATATTTCTTCAGAGTGTTGATGACAGCTAAAGGAAAATGTACAACACTCTCTAATAAGGCTGCGATGGGCTTAAGACTGGGGGAGACAACTCTGTAGGGAGATTGACTGACGTATAACAAAGGGGGACAACTCTCTGTGGAGGCTTAGGAATTGGTTAATTATAGCTATAGAAATAACTACTGATGTTTCCTTGAGGCTAAAATTAGCTGGAGTCAATCAAGGGAGACAACTCATGATGAAGACTGGAGTGTGTTGAAGTCAAGCAAGAGGAGGTAACTCTCAATGAAGACTGCAGAACTTGTTGAGAAGTTCATGTTACATTTGTACACAATATTTATATTATGGACACAGATATGGAGAGATGGAAAAGCACACATACATGTTAGCACTGCCAAATTAATTACTGTATCTTTCTTCCCTTTCCCTCTTTTGTTAAAATTTCATACCCAGGTATCTGGGTGATCTCTAATTACCTGTAATATAATCTGTTAAAGCCTTGTCAGATTTAGTTTTAAAAATGTCCCTACTGAGCTAGAGAAAAAGCTTTTGGAGTATAAGGTAGAAATCTTATTCTGTCTCACTGTGGGAACAGGCAGTGATATTTTTGGTTATGCTAAAACATCAGTGCATGGAATCACTAAAGTGACTTGTTAATGCCATTTGCAAAACCAAAATCCAAAAAACATGTCACATGTCTAAATGTGACAGTTAGATTTGATATATATATAATACAGAAAAAACTCGGCAAGTCTTTTGGTACATTTTGGTTTTTATCTACAGTTATTTACTTTACAGCTCAACTCTGGCTTACACAATTGACAATCACAACAATATAAGAGCTTACTGCAGAATCTAGTATTATGTGAGCCATTTGCTGTGACATTATTTGTGTTTTTTCTCCATATATGTCCTAAACTGAAAATAATTCAATATTGTTAACTGGCACAGAGCACAGAAAACTAAATTTTCCATGTGTTCAAAATTAAATATTAACCAACAGTACTGACCTGGTTGTGTCCTTGGGCAAGACATTTTACTAATACTACTAATAGATTTATATAGCATGGGCCTCCCATATGTTGTTCAGTGAGATAGTCACCATCCACTATAAGGAGACCTCAAAATAGCCCTGTCTTTTCACAAGGTAACAAAACTAACTGTAGAAGACAAGATATTATAGCCACATGTGCCTGAGTATGCATGGTCCCACATCAAAAACCAACCCACGTAATTAATGACTGACAAGACTTGTTACGTAAGTGAATTTTTTTTAACATAAAATGACACCATACAACGATGATTACATCTCTAATATCATTTAACACTTCAACAGTAAGGTGAGCTGATTTTACGACTTCAATATCTAAATGATTATCAAGATGCTAATCTCATTTCTCCTGTTGTTAAAAAACAATCATGCATCATCTCTTTGGAAAGTTTCCGTAAGATGCTTTGGAATTTAGGAATAACCTTAATCTGTATTTGTTTTATTAAATGCATGTACAACACAAAGACGTTTAAGGGCAATATTAGAAGCCAATATGAATCTCTCACACTGTGATTCAACATTAAGAAAGTTTTTGCTAAAAGTTATAAAACTGTTGACATAATTCAAAAGATGACAATGAGTTACATTTCATTATGATCCTATCAACATGGCCCCAGCATCACTGATATTTTGAAACAATTTATCTCTGAGAAAATGTGTTCCTTTTGTCTCTTTCATTTGTTATAAGAGATCAGGTGAACAATGAATGAATAAGACAATGACAGAAGTATGGTATCATTTACCGATGTGCCTAGAAGTTCCTGTATAAGAACAACCTCCAGGATATTGAGAAACAGGATTCTAAGACTGCTGCTGAAACTGGGACCCAGTTTTTTGCCAGATTTAGGATTATTTGATGTCATGATTACACTACCCATTATAGAAACATTAATCCTGTCCTTTTATGAGCTGTAGAGATTTTCTTTTTCAATCATAACATATCAAGTTGTTTTGATAGGAATCGTGCATCTTTAATTGAAACTCAGCAGGTGCTTTATTTAGACTAGAAAATATGTTTGACATGTCATTCTGTATCCCTTGACATCTCTAATAACTTGTGACAATTAATGACTTGTACAAGAAAAATATTTGTATTCTTTGAACAGACTTTTAAAAATTAAACAACAATTTTTTACATTACTGGTTTAAAAACTTGCTTTATATGTCTTAATTTGTATTCCATGATAAATATTAATTAAAACTTTTATAAACTGAAAGAAGATTTATTGAATTTCTTCGAGTTTGAATCCACTTATGTAAATCTCATTTCCAGGGGTTAGATTTTATTTCCTGTCTATCTTTTTGAAAGAGCAAAACAATAGACAAACAGAAATAAGGTAAATGAACTTTTAGTCATTTTTAATGTTCTAGCATATTGTTATGACGACACAGTGATCTAGATTGATCCTAAGGTTAAAAAAGAAAAGTTCCAGGGGTAGTAGACATGGCAATAGAGCTCCAGATCCTGTGGTTAAGATTAAGTTTTCCAGGACCGGTTGTGGGCCTGGCTTGATGCGGGTATATCCCAGCCCTGTGGTGAGTTATCCTGCCGGTTGGTGTAACCTCATCAAATAAACAGACAGACCACCACCAAAGACATTCAGTTACAATTAACTGATGGAATAAAAACAGGGATGTTTGATTACATTTACACGACTCTTCAACAACAACAAAGATTTTAGAGAGCCTATTACATAGATCTTAACATGGTGTAGTTTTATTACTTCAAGTAGGTATTGTGTGTTCATTTAAGCACGTCTTCTCATGTTTAGCAGGCATTTCAGTGTTATCCTGATACTAGTAACTAGTAAACAGAAATGTTAACTCATTGTAAATCCTAAATACCATGCAAAACATACATTAATACCAGTTTATATCTAAAAGACTTCAGGTTCCACACATTCTTAATGAGCCACAAGTACTATAAAATTGTCACCTTTTCCATCCGATAGTAACAATTAATATATACATAAAAATGCTCACCTTTAACACAAGACTCTGAAGAACAATTTTTAACTGAAATTTTACCATTGGTATTATAATTGTAATGGTTTCCATTTACATGAGGTACAGGTGCTACCAAGAAATCTGTATCTGCGCAGTATTCATGTCTTGTGATTATCCAGAATCTGGATATTCTGAGAGTTGGAAGACATTTCTTAAACATCACTACAGAATTTTATTCTACTGGTGTATACAAAACTTTTTTGGAATTATTACACAAGCAGTGATTGGTTTGATTTAAAGAGTGCCAAGTTGTTTCATACTTCATTATTTGATATCACTGTTGTGCATGCAGGAACTGTAGGAACAGTACATGAGAGGTGAAAACATGGAAGATTGGAACTCTAGTAAGATACGCCCAAAAGTTCAGTATTCAAGGTAACAAGATCTTTTCACAGACTCTGTACATGATCTGGAGTGTCTTTCCTAAAATCCTGAATTATTTCTGGATTTAGTTCTTTTGATCTCCTGAAACCTCCATATCAGCTACCTTCCCACCTCCTGTATCCACCAATACTGGCGGTAACATCCTGGAATACACTGCCAGCTTACAACAATTTTATCATTAATATAGGGTTTTATGTGCCTTGTTAGATCCACAGGTAACACGTACCAATCAACATCAGTAATAGTCTGCCATAATTATACCATGTCACTGCTCACTTCACTGTGGTTCATATTGATTTTTAACAAGTAATTTTCTATTTCTACAAACTTAAGTGATGATATGTGACATTGGTAACTGTGTTACTAGGTAACATCGGTGATGTTGATTGTTACAATGTATTTTTAAAAAATACATAATTTTTCCTTCATTTCTCTAATACAAATAAAGTTTTCCTTCATTTTTCAACACATTCTGTTTCCTTTGAATTCTATACCTATGACTTCAATCTATACCTAAGACTTCAATCTATACCTAAGACTGCAATCTATACCTAAGACTTCAATCTATACCTAAGACTGCAATCTATACCTAAGACTGCAATCTATACCTAAGACTTACCTAAGACTTTAATCTATACCTAAGATATTATAGCAGTGAGATCTTTTAAGTATTCAATCTATACAGACTTAATTATTCTTTGCAATCTATACCTAAGACTTCAATCTATACCTAAGACTGCAATCTATACCTAAGACTGCAATCTATACCTAAGACTTCAGTCTATACCTAAGACTGCAATCTATACCTAAGACTTCAATCTATACCTAAGACAGAAGCTATAGATTATGTGTAGTGCTTTATCTTGTACCACTGAAACAAACCATCAGAATTTGTCTTCAGAAGGAGTAGGATGACAGGCCAAACTATTCAAACAGACAATGTCAGGTGATTGAACATTTATAGAAGATCAACATTAACATAGTCATCAATTTCAGCATGTAAACTGAAGCACAAAATTTGCAAGGTTGTTTCAATAGAGAAGGTGTAGCTGAATGAGCTGTCTTTGGACTAATTAGCACTATAGATCAAATTTAAGATAAATTTTACCAACTTAGGATAAATATAATCAACAAAAATAAAACGTAAAAAATATCACAAACTCCATAACACATTAATCTGACACTAAAACTCATATACAGACTCTGTTGACCATGGTTATGACTATGTCTACACCACAATAAATAAATTTAGCTAGTCAAGTGTTTTTCTACATCAGCCATCAAAAATCTTACACATGGAGTTACTACCATCTCTCTGTAAGGTAGTGTTTTATTGGTCTCGTCTCTGCAATAATGATGACCCACCGCAAACTAGCCATCAATAATGTATCAGGATGTACACAATCCTGTACATAATGTCAGAATCACTTCATACTGACTGTATGGGCTTGGACTTTGTGTGTGTTGTAACATTGTATTGGTAAATGTGACTTTGTGAAAATACTTCAATGTCCATAACACATTGTGACTTAACTCATATAAATGTGACCATGTGTGGGCAGTGACTGTGTACACCACAATAAATAAATTTAATGAAGGTAAATGTGACTTTGTGTTGGCAGTGACTGTGTGTGGGTTAGGATTTCATGTGGGCTGTGTCACTTCACATGTGTAAGAAAATGTGACTTTGTGAGGGCAGTGAGTTTGTGTGGGTAAATGTAACTTTGTCTCGGCAGTGAGTTTGTGTGGGTAAATGTAATTTTTAGTGGGAAGTGACTTTGTGTGGGCAGTGACTTCATGTGGTTATTGTGACTTAATGAGGGTAAATGTGACTTTGAGTGGGCAGTGACTTCATGTGGTTATTGTGACTTAATGAGGGTAAATGTGACTGTGTGGGCAGTGACTGTGTGTGGTCAATGTGACTTAATGAAGGTAAATGTGACTTTGTGTTGGCAGTGACTGTGTGTGGGTTAGGATTTCATGTGGGCTGTGTCACTTCACATGGTTAAATGAGACTGTGCAAGAAAATGTGACTTTGTGAGGGTAGTGAGTTTGTGTGGGTTGTGACTTAATGTGGTTAAATCTGACTCTGTGTGGGTAAATGTGATTTTGTGTGGGCAGTGAGTTTGTGTGGGTAAATGTGACTTTGTGTGGGCAGTGAGTTTGTGTGGGTAAATGTAACTTTGTGTGGGCAGTGAGTTTGTGTGGGTTGTGACTTAATGTGGTTAAATCTGACTCTGTGTGGGTAAATGTGACTTTGTGTGGGCAGTGGGTTTGTGTGGGTTGCGACTTCATGTGATTAAATCTGACTTTGTGTGGGTTGTGATATTGTCTTGGTAAATGTGACTTTCTGAGATCCAACTCAACCCAACGCAGAGGGGCTATACATATGATGCTTATCTTTCAACCTTGTCAATACCATGTTAACATTATATCCAACTTTCACATCTGTTTGGCGAATCGTATTATGACAATAGCTGATCAATGATACATTCTTTTCTTTTTGTATTATGCATAACACAACACTCTAGATCATGAATTCAATTATCTTAAGTAAAATATGACCTGGTTTGTCAGACTTCTGTCAATAACACAGCTCCATTTTAAGGTATATTTTAGCTTGATATTTCTGTTTTGAATTCCGATATCTATTTCTCCAACACCAACCAACTTGTTATTTTTATGTGACATAACAACTGATGAGAATAAATCAATATAATTTCACTATGGAAAATAGTATGGATTTAATTAAATGAAGGACCTTTTTTTCTCAGTATCATCCAATATCTCACATGAACATGTGCCCCCTCTGATGGTGTAAACTGATAAGTGTATATGAATCAACTAATTAGTGCTTCATTGAACACCAAAATTGTATCTATACAGCATTTCAATATCAGAAATCATTCCAAGTGGAATTAGTTATTTCTACACAACTTCACACTTAACAGTCTAGGATTGGATATTCAAAGGGCATTCCATTTGCTTCTCCTGGTGATGTTGTACCGTATTTATTGGGTAATAAGCCCATGCCATGATATCGTATTTATTGGATAATAAGCCGATGCTATAATAAGCCATACAGATTGCTGCTAGGCTTAATTACAAACAAATGCTTTGAATCAGGACTTACAAAATATGGTACGTTTGTCAATGTGTTGTGACTGTCCTGTAATAAGCCCACCCTTTGACTTTGACTCAGGACTTACTCCAGAAAAAATACTGTCTGGTTGTGTGTTGTGACTGTCCTGTAATAAGCCCACCCTTTGACTTTGAGTCAGGACTTACTCCAGAAAAAATACTGTCTGGTTGTGTGTTGTAACTGTCCTGTAATAAGCCCACCCTCTGACTTTGACTCAGGACTTACTCCAGAAAAAATACTGTCTGGTTGTGTGTTGTAACTGTCCTGTCCAGAAAAAATACTGTCTGGTTGTGTGTTGTAACTGTCCTGTAATAAGCCCACCCTCTGACTTTGACTCAGGACTTACTCCAGAAAAAATACTGTCTGGTTGTGTGTTGTAACTGTCCTGTAATAAGCCCACCCTCTGACTTTGACTCAGGACTTACTCCAGAAAAAATACTGTCTGGTGGTGCCTTTAAACAAGTCATCCGGGGTTTGATTCCCAGAACGGATGTGAAATGGTAAGGGGTCACCAGTACCTGAACATGTGGTTTTTCCCTTGGTACTGCGATCTCTGCCCAAAATATGACTCCTCACTTGAGAAAGTAAGCTGGTATGAGACAACCGTTGAAGATCCACAACCAAAATGAGTCTGATATTTGCTACTTTATGTATTTTGAAAGATCAGAATAATTTCTTAAGATACATCAATAAAATAAAGACTTATTTATGCATAATTTATTTGCAAACTTTACAAAATGTTTGACAGACAGTCTTGATAAATTGGCTTCCATTTTCTGTTATATCAACAAACTTTGGTCAACATAATGGTTACCATATCTTAAGAATGGCTTATATTTCAATATTGCTGATATATAGATTAAATCTATGGAAACTTCTACTGTATTCAAGGTTTCTAAAGTGTGGCAAAGTTATAAACTGACGAACATATCAACACAGACGCTGTATTTATGAAAGAATTACCACATAGACATGAAAGAATTACAAAACACCATCCAACCTCTGTATATCACCTGAGATTATCATACTACTCAGCTGGACCTGTCCACTTAAACATACCAAGGAAAGAGAACAATACGTACTTCTAACAAGTTTATCCCTAGGCAAGGTCAGACCACAGTATTGCTAATATGTATTAGATATGTTTTTCGTTTCCTAAACAGCTCAAGTTTTTGCAATATACTTTCAAATATTTTTTTTTTTTTTCCTAATTTGAATGCCTAAATTACTTATTCAACCATGATCTAAATACCCTTGCATATTGTATGTCTTCAAACCACTGGACTTCTATGAGAGTCTTTTGTCTCAGTTGTTCTTTTCCAGGATATCAACTTCTGGAAACTGTTTTTCCAGAAAATGTCAAGCCTTATTCAATATCACTATTGCTATTGGTAACTTGTCTAAATCTCGGTAAAATAGCTACATAATAGAGTTGGTTATGAAACAAGAGGCCCATTGGTCTTCATAGTCATCTGAAATTCATCAAGAGACAACAGAAATAATAATAGTAGAAACAACTGTGAAAAGATTTCAGTCCCAGCATATTCAGTTTTTCAGAAGAAGATTTTTAAATCTTAATATTACGCCCGTTTCTGAGACTTTATCCTGCAGACTGAATTTCACAATTATGAATTTCCTTGCCCAAAGGATGTTTGTGAGTCTGATTTGGATAAAGGAGATGTAGAAAACTTGGAATGTACACTGCCTGGGGATGACAGAAGATAGATCATGATGTCTGTAGGTCATTCTAACCCTTCAGGTCAGATGACCTTAAAACGCTTGCCTCAAAACAAGTGTTGCAAATATAATGCAAAATCTGACAGGTTCAATACTTTCATACAAAAAAGTTCAATGTTAACTGTCAGGCCACTAGATAGTCGATAAAGGCACTTAACTGGCACAAAAATCATCACTAACAGAACAGGGAAAACTAATTTTTCCCATCATCAGAAATCAATATATAGAGAGCACTCTGATTGACTGTGTATTGATAGGAGTGCCAGCATGATCATGTATAAACTGCAGCTTTAAGATAGTCTGTTTCTTATGTGTCAAACATTAATACACCAGTAGGCTTCCTACACACAGACAGCTGCTGTGTACTTACAGCCATATTGCGATCAAGAGTTGAATAAGGTGTCTCAGATTTTAATTGTTGTAGAATAAATAAACAACATATCAAATACTGACATGTCAACCCCCAAATGGATAAAACAATCGCAAAATGAAGAGGATTTGAACAGACACCACTGAATACGTACAATTAGACCAGATTAAGTGTATTCTGCTTCACTGATAATATCCAGGTCACAAATCTTAGTCAATCAAAGTAAGCCATGTCACATTCTCAAAAGAGACTTAAAAACAAGGTTAGCAACAACAAAAGCCAGAGGGCATAATTCAAACAGCAATCAAAAGCAAGCAAGTTCTCTATGTGTATCATATACACTCTCATTAGCAAGAAATTGAAGAAATTGATAACCAGATGTATTGAAAAAAATTATTGAAAAACCTTCTTTTCAACTAAAAGAATTTGTTTTTCATCACTAACTTTTTATGTTGTCTAATTTTGAATTCAGGTATCATAAGTTACAGATAACATGATATTTTTTATTGTAGCATGTCAGCAGTGTTATACTATCACAGTACAGTTCATCGTAATTATCTCTTATAAAATTAATAGCCTTGACGACACTGATGGCCATGCATATCCGTGATAAATCTCCCGATATCCTGACAATATTAATCAGGCGACATTGTCGAGTGGCGAAGCATCAGTAACTTAATTAGCAACACTTGTCATATCCAAGGTGAGATCAGATTGTCTTTGACTGATGTCTGTAAGATGATGATTGTTGCCGCTATGCGACCTGCGGGACCATCATCACAAGCCTATAATGTCATAAGCTCCTTGGAGTAAATGTATCACGACGTTTAAGACACGCAAGAGACCTTTATAGAAATCAACAAGGTGACTTTTTTTCCCTTCTTGTAGTGGCTTAGATTGTTAACGGTACATTCTTTTGAATCTCAATGTAGATGGCGCTTATTCTATAGCATGATAATCAACATTAATTTACCCGTGTAAACTTCTTACGAAAATCAGTAAATGATCTAAATAGGTGCTGAATGCTTTTGAAAAGAGAAATGCACTTTAAGGAGATATGCTATGCTTTTTTCATTTAATCTCCTAATTTACATTAGAGTTATCTGCCTTTACACTAATTAAGCTTCTTCAATACAAATTGTATCGGTGACTGAAACCCAAGTCATTTCCCGGATTATGCTGCTTTTACACTACTTTCACGGTGACTAAGAGTTTTCTCCCTTTATGTAACACACTACTCAAATTTTATCGTAAATTTCACTCGTTTATCTACATTATTTGATCTGTGATTTGTGTCGCAGTCAAACAGATGATGCTACATATAATTATTTTGTTTGTATCATGAGATGAACACGTGTATTAGACATGTTTCAGGTAAAGTATAATAGTTGCATGTTCTGCATGTTGTGCAAAATATGACTATATATCACAGGTAGCATGTGGGTGTATAGTCATTCCAAGGCTTTCTGAAATCGGAACATGATATATAAGTGTCCTCAAAATTATCCAGATTGATGTGGAACTTATCAACAAATATATATATATATTTATAATAACACAGAGCGTGTTGATCTACACTTTATCTATGAAACTGAAATAAGTCCTTAAATATAGGCTTTGATTATGACATTTTTTACTGACTTCTGTAAAATTGTAATAGATGTTTTGATATCATTGTAACAGTTGTCTCCCCTTATGGGATATATTACCTTTACATTGTCACTTGTGTTAAGAGTTACCAGCAAAATATATATTCAAAAAGATGCTTGACAGATTTCATAGGATGGGACTCCTTTAGAAAATAAGTACACACTAATTCAAGAGAAGGTACAAAAAAAGTTATATCAATTACTCTGCTAAAGGTATCCATAGCGAATTGTCACAAACATCCTTTATCTTTAAAGGTTACGTACAATTGTGTAGGTAGATTTATCTCCTAACTATCACGAACAGTTCATTGTTACTTTAGCACTGATTCACTGATGATACACCAAGAGGAGAGTATACCTTTGACACTGCCAGTAAGCAGTACATTAAAACCTAAAGCAAAACCTCCTTCACACAGAAAAATTCAGACTAAGACATATTCCACACAATAATCAAATCTTTCTTGTGTGATGAAATCAGTAGCTGTGAGATTAGTGCTTGACAGTGCAGAAATATTGGAGAAAATATCATTAGTACATGCCACCAGGCTCATCCTTATCCGGAATATTTAACTGGCCTTGTGTACAAACTCTCCTTCATTCCAGTGGCACATTGGCTAGTTGTGTGCAATAATCAACAACTGCTAAATGGTCTTTCGTACAGTTCATCCCTTGCTCTTGTCAATGTTATTAGTGAATTGTCAAATAAGATTTCTACTTCTCCCCTGGACGTTGTCGACAATTACTTCTCCCCTGGACCTTGTTGACAATCACTTCTCCCCTGGACCTTGTTGACAATCACTTCTCCCCTGGACCTTGTTGACAATCACTTCTCCCCTGGACCTTGTACACAATCACTTCTCCCTAGGACCATGCTGACAATCACTTCTCCCCTGGACCTTGTACACAATCACTTCTCCCCTGGACCTTGCTGACGATTACTTCTCCCCTGGACCTTGTTGACAATCACTTCTCCCCTGGACCTTGTTGACAATCACTTCTCCCCTGGACCTTGTACACAATCACTTCTCCCTAGGACCATGCTGACAATCACTTCTCCCCTGGACCTTGTACACAATCACTTCTCCCCTGGACCTTGCTGACGATTACTTCTCCCCTGGACCTTGTACACAATCACTTCTCCCCTGGACCTTGTACACAATCACTTCTCCCTAGGACCATGCTGACAATCACTTCAATCACAATGATGCTCTTGTTGTTACATTCTTCTAAACAATGACAACAGAATCAGTAGGAGTGTTAGAGGTGACACTTGTCTGGTATCAGTGAAAGGTAAAGACGACCACCTTTTATTTTGTTAAATCAAAAGAAATCATTTTATGACTGGTTTTTTTATACTTCATCTAATTTCAATCCATATTATACATTACAAAGAACCTAATCACAAAATTTAATTTTGCTACACCAACACTGACCTACACCTAGAATATGACCTTCCCACAATCCTGATGTTAAGCCCTGATGAAAGTTCACCTTGAAATGTCATACTACACAGTATTATTTAATTACCATAAAAGTTTCCAATCAGTGGTCTTTGTTTCTGTATGTTTTCTGTATAATCCAAATTCTGATAAATCATCGGATTAGTAAAACATTCAAACACATTACAAAGGTTTTATGGATACGAGTAATAAAATCCAAGACATCGTAGTTCAAGTTAACATAAAAAGATTACTCTAGAATTTTGTTTGTACAACATTTCTCAAATTATCAGATTGAGCAGAAACTTTAACAGGTAAATTACGATAATAAAAATCCAAATCAATGATTTATTATAGTTTAATTCTAAAGTAACACAGTCATAATTGTATAAAATGTCTCCATTGAACATATCAGTTTTACTTAAGGACATGGGAAAGTTGGTGCATTAGAGATTCAGTACATGTGAAGACAAATACTTATTTTAAGAAAATGTTACGCACACAAATGATGTTTCAACAGCTAGAAAGGATACAATAAAGAGTAATGGCCGGTTATAGACACATCAACAAACTAAACACAAGGATATGACGTCAAGGAGAAGTGTTGTCTTGACAACTAAGTATCAGAGGTTGATTTTACCAGTAAACATTTTGTTTTTGTCAATACGTCACTGAATGTATGAGTGAAAATGCTAACATTATTTTCTTTAACAATAAAACATAAATAAACCAGACCATGGTACTACAACATCCTGTTTCCAGAAATAGGTTTATTAGAGGTTCCTTTTTTAACAAAAGAATTCAAGACAATTAGATATATTAGTGGTGTAGCAGTTTCTCACCTCCAGAATAGATGGTAACAGTTCTTCATCAATGTCATCAGAAAAGGTGAAGGTCATAAAAGGGGGCGGGGCCTACTGAGTGTTAGACCTTGATTAGTTCAGCAAGCCATCAAAGCAAACGTTCATTAAAAATTCATTTTTAAAAAAAAGACATTTTTGAGTTTTATGTCTTCAAATGATTATTTTCAATATCTATAAATAGATTTTAAGTTATGAAGTCAATCTATTTGAAAAATACAAAACAAGCGATTTTCTTTTTTTCTTTTTTTTCTGCTAATTGTGATGTTATTCTCTTGAGACTTTTTGCATGCTAGTAATTAAATAATGAAACCAAAACTATTTGAAGTAACAAACATTATCAGGAATGGTGGTGTCAATTGTCTGCTCTTAGTACCGAATTCTCACTGGGCCAGGAATTTGTCACACGCCTCACAGTGCACCAGGTGAAGTGTGACATAGGCCATGGAGAATTGAGTATTTTATGAAACTTGCAGAACATGTGCTTGACAAAATCAATTTGTTTTGAAATCAGCCTGGTATGTCAACAGAGACAATCAGGCTTTAGGTCGGGAGAGATATTGCTTATTGAAACAACACTTTCTGGCAATTATACTATACATGTATCAATGAATACTGATACACTGAATAGGGTGATATAGAGGATGCTTTATATAGGATAACTCTATCTCACACAAAAAGGGAAAAAAACAGCTGGCACATTGTATGACACTACTCACAACAGAGTAGTATCATCAACTTTGGTAGGAATGTCATGACGCAAATTGATAACATTATCAATTTCATCTGTCATTTCCTAGGACATTGATAATGGCACAAACGAGATTCATAACTCACAGTTCATTTGAGAAATATATTAAATATAGGTCTTTTCTACATGCAGGGATATTTCAACCTAGATGTAGGAATTCGGCTGGTCATGACTTGGTAAACCTGCTGGCAAGCCAAATTCTTACCTGGGTTGAGTTATCCAGATCAACAGAACAGAACAGCGTAGGATTCTTCAAATCTCCAGGTTGGCTCTGATAAAACAGCACCAACAAGATATTGACATTAGTGTGTAGGTGTAACAAGAACTAATTTCACTGGAGTAACAGTCACATTTTGATGACATCTTCCTGGATACGTGAACAATGACATCATTTTGAAAACAGGTGCTTTAAAAATGAAGTAAAGGAAAATCATTTTATTCCATAACAAGCATTGTTTTCCAAAATTAAGGGAGAAAATACACTTTAGTTAAGGGTCTCTATATAGCAGATAAGGATTTCCCAAATAATTTGTTTGAAATAAAATTGATGCTCTTTAAAACTGCTCCCATGAGAAATGTGAAGGACTGCTGAAAGCTGAAGTCTTGTGTCAGACATGTTTTTTCTTTGATGACATTCCATAATTTAGGTCTCCCATCGGCCCTTTATCAATCCTACAATGCTGTCTGAAAAGCGGAAATCTTCACACCACTTTCTGTGTAGAGATAATCAAAATTCTCTCCATGTTACTCTTCAAACAAGCAGAAAAACAAATAAAATTAATGGCTTTCATGATGATGTTGTTTGCTGATCCGATTTAGAGATTGGATTGACAGCATATCGTTTGAATTGAACATGTGAAGTTGTGTGCAGCTAACATTTAAAGCTAATAAAACGTTGATGGTTGTGATAATATGTAGCTGGTATAACACAGACACCAAGTTTACATCAAATGTCCTTCGATATCCAAACATCATACAAAGATCAGACTTCAACAAAATATGTTGCTAAATTTAACCACAATTTCAAATTTGATTCCATCAAAAAATATAATACAGGTGTTTTAGGGAAAAATCACAACAGGTTGGGTACTTACATTTATTAACTGACTGGTTTCACTATCTTTGACGAACTCTAAATTTAAAATTTAGATATAATGTAGTGAAATGAAAATCATTTTTTTTTTCACTTTATTATTGTTTGTTTATGTTTTTGTATTACCATGACAAAGAATGAGTGTTTATTTTTTCTTCTATGCATTAATGTTCAGAAGCTAATGATTTTCTCTACAAGAACTTATAGTAACCAAGTTAGAATCAGACGAAGCATTCAACCCAGAACAGAAACGTGAAGCATCATATCAGAACAGAAACAGAGAATACAAATCCTTCAATCTCATGTTTTGGTAAAAATAACATCTTACAAGTGGGGATTCTAGGAATTAGTGATAACTCACGATTCTCTGGTTGACTTTTAGTTTTGTATATAACTTAAACAAATCAACATTTAAATCAGGATTACATCATTTTGGATTAAAAATGGTAAGACATTAAAATCCTACAAATTCTTTTTTTATAAATTCATATACATTTTACACCAATTTCTTTTTTTATTAATTTTTTGGGGAAAAAACAGCAGAGAATAATTCAAAACAAAAAACAATTGCTCAAAATTCTTGCCTCAGTTTTTTAGGAGACACCAACATACCTTTCCTAAACTAAAGCCAAACATGTAAGATTTATCAATGTTTATGACAGGAACATTCATAACACTGAGCTTATCTGCAATTTTCTGCCAAATTGAATAGACTTATAATTGCTACCGTAATAATAGTCACAGTTAGGACAGAAAACCGGCAGGAAACAAGATAAATCAATGAAAACTGAAAATGATCTCAAACTAAAGTTAAAACATTAATAAACATTCACTATATAATCGTGTACAAAGACACACTATTACAGGATTGGATCAAATTTATTGTGTTACTTGCACTACAGCTGGTGTATATGATAACTTGTCAAGATATGACGTGACTCATAGCCGGTCTAAAGCAACTCATTGACAAAAAAGTGTATCAAATCAGTGTAGTTTCCTATTAAACAATGCTATATGGAAACTACATGATTAAGTGACAACAGAAATTTGATAACAGAAAATAAAAACAAATTTCCTGATAAATGTATAAATGATGTTGAGGGCTTCATCAAAAAAAGGATTGCAGCTAAACCTGGTTAGTTATTGGCAAGTCTGATAGATCTATGAGAATATCAATTATACATTAAATTTACTTGACTTATTACTACTGACAAACCACAGAAATAATAACATGTTTCCAGTGATGGATGATATCTGAGTTAGATTCCTGGGCTTGACAGACTTTTGATGTCTCTTCAATATAAACAGTTCAATCACATACACAAGATTTCATCAAACTATTAAACACGTAAGTATTTATTGGTCCATCAATAAAATACCAATAATAAGTCTCCTACACATCCTCGGTTTTGAACAAGTGAGTTCTCTTAGCGAACACAAGAGGCCGCAACACCTCAATCCATAGAGAATTGGCCTAGGCAATATCCGGTGAAAATCCAAGGTGTATGGTTTGATGCTTACCTCCCTTGGTGGTTTGTGTTTCTCGGGAAGCAGACCAGTCAGTGCTGCTGTGATTATGTTCTTTGCTGAGGTGCTTTACCCCAATTGCTTTGGATGACAAGCCTCATGTATGTTGTTCAATGAGGTAACCACCCACTACTACAAAGGGCCCTACATAACAACCCTGGCGGCTCACGTAACGATATACTCAGCAAAGGAAACACACCTACCATTCTAATACTCTATCTATCAAAATATTTAAAGACGCAAACAGACATATAGCTTATTCTGACTCCAAGTTAGGAATTGAGTTTATTTCAGACAATTATATAGCAATATATATGGACAAACTAATCACCAGGCGTAGTCTGCCTATTAAATATAGTAATAATATGTTTTATTAATCTGAAATTAACTTATCTGAAAATTGGATCAATAATTTTGATGTTACAGTATTTAACTTTCTCACGATTAAATCTGTTCTAATTAAGCCAGTATATCCTTAGCTCCGAGTTATACACCATCCTCCTGGCAAATGGTAAAGTTCTTCATCAAAGGGTATATATATCCCAGCTGTGTCATCATAGAGACAGGAAAAGACCTCTCTACATATATTCCATTATTTCCCATAATATCAGAAATAATTGTACTATGAGCTCATCAGTGGACCTATTAAGATCTGTATCAGATCATTAACAGCTTAAATGGTTCCTACTTTGAAAAATCCCGTCTCTGATGCAGAAAATTGACCAGTTATATTAATATTTACGGTGGTCATAAGTCTTAAATGTCTGTGATTCACAAATTTCTGGGTATACTAAACTTTCTGATACATATTGAGGATCAAAAGTTTAATCAGATATACCTCAAAATATAATTTTTTTAATATAAATAATCACAAAACTACAGCTATGAAATCTGTTTTAATATAAATAATCACAAAACTACAGCTATGAAATCTGTTTTAATATAAATAATCACAAAACTACAGCTATGAAATCTGTTTTAGTATAAATAATCACAAAACTATAGCTATGAAATCTGTTTTAATATAAATAATCACAAAACTATAGATATGAAATCTAGTACCATTTTGAGACATTTTCTTGAATTTCCTTGATAAATCATGCGATGAGATATCAAGTCTTCATCAAGAAACAGAATAATTTGGCTAGCTGAATATAAAGGCTTTTTCTCATTAATTTCTGACAGATTGAGGCGACATCTTTGATGAAGTACTTCAGTCCTATATAAAAGAGTGAGTAAGAAACACCCATTACATGACCATAACTAGCTGCATTGATTGTTTCAGCTTTAAGTCATTTATCTCATTTTCTGTAATAATATCAATTGAGGGATCTTAATACATTGGGGGTCACTGTGATAGCTGCCAAATTATTCTATTATATCCCCAATGTTCCAAGCAGTAGAGGGCTAGACTAACCTTTCATTATGAAATATCAATTTGGTACGCTGTCATTATTTCCTTGATATTCGGTGCATTCATTGCCCTATAATTTCTATGTGTATTCTCTCTCTCATTCAGGAGTTTATTCATAAATAATTTTAGGACATACAAAATACAAATTTCAGCAGGATTTCCATCTGAGAGACAGGGTCTTATGTTAATTTAATTCTACTTCATTTCCGAATTTTCATAAGTTTAAATGAATATATATAAAGACAATTCATATGCTCTGATTAACAATTTGCATGATCTTATGACTATGCAACTGTTTTAAGTCTTTACTAATAATACAAAGTACACTAGGCCAACAGCTGGATTTAAAATTAGAAACAAATAACAGTCTGTGTTCATTTAAATTGAATTCTACTAGTTTGATTTCATTCATCATTGTTTTCTCACTGTTACAAGGCTTTAGAAAGTCCGACCTATTTGGCACTACAGTACACATATAACACCTCATTTCTGTGCATCGTCTCTCTGGAGCAACTAGTGGTATTTATACTCTGGTGTGATGAAACCTTTCAGAAGCATCGTTTTAGTTAATTAATCATTTTCCAAACTGTCAAAATACACAAGGATAGCTACACACAACATGTGGTCAGAATTATGCCAGTTTCCGTACATGATCAACTGATAAGAATGAAAAATTAGTTTCTCCGTACAGACTGGAGTTGCCAAGATATCTACAGAAATGCGAAGTTCAGTGGTTACAGACAGAAACTAGTCTTCTCTACAAAAAGGTTTATACTGTTTGGGGGATGCCAATGACCTTCTAGAAAATAATGAATTTAATAACAAATCCTTCATTGAAAAACAGACCCTGATATTTGGACAAGGCTCTGAAAAAAGAAATTCCAGGAATTGTTTAATTTTTCAATTTCAAACTGTTTTACAGACTCCAGCACTCTACTGAGGTCAATAATATAGGCCAAATAAAACCAGAAAATTCATTGTCAGTTGTCAGGGAAAGTGGAAAGTGATCTCCCTTTTCTTTCGTGTAGCAGACAAGTATACATTAATTGACAGAGTGATTTCTGTTCTGCTGATTCTCTGATTCAGTCAATGGAGACAGTCCAAGTTTCTGTAAGGTAATGACAAGCAAAACTGTTAACGTATGATCTGTCCAGTCTAAACAGTATTAAAGGCACCATAGCACGTGGCTATTACAGAGGTATCACTACAATTCATATCCAGGAGGAACCTTATATTTAGGCTTTATAAAGTCTTGGCACAGGTAGATTAAAGTCACAAAAAATGTGTATTTCATCAAAAAAGTCTTTATACACTCCTCTAAGTAATCTGCGATAAAAACGAAGTCTACTGATCAGAAATCAAGACGACAATCACTCATTGTTCAAATTACCCACAGGAATACAAAGATATTCAAGTGAATTTAAGAAAAAGATGTTAACCTTGGCACAAAAAGTTAAACTTATATGTGAGTTAAATCAGGACTGACAGTAGTTGATAAGTGAAGCCACCAGAGTTTTAGAGGCTGAAAAACGAAATTGGAAGACAAGATTGTACTTAAAGAAACAAGGTAAAATGCTGAGGAAACCTAAAGGAGATCAGACATAAAGTGTTTTATTGGTGACTTGCTAAGTTTCCCATTCGACCCATTCTCACCAGACAAACAGTACCCAACCAAACTCTTTCCAGAGTAACAGTAACTCATACCATCTTTTCAAGATCAACAGTATCCTGACCCAACTCTCACCAGACCAACAAATCCCTATCTCTTCCTTTCTCCCCAGATCAACAATACCCTACCCTATTCTCTCAAAACAAACAGTTACCCATTACCATCCTTTCTCTCCAGAGCAACATTACCCCACCCACCCTCTCAAGATCCACAGTACCCCACCCAACACTCTCTAGACCAATATGCATCTTCCAATTCCAATCTTCTTGAGATCAACCCTCTTCAGACCAACAGTTCCACACCCCATCATCTCAAAATCCCTAGTATCCTTCCCCATCCTCTCAAAGTCCACAGCATCCCACCCTGTTCTCCCACAATCATCATTACCTCATTCCATCCTTTTCAAATCAACGTTACCCTACCCCATCCTCCCACAATTATTAGCACCTCATTCCGTCCTCTTCAAATCAAAATTACCCTACCCCATCCTCCCACAATTATTAGCACCTCATTCCATCCTCTTCAAATCAAAATTACCCTACCCCATCCTCCCACAATCATTAGCACCTCATTCCGTCCTCTTCAAATCAAAATTACCCTACCCCATCCTCCCACGATTTTTAGCACCTCATTCCGTCCTCTTCAAATCAACATTACCCCACACTACCCTCTCAAAATCACCAGCATTGATAACCTTTTCTGATTACTAACAATTGAATTCCACATAGATTTGTATCCACCATCCTTCCAGGTCTTTTTATTCACTGTTAGCACAGCAGAGTGTGGGTGATACATTTTGTATGTGTCGGGAGGAATTGTCCTGGGACACCAGGTCGGTATAATCTGTGATCTGTCTGCTCCTCGCGTGTGGAAAGTGGTTCCAGCCCTGATAAGAGGTGACCAAAGCTTTACACAATTCTGTCCACTGTATCATCAACAATAAAGTACACTGCAGTTCTGAATATATAGGTACGTTTATTTCATAACAATATATAAAGAAGTCTATAACAAACCATTATACTCCTGCTATGCAACACTTGCCTATAGGGACCACTTTAACGATAGATCTTTAGACTTTCAAAAGATTTTTCAGCCTTTGAAAAGATGTTCTTTTCTCCTTACTGAATTATTAAATTCAAATCACAATGGCTCTTGAGAAAATAGCTGATTTTGGAATCCACATCATTCTATGAGAATCCATTGTTCTGCCTAGTGGTAATTCATTAGAATCAAATTTAAACTCTAGAAATTTCTAGAAAGTAAAACTACTGCAGTACCGTATGTACACTAAGGGTCAGTTAAGTTTGCAGAAATGGGAATTCAAATTTGAGGAACTTCTAATTTCATTATATTTATAGCTTTGTCTTCTTTATCTGAAGATGTACCTATCATTTTTTAAAAATAATATTCAAGTATTAGCTTAAGAAGAATATTTTCAGTTGAAAGTGATTTCAACCTTCAGAAAGTCAAAGTTATATCTCATATGAACATGTGATAGATATAAGTCAGTCTCTGTTTTCTAAAACCTTGTCACAGCATCAATATGTAACAGGACATACACAAGATGCTATACACAAGAATTCAAACCCTCAGCTCCCTGTATCTGACACCAAAAAAAGACAAACACCTCAAAAAATTATCTACAAATTACAGTTTCCAATGTCAATATTTTTTTTCATGAAGAATTATGTCTTCAACAGAACAAAATGAACGTTTGGGATCAGACTTTCTGCACATCTATGTAACATATCCTACCACCATTTGTAATTAAATTAGATTGGACAGTCTATCCAATAAAATCTGTAGAAATTTGTAGAAAAAACATTTTCTAAACCTGAAGATATTAAATCAGAAAGTTCAGATAAAACCAACCTGAAGGCAGATGTTTCTATAAACTGCTATAAGAATATAATTTTTGACACTGAAATCAGAAATAAATGCAAAAACTACAGAGATTTTACAACTTAAGGTCCATAACATTTCAAAGATAATCAACCAACTTCTGATATTTCACCATACACAGATCAAACTGTATGGTTGAAAGTCGATCTCAACTATCTCCCCGTAACCTGTTAACTCAGCAAATCACATATAAACTTTTGTATCTTGAAATAAAAAAAAGTTAAAAATTGTCCATTGATGATAAGTACGATAGACACCAATCTAATATACTCAAATAACCATATTACTGAGAATTTGCTTACTTGATGTATTCAAATTGACTTTTCTAATGGTAAAGAAAGACCAGATTTCTTCCATGGCTACAATGTACTAACTCTAGGAGCAATTTTGTTATCACCTCTTCATGGTTAACCCCATTAGCTGAATCTGTCACTGTGGACCTTACATAAAGTTGCCCTTTCCTTCAGTGAGAGAAGGGCAACTTTATGTAAGGTCCACAGTGACAGATTCAGCTAATGGGGTTAACCATGAAGAGGTGATAACAAAATTGCTCCTAGAGTTCGTACATTATAGCCATGGAAGAAATCTGGTCTTTCTTTACCATTAGAAAAGATACATTGCCTATATGCTTACCCCCAATCAACATTCAGCAATTCCTAGAAAGCGCTAGGTCAGATACCATAATTATATAATGTGTGGAAACATTTAATACAATTACACATTCTTTAGCAAAATACATTCCCACCAATCATGATTTCTCACCCAGAACTTAATATAATACTCACTTTGTTGATATCTTGGTCTTTGTTAATTTGATAATGCTTTAATTCAAAACGTTCAAATTAGTTTAGATAAAACTAAACAAATTAACAAAAACATCATAGATTCAATTTAGCAGGTACCTGTTTTCTGAGAATTGTTTTATATCTAACAATATTTTGATGTTTAAGAAGGATGTATGTAAATGGGGTGTAATACTGTTATGTCTGTAATGATTGAAAGCTACAAACAACAGCAATTTAACATTATAACACCATATCCCACAATTTAAATTAACCATTTAGTGTAAATTATCACTGTAACTGGACAGCTATGATTTCTAAATATTTTAGCTGATCTAAAAATTAATATCCCTTCCACAGGGTAATAAAGTATTAATCATATTACATTTTGTTCCCAAATAGGCAGGATTACAATTAAAACAAAAAACCCTAACCACTACATAATTAGACAGGCAGTCTCTCTTAAAGAAAGGCTGAAATCTCTTCATCAGGCAGTCCCTCACAAAGAAAGGTTGAAATTTCTATATCTGGACTTAAGGATTAGTGACAATTTCAAAATAGGCAAAAATCAAGTATTCTTCAAGCTATTTGATCTAAAAATAGATATTGGAAAGGGTCAAGCAGAAAGAACCTGTATCCTTAGAATTTTCTTAAACGACATGCAAATCTGCCATATATTACTCAAGTGTGCTGCTGTTAAACTGGATCATATTTCCTGATTATACAATTCAATAATGGTTTTCTATCTAGTTTGAATAAACAGCAATGTACAAGAAGATATCATTTCTGGAAGCGAATGCTATATCTAAATCTGTAACACTGAATTTATTTACTAGGATGGGTTTTGTGGTACCTTCAACTTTTACAGCAATTCTTTTCTTTACAGAGTTGTTTCCCTTGAAACGGCTTATTTTATCTATGTTATTCTGCAAAACAACTATAGTTTCTCTGAAGAAAAAAAACTTAGGTTTAACCTATACTACAGCTGTTTTTAACATTTTTCTTGGTGTATTCCCTAAGTAACAGTTATTTCATTTGTCACACGAGTTTCTCTCCCTATGAAATCCTCAGCACCAATAATAGGTTAGAGTACTACAGAAGCAATCTACTTCCAGACAGCAGATCTCAACTAAAAATAGCTCTCAATCCACTACAATGCTTTTGGTGTCAGTTTGGGTTAGATACTAGGAAAATCACCACTGCCTGAGAATGGTACAAAATTGACAAAGTAGTTAGCTTAACGTTCTAGCAATTGTTTCTCATCTTCCTAACAAGACATAATGTTTATAGTAGATTGCAATTAAACACATTTCTGCATTTAAAACAATCTTTATGGATGAAAAAGATCAAAAGATTTTAAGTGCTTTTTTGTAATTTTGAAAAAAATATATTGTACAAATGTAACATGGTTAAGTTCATTAGGAACCCCCCTGCAGTTGTTTACATATATACAGATGTATACAACCAACAGATACTAACTCTTACATAAAAGCTTCACATAATTCACTCTACAAGACAGCAAACACATTTGCATAACATAAAATAGACATCTTGAAGTGATTTTCCTTTTTCTTATACATTCCTTCAGATTTTGTGGTACAGGGTTTTTGTCTAAATGAAAACAGACCATCAAGGTGCCTCTTGTTCATGAAAGTGTATTCTATAATTTGTTAAAATTTGCAGTAACCAAAATGTTCACAATGCTTTATTCCTCCTGTTGTGGTAGAATAAATACAGAAGTTAAGGACGATTCTAGAAATTGTGAGAAAAAAAAACATACATTTGTCGCTGTATTTAACATAGGAAGGGTAATAATCCTGTCTGATTTATATCAGACAAAGTTTATGTGTGGAAAGGTAAACTGACTCTAGACAAAGGATTTATGTTTTGAAGGTACACACAATTAAAAAAACAAAGGGCAATAACTCAAAATAAAAGAGCAGGATGGTTCAACCACTCCCCATCACTAGATGTGTATAGTGTCTACAAAGAATGGTAAGAAGAATGAACAAAGTTATGTCTGGACAAGAAAAATCAAAGGGCAATAACTGTCAATAAATACAAAATACACCATACTAGTGTCTGGCTAACACTGAAAGGTATAAGTGACTGACGTAAGACAGAGTTATAGTCCAGACAAGACAAAAAAGGGTTTAAAAGGGTCATTTAAGAAAAGGTTGGAGCAATTTGTTTAGTAAACATCATTCCATCCATCTGTTAAGCTTTCAGGTCTTACTAGGAATCTCCAGCTTATGTCAATAGTTTGGCCATGACTTTGAGATTTTTTTAAGATGAAATTAATCATGTTCATTCAAATAATGCTCATCTCTTAAAAATTCTATTACAGTAGATGAGGTCATCATAAAATGTTTAGTAACAAACATGACTGAACTTGTATAGTAAGACTTTCAAACTGGAGATCTCTTATATACTTAGCATGTATCAATGAAAACGTGACAATTCTAAATCAGTGGTAATCTGAACAAACAACTCCTTGTGAAAGAAAAAACAGCATAAGCACATTGAACCATATTGATAGATAGGTCTCATGAAGGGCACATCCATACACCATAAAACCCTATATTATCTAGCACTCTTATCAAGGCTCTTAAACATCATCACAAGATATTTGTTGAGTCATGCAATACATTTCATTCTTTCCTTTTCAAATGTGTCATCCACCTCTTGGATCTGTCATCAATTATTGTGTACCTTTCAGATCTGTCATCAGTTATTGTGTACCTTTCTCATCAGTCATCAATTATTGTGTACCTTTCTGATCAGTCATCAATTATTGTGTACCGTTCAGATCTGTCATCAATTATTGTGTACCTTTCAGATCTATCATCAATTACTGTGTACCTTTCTGATCAGTCATCAATTATTGTGTACCTTTCTGATCAGTAATCAATTATTGTGTACCTTTCAGATCTGTCATCAATTATTGTGTACCTGTCTGATCAGTCATCAAAGATTGTGTACCTTTTTTATCAGTCAACAATTATTGTGTATCATTCATTACCTTAACCATTAAGTGTTACGGCATAGAAGTTTTATCAGCCATTAAGTCTATAATGGTAATTGTACTTTTCTGTAAGATTGTTACTCACAACTAACTTTATCTCATGGTAGTTATTGAGGTGGATTTCTATCAGATATCTAGCAAGGCACTCTACTCATATGATCTTTATCAAAATCCACAGTGGGGAGATCAAACAAACCAAGGACATTGACATTTATTGAAATCAGTGATGGAGTCTTACAAAAGTTATGGTACTCAAACACTGATACTAAATCGCCTTTTAAATGAAAGAACAAAATGAAAGTCATAAAAATGTGACCATGAAACCATTTATTGCCTACTGACTCATCAGAATGCATCAGGTACCGTACCTATAACAGATCCCAGGGGCATTGTTCGATCTTCATTTCTTCTTTGGATCCTTTTCCTGCTTTCTTCGTTTTATATACTCCTGATTATATGCAGTTTGAGAATTCCTCATTAGAAATAGCAATAATAACCTTCAAATATAAAGTCCAAGGTGCTTGCCTGTCAACAATTTTGCTTTTTCAGGTCAGTTCCATAATTAATGGCAAAAGTAGGAACCAGCCAGAACCCTTATATGAAATCTAAGAAAGAATTATCCATAACAAATAGTCCATCTGAAATTGTCATTTCTTTAATTTGAGAAGTCCCCAAATTAAAAAAGCACAGCTAGGGATCGAGAGGAACTTAACCATATGAAATTTGAGAAAGATCCACTCAGTTTTTTAAGATAAAAAAAAGGATCTTTTAAGGTTCCAAGTGAAATGAACGCCAAGTTACAACCAAGGTTCCAAGTGAAATGAATGCCCAGTTACAACCAAGGTTCCCAGTGAAATGAACGCCCAATTACAACTAAGGTTCCTAGTGAAATGAACTCCCAATTACAACCAAGGTTCCAAGTGAAATGAATGTTTAATTACAACCAGTAATGAATTAAAAAACCCATCAAAATCAAATATGTGATCACAGGCAGTTAGGCCGAATGAGAAACCCCACACAAATCTAATATGTGATCACAGGCAATTAGTCCAAGTGAGAAACCCCAACAACCTGATCACAGACAGTTATTCAGAGTAAATCCAAACCCATCCAATTTGAGAATCTGATTACAGCCACTTATTGTAAACCAACTTTATTTCACATGTTTTGTGTTTTTATCAAAACAACAAGTTTGCTACAATTTGCCTTTGAGAAATCTGAAAGAAAGTTGGTTTGCATTACTCCGAGTGAATCACAAACCAATCCAAATCAAAAACCCGATTTGCAGCCAGTTATATTCTTAGAAATCAAGAATCCTTCTACAACCAATTATTTTCAGCGAATTAAAAAGCTGATTTATTTAAGATTTATTTCAGTGAATCGAAAAAAAAACCTATTCTCAACCTATTATTCTGAACGATTTGAAAAACCAAAAAGCAATGTAATTCACACATATATTGTTGGGACACAAAGGGTTGAGAATCAATGCTCAGACACTCAAACTGATATATTTACAGAGGCAAAATCACAAAAGAATGTGCAGAAAAGATAAGTGTGTTTATCCATCAGCGAGAAATTGCAGGAACCCAGACATTCCTTAAAGCTAAAACTCTTACATTTCAAGGTACTTGGCACTTAACTTCAACAGATGACTCTAGACTTATTCTAACAGTCTGGGTTTGTCTCGACAGGTGAAAACAGCCTTTCAGGTGAGAATAATCAATCGTTAGCAGGCATTAATTTACCTGGGGCAGGAGAAGGCAAAGGAGAGGAAAGAAAGAGGTAGAAAGATGAGAGGTTAGGCAGGAAAACAGAAATAGAATAAACAATATTTCCAGCTGTTGCGACAGAAATCTTTTCTCAAAACTCCATAAATCTTTTTTTACCAGGTATATAACTGTCAATCCTACACTGCTACTTTCAGGAAAAGAAATAGGTAAATAGAGTATGGTAATTTATTTCATTTAACAACATAATAAATATCAAAACCAATTATAAATACTTGATTATTTTTCATCCTCCATCAACAGAATATTTAAATCAAGGCTAAGACATATTTTATCATCAAGAATTCTATAGTTTTAGCAACAAAAATCAGCATCGCTTGTCATGTGCTTTATCAAAGGAATCTTCCTTCAGGCAAAGAAATACCAAAAGTTGATAAAGATGCAAGATAGATGCAAAACCTGGCATGTAAATCTTTCAAATACTTCACTGATTCACATGTTTTTGATTACTTCGTTTGCCCAATAGCCATTACATGAGCAGGAGATGAAAACGTTATCATCCCTATACACCAACAATCATTGCCAAGGGGAGGTAACTCTTTGGTGATCGGCCAACAGGTATGCAGGAATTCAGAGTGTTAAGTGAAGTCACTCATAAATGAACATACAACCTTGCCTTAGTTGCTGAGAAAGTAAACAAAAGTACATAACAGCAATTATGTATCATATATAAACGGCAGTTTCCAAAGATAAGATTTGCTCACAGTCTCTAATTATTCATTGTTCAAACATTTTGGAATTGATATTTTTTATGAGGCCATGTGGTTTGCCATGCATTTTTCTAATGTATTTTTTTTCTCCATCTGACTTATGTACAATTAAAATTCATGAATAAAGTGAATTTTGTCAACAATTATTGTTGTGATTAAATCCTAATTAACAATCAATTAATCTTGAAATAAAAAAAACAAAAAATTAATTCAAATGTAAATCTGAGCCTAACATAGCTTAATAAACAGTTAGACTGTAACAAGTGTAGGCAAAATTTACCAAACACAATGTGGTGTATTCAAACCTCACTTATATCACAACAAATCAATGGATACTGATGCAGATATGATTTAAGTTCAAGTAGGTGTATGGATGGGTAGAATAAACATTAAAACAGGATTCCAGATAAGGACAAGGCAGTTCTCGTGCTAGGTATATTTGTTACCGAGATGTACATCAATTCTTTTAAATGTTTTTTTTATGAAACAGAAATCAATGCCATACTGTGAGAAACAAAGACATAATGTACATTGAGATTCTGCACATTCATCAAAGTTAATTGCACATACTGAGTTCTGTTATATTCATTTTTGCTGTTATTGCTAAAAAATGAAATTGAAAAAATTGTGTTACCCTTGTGTACTACATAAATCATATACAATAACCATAGATATCAACGAAGACACATCAAGTTTAGTAACAGAGTTATTTCATCTCTAATGGCTCTATTACACCACCACTACAACATCACATAAACTCTTATTTTCTGATGTTACAAGCGTGACCAATAAATGATTTCATGGCAAAAAGAAATCCACAGAGAAAGATATATTTGTCTGATAACAGTTCCGTCCTGGTATCATAACATTCTTCAAGTGTTAGATAACGGTAAATTTCATTAAATGGCTCCCTGATCTCTTCAATATCTATTATAACAAATTTATAGATTTACCAACACTTTTCATTATAATCATTATAAAAATCAGAGACGCTCTACTATAATAACCAATTGTGATATGTTAAACATAATAAGGTTGCATGGTCTAATGAGAATACCTCCAGTGATTAAAAAAATCTAAATGACAAAATGTAAATAAAAATGGACAATATGATTTCCACAAGAATGTTTACAACACCCAGATGAAACCATAGCTGGAGAAAATAATCGGAGACAACAAAAGACGAACCATCAAATTTATACTGTAATGTTTACATATATTGAAGAAACTTTCCTCTCCGGGACTAAGTAAGATAAAATAACATAAATCAAATGCATAAAAATATTCTGAAAATCTAAAGCGTAAATAAGGAAATATACAAAGCATAAATGAGAATAAATATCTTCCTTTGTAAAATAGAAGCTCATTACCTATAAAGTATTCTCTCCCTACAGCAATTGTCGCCAATAAATAATGGAATTAATCTTTACCTAAGGTAATCAAACTAAAGTATTTTTGTTCATAATGTCTTATATTACCCGATACAAACATTATAATGATCTTATACAGGTAGTATGAATGTAGAACAGTTAGAATATAAAGGGTCGTAACTCTTTCTGTACCTAAGAAACAACATGGATAACATCATTCTTTCTGTGACAGGAGTGATAATTTCTTGCACATGATACAAACTTCATTATTTATGTTGCCATAGCTACAATCTATCTTCTTTTTTCTAATTTTATAACTTAGAATGTAAAATATGCCGCACTTTTAAAAAGAAAGAAATATATACACAAAGAGAAATGTGTACTTCTGTTACATGAATATTTCCTCAGGTGACCACTTTAAAGATATTAAAATCCATTTAGCAAATTTAAACCTTATAAGGATACAACCAATATAGAAACAGAGATGTGAACCCTTATTTTCACAGTACATAAGTACCTACTAATGTTTAAAGCCTGTAGAGCAAAAGTCACCATCCTCAACACATTTTATCAAATCATCTCCATGTTTTAAATTTCAAATTTTTTTAAATTTGTTAATTAGGGGGAAGGTTCTTCAACAAAAAGAATAGAATAACTCTGTTACCTAGAATGTATAAAGATTAAAATATCCTTGTTAAGGAAATTAGAAAATAAGTAACATATATGCTTGTACTTACTAAAGCTATCATATGAAAATGTCAGCAAGAGTTAATTCCCATTGACCATATTTAGTAAAATTTCAATCAACAAGTTTAAAGTACAAGTAGATAACACAATTACTTGTAATATGGTACCTAATATTTTGGCATCATTTCAAGCAAAAAACTCGGAATACTCATGTTTAAAGTAATGAATTACCTATCAACATCATTAAATTTTATTTCTTTAAGAATACAAAACTTAAAAGTAATTCTTATACGACCTAATCTCTCTCCCTAAGGGAAGTCCTTTGAGAGGATCAGGGATGAGACCGGTGGAAAAATGGACAGTTGTAAGGACTAATTAGTTCCCCAGTCTCTGTTTACTATGTAGCCTAGCAGGTTAAAAAATGATACAACAGAATGGAGAGGAAAAAATGCTGACACATAATGTATCTACAAGAAACCAGGCTATATCATCAGTTTGATGTAACATAATGGGTCTGACACAGGTCATCCTATGTAACTGAAGGGAGGACCCAGGTTATCCCATGGCAGGTGACCTCATCCCACTTTATATACAACAGGGAATCACCAACAGCGCCTGAATATTAAAAAAGGACACTAAAATATTTAAACTTTCCAAAATTTTAATCAATGAATACATATTCTGAATATCCCTTCAATTCATTTTTGAAAATTATCAGAAAAGGAACTATCACCAACTTGATAATATTCTGCAGCATCATAGGTTAAAGGGAAGCAACTCCAATTTCTCTAATGGCAGAGACCACATCTTACACTGTCTTGGTGTTACTATATAGGCCAATCAAACGGAAATGAGATGATCTTCTCACAATTTTAGCCTTTCATCATTGTAAAGCAAACCCCAAGAAGAAAAACAACAGCACAAACAGTGAAAATTAAAAATAGATTGTGAAAGAATCCTGTTTGGTAATTTGTTCCACTAACTGATAAGAACATTTATATATGGATTTTTTTTTATTCTTGAAGCAAATATATCCTAAGATTCAGTTGGTTGTAATATGGTAAATACATATTTAACCTAGAAGTGAGTAACTATGTTTTATCATCCCTGGATGACTTCATATATAATTATGACAAAATACATATCTGTACAGCATGGTCAGTACAACAATCAAAAATCAATATTGATATTATTCAAGTACAGTTCTGAGTGGATCGAATGAGTCTTCTGTAAAGATATCGTGTACTGCTGTCTAATTAAATAAGAATGCTGGAGGTACATTTATGTGGTAATATGGAACCTGTCCTATCAACAGACTCTTCAATATTGGGTTAGAAACTCCTCCCCTACTCCTCCAGTCCTTATTTACACAACAAAATACCTGCAGTCTTATCTAAACAAAATTGAATGTGAATATCTCTCATCCGTTTTTATCTAAATTAATTTTCCAGATGGATGACGATAATACACACATGAAGACATTTGGTTGTGTAGCGACCAGTGACAGTGAGGCTACACCTGAGTATACCTGAGGGGCTGTACACCTGACACCCTGTTACCTATATGTTGAATACCAGGTCCTTGCCTCACATGTTTTGTAAGTAAACACTACTCACTTGCCTGGCTGAGCCCAATGCCAGTACTTTCCATCAAGGTGTCACATCAAAGTTTCAAATTCACCATGGTACCTTGTATAAATTTCATCCTCCTCGGTGAAAAAAGATCTAATTTTTGTAGGCCGTATCTCAACCTTTGATTGTATCCATACAATATGTACCTCATGTTACTCGTTACTTTAATCTAGATTATTGATTCCCAATTTTTATGATAACTGAATCAATCTTCCCATTCTTAGTAATCTTGAATTTGTTATGAGAAAATAGTGATGGTAACTTAAATAAGGATTGACTTCAAAATTAGTTTTTCTTATCATAGACCAATAAAAACTTCCTTTTTTTTTGCATTTTGCATCAAGATTTTCAAAATATTTAATCAGTAAATCAATCATGCTTTTGTAAACTCTATAGCATGACACTTTCCTTGATGAAATCATCACACAGCTCTATCACTGATCACGTTTTTCTGCAATGTCCTACATGTGTTCCTTTAGACAATGGAATTTCGATCATTTTGTCAAATAACAATTTAAGAGATACAAAAACAGTGTAATTCATCACACTGATAACAAGCAGGTACTGATGACAGCAAATATGACAGAAATGCTTTTATACTGTAAGTGCACTCTCTATTAGTGCAGAAGTCAGACACCTCCTACTGAAAGTCAAACTTTTTTAGATTTTTTTTTCTAACATGGAATATTTTCAGTACTTCTGAAGCGAAATTTACTTAATCAGTATAATTTCTTTTTCTGACACAAAAAATTGAATTGGAAGACACTGTAGATACTGAAGAACACCTACCTGAATTGCACCTTTTTCTTTTTTTCTTGCGATGTTGGATTCTCTCCCCTTGACAGAACAATGTTACAGACAGCAGGAGGAGAATGGCTGTTATGAGCCCTCCTGTAACCCCTGGTAACTGTGTACAGCTGGAGGTGGAGCCCTGCAGACCACCAATAATACACTTTAAGTTATCTAACAATAAAACAACAAGATTGTTTTCATTTTAAAGCTGATATGTTATAGAAGTCTATACATCACTCGATTAAAGCGAAATGATATCGTGACTTTCCAGCAAAATGATACGATATTTGATACTAACGGCTTAAACACATGTAACATTCAATTTTAAACAGGATTTAATCCATCCTAAAGTTCCTATACACCTGTCCAGCTAGGCACACCTTTTATTCTACTGTCATCTTAAACTTACACGTATAGATAAATCAATGACTTGTAACTAGTCACAGTGGACTAATGACTGAACTTAAGCTTTAACATCATACATACATGTTTATCTCATCCACGTATGTAATAACATTCCTTATCTATATCCAAACAACATGTAAGATATTCCTACTCTAAATCACACACAAAACACATTTATAACAGGTTACCAAGGAAAACTCGTGGGCTATCCTAAAAGTGAAGACCATATTTTCCATGGTTTTATTATGGAAAACCTTAACACTGAGATTATAAACTAATTTATAGTGGACTAATGTTGGATGGCCTTGACCCTGAAATCATAAAAAAGATTTGCAGTACACTGATTATAAATGACCTTGACCTGAGATAATAAAAAGATTTGCAGTGGACTAATATTGGATGACCTTGACATTGAGATTATCGTGACAAATGAAAATTATCTCTTGTTTTGTACCACATGTTCTTACCACTTGTAACATGATGTGTTGTGTTTGACCGATTTCCTTGACGACTTGAGACATTTTCACATCTGGCTCAGCTGACCTGAAGTAGGGCGAATATGAAATCAACTCAAACTGGACATGGTCTCCTGGCCACTCCTCGACATGGAACTCCACCTGGTGGATAAAATGATGATAATTATTAACTTTTGCAGGCTTTCATTTGAACATCAATCTCTACTCTTTATACATGACAGGTAGAAGTTCCAACGTCCTGTAATCCTTAGTAAGTTCCTTAAGTCTCAGTCTGATTCTTTCAGGATTCAGAAAAGATGTACTATTGACCTCAATTCTTTTTGGAAGATAAACAAGATATTATAAGCCATCATCAATTGAAAATACCTAGAGTAAAAATTCATGTTCAAATATTTTATAGGTCACTTTGACATTTATATGTAATATGGATAAATCTAGATAGAAAACCATATGATAAAAGTTATAGATCAGTAGTCTTTTGGTGACACTAAGAACATAAAGAACACTTATTTGAAGGCCATGTTTATAATTCAGTCCGGTTTTTGATGACAGAACAAAACGTTACAGGTCCATGTTCTTAGTAGTTTTACAAAAACAACAGGAACATGGAGCACAAAGACACCCAGAGAGAATTCTCTATATCAGTATGATCCACATCTGTTGAGTACAAAATGTCACTGTGACAGAGCAAGAATTTAATGATGCATAATTGTGTCAATTAAAAACATTATAAAATGCTTGAGATTCCACCATATCATCCACAGATAGCAAAAAAATAAATTTAAAATAACATCTATCCTACATCTGTGTTTCACCGGCTGTGGCTATTACATCCATCTGGTAATGACCTAGTTGTGTCTCAGAGTGTCTCGACACTGTTATTTCTGTAATATTAGATGTAACTTTTAATTCAAAAGATATTTTTTATTGCTTTGAATATATGATAGATGTGTCCATTTTAATTAAATTCTTTATTGCTATGTATTTATAATAAATGTCTGTAACATCATAGAAATTGAGAGTAAAACTTTTTGGGATGAAACTTTGTGAGATATGACCAAGCACACATGATATTAATTTAATGCAAATTTATGAACTGTGTGTTGTACTCTAATCAACTCTTACATGATGTTGGATGTCTCTGTTCAGGGATGAGTTCCCTTAATCACCATTTAAAGTGTGACAATCCAAATATGAACAGACCAAATCACCATAACAGCACTCTCTATTTCTTCCATATTAATAGTACCAGACAGACTTTTACTTAGGTCAGTGACATGCACAAATACCTAAACAGCACTTAATTGGTTAAACTTGAAAGCATTCTATGATCTGTAGCAAAGTTATGTACATATCATTTAACTATTTTTTCAATTCACTTTGAGAATTTGATGCACATCTTTAAGTGCATTGATAATTAGCCTCTCTATCTGTATAGAGAGACCAACCATTCTGCCACTAAAGCAGAACCTTTATTAAGAGACCACCTTTCTGTCAATACAGTCAAAAGTTTCTAAACACTAAAACAGAACCTTTCTTAAGAGACCACTTTCTGTCACTACAGTAGAACCTTTCTAAACAGACCACCTTTTTGTCACTAAAACAGAACCTTTCTTAAAAGACCACTTTCTGTCACTACAGTAGAACCTTTCTAAACAGACCACCTTTTTGTCACTAAAACAGAACCTTTTTAGACCACTTTCTGTCACTACAGTAGAAGCTTTCTTAAGAGACCACATTCTGTCACTACAGTAGAACCTTTCTAAACAGACCACCTTTTTGTCACTAAAACAGAACCTTTCTTAAAAGACCACTTTCTGTCACTACAGTAGAAGCTTTCTTAAGAGACCACTTTTCTGTAACTTTAGTAAAATCTTTAGAAACTTTTCCTTCAATCATTGTAATACAGTCAACCTCGAAAGACCACCTTGTTGTCAATAAAGTAGGACCTGTCAGGAGAAACCTATCCATCTGTCACTACAGTATTACCTGTTCTAAGAGACCATTTTTCTGCCATTACAATAGAACATACCTTAAGAGACCACCTTTTTGCAAATAAAGTAAAACCTGTCTTGAGAGACCACCCCTTATGTCCCTACATCAGAACCTGTCGGGAAAGACTGTTCCTTTCGTTTCTATAATCCAAAACAATTCCTCTGTATTTCTTGCAGGTTCATTGCATGTGATTCCCTAAATTATTATCATTTTTTTTAAAATGCTATCAGATGTATCATTCAAACAGAAAGTAACACGTACTAATGTTAAATGACAGTAGTTATAAGATAACCATATGAAAAATTGACCTGAAAGCTACTTATGATGCGTATGGATTTATTTACAGCTGACTAAACAGGAAAACTCGGTAATAAACTTGAAAATTAAATAGCAATAAAAACTACTAAACATCTAACTTTATAGAAGAGCACTAACGCAACCAGTAAAAGATTTATGCGTGACGTTTCAATGACAACCAGTGTGAAGCGTAATAGCACTCAGGTATGAAGTGTACAAGATGGCAGAGAATTGACACAACTTTTTCAGCTGCATTACAATCTTGTGTACCCTAGGGAGAAAACAGTGTGTGTGACAAGATGTCAAAGAGATTAAAAATGTACAAACAGCAATTACAATGTACTGTAGTCAACACATGTTGTCATGGAAACGGCACACTCTAATCTGCTACCACTTCTGTTTTTCTATTCTTATGATATTACCAACTAGAAGAAAATTGTATTACTATGCTTACAATAAAAAGACAATAGCACTGTAACAGTGTAATAGAGGTTTTGACAGATGCTGTCACTTAAAATGAGATTATTTTAATCATTGTTACCATCTGATGCAAAATTACAGTGCTTCTATAAAAACTTGTCATAAAAGACAACTCCTACAAGTATAAACAAATACTGATATAACATAAATACTTTCTTTAAAGAAGGGTCTTTTACATTTTCAAATTTTGTCAAAATTATGTAAACCATATATGTATTGGCCTTTACATATAATGAGTTACCTCCCTTGATAGATTTCCCAGTATGTACCAATTACATTTCAGTGATATATGCATAATGATAACGAAAGTAGTTATCTGTCAATGTATCAAATATTACATAGCAACTACTTTAGTGGAAAAAGAAATAATTTCAATTTGATTGAACATGTTTAATCCGATTTATCAAAATGATGGAGGTAATTACCTAACATCATGGCAAACGTAGTCTCTATCTTGTCAACAATACAGGTAGTATACCAACCCAGGTGAATTATGTGTGTTAATAAACTGTGAAGGTCATTTAAAGGTCACAGTTGTTGTGAATGACAGTGATATATAAGAAAGCTGGCTTTGTGTATCTAAATAAATCAGTTCTGGGGCAACTTTTGAAAAAGATTAAAACCCAACCTTACAGGTTAACACAAACCTTACCAAACAAACAGAGCGATCATAAGTCCAGCATTGTGTGTCAAATGCCTTGTGTCCATGATCTTCTACAGAATAGCAAATCTTCTAATGGTATACATTCAATTTGTCTTTATGGACATAAGCTTTGTATAAGGACATACTCTAGTATTAGGTATACCCTCCCCACAACTCCTGTTAAGTTAAACAACCCATCCCCTGTTAAGTAAAAAAAGAATAATCACACTGTCTACCTGAAGGTCCATATCAAGGATAATACCATCTGACCCATGTCCATACTCTACCCCTCATCAGAACACTACCCTACCCTTTGTCAGGATCCTACTCTTCCCCTCATCATAACACTACTCTACCTTCTGTCAGGACCCCACTCTACCCCTCATCAGAACACTACCCTACTCTACCCCTCATCAGAACACTACCCTACTCTCTGTCAGGACCCTACTCTACCCCTCATCAGAACACTACCCTACCCTTTGTCAGGATCCTACTCTTCCCCTCATCATAACACTACTCTACCTTCTGTCAGGACCCCACTCTACCCCTCATCAGAACACTACCCTACTCTACCCCTCATCAGAACACTACCCTACTCTCTGTCAGGACCCTACTCTACCCCTCATCAGAACACTACCCTACCCTGTGTCAGGACCCTACTCTACCCCTCATCAGAACACTACCCTACCCTGTGTCAGGACCCTACTCTACCCCTCATCAGAACACTACCCTACCCTTTGTCAGGATCCTACTCTTCCCCTCATCATAACACTACTCTACCTTCTGTCAGGACCCCACTCTACCCCTCATCAGAACACTACCCTACTCTACCCCTCATCAGAACACTACCCTACTCTCTGTCAGGACCCTACTCTACCCCTCATCAGAACACTACCCTACTCTCTGTCAGGACCCTACTCTACCCTTCATCAGAACACTACCCTACCCTCTGTCAGGACCCCACTCTACCCCTCATCAGAACACTACCCTACTCTCTGTCAGGACCCTACTCTACCCCTCATCACAACACTACCCTACCCTCTGTCAGGACCCCACTCTACCCCTCATCACAACACTACCCTACCTTCTGTCAGGACCCTACTCTACCCCTCATCAGAACACTACCCTACTCTCTGTCAGGACCCTACTCTACCCCTCATCAGAACACTACCCTACTCTCTGTCAGGACCCTACTCTACCCCTCATCAGAACACTACCCTACTCTACCCCTCATCAGAACACTACCCTACTCTCTGTCAGGACCCTACTCTACCCCTCATCAGAACACTACCCTACTCTCTGTCAGGACCCTACTCTACCCCTCATCAGAACACTGCCATACCCACTGTCAGGACCCTACTCTACCCCTTATCACAACACTACCCTACCTTCTGTCAGGACCCTACTCTACCCCTCATCAGAACACTACCCTACTCTCTGTCAGGACCCTACTCTACCCCTCATCACAACACTACCCTACTCTCTGTCAGGACCCTACTCTACCCCTCATCAGAACACTACCCTACTCTCTGTCAGGACCCTACTCTACCCCTCATCAGAACACTACCCTACTCTCTGTCAGGACCCTACTCTACCCCTCATCAGAACACTACCCTACTCTCTGTCAGGACCCTACTCTACCCCTCATCAGAACACTACCCTACTCTCTGTCAGGACCCTACTCTACCCCTCATCAGAACACTACCCTACCCTGTGTCAGGACCCTACTCTACCCCTCATCAGAACACTACCCTACCCTGTGTCAGGACCCTACTCTACCCCTCATCACAACACTACCCTACTCTCTGTCAGGACCCTACTCTACCCCTCATCAGAACACTACCCTACTCTCTGTCAGGACCCTACTCTACCCCTCATCAGAACACTACCCTACTCTCTGTCAGGACCCTACTCTACCCCTCATCAGAACACTGCCATACCCACTGTCAGGACCCTACTCTACCCCTTATCACAACACTACCCTACCTTCTGTCAGGACCCTACTCTACCCCTCATCAGAACACTACCCTACTCTCTGTCAGGACCCTACTCTACCCCTCATCACAACACTACCCTACTCTCTGTCAGGACCCTACTCTACCCCTTATCAGAACACTGCCATACCCACTGTCAGGACCCTACTCTACCCCTCATCAGAACACTACCCTACTCTCTGTCAGGACCCTACTCTACCCCTCATCAGAACACTACCCTACTCTCTGTCAGGACCCTATTCTACCCCTCATCAGAACACTACCCTACTCTCTGTCAGGACCCTACTCTGCCCCTCATCAGAACACTACCCTACTCTCTGTCAGGACCCTACTCTACCCCTCATCAGAACACTACCCTACTCTCTGTCAGGACCCTACTCTACCCCTCATCAGAACACTGCCATACCCACTGTCAGGACCCTACTCTATCCCTCATCACAACACTACCCTACTCTCTGTCAGGACCCTACTCTACCCCTCATCAGAACACTACCCTACTCTCTGTCAGGACCCTACTCTACCCCTCATCACAACACTACCCTACCCTCTGTAAGGACCCTACTCTACCCCTCATCACAACACTAATCTACCCCTGTCAGGATCATACTCTACCTTTTGTCACGACCATACCCAACCACTCATCTAAACCATACCCTACCCCTAAAAGGACTATCCCCTAACCCTTATGAGGAATATACCTTACAACATGGCAAAAACTAGTATTGAATGCATGTACTTGATTCTGCTTACAAATAGGTGAACCAATTGATGTACAGTTGACTTACAGATTGAGAAATAGACAAACAACCTGATTCCTGAATACCATTACTTTCTTTGTACTATACTTTCATTTGTCTATAGGATACCTTCGGAAGATCACCAGAATTGCCATAGGTACAGCTCTTTATGTCATCACTAAATGCTTTCCTTTCAAAGGTGATAAATAAGTTATCTATCAGAATCAAATGCGGTTGTAACCAAAGTATTGTGATATCAACAATTTATTAAATGTCAACAAGTAGGCCTCAGACCATTCCATCACGCTGAGCCTTAAGTAGCTAATAAACCCTACTTATGCCAACTTATATATAAGCACAAAACACACATATATAATAATCTGTCTTCCAGGTAGGCCTTAGGTATTAAAATATGATTATATGACCACGCCACACGACCAATTTAAGTACAGAGTCTCCTCATTGAAAGTTAAAACCACTATGGGGTAAAGTTATAGTGTCTCGAAATGGCTAGTCAACTTTTCGGTAAAAGTACTAGAACCTGACATAAGTCCATGACATGTGACAATTAGATCAGCGTCATTAACTATACTTCACAAATGACGGTTTAAATATGATCCACATATTTTTATTTTCGTAAGAGATTGTTTACCTGGTGTTCGTGTTAATTTGGTGCGGATCCTATAATTTTTCATCATATATCACTTTAATCAATGACAAAGTTTACAGGTTTCATTATAAGAAATTGGTTTTTAATTTAATATCAAGACCCCCTATCATTTGATATCTTTCAGGCAGAACCACACGAGGATCTAATACGAAATCATATTTCTTATTATAGAAAAGTAAATAGCTATGAAATGATTGAATAAAATACCATGAAGAACACAAAAGCTTCATTGAAACAGATAATGATAATATGCCTATTATATATGTTAAACATCCGTAAGAGGCACATATACTTTTGTATGGTGAGCTTGTTGATCAGAATATCTATAGTGGTATGTAATTAACATGCTGTACCTGTAATTGACCTCCAATTAGTGTACAATATATACAGGTGTGCAAGTATTCTTAAAGTCCTAAAGCATTTTATGATAGCATACATCAAACTACTGATCAGTTCTATAAGTTTTCTACATCAAATTTATCTTCATAGCCTAAATTAATATAAAATGTGTATTTAATTGAATTAAATTAGGCAAATCGTTTAATGATAAAAAGTGTCCAGGTAAGCAGTACAGGTAAAGTACACACCTGAATAAGAAATAAGAGATATTGACTGTGATTAACATCAATTCACTACCCATCAATGTCACAAATGCTGGAGAGGAAATCTATTGGCACACCTGATGTGTACGACAGCCTGTACGATACACAATATTTCACATTTGTGGTGTTTTCGACATGTACTGCTATACAACGTATCCTGTATTGCCTCAAGGAAAATCACGATCAAAAACCCATACAGCTCAATATATGCCAATACTGACAGACAAAACATGTCACTGCTCAATGTTCATCTCCAAATCACTGTTGCTGTTAATTCTATACCTTGTTAATACAGAACAGGCGAGCTGGAGTATTATTAAGTATTCTCTGTAACAGGAAGATATCTAACCAACTTCTGATATACAGGTGTCATTAAGGAGATGTTTCATTTAAAAGTACAACCAATATATATAACAATAAATAATAGTTTTTAATTCAAATTTAACCATACAGGATAAGAAGATTTGATTTATGTTGGTTACAATACATTTTTTTATTCAATTTAATTTTTAAAAGATCTAGGTTTTGATATTTTTTTTTATACGATGACATGCAAAATGTTAACAACCAAAACTAGCCTAGATGTGCCAAATCACGCTGTCATAAATATTACCAAATCGAAGTGATGGTATCAACAATATGAACAATATTAATCAGGATTACTTAGGTCTCAGATAATGAACCTCAGGTGTGATTTAAACTGAAGCTCTGTATGAGATAATGTTTTAAGACGAAGACTGCCTCTGATTCCAGCGATAATGCAGCCTAATTATAACAGCCGTGACTGCTAACATACACTGCCAACAGTTGTCCAGGGGTAAATATAAATTCCACGTATTCAACCTATCAACATTGATAATCCATTTATAGCACTGTATACAAACACATCTGATTAAACATTAAGATTTAAATTCATGGCGTCAATGAACTTACGCACAATGATGATCATTTCAACAATACGTTTACGTAAACGGTGATCGTGATGATATCTTAGATTAACGGAGAACTCACAACGTGCTTGAATTATGAGCTGCCTTTTTTTGTTTTAAGTCATTTACTTGTCATAAGATCTTGACAAAATAAAGTATCTGGAACAAGGCATGAATCGTAGGGGGTCTGTTTGTTTATACCAATTAACAAAGTCTACAGGAAGTTATTGACTTTGTCTACACACAAACACTGACACTAATGTAGAATTCATAAAAATATATTAAACAGGAAGGTTTATGAAAACTTTATATCAAAACTGTTAAGGTAAGATTCCTGTTGCTGCTTACTACAGGTAGTGGCTTATAGGGAGAACTTTCCTTCTGCTAAGTCAATTAAGTACAATATCTAATGAGTTACGAGTTAGCCGTGTGGAGTTCAATCCCTAGAGATCGAGACATCGAGAGAAAAAAAAGTCAGAAACATATGATATCAAATTTTGTCTGCTTCTACCTATCACAGAGTGGAATTTCAAAAGGTCATTTCTTACCATGAGGATCAAATTTGATACGCCAATTTACCGAACATGCACTGCACATTCTTTATCAGATCAATGTATCCATCACCATAAATAAATATGTTTTAAGTGACCCTAACAAAAGTAAAATGTATACTAACACATAATCTGTATTTACCAAGCAATGCCACTCTTAAAATTTATAAAGTTACATCAAAATTTACAATCACTTAAAAAGCTTTATAGTGCTTTCAAATGTCTGAAACCACTTCAGAAATCAGAAATGTCTACTTCATCCTGATTTTGTAGAATGTCTGATCCCCTGCTGTATAACGCTGAGTCATAGTAACAGAATTCTATGTGACAATTTGTGATTTTTTTTTTTTATTCTTTCTCGAGGATCTTGACACCTAATCAAGTACAGATAAGGAATGTTAGCTGCAACATTATTCAGGTCTTTCAGAGACAAAATGTCAAAATTTTATCAGGGGAGCGATTCACACAGGCAAAATCATATCAGGGGAACAACTTACACCTGCAAAGTTGTACTGGGAGTGATTTACACAAGTAAATTGTGTAAGAAGCGTGATTTACATGTACCAAAGTCTGAATCCTTTCGTTAAACAGTATAGATAGGGACAAATTTGTTCTAATTGGAAAAAAAACACCAGTAGTTCTGAGAAAGTTACATATGACAAAGATTGAAAATTTTCATATTAACAGTTTCCTACACTGTTTAAATCTTGTCAAATTGTAAACAGGACACGAAATATGGTACTCAGAAGAGAAATAGTTCTGTGATGGACACAAATGTCAAATTCTCTTTTCCTCAAATATTCAGAAATATCGAATCTTCAAACGTAACCACTATTTAGTTAGCTCGCACAAAAAGTTTGAATTCTAAAGACTTGGAGTTAGGTTTACAGTAAATATATAGCTGAAGGTGAGATAAGTGGTACATGTATGTATAAAATATCTATTATTACTACAATCCTGTCCGCTCCTGCTGAAAATCCAAAGAATACCCTAAACGTTCTCAGGACTTGATCATTTCAAGTTTTTTCACAAAGCTACAGTATGGCTATTTACCACACATTTATACAAGGTGTCGCATTCAGCCTTCAAAAAGGTTTTATTTATTTTGCAAAAACTATGTTTAAAAAAGAACAGTTTATCACAAACAGAAATACAGAGGTTAAAAGTGCTTCCTTCGCCACACAATTCAAAGTCAGAATATGTTGCACACAAGTGTATTGAATATTCACGACTGCTTTGATATTGCAGAACCCTGACCACTAAATATTGGATAATTGAATGATAACACTGCAAAACTGTGAAATGACAAAAAAACAGTTCTCAAAATTTTGCAGAAATGTGATTTTGACTATACTGTGTGTCATCAAATCCTACATGTATACATGAATAGTGATGAAAATAGAGCCTTGGGGAAAAGCTTACAGAAATAAGAGAAAATGTACATTTTTCAAATAATGGATTGAATTTTCTCACCATGTAAAGTTAAAAAACTAATATTTCACATAATCCAAAAATTTCATACTTCAAGTCAAGTGTTAACAGATATCCATAAATGATGATAACAAACCTTTGACCAAACAGGTCGCCCCAAAATTTACCTCTCTGAACCAATACATCTACAGTTGTTCTGTTGTGTGCTTTGTTCTCATTTGGAAGCATGGCATAACCTTCTTGGATTGACAGGTGTTATCAATGAAGCAGAAGACACTTTCTCTTCTGAAACACCTGGTCTTATAATCCTTGTACTTTTCCAGGAGTCTCTGTGTAAATCCTTTTTTTTGTTCGTATTTTGCCCTAGTTTTTATTGAATTAAAGTTTGGATTATGATTGCGTTCACATGTAGGTATTTTCATGTTTTTTAAAATGTCCTCCCAATGAGTAGTTGTACTGGAGAGGAACTTAAAAAGGCTATTTTCTTCTCTTAAGGTTTCAACAACAAACACAAATGTAAAGCATGAGAGTGAAGGTCACCTTTCTAGAACTTCCCTTAATTGAGCCGTACAGTGTTCAGTTAGAGACCGAAAGGTCATTGGTTCAAACCCCTTTTGAGAAAGGGTGGCTTTCATTGCTCTTTAAATCAGTTCCTTGAGCCTAAGAACCTGGGTTGCTATTGACTTTGCAGGTGAAGGCTATGTGAAGGAGGGAGCAGTGTAGAGGTTGGGAGATCAGATCGCCTTACTAGCCTCAGCTAGGGGGGATTTCCCTTCTATCAAAAGGAAGTGTGTTCATCTTCAGACCTAAAGGTCACTGGTATCTCCATAAATTAAACATTTATTTTAGAAGTGGAAGTTGGAAGTCTTTATTTTACAAACTTATCAATATATGTTAAAGTAGATCAAGTTTTAACTCTATGCGTACACTTGATGTTTTGAGACATCACAAAAAAGTACTCCCAAATCCTTCATAATGTCTTTGTGACGTCACTGAAAGCATGCCTTCTTTCCTTTGTGACGTCTCGAGACGTCATGAAACATGTTTTGTGTTACCAGCCAGATAGACATGGACCTACGATGGAACTGGCTGGCATTTATGTAACAGATATTAAGCATTAAACATAAGATTATGATGATAATCTTTATGTCTTTCAAGTGTATTCATTTATTAAAACAGTAAAATACTCAGATAACGGCTGGGTTATGCCAGGTTATTTACACTGACAAGAAAATGGTGGACACAGATTCTACTTTCAATTTCTAAGGTACTGATGACAAAAAAACTTAATTAAACAATCAAAACATTTAGATATATAAAATTGAGTACAGTTTATTGTCAAAATAAAAGAGGAATACATCTAACTGGTGTATGTAATGAAAAAATGAGGTAACGAATGTGTGATGAATTACACACAAGTGACACGGTAAGCATATGGACATTCGTGTTTTCCGTCATTTTTCTGAATGTTCAATAAAAATTTCATACAATAGATTAAAGCAAATAAATGTCAACATAGCAATCTTATACCCAACACATAGTCATAAATCATCCGTTGATCCAAGTGAGTGCTACAGCCATATGCTTGGATAAGCACATGATGTGCAAAAGACCAACCCAAAAGTCACTTCCAGTAGTGACTGCGAAATTTGAATTTAGTACAGAAAGAGTAAACAACGCTGTAGGAGGGCAAAAACAATAACAAGAAAACAAAACCAAACTTTCTTAATTAAGGAACAGATTTTATTCATGTCTAAAAAGAATTACAAATCAAACTTTGATTTTCATTTTCATTTTTCAAAGCAATAATATTGATACTGTTTTCAAATATATCATAACATATATAAATAACTGTGAAAAAAAAAGATGTTAATAAGCCCACCCTGTATAAAGCCAACCCATATCTACTTCTGATCAGTACAATGAAATACTTTGTATTGTCTGTCACCTTGACCCTGGGTACTTTGTATTGTCTGTCACCTTGACCTTGGGTACTTTGTATTGTCTGTCACCTTGACCTTAGGTACTTTCTATTGTCTGTCACCTTGACCTTGGATACTTTGTATTGTCTGTCACCTTTACCTTGGGTACTTTGTATTGTCTGTCACCTTGACCTTAGGTACTTTCTATTGTCTGTCACCTTGACCTTGGATACTTTGTATTGTCTGTCACCTTTACCTTGGGTACTTTGTATTGTCTGTCACCTTGACCTTGGGTACTTTGCATTATCTGTCACCTTGACCTTGGGTACTTTGTATTGTCTGTCACCTTGACCTTGAATACTTTGTATCTCTCCCCTGGGCTTATTTCCTGACAAATACTGACAAAGACTGTTACCATCACTGGCATATCTTATCTTAATAGCCTGTGTGTAAGGAATCAAAACAAACCTCATTTAACTCACAGGAAACATAATTGTCTTTTAAGATATGTTGTATAACTTTTTTGTCTAATGGTTAAAAAGTTTATAAAAATGTGAACATTTCAAATAATTACAATATGAAAACCATGACAATCATAAAGAATACATTTATCAGTGCAGATTTTGACCTCATTAATCTTGCAGTTGGTTATCATCTGACGAGACTGAACCTGTAGCACTAGTAGTATGAAATCTATGACATATATGCAGTTTTGATGAAGGAGACACCCTTGACATATCTGGAACATGAGTTTTTCTATTTCTCTGGTATAATAGATGTTTGTGTGGGACATATATCACCTGGGTTGTTGACTGTTTAAATCATAAATGTTACCTCCACTCAGCTGATGACTTGGATTTGCAAGAGGCTATGGTAAATATATGATGGTGTTTATTAACATGCAGTTATAGGTTCAAATGCGTCAAGCAAAATCTGACTAGAAGTATGTAACACAAGAAGTCTGTAATATATGAATGCCCAACCCCACCCAGCCCTGATGTATATAAGTATTATTGTTTGAAAAATTTGCAGAAGTTGTTAAATGTTACTTTTGACCTTTAAACCTTGACAGACAACCAAAGCTAAGGTATAGAACCTGATATTACTATCAGTAAATATGAACCAACCCTGTTGAGAGGCTGTGGAGACATGACAATCATTCTGAATGAGATGCACCACTGTGTGACAGGATGCAGCACAATGGATCGGACTGACGAACATAGAAAACATTATATGGCACCACCCCATGAAATTGCAGGGGCATAAAAACGTGAGATAGAACTGGTCTTTCAAGAATTATCATTTGAACCCAAAACTTTCCATTATTCTGATTAATGGAAGTGATCAATTTGATAGAAAACATGTTGCAGGGTGACACTGGGTACGCCCAGCCGGTGATATCTATTAGAATATGTGGATATATACAGGTATGTTCTGTTTTTGTCCTTCTGACTCACGACCTGCCTATTCAATTTCCTAAGTAACAGAGGAATGCTCGATACCCCAAAAAAGCATGCATCTTTGATCAAGTAAGTTTGTAAAATGTTTCGGGTGGAGTACCAACAACTGATTTTTTCCTGGCTACATTTAATTTGGTTTAAGGCTACATTATATGTTTTTCTATTACTTCAGTATCAGCATACTTCCACATGCTAACTTACATGTTACCATTTTTATCCTATGATAAACTCTAAAGACATACACAAAACCCCTAACCTCCTATTTAAAGTCAAGGAGTGGGCTTATTATAGGACTCCAGAGGCATGCAATTACTTCTAACTCAGAGTTAAATGGTGGGCTTATTATAGGACCCAGAGGCATGCAATTACCTCTAACTCAGAGTTAAATGGTGGGCTTATTATAGGACCCAGAGGCATGCAATTACTTCTAACTCAGAGTTAAATGGTGGGCTTATTATAGGACCCAGAGGCATGCAATTACTTCTAACTCAGAGTTAAATGGTGGGCTTATTATAGGACTCCAGAGGCATGCAATTACCTCTAACTCAAAGTTAAATGGTGGGCTTATTACAGGACTCCAGAGGCATGCAATTACTTCTAACTCAGAGTTAAATGGTGGGCTTATTATAGGACCCAGAGGCATGCAATTACCTCTAACTCAAAGTCATATAGTGGGCTTATTACAGGACTCCAGAGGTCAATACTTACTTCTGACTCAAAGTAAAAAAAATGGGCATATTCAAAGTCAAAGAGTGGGGAGCTCCTGAGGTCAATACATTACTTCTGACTCAAAGTCAAAGAGTGGGCTTATTAGAGGACTCCTGAGGTCAATACATTACTTCTGACTCAAAGTCAAGTAGTGGCTTTGTTACAGAACTCCAGAGGTCAATACATTACTTCTGACTCAAAGTCAAAGAGTGGGCTTATTAGAGGACTCCTGAGGTCAATACATTACTTCTGACTCAAAGTCAAAGAGTGGGCTTATTAGAGGACTCTTGAGGTCAATACATTACTTCTGACTCAAAGTCAAGTAGTGGGCTTATTACAGGACCCTAGAGGCCAATGCATTACTTCTAACTCAAAGTCAGGGAGTGGGCTTATTACAGGACTCCAGAGGCCAATACTCAAAGTCAGGAAAAGGACTTAGAATATAGAAGCAGTATTGAAAATGTTTTTAATGGCAATTAATATGAGTTGGCTTATTACAATTAGACATGAACTTAAATTATGATATATACATATATATAAGATTATGAAATATACTCAAACAATTTGGAATTATGAAATGAATAAACAGGTCTCGATATATATTCATTCTGATAGGTAGATTGGTATAACCAGCCTACATGAAATGAGATAATTTATCAAATATAAGTGTTGTGAGATAGCTATAACACCAAAACGCCGGAAAAAAAAAAATTAAAAAAAATTTATAACTCAAAATACAATCAATCATAGAAAACAGTCAAACAATGAGATTAGAGAAGGTATATATACACGAATCAGATGTTGTTAACTCTGAATTTGTTACCTATAGGAATGAAAAAAATCAAAAAGAGCTCAAACTGATCCAATATCAAACGAAGGAATAGCAAAGGTCATGAACATTTAGACTGACTGTATGGACATCAAACTATCAACCTCCGGGGTGAATTAACCTTGGAAAGACTCAATCTTATCCCATACAGAAAACTCAAACTGATAATCCGATATCTGTTTTCTTTTTTCTGAAAAAAAAAATTCTGATCTACATGAAGATCCATATATAATCTTTGCATGAGGTGCTTTAAGACTTCCAGGGTTATTACAGGGGAGACGTAAAGATCAATTGCCACTAGATGAACGTATTTCCATATCTGTGTGTAGTGGCCTTGAAATTTACCCTCAGTACTTTCTTGTTCCTATGGATCTTTATACCAACTGGCCTAAAATTTTACCCTTAATATTATCCTGTCTGTATAATCTTTATACTATCCTTGTCATATCCATAAACACTCTCGTGTAAAAACACACTCTCGTCTAAAAACACAAGTTGTCATATTCCTAAATGCACACCATCTTTATACCACTCTTGTCTAAAAGCACACTCTCGTCAAAAAACACAACTTGTCATATACCTAAATGAACCACTCTCATCATTTTTCTAAATATACATCACCTTTATATCACCTTGATCCAAAAGCACAATTTACATTTCTAAATATATACCTTCTTCATATTACCCCAATCTAAAATCACAAGTTGTCATATCAGTTTTTGTCACTGACCACACCTATCTATGATCGTTTAATGGAATAATCTTTCTATAAATGCACAGTCACTGTCTACCTGTGTCTGCATAACTCCAAAGTATACCCTGAGAATCTATCAACAACTCTGGTTTCTATTTATCCTACAGTCAAATCTGGTTCCTATTTACCTTACAGTTTCATAACATCAAGTTCTATAGAGTATCATATCAAGGAGGTCAAAGTTAAGAGGTGAAATCATATCATGCAGGGGGGATGGATGTGCATTAATATCTTACCAACAATTTTGAACTATTTATAGACATTGAAAGTGTTGTATTGCGATCACAGTTCACAGAACTTACATCTGCGATCTCCCCCATGTATAGCCTCACTGTCACCTTATTTACATAGAACCAACAGGGATGTCAACATTCATCTTTGCATTTATGATGATTGCACTGAGGTAACCTTTCTATTGCTGTCAAAAACCCAGACAGCATGAAAAGAACACAACACAGTTTTAGCCCATGACTACCTGTGATATAACAAACAAGACATTATTTCTACCTGTTTCAACCTACAACTACCTGTGATATAACAAACAAGACATTATTTCTACCTGTTTCAACCTACAACTACCTGTGATATAACAAACAAGACACGTTATTTCTACCTGTTTCAACCTACAACTACCTGTGATATAACAAACAAGACACATTATTTCACCTGTTTCAACCTACAATTACCTGTGATAGAACAAACATGACACGTTATTTCTACCTGTTTCAACCTACAACTACCTGTGATATAACAAACAAGACATTATTTCTTCCTATTTCAACCTAAAACTACCTGTGATATAACAAACAATACACATTATTTCTACCTGTTTCAACCTACAACTACCTGTGATATAAGAAACAAGACACATTATTTCTTCCTATTTCAACCTACAATTACCTGTGATATAAGAAACAAGACACATTATTTCTACCTATTTCAACCTAAAACTACCTGTGATATGACAGACATGACATATTATTTCTACCTATTTCAACCTACAACTACCTGTGGTATGACAGACACAACACACTGTATCCTTTACCTGTTGCGTTTCCAGCACTTGGAAAAGCATGCCTACACCAGAAACATTGCAAGCCTATACTATTAAAGTTTATGTTGAAATTTATGTAAGTTTTCATATCAAGATAAAATCTAGCCCTACTTATCAGCCAATATCATCCACTATTGTTAAATAAGCTGATAAAAGTATATTTTTTCCAATCTTTGCATGCCTAAAGGGTGTGCAGTGCAGTGATAGACCCTATCAGTCTGTCTTTATAAGATTATACAAAAGACACAAGCAAATAGAACATTTTGGTACGAATTCAGAATTAGAAACAGTAGCTCTAAACACCTAATGAAACCATATCATATAGGTTAGTCCAAATTAATTTTTCAAATAATACTGAACAATTTCTTAACTAATCATTTCAAATCAAATTCAATGTTAACCAAAATTATGAAATATTGGTTCTTTCAAAGAATTAGTCAAATTCTGACACATCTGAATATGTAATGCTAACGGTACTTTTTAAGCCTTTTTCCTTACAATGAATTAGTAAATTTCTGTACTGTCGATGTACATGTAATAAGGCTAGATCTGATAATGAAGTGTTTGTTACTTTTGCATTTATTCAAATGCCATATGAATAAAATACTGATGTACATACACGCTTTTATGAAAACTGCCTTTAAAAAAATTGCTTTTATGTGCTTGTCTGTTCATCAATGTGAATGAGTCGTGTGAGCATGACCTTCGCACGAGCGCGAGTGCCATGTACCAGATCATAGATATGACATATTAGGCAAGTAGATACAATCCTTTCATCTCTGGCATTGTAAGATCTAAAATCATGTGTAAATGTTGAAAAAAGGACCAATGTGCTGCAGTCAACCTTTAGACATTCCCCTTATCTAGATTCAGAATGCTAAATTGTAGAATAACATTTCATGCATAAGTGAACTTAATGTATGATTATCTTGTAAAACTGACAACTTTTCATTACACCACGCCATCAAGGTAAGCTTCATTCTATCACGAAGGTTGTAAACTTTATCCTTATTACTTTGGGCGCATTATAGCCTGTTTATACAGACAAAATTATTACGAAAACCTAAAGAGACACATATATCTTCTGTAAAACCTCTATATATATGAAAACCTGTTTGTAGCAACACCAGTATCTTAAGGTAAACCTATATATATATATATATATATATATATAGAAAAAACTTGATTTGACGAGATGCGAGTAAATTATAAATAAAAATGATTTTTGACAAAAGAAGAAAGACGTTACATTTTGCACTAGCGTTTCACACTGTATTAGATCTTCAGGTGCATAGTAACTGTAACACAGATGCAAAATGTAACGTCTTTCTTCTTTTTGTCAAAAATCATTTTTATATATATATATTATATATATATATGTGTGTATAAGTAAAACCTCTATATATATGAGAACCTGTTTGTAGCAACACCGGTGTCTTCTGTAAAACCTCTATATATATACACTTATATATGTCTACTGATATGAAAACCTGGCAAAAAGAAAGCAAATTGATCTACATGTAAAATATATTTTCTTGATAAAAATCTTTCTGACAATAATCCATCAATACCTATATAGTCACACCTATCTATATTGAAACCTGTCTCTGTATGACCAGACTGAAATAAAGAATTATCCTGAAAAAGGTCAATCATTGTCCTCAAACACTAGGCATAATCTGTCTCCTTATAACTACCTGTAATATATATACGACACATAAATCACCTGTCAGAGGCAGGAAAAAGATTGATGTTTAAAAATTGCACTTGTAATAAAACCTGACATTCTAAATATTAATTTAATGTTCCTGATCGGAAATGACTAGCAATATACATTTTGTTATTTAATACAAAATGTCAATTCGAAACAATGTTACCCTATACAGCTTGAATAACCTTACCACCTCCAGGTCAACAAAAGTCAAATGTGTTATAATTCATGCATTTACATTAGTTTATATCATTTACAGGGAAGTTTAAAATCCCAACTGTCATTTCCATGTCCTACAGCCGATTGTTCAAAGCATACATACAAGTGTATTTTCAAAAATATTATCCACATATTAACAAAACTACTGAAATTGATAACTTAAAATATACAGCTGGTTTAAAGAAATTTATTATAAAAAATATAAAACAATAAATATTTTTAAAAAACCTTTTGAATACATGTTTTGAAGACAGATACAATCGTTTCAATTACTAAGTTCAAGTGGACATAGAATTATGTTATATTTCTCTGCACAAAGACCTCCCTGGCTTCTCTAGACTCGTCCAGACATATCCTGTTAGTTCGAACATAACAACCGTATTTATGGCTACATTTCATATTTTTGACCTTTCTGAATCTGTTTTGAGTTCGTACTTCCGTCCCAATCCTATTCACTCTTTACATATATTCCTACCAGTTTAACACCTTTACCTGTGGCCCTAATCTGATCAGGTAGACAACCACGGTTTAAGGATAGGGTTACACCACAATAACAATTTCAAAAACTTTTTAGTGACTGTGTATACTTCTGATTAGAATTTTGACTTTTAAATGTTGTTAATTACACAAGGACTTTTCTTAAATCTCATTGTACTATTTTCAATAGAATTAAACTGAACACAGGAATTAATTGCAACAGATTTAACATAAAGTGATTGAGATACAAGCCCTTAAATGCTGTGTTTCATAAGAACGTGAAGACAAACACAATAACAGATACCAATGCCTATCACATTATACATGCAGTGATAAGTATACAATACTCCAGTGTTAAACCTCTATAATATTTTACCTAATCTGATATAACACTGAAAACAACATATTTATATCACACACTGGGATGTTGACTATGAAACAAAGCTTATAATTCTTATAGATACTTTTGCAAGACATCGAATGAAACAAAACCCTCTGAGTTCTAGAGAAATGCTCAACGGATTGAGCTTACAAATTCAGCCAGTAGGACTATTTGAATAAAATACATGAAAGAACCGAGGTTATCTTATAATTTATAAGAACTCCTTTTCTATCAACTAAGGTTAACATTTAAAAAAAACAGCACAAAATATTGGTAAGGACGCACTTCAAATTTGAAGAAAAATGCAAGACTGCAATCCCTACTCAGCTGAGCAAGAATGTAATTAGGTTCTGAAACAGGATCATTGAAGTCAGCAGGATGACATTTGGATAGACTTACAAAAGTAACAGAATAATAGTCATAGACTCAGTGGCCAATAATGAGTCTTAAAGTAAACGGTGGGCTTATTACAGGACAATGAAATAACATCATCTTTTCATTTATTCATCAGCATGGATGAGTTCAATACCATGCTACAGAGCTTGTTACTGGATAAAAACAACATTATAAATGGATGGTCTCAATACCATGCTGCAGAGGTTGTTACTGGATAAAAACAACATTATAAATGGATGGTCTCAATACCATGCTGCAGAGGTTGTTACTGGATAAATACAACACTCAAAATCGGTAAATCATCAAACAATTTAATGATCAAAAGAATTCAATTGAGTCTGGCATTCAAGTTTTGTATGGGATGAAGATAAAATCTGAAATCGGGCTGCACTATTTTCTGTACTCCAATACTAACAGTTCATTAATTATTTCTAAAAACAATCAAACTTTAACAATAAGAAATGGATATTTTCAAATTTTACAGTGCCGTTTAACGTCTTACTAAAAAATCAAATTACAGCCGCGTGTACCTAGCAAGCCTTGTGATCAACAACAATCTAATACAACTGCCCATCCTTTCAGGCGATCAGATTTCAGCTATTTTCCCAAGCCATGAATCAAGTATCACCTCAGTCATTGTAGCAAAATTAAGGGTGTAAACTGTCACCTACAGATGCCTTATGTTTCCCTATAGGTGCCGTATTGCGAAGAGCAGGAACACATCTCACTCTTATTACCCAAAAAATGACTTTTTCTGAAGTGCTGGGTATCATGTTTCCATGAAAGGTTCAGACTCTCTCTGTTCTGAAATAAAATTTACCTGAAATCGGACAAGACCCTGCTGGCTTATTATGTCAAAACTTTGATTTATGATAAACATCTCATTTAAATAAAATATCAGTGTAACAAAAAATCTGTTTTTGTATCTTAAGTTCAACGAAGGTCATTTAAAGATTCACATGTATCATGTATTGAATACAAGTATGATAATGACATGTAGCATCAAGAATCTACATGTATCTGGTTGTACTACACAAGTACATTGTGTATCATTACGTAATGGTGTGGCAATACTTGTCTCCATTTCGTCTCCCCTAGATCCCTCCATAAACCCTCTCTAACTTTACCCTGTCTCCCCTGGGTCCCTCTACAACTCTGTCTTGTCTCCCTTGAGCCCCTCTATAAACCTTCTCCTACTTTACCCTGTCTTGCCTGGGTCCCTATACAACTCTGTCCTGTCTCCCTTGGGTCCCTCCATAAACCCTCTCCAACTTTACCGTCTTGCCTGGGTCCCTCTACAACTCTGTCCCATCTCCCTTGGTTCCCTCCATAAACCCTTTCCAACTTTACCCTGTCTCTCCTGGGTCCTTCTACAACTCTGTCCCGTCTCCCTTGGGTCCCCCCATAAACCCTTTCCAACTTTACCCTGTTTCCCCATGGGTCCCTATACAACTCTGTCTTGTCTCCCTTGGGTCCCTCCATAAACCCTTTCCAACTTTACCCTGTCTTGCCTGGGTCCCTCCACAACTCTGTCCTGTCTCCCTTGGGTCCCTCCATAAACCCTCTCCAACTTTACCCTGTCTTGCCTGGGTCCTTCCACAACTCTGTCCTGTCTCCCTTGGGTCCCTCCATAAACCTCCTACTTTACCCTGTCTTGCCTGGGTCCCTCTACAACTCTGTCCTGTCTCCCTGGGGTCCCTCCATAAACCTCCTACTTTACCCTGTCTTGCCTGGGTCCCTCTACAACTCTGTCCCATCTCCCTTGGGTCCCTCTGTAAACCTTCACCAACTTTTTACCCTGTCTCTCCTGGGTCCCTTTCCAATGTTACCCTGTCTCCCCTGGGTCCTTCCGTAAACCTTCTCCAACCTTATCCTGCTCTTCCGGAGTCTTTCCCAAAATTCATTCAAAGCTTATGATGCCAAATTCTTTAGGCCCTTCCCGAACTTTTACCAAGCTTCCCCATGACAGGACTTACAATGATTTGAACCCAAGCCCTCTGTCAAAAAGGGATTGAACTTGTAATAATGCATGTACTCTAAGGACCTCAAGATTCATGAACCATATAGAAACTCAGTCAGACAGAAAATGTATGCAGATTAAAACTGGTAGTAGGTAAACGTACAATGATAATTATACAGGCTTCCAACTGTTATAGACAAAAACACACTTTACTGAGCTAGACAATGTATGTACATCAATTGTGACAATCAGATGGCTTTTTAACTGATGAGATGTATATCAAGAACAATTAGGATAATTCGACTGTGAGCATACAGCTCAAAACTAAAAACTATAAGGTAAAGTTGGACGTGGAATAATTATGGTAATTTAGAGTTATATAAAGCAGGCTTCGACATCAACACAGATTTTCAAGTGATATGAATTGGAGATGGAGGTTATCTTCATTCTGCTTAATCCAGTACACTTTGTACAAAACATCAGATTCTCAGTCTTAGGGTGACAGAGAGAAACTTTGATTTAGAAAAATTCAACCCCTATAACTTAGCACCAGTGTAGATATGACCCCTAACATTGGAGCATATTTCTAAAGTTGGTCCCTAATATTTGGACTTCAGAGATAGATATCCTTAACAATAATCCCTGAAAATATTTGCCGATAAGACAGCCCAAACTGGCATTTCTTTCTACAAATTCAACTTTGGCAACTAGATGCACATCTCTAACTACAGCCCCCTTTAAGTTCTGGTCAATTTATAGTGAGGTGGCCCCTGAAAGTGATCTCTAATAGTAGCAGCCAAATCTAGGTCATGAACAGCATGCCTCACAAAATATCATATACCAAACACCCTTTAAAACAGCCAACCCTGACAGCAGTAATGACCCCTCAAGTATCAAGTGACATTAACCCGAAAATAGCCCCTAAATCATGGGTCAAATATTATCATGACCTGTCTCAGTATCAACATACAGGATATATCCAATCAAGAAGGGGCTACATAGTCAATCCTTAGGTAGATTATCTTCTAAAAAGGGGCCAAGCTTGTTGAACCAATTCAAACCAGTAGACCTTGAAATTCAGACAGATAGTAGGTGCTTGAAATCAACACTCCTAGGATGAACTTAACCTGTCTCTAGTACAAGGACAATCTCTACAGTACTTATCATGTTGTTAACCCTTCACTCCTAATGTGTACCTAACCTGTCTGTAGGACAAGGACAATCTCTACCATAGTTATCATGTTGTTAACCCTTCACTCCTTATGTGTACCTAACCTGTCTGTGGTACAAGGACAATCTCTACAGTACTTATCATGTTGTTAACCCTTCACTCCTAAGGTGTACCTAACCTGTCTGTAGGACAAGGACAATCTCTACAGTAGTTATGTTGTTAACCCTTCACTCCTAATGTGTACCTAACCTGTCTGTAGGACAAGGACAATCTCTACAGTAGTTATCATGTTGTTAACCCTTCACTCCTAAGGTGTACCTAACCTGTCTGTAGGACAAGGACAATCTCTACAGTAGTTATCATGTTGTTAACCCTTCACTCCTAAGGTGTACCTAACCTGTCTGTAGGACAAGGACAATCTCTACAGTAGTTATCATGTTGTTAACCCTTCACTCCTAAGGTGTACCTAACCTGTCTCTAGTACAAGGACAATCTCTACAGTACTTATCATGTTGTTAACCCTTCACTCCTAATGTGTACCTAACCTGTCTGTAGGACAAGGACAATCTCTACCATAGTTATCATGTTGTTAACCCTTCACTCCTTATGTGTACCTAACCTGTCTGTGGTACAAGGACAATCTCTACAGTACTTATCATGTTGTTAACCCTTCACTCCTAAGGTGTACCTAACCTGTCTGTAGGACAAGGACAATCTCTACAGTAGTTATGTTGTTAACCCTTCACTCCTAATGTGTACCTAACCTGTCTGTAGGACAAGGACAATCTCTACAGTAGTTATCATGTTGTTAACCCTTCACTCCTAAGGTGTACCTAACCTGTCTGTAGGACAAGGACAATCTCTACAGTAGTTATCATGTTGTTAACCCTTCACTCCTAAGGTGTACCTAACCTGTCTGTAGGACAAGGACAATCTCTACAGTAGTTATCATGTTGTTAACCCTTCACTCCTAAGGTGTACCTAACCTGTCTGTAGGACAAGGACAATCTCTACAGTAGTTATCATGTTGTTAACCCTTCACTCCTAAGGTGTACCTAACCTGTCTGTAGGACAAGGACAATCTCTACAGTAGTTATCATGTTGTTAATCCTTCACTCCTAAGGTGTACCTAACCTGTCTGTAGGACAAGGACAATCTCTACAGTAGTTATCATGTTGTAAACCCAGTAAACAAGTCCTTAAGGAGAATTATTTCTGAGAACAGTATGTGAAATAATTTAGTATACAAATAATGACTTTATAAATAGTATAATTACAGCAAGTTTGTATAACATTCCACAAGTCATCAATAATTTACACATGTCTACAAATTGATATAGAGATAACAATATTTAACATTGATAGAATAGATAACAAGTATACAACATAATGCCCATGGAAGCTAAAACATCATTTCTGAGACAAACTATAGGGAGGTAGGCTAAACTATTAGACAATTGAGGTTTGATATGAAACATCATTTCTGAGACAAACTATAAGGGGGTAGGCTAAACTATTAGACAATTGAGGTTTGATATGAAACATCATTTCTGAGACAAACTATAGGGAGGTAGGCTAAACTATTAGACAATTGAGGTTTGATATGAAACATCATTTCTGAGACAAACTATAAGGAGGTAGGCTAAACTATAAGACAATTGAGGTTTGATATAAAACATCATTTCTGAGACAAACTATAGGGAGGTAGGCTAAACTATTATACAATTGAGTTTTGATATGAAACATCATTTCTGAGACAAACTATAAGGGGGTAGGCTAAACTATTAGACAATTGAGGTTTGATATAAAACATCATTTCTGAGACAAACTATAAGGGGGTAGGCTAAACTATTAGACAATTGAGGTTTGATATAAAACATCATTTCTGAGACAAACTATAGGGAGGTAGGCTAAACTATTATACAATTGAGTTTTGATATGAAACATCATTTCTGAGACAAACTATAAGGGGGTAGGCTAAACTATTAGACAATTGAGGTTTGATATAAAACATCATTTCTGAGACAAACTTTAGAGAGGTAGGCTAAACTATAAGACAATTGAGTTTTGATATGAAACATCAACTGTTCGGTATCAGAGAACTCTCCCCGGATCCTTTACTGAAATAACATGGCACTAAAAGTATATTCACCAATCACTTATCACAGATGTGTTGTACCTATCAGATGATTCCATCCAGGGCACTGATCACCCTAAAACTCATATTGCCTCCACAATTATTTTTGACACTTTTTCACCTGTTAGTGGGGTCTGATATTAAATGTACATAAGATATCCACTATCTCATTTCTAAGCCAGAGGGCAAAAACGTTTTCTGATACCAGCACTGGTACCAATAAATCTCATAAAAATTGTCTAATTTGGCTTTATATAGAACCCTGGGTCTACTTAACCGTTTTCCTTTTAAATGATATGCTTTATGTAAAACAAAATTTGATTTGTTAATACGCACCGTGCCTCTCAATGCTTTAAGACTTGTTCATTTTATATATATATATATATATATATAAAACAACTAAAATAAAACCAAACTTTATTTATTTAACAGTGATTGCAAACTAATACTGGAATATTGGGGGAAGAAAACAACACATCATTCCAGTCTTCTAGGTGAACCGTGTGGTTTATCTGCTCTGCCACCTCTATATTACATTATCAGGTTCTACTGTACAGGGTTTCTCTAGCAACAATTGTCGATGCACTGATTCATCAATGCATTAATTTGACAGAAAATCATATTGCACCAAATCAAGTTGATTGAAGGTGCTACAAAACTATCCTTGACATTTAAACATGGCTATTTCAAGCATATTATGATTCTTTCTTTCTCTAATTTGACTGGATCTTATCATAAGGTTAGTCTTTTCCACATTGTTATTTTCTTTTTTTCTTCCCAATTTTTAGAGAACCTTATTTGGAAAAAAATAAAGTTTATGTAACAGAGGTCATAATTGATTTCAATGCCTCCACTAGGAATCGAACCCAGGACCCCTGGCATATTAGTCTGATGCTCAACCAATCGAGCTACAGCACAGAGAAGTTCTCTCTAGCCAAGCGGTATATTGCGGCTGGTATTGTACCAGGGTTACATTAATCTTTTCTATTTATATAAATACCATCCATTTGTTAATCTTAGTAGATATTACAGAGCAGCTACCGACATCCTGATTGACTAACCAAAGTCGAGCCTACATGTCATCATCTTGTGACTTCAATAAAATAAGTAACGTCATTTCGTATGAAATTTGTGCCAAAGCATGTGCAACATACTTTTGTGAAAAATTTTGAAAAAATATAGAATGAATTCAGAGTCATGTGCAACTTTATATTACAAAACACATTACCTTATATACATTATTAGAACTATGGTGAGTTCAATCGAACGACCATATTATTACTAAAGCAGTTTGGTGGCCTCACTTTAGCATCATTGAGGAAACTATGACAACAAAATAGTTCCAGGGGCAAAATGATCTTTTAATCAATTATTTTGCACATTTAAACCTGGTTTACATAGAATTTAGATAGGTAAGCAAATATCACTTATTTACAACCAGTTTATTTACAATTTTATTTTATTTTTTAAAATGAATATTATTTACATGACAAAATTGTATACTCTTGTGCCTAATCCTCCTGCATGAATACTGGTAAATACACAAATTGTGGCTGGTTAGCTTCATCTAGGGACACTGTAACACAAGTCAGGGCTCTCACACCCCATTTTGGGACTGGGGCCCGGGGCCCTTAGAGTTGGGAAAAATAGCGGCGTTTTCCTTAAAATTAGGAAAACTTGGGGTCTAAATTGGGAAAAAAAGATACTATTTTGCATTGGGAATATCGGCCCCAAATCTGGCAGATTGAGAGCCCTGCAAGTGTAAATTCAAATAAATACAAGATGTATGCTGTATATAAATCAATTGCATCAGCAATATATCTGCTGTTTTAGATTGATACAGAATCCTTTAACGCGTTTCTCATTAACTGAGAACAATATCAAGTAATAATCTGAATTCTATATGCTATCAATGATAAATGAAGCCAGAAAAGATTACCAATGAAAAATAGATGTTTTACACAGCAAAATTGCGTAAAGACTGAGGCCATTGGGAATATTGAACAAAATATGCTTGCTTTATCAAATAAGCAAACTTCAATTCTTTGTCGGCTGTCTTCGGTAAATTGTGTCAATGACAAGTCTACATCATTATAACCAAGCAAAGTACACATATGTGTTTTTTCTGATGCTTGAAGATTGCTGATCAGTCATGCTGGCCTTTCATGAATAAGAAGGTTGCACATCAATTTGTTCAACAAGAGATCCCACGGGGATCTTGACGTATGCCCTGACCCTGTAAATTTGATCTTTCTCCATTTTCTTCTTTCCTTAATGAAGGATGATCATATTTTGAATAACAAGTGAATGAATAAGAAAAACTAACTGATCAATGAAAAGGAAAATTTCACAACTTCCATCCCGTGTTTTTCCACAAACATCAATATTGGCAATATTCAAGATGTAAGGACACCAAATGGCTGTCTTTTGGCCATTTTGCTTTCACATGCAGTGTCAAAAATTTGAACAGGCACATCAAAGTACGTGGATGAACCTACATACACAGAAAGATTCATGATATGTTTCTCAAGAAGAGGCATGAATTTGACAGTGTGATAGACTATCATCTTTAAAATTTCTATTACTTCTTAATTAAAATGAAAATTTGACAATTATTACATCACATATCAAATAATCTTGACCTCCCGGAACTTTGACGGAAGTAATACCACAAAACGCAGTCAATAAAATATTGTCTTTGAGAACTTAATAACTACATTTTCTTTCAATTATTATTAACAACATGACATAACAAAGGGACATAACTGTCAATCTTATACATGTTTATATTTTTCATTAGGCTTGGAGAAGTGACAGTGTTATTTTGTGTCATTTAATATGTGACTTCCTCTTATCTGCATGGTTAGAGTCCCATTCTCGACACTGTGAGCTCTCTTTAGTAGTTACTAAGAATATTCCTGAAAATGTAATGGTCAGTTGGGAAAATATTCAAGGTTAGGAAAAATCACTTGTGTGAATATAATGTTTTACATTTGGGATTTAACATTATTCAAGTCACATTCCAAAACAATAGTTTTTCTCAGATGATCTGGTTATTTCAGTAACATTATACACCAGCTACATTTAAAATAACTGTTTTAAGCAAGGACACCAAAAATACTAAATAACTTCCTGCCTGATAAAAGGGTCCATTTGCATTTGTGAGGAGTTATCTCCCATGCAATAAGTTGTGACCAACTTGAGAATATGCTTAGTATTAACTAAGACTCAATAATCTATATGACTGAGTAATCTCCCCTTTGATAAGTTGGGTCTGACATAAGAATATTCTCACTTTTCATTAGTAGGTAGTAACTAACACATGGTGTCAATAATCTATATGACCGAGTTATCTCCCCTTTGATAAGTTGGGTCTGACATAAGAACATCCTCACTTTTCATTAGTAGGTAGTAACTAACACATAGTGTTATTAATCTATATGAAAACAACTAGAAAAAATGCCGGTTGACTTTTAATACACATTTTAATAAAAAGTGTTTTGAATTATTTAAAACATTTATCTAGGGTTCCTAAAAATTTGCATTGCAGAAAATAATTTTGTTTCAGGTAAAGTTTTATAGTTATTCTGAAATATATTGTACATATACAATCCCATGATTCAATTTTAACATCAAACTTCAGCTCACATTTTATCTTCTCCCTGTTGGGAAAAGATGAAACAAATGAAACTAGGAAAAGTTAGCTCACTTTTATTGTCATCCTATTGGTGAAAAGGTGAAACAGCTCACTTTTAGTCATCCTATTGGTGAAAAGGTGAAACAAAACTGGTGAAAGTTAAACTGCACAAAAGTTCCCTCATAGATAGGAGTCATGGTGTATATTGTAGTAGTGTGACATTTATATTGTATAAAACCTCAAACGAAAAGAACTTTTTCTTCTATAATGTTTATTCTGTGTTGCGTTATGATCTTCGGGAAAATCAAATTTTTAATAACAATACATTTTGCATATAAAAAGTCCAATTTTTTTCTTATTTGCCGTAAATGTCATTTTCACATGTTCATAAGTCACATTTACAAAATATTACATGATCATGACATAGCTTTATCAAAAGAGTATGTTTAATTCATATATCTGTAATACATGCTTATGTTAAATACCCTTGTCATATAGAATAGCACATGTATCAGCATCGTAAATGTCAAGGTCACAAATCTATCTTCAATGTTATGAGCACATGTGGGATATGTATACATGCATCTAAGTTTTAACCTATCAAACCAAATGAGAAACAGTCATTTAAATTGTATACAGGACAAATGGAGTCATCATGTCAATATATTCTGACCAAAAATAGGCACCAGAATGACCTGTGGCTACTTCACAAAATCATGTAATATGGCATTATTTAAGCTGTTGTGTTCAAAGCAAACGAAGAAAAAATTTGAACCAATAATCTATTTGCTTTCAAATCATTCTGAACTGTTAAGTCTTCAGTCATCTAAGTAATAACCTTAAAACATTAACAAAAATGAACAATTAGTTTTAATTGATTTTCAATCAAGTATTTTCAACATTGATAACATGTACTCAAAAACATTTGGCCCTGCCTCGACTGTCTCCAGTCTCTAGGATATGTATAAATCAGACTGTGTTTTACGATTCTGACCTCTTAATACGTCTAATCCTAAGTTTCACAGGAAGGGGAGGTTATTTCGAAACATTTTCTTCAGGTTGGTAATGTCAACCAAATAAAAGTTCTTATAACGCAACCGGGAGAAGATTTGAGTGTGACATTATGTTGATTACACGGTCGTCTTCATCAGACAAATGACCAGTGTTAAGCGTACTTAAGCGTTAATGTACATAGTGTACAAGTTGATTACAGTAGGTTGAAACTATCTTCTGTAATTTTTTTTCTACAATCTGTTTACCATCTTGTCACACAATTAAGGATTAAAGCACAGCCGAAAAAGATGGTCAGTGCAAGTGCATCTCACACTGGCCATTTGTTAGATGAAGGTGACTGCATGAAAATGTCACTCTCGAATCCTCCACTAGTTATTCAAACTTTTATTCTAAGCAGAGATATTTCAGTAGAAAAATGCAGTGAGTATTTATTAGAAAAAATTAAAAGTTGATAGCCAGCCTAGGTCCTGCTATAAGTTGATATTGCGGGACCTAAATATGCAGCTATGGGAATCATATATACTTACACTGCTTGAGGTCTACTACTGAGTGCTACAAACATCTTAAGATGAAATTATTAAACTCTATCGCTAACCTGTGCACCTGATATACTGGTTGAACACCTTCACTTTAGTGTTGACATTTTTTATCTTGTGTTTACTCAGTAAAGCACAGAGCTGACTCATACTTTGTACAGATTATAAACCCCAGTTGTGACAGCCAAGTTCTCATTGTACCAAAATTGTGTACCAGTTACTTTGTCACATCGAAAACTGATTTGTAAATTGTTAGTGTTTCAACAAAAGGCAATAAAAATGTAGTGCATAATGGATGTTTATTGCTGTCAATCTATAAATACACAGCTTTTTACTTATAAACTTTAAACTGTGTCAGATTGGCTTAGTGTTTCCTTGTATCATCTTTAACTGTCATGTTATTGATGTTGAAATGCAGTGTTAGCTTAATTATATCACTTTTAACTGTAACATTGATAAGGAAATGCACTGTTTTAATCAGTATAACATTTATACCATAACTCTTTCTCTTTTCATCAATAAAGAACTCTCATTTAAAATAATTACAAGTTAATTGATGACATATTGAAGTCCAAATATGGAAGCATCCGCGTCAATAATTAACTACAAAATATCGAAGCCATGGTCTTCCCCCATGAAAGTTTATATTAGATGGCATTTTAAAGTATACTGTCTACAGGCAGAGAAAACATGCTGGAGAAATGGTGATATTAATTCTAAGAGGAACTATAACACTGTAAAACATGCGTTATTGAATAGTTAACAAATGTAATGTCTCCCAGTCACATGCCATGAAGCAATATTGAAAATGCAGGTGTTGAAAATAGCCATCAAACTAATTTCAAGCCAGTCAAATGTGAATACTTTGTCAATGAACATAGAAAGATTCTAAAACCTAGCTGTAGATTCTACAATAGGTAGCTGTATCAGCTGGAGTGCAAAAAGCTGTCTTCCTTTTTCATTTCCAATATTAATTCCCACAAGAAATACATAGAGGATACATGGTCAGTGTCTTAAAATATAAACTGTATTTTGGTGAGGGTGAAGAAAAAGTGGGGAGCACATTGCCAAATACAGCAAAAATATATGTGGCAGATGTATTCCGACAATGGCAGAGCCAGTTGCAGGTTAAAATGTTACATTTTTTCTGTTTTCAAAATTTATTGAACTGACTTAAATTTAAGTCAAGATATTATTTAGTGTATGTGGAGATGGTGTCTGTAGATAATACAGTCTTTCCCTTATCCTTAAAAACCATCATTTTGACTCATCAAACTGACAAGGAACCAACAAAATTCATAAAGTTTTACTTGATTTAATATACGATGCCATTGGACTTCAACAATTCATAAATTTGAGACTAGACCTAATAGTCACATTATACAGACAACAGACTAACCAGTTTGTAACCAGGACAGTTTGATAGTCACATTATACAGACAACTGGTTAACCAGGCCCTAACCAGGATAGTATGATAGTCACATTATATAGACAACTGATTAACCAGGCCCTAACCAGGACAGTATGATAGTCACATTATACAGACAACAGACTAACCAGTTTGTAACCAGGACAGTTTGATAGTCACATTATACAGACAACTGGTTAACCAGGCCCTAACCAGGATAGTATGATAGTCACATTATATAGACAACTGGTTAACCAGGCCCTAACCAGGACAGTATGACAGTCACATTATACAGACAACTGACTAACCAGTCATCATTGTGTGTAGCTGGTATATTTAATCTCCTTAAAAACAGAACAGTTTAGAACAATTACTTTTGGCCTTCAATTTCTTCAAAATCTCTAAGCACCTGCTTGAGGCACACTAGTGGTATAATAGTCTAATGGGCTATTAGCTTGGATTCATCACTTGAACAGACCACCAGATGGCCATTTCAAGCATCAATCGTTCACAAGATTTGTTTAATAATCATACATCTTTGGATATTCAGATATATCTATGTACTGCATAATTGAGTTATCTCCCCTTATTACCAGGCTTATCTCAGACTACTAAATATAATGGCCTTGCTATACCTGCCACTGAGTGGTTGCTCAAATAGATAACCACCCATGCATCCTTTCATCTGGTAATGGTATGAGATTTAAGTATGATAACTCCTTAACAAATTCAAAACTAATCAAAATGTGACTTTTGACCCCTTAGCTTCATGACCACTTCAATTTAATATCTATTATTAGAATATTACATTTATACTACAACCTAAACATGAGGGGTTAAATTGCACACTCTTTATTACAAAAAAGTTTAAGTGTGACCTTTGGCTTTTGACCTTGGCCAATAATCAAGTAAATATAATGAAAGAAAAAAAGTAGATGCAACAATGGATTGAAGATATGGAATAAATATATAATGTAGTTTCTAGTATTTTGTAGTGAACCAATGGCCATAAAGACATCATGTACAATTTACAGTATCCAAACTAACTCGACCAGATTTTGTAATTTGTGGGAGAAGGATAAACAACAATATATAAAATATCTACTATGCCTGCTGACAATTGTATATATTACATAAGTCTGAAGGTTTTTGATTGATAGAGTAAGTGAAATCTACCTTTACCTACAGATCTGTAATACTTGATCATCAACACAATCTGGGCTGCAGGGACATATACCTCACAGAAAAAATAAATACTAATTAATACACATTAAGATAAATCATGTATATTTCCGTAAAATTCAATAACAAGACACAAGTCTTATCGCTGCAAATCACTTGTACAAAACAATATAGAATGTATTACCGTAACCAACTCGCAGTAAGCCCATGCCTAATTAAGTTACAATTACTGGGTATACTACATAGCTGGTAAATTAATGTGTCAAAAGGTTTAGCTAATTTCTTTAAAAACAATTAAATAATATTTGAAAGAATTGAAATATCATGATATGGATTTAAAGGGACATTTAATTCAAACGTGTCCCAGCATTTCATCAATCAAATTTTCATAATCATGTTAATATTACATAAAATGATGAGATCTCACTCCCACATAACTGAGTGTCCATACAGTATATAGCTCTTCAGTAAAATAACAAACATGTGCGATTTAACTGTCCTGTAAGAAGCCAACACCTTGAATTTCATTAAGATGACATGTGTTATATGTTGTCCCTAGCCCCATCAAGCCCCTGCTACAGGGATGTTATAACATAAATACGGTAATTTCAACACAGGTAACGGTGGATAATGAGTCCAGGTATAAAACATTACACACTAGAAGTATCATAACTGTAACAATCAACGCTAACTTAATGTGTAATGTACTAAATGAACTCTTAAATTATATACAATCATTCAAACATGAGATACGCGTGTAGACTGATTACCAAGCAAATTATGGTTGCATTAATGTAGATCAATCCTTAATGAGAAATTATATTCCAATCTTATTTCAAATTTTGCTGTATGCAATATTCAGAATATGGTTCATAAGTTTATGCTGTTTATCTTGACATAAAAATAATTTATCAATTTATTTGTAACTTTATAAAACAAATCAAAACGTGAGTAATTTATTAGTAAAGGTATATTATACAGGGAGTCACTATAACTTTAAATGTTGTCAGAAAACCTGAGTATCTCTAAAATAACCCCACCCCAAACCCCATTTCCACCCCCTCCACTTTGCTGGGGGTATCATAACCACACAGGTGGCTTTTGTATGTTGCGGTCTTTCGACCTACTTTGACGAACATAAGTGATCATAAAAATGTCCTCGTGCAAAAAAAAGTGTGCAAAATTCATTACTTTTTTAAACTGTGTGTTACTCATTTTCCCCTCCACACAATCTCCTCTTTAGTTTGCTAAAATGGTAGTTTACTCATATACATGCTTGAACTGAGTTTTTATTGTAATGCCATAAGGCTTTTCAAGCATTTGATAAATGGCATCCCACTGATAATGTTTCAGACAGACCTCCTACCACAAAATAAAACGTGACTTTCACTAGAATTATTGCATACAAGTTTTTACAGTAAACCTCTTATGCAGATGTCAGGATAAACTTGAATTAACAATACAACCACCTCTTGCTTAGCGTACTTCATTTTTTCAGAAATCAAAACTTCTGAGAAATCAATTGTTTAGGGTTTACAATTTAAACATGCTAAACCCTGTACTCACTTACCTACTTGTATCAATTATTTCAAGTGCGGAATTTCCCTCAGTTCCACTGATGTAACACAAACTGCTGGAGGTCTAGCAGAACCTCGCCCTAGTTTAACTAACACTCCTTAAAATTCCATAGGAAAACATTGGATTGGATGTTTTTTATGGAAATTGGGGAATTTTCTTAGATTAACTAACATTCGTGAAACTAGAAACTCAAACAGAACCATAAAACAAGCTGTCCATCATGGTCTGCATATAGACTATTTAATGGCAAAAAATAAGGCCCATAACTCCAGAAAAAAAAATGTCAAACTGCAAATTACTTTCTTTAATCTCATCTACATGTTTGGTAATTTGTTAGGCAGACTTTCAAATGACACATTTTTGCAGACAGACAGACTGACATTAAATAAATTTTTTATGCTCCACTTTAAAATAATCATTAGTGGGGTAATATTACTATCATAAACTTAAAAGAGATCAGGAAAAGTTATATGATTTATAAATTTGCACTCAAGAAAGTTTACAATTATGAATTAAAGCTGAATTCAGAGGTAATAAATGTAAAATTAACAAAAAGAATTTAGAACTCAACATTTATCCAAAGGAGAACATTTTTAAAAACATTTTTTATAGTGAATTATCAAGCTGATAACACTTCAAAGTTTATTGAAAGTAAATTTATTAAGGGTCCTTTCTCATGGTTCTGCCAAATTTCACCTCTGATAGGGCTGATAAATACCATCCAAAACCTATCTCTGCTTTCTCTCACCTCTGTGTTACAAGTCACTACACAATACTATTACCCACTGACTTTACTCTGTTCCAGCCGATGAGGAGCTCCGGGGGGCCACCTCTATATAATGCCTACTAAAAAGAGAGAGGGAAGCTTTATTTAATGTATTACTGTATTTCCTGATGTTGTCCAGCTTCCCCACACTTTAACAGCAGGAGAGGGAAGTGCTAAAGAATTTGACCCCTTTCCTCTTCTACCTCTTCATTACTGGTAGTGAAAAGTTAGGGATGGTGGAAAGATGTAGTAAAGAAAGGACATAAGGGGTAAATCAACCTGGTGTTATCTTAATCACTGAACCCTATAATTGTGGGTGGGGACAAAACTGCAGCCAGGAATTCCTTAAAATCTACTGATTAGAGTTTTAGGCATTTCTAAATGTATGTGCACCAAACTTTGACATTTAAGTAACAAGTGAACCCTATCTCAGCCTATGTAGTAGAGATTTTTTTAAGTATATCTATCAGTTTTACTCCATTAACAGGCCCTAATTTCATTTTATTTCTGAATTTTCATAATAATCATTATCACAGAAACTAAAATGACAACTTTCATCTAATTGGGGTTTAATTTCACGCTATGAAATAATGACAAATTCATGCATACCATTTCCTGTTTTCTATGTTTTTATATATGCAATTGAAGAGGACTATTTCAACCATTCAGACCATGATCTAAACTCTATGGAATTTTTAATGAAGCTATCTGGGTGCCTGCTTTATGCAAATCTTGTCCACTACATATAATCAAAGGACAACATAAAAAAGCTATCAAATTGGAAAAAAAAAACAAAAAAAAAACATTGATTTTACACTCTACCATCCATGAAAACTATCACCTTACCCAAGAATTGTGACCAATTCCATTTCAACAAAATATAGCAGAACACCACTGAAACATGCCCACCATTCCATTGTCATTAAAAACACGCAGCTCTAACCCCTGAAATGTCCACAAACTCCACTGTCACTGAAAACCAGTAGCACTCTATTAAAACATATCTATCCATTCTCATTGAAAACACGCAGCTCTAAACCCTGAAATGTCTACAAACACGCAGCTCTAACCCCTGAAATGTCTACAAACGCCACTGTCACTGAAAACCAGTAGCACTCTATTAAAACATATCTATCCATTCTCATTGAAAACACGCAGCTCTAAACCCTGAAATGTCTACAAACACGCAGCTCTAACCCCTTAAATGTCCACAATAGCACTCTATTAAAACATATCTATTCATTGTCATTAAAAACACGCAGCGCTAACCCCTTAAATGTCCACAAACAAGCAGTTCTAACCCGTAAAATGTCCACAAACTCCACTGTCACTGACAATTAGTAAGTTGTCCTTTCAACTTTCAGCACAGCCCTTCAGTGAAGTGTTATATATGACCAGGTAGTTTGAGGTCAATGAACACTATCACTTACCTTTAGGCTTTAACCAATATTGTCCAATAGGTCTTTAATTACTCTCTCGAATACAATAACTTCAGATTAGAAGGGTCCAAAACCTGCATTACTGCAGCCCTTGTTTTGTTGTTGACTATGCTTTAAAGGTTATTTTTGTTCAATCTGGTCAACCAGTCTTACTGCTTGACATGATATCAAGGTTAGGTTGGTGATACAAAGCCTCAAGTTTATAACCAGATCTAAGACTTCATAGAAACTCCATAGTAGGGCTTAAGCAACCCTGTCTTATTTATTGCTGTTGTAAAGATCCTTACAAGGTCATTTTCAAGGTTGTACTTCTTACTCCAACTGAGAAATCACATTATCTATGGAAAACCTATAGGCATGTATACAGGGCTTTTTTTCAAATTGAATTCAAACTCTCAACAGGAAGGAGTAGAAAGCTGCAGAAATTGGATACTTTTTACTACAGTTTCTGTCAATTTCCCACACTTGCAGTAAAAAGTGAAATTTCTCGAAGTTTAAAGTGGGGCTACAGGTCAGGCAAGTCTACTGATAAAATCCTTAAATAAAGTCTCTCCTTTAAAGACTTTGTACCTCACTAACCAAAAGGAAAATTTATCAGTGAAAACAAGCAAACTTCACTCTAGAAAATTATCATTTACATACAAACATTTTGTTCTTAGAAATAAACATTCAGAAAAAAACACTTGTTTTAAATTTTAAAGGAAAAGAAGAGATAAAGATTATAGGGCAAGCTATACAATCATAATGACAAAGTACTATTTTCACACAAAAAAATTAAAGTAATTGACTAGAAAACACGCATCTATATCAATTTAAATGCTGACCAGGGAAGCAGAAAGTACTAAGGTGATTATAAGTTGTCATAATATTATATTGATTGGATTACCATAATTTTCATAATCTGACCAATCAAAAACTCAGAATGACCGTAATCTAATCAATGAGAAGTCTAATCACACAAAAAAAAAAAAAAAACATCAGAATTCCTTGTGGTAAAGAGATAAAAAAAATTCTCCCAAAACAAGAAGTTTCTCCAAATACCAGAAGTTTTTCCCATAACCAGACATCATCAATCACGCATAGTTATCACACATTTCTGATGTTTTTTATCCAAAGAAAAACAGGGTGGGTGTTGCTACTACTGTAAAGTTCAAAGAAGATAATCTTAACTTTACGTCAAAGGACTTTTTAGAAATGGAAACACAACGCCAACAAAATTGTCTATGTACATATCTTTAGTAAGTTTTGTCCTTCCTAATCAGACACCATCCCATTTGATACACTTGGTCTGTCAAGTCGTTCATGCAAAACATTTCCTTAAGAAAGTATCACTTTCCACATTTTTCAAAAAGTTCACTCAAGCATCTAAGTTTTCTCAATAAAAATAGAATTTTATGCTTCAGTTATTTTAATTTATAGACCATGACATTCAAAAGAATCAGAATCCATTTTATATACAAATTCATGATAATTGGAAAATGTAAAGGTAAACATCATAAAGACATTGTTGCAATATTTACATGCTACTATACAAATAAAGTATAAATTTAGGTAGTTATTTGAGTCATGATGTTGGCGAGACACTAGAGTGTACTCACGAAAGATTCAGTCATGTGAACTATAGAAACACCACAGTTTACAATCCCTCTTATCCCAGCCTCCTGTTTTGTATAAATGCATGAATGTTCTATGAAACTGGTTTGATTATCATACTCAAAAAACCTTCAACAATGAATTTGATTGTAATCTTTTGAATACATCTGTGTTTTATAAATAAGTATTCATCTTAGAAATTGGAAGAACACCTGCACAGACAATATAACATTCCCACTTTCACCTACCTAGATACATAAGAGAATTCATCTGAAATAACAAGTTACAGGAACAGCAAGTCAAAACATCCACACCTTTCAAATAAAAAATTCAATTAAATATTAAAATTAGAAATTTATTGACATTTAACTTCAATTAAACAAAATCTGTGGTATTGTACATACAGTCGAAACTAAAATATATGATAAGTTAAAATTTCTATCTGTTAACTGTAAAAATCAGCTGATCATGGTGATGTTAGAAGGATTACTAGTGGACAAGGTAAAACATTGAGCCTCGAGTCAATGTTGTGATGGAACTTTAGGTAGATGACTCCTAATTTGTAAAGAATGTAAAAACATTGTGATTTGATAGTAGGATTAGGGGCTGAACCCTTTCAAGAAGAATAACAAACAAACATTTGACATTTAAATCAAACTGTAATATCCCTAAAGCAGGCAAGGGATTGTTCAGACAGTTGTAAAGGCAAAAAGTATTGACAAATGAGACAGCAAACACTAAACGGTTTCCACAAACAAAACATTTTAAGTGTATTTAAACCATTGTGTTGCACAACTAGTTATTCAACAAACCAACAAAATCTTTTTATTGCCACAAAAATTCTTTATGTGACCAAAAATGAGAACATTTTAAAAATCGAAGCTTAAACATCATTCACATCTTAACAACTATTCTCATAAAGACACCAGGAAAACGCCAACCAAACACCAAACCATGCTATTGAATTCACTGTGCATTTTAAGTCTTCAGACTAAACTTTAATGCCCAATACAAACAAATATTCTCTTAAATCCATGATGAGTTGTTCATCCATAGAACAAGATTTTTTTGTTAAGGCAAAGCGCATCCCAAAGGTAAGCTTCAAAGAAAACACCTTCCTCTGAAAAGATGATCGCTATCTACCAATGAAAAGATGATCGCATTATACAAGTGAGATCTGTCAATATGGCGCATACAATCAGAAAACCATCAATGGCTTTATACTTGTTCAACTCAACTGAGCAAAAAATTCATCTTTCAATAAATGTATAAAGCTCTCTCCTTGCTGCGATGACACCTGTTGTCAGTACTTTAGGATGGGACAAATTATCGCTGTAATTCTAAAACCTTTTTAAAAATGATTATCAGGTAAATGAATTTATTTCAAATCTGTTAAAAAATGTAACTGAGGTCATTTTTTAGATGTCTTTCTTTATCAGATTTGAAACAGCCCTAAGAGCTAATCATAAATGGGAATTTGCGTTTTTAGAGTTGCTTATTATATTAACTATACAGCTGGATGGTTCACCTTACTGCATTTTAATATTCAATTTGTTAATTGGATAGAGTTTTGTTATCAGGTTTTCCAATGTACTTTTTCAATATTCTCTATATATATCTTTCCATATTCTTTTATTCTGTTATTCATTTTACTTTTACATGATATGCAATCTACATGCCCTTAATTGTAACATCTGTACGCCCTTAATTGTAATATCTACATGCCCTTAATTGTAACATCTGTATGCCCTTAATTGTAATATCTACATGCCCTTAATTGTAACATCTGTATGCCCTTAATTGTAACATCTGTATGCCCTTAATTGTAACATCTGTACGCCCTTAATTGTAACATCTGTATGCCCTTAATTGTAATAGCTATATGCCCTTAATTGTAATATCTACATGCCCTTAATTGTAACATCTGTATGCCCGTAACATCTGTATGCCCTTAATTGTAATAGCTATATGCCCTTAATTGTAATATCTACATGCCCTCAATTGTAATATCTATATGCCCTTAATTGTAATATCTACATGCCGTTAATTGTAACATCTGTATGCCTTTAATTGTAATAGCTATATGCCCTTAATTGTAATATCTATATGCCCTTAATTGTAATATCTACATGCCGTTAATTGTAACATCTGCATGCCTTTAATTGTAATAGCTATATGCCCTTAATTGTAATAGCTATATGCCCTTAAATTGTAATATCTATATGCCCTAAATTGTAATATCTATATGCCCTTAATTGTAATATCTGTATGCCTTAAATTGTAATATTTACATGCCCTTAATTGTAATATCTACATGCCCTTAATTGTAATATCTACATGCCCTTAATTGTAATATTTACATGCCCTTAATTGTAATATCTACATGCCCTTAATTGTAATATCTACATGCCCTTAATTGTAATATATTACATGCCCTTAATTGTAAATCTGTATGCCCTTAATTGTAACATCTGTATGCCCTTAATTGTAACATCTGTACGCCCTTAATTGTAACATCTGTATGCCCTTAATTGTAATCTGTATCTATCTATGCTCTTAATTGTAATATCTATATGCCCTTAATTGTAATATCTACATGCTCTTAATTGTAATATCTATATGCCCTTAATTGTAACATCTGTATGCCCTTAATTGTAACATCTGTATGCCCTTAATTGTAATATCTACATGCTCTTAATTGTAATATCTACATGCTCTTAATTGTAATATTTACATGCCCTTAATTGTAACATCTGTATGCCCTTAATTGTAATATCTACATGCCCTTAATTGTAATATCTGTATGCCCTTAATTGTAATATCTGTATGCCCTTAATTGTAACATCTGTATGCCCTTAATTGTAATATCTACATGCCCTTAATTGTAATATCTGTATGCCCTTAATTGTAACATCTGTATGCCTTTAATTGTAATATCTACATGCCCTTAATTGTAATATCTGTATGCCCTTAATTGTAACATCTGTATGCCTTTAATTGTAATATTTACATGCCCTTAATTGTAATATCTGTATGCCCTTAATTGTAACATCTGTATGCCTTTAATTGTAATATTTACATGCCCTTAATTGTAATATCTGTATGCCCTTAATTGTAACATCTGTATGCCTTTAATTGTAATATCTACATGCTCTTAATTGTAATATCTATATGCCCTTAATTGTAATATTTACATGCCCTTAATTGTAATATTTATATGCCCTTATATTTATTTTTATATTTGAGCTACAAAATTCAACAAAGCAAAAAACATATCATTTATTTCAGATATTGCCTAATGTCTGCTTGAGATCACATATTGACCAGACACAAGAATCGCTGAATGAATCTATACAATTTTCCTTTTACAACAAAGGTAAATGTAACTTCTGTGTCTGTTTTGTTTCCAAATTTTAAAACAATAATGAATATATAAACAGGTGCTCCTTGTTTAAAGTCTTCTTAAAACATCACCTTAGATATCAAATGCTGTACATAAGATTAATGTTTATTTATACATATTTTGTAATGAGCCGAACAGGCTATGAAGCCCCAGACTCGTCCAACGAGGACAGCACAGCGTGACCAAGAATGACAGTTTCTACCTGCTGGCTACACACTGATAGGCCTTCTACAATCTCCTGGTGTCATTTTGAACATATTTGATATCCTTCTCATAATGGGCGTTCTCACTGAGTGGTCTTACTATGCGCTGCAAGTTTAAAGGGCTGTTTTTAAAAACTTGTTTATGTTGAAGATTTATATCCTATTCTTTATGTAACACCTAAGATACATTTCACATAAAGATACACATTTTCTATACGCTGACACTCAATTAATTACCGTCAATAATAAAGGGAGGTTTCCATCCTATATCAACCTTTAAGTTGTCTGTTCACGAACATCAATTTGCTGTAACCAAAGGCAGATAATGTTACTTAAAGACCAGATTCATGTAACACTGTGGAGAAATATATTGTGTGGTTTGGCTGTTATTTTATCCCTTTCAAAAACTGTATGATGTTTGCAGTGCCTATGGCAAAAATCCAATCTTATTTTGACTTCTGCACTTCATGTTGGAGATAAGTCCTGCACCTTCTGAAAAAGTGTCATTCTTTGTACTTCCTGTCAAGAGGTAACAGGTCTATGGTATGATAAATATAAGAGATAACATACCTGCACTTTTGTAAGATATATCAGGTCCTGCACTTTCTGTTAAGGTATGAAAAGTTGTGAAGTTTCTTTGAGAGTTGATTGATTCTGTATATTTGTAACAACTGACACTCCTTCTACTTTATTAAGAGATGACAGTTACTTCTACTTCATTAAGAGATGACAGATCCCGTACATTTTGTGAAAGATGACACTCCTTCACCTTATTTCAGTGATGACAGATTTTCACCTTATCTAAGTGATGACAAATTTTCACCTTATTTAAGTGATGACAGATTTTCACCTTATCTAAGTGATGACAAATTTTCACCTTATCTAAGTGATGACAAATTTTCACCTTATTTAAGTGATGACAGATTTTCACCTTATCTAAGTGATGACAAATTTTCACCTTATTTAAGTGATGACAGATCCTTCACCTTATCTAAGTGATGACAGATTTTCACCTAATTTAAGTGATGACAGATTTTCACCTTATTTAAGTGATGTCAGATCCTTCACCTTATCTAAGTGATGACAGATTTTCACCTTATTTAAGTGATGACAGATTTTCACCTTATTTAAGTGATGACAGATCCTTCACCTTATCTAAGTGATGACAGATTTTCACCTTATTTAAGTGATGTCAGATTTTCACCTTATCTAAGAGATGACAGATTTTCACCTTATTTAAGTGATGACTGATTTTTACCTTATTTAAGTGATGACAGATCCTTCACCTTATCTAAGTGATGACAGATTTTCACCTTATCTAAGTGATGACAGATTTTTACCTTATTTAAGTGATGACAGATTTTCACCTTATTTAAGTGATGACAGATTTTCACCTTATCTAAGTGATGACAGATTTTCACCTTATTTAAGTGATGACAGATTTTCACCTTATCTAAGTGATGACTGATTTTTACCTTATTTAAGTGATGACAGATTTTCACCTTATCTAAGTGATGACAAATTCTTCACCTTCTTTCAGAGATGACAGAACCTTTACCTTCTTAAAGAGATGACAGATCCAGTATCTTCTGTAATGGCGGCAGTACCTATAGCGCTGTTATAAAAGGTAAAAGCTTTAAGTATTTCGTGTAAAAACTTATACTCTGATCTTCATATATTGTTACTATTTTTTGTAAAGACAATAAATGTACCACCTACAGACCTGTAAATGGAAAATGTTTACTGTGTCGTTCAAGGCAACATTATACCAGTATGAAGAATAAGGAGTCATAAATGACAAATTCAACATCAGGCGATTGGAGAAATCCTTGGAAAGGAAACTACCGGTACAATAAAAGGAACTTCACCATCAACCCAAGAGTCAATGGTAAAATTATAACCTTGAACACCACAATGTTGGTAGTTGTGTGTGTAATTATTCGTCAGAGCAATATAACATTAAACACCACAGTGTTGGTAGTGTAATAATCTGTCAGAGCAATATTACCTTGAACACCACAATGTTGGTCAGAGCAATATTACATTGAACACCACAATGTTGGTAGTGTAATTATTCGTCAGAGCAATATTACCTTGAACACCACAATGTTGGTAGTGTAATTATTCGTCAGAGCAATATTACCTTGAACACCACAATGTTGGTAGTGTAATTATTCGTCAGAGCAATATTACCTTGAACACCACAATGTTGGTAGTGTAATTATTCGTCAGAGCAATATTACCTTGAACACCACAATGTTGGTAGTGTAATTATTCGTCAGAGCAATATAACATTAAACACCACAATGTTGGTAGTGTTATAATTTGACAGAGCAATATTACCTTGAACAAAACAATGTTGGTAGTGTAATTATTTGACAGAGCAATATTACCTTGAACACCACAATGTTGGTAGTGTTATAATTTGACAGAGCAATATTACATTTAACACCACAATGTTGGTAGTGTTATAATTTGACAGAGCAATATTACCTTGAACACCACAATGTTGGTAGTGTTATAATTTGACAGAGCAATATTACATTGAACACCACAATGTTGGCAGTGTAATTATTCGTCAGAGCAATATTACTTGAACACCACAATGTTGGTAGTGTAATTATTTGTCAGAGCAATATTACATTTAACACCACAATGTTGGTAGTGTTATAATTTGACAGAGCAATATTACCTTGAACACCACAATGTTGGTAGTGTAATTATTCGTCAGAGCAATATTACCTTAAACACCACACTGTTGGTAGTGTAATTATTCGTCAGAGCATTATTACATTGAACACCACACTGTTGGTAGTGTAATTATTCGTCAGAGCAATATTACATTGAACACCACAATGTTGGTAGTGTAATAATCTGTCAGAGCAATATTACCTTGAACACCACAATGTTGGTAGTGTAATAATTTGTCGGAACATCATTATACATACTATTTCCACAGAAAAGTACCCTTAATATACAGTATCAGCAATATGTGACTTCAGTTCAATATCTCAGTGAGATGCTGGGATAAGATCTAAATTGAATAGGACGTGTAAACAGAGGACATTATCAGGTAATATTGCTTATCCTAACTGACAAGTTCATAACCCCTAAAACGACATCTTGTCACTTCTCAAATCTTCCCTTACACAAAATGTTGAATAGCAGTTTTGAATTTCTTCACATTAAAACTAGATTTATTATTAAGATCTTTATCATAAACATGAAATGTATTCAACTCACACACAGGTAGCTGTTCACAGGTGCCTGACCTTTTGTAAAATCCTCTGAAGCTGTTGAGCTGGTGATCAGTGTCACATGACCTTACTTTTGGTCATTGAAACAATGATTGGATACTGATATGTAATAAATATTCAATAATTGAATTTCAGTTTACAATCAATAAATCAATAAATCAATAATTTTGTTAAGTGTCATTTTGTTAAGTGTCATGCAGTATAGAGATATAAATGAATTCAACTGTTAATGTAAAATAATGTGAAAATCATAAAATATACTGCTCAGCCAGGTTTGTCACTTACTAGGCACATAATTTTTCATGAAATATGATTATAGAAATAAGACAGTTATTGCAATATCACTCCCATGTTTCTTTTAAACATGTAAATATAGGTCAAATGATGGCGTCTCATGCCAATTGATTCGGATGTCATCAGACCCAAGAGAAATTAATTGGTACAGTGTCAAGAGAAAATCAGGTATTTTAAAATAATATTCTACAAATTTTCAAAGGTTTCTCAATAATTCATTTGCATTCACAAAATAATGCATTAATTCACCTGGTAATAAGCCCATGTCTGGTAATAAGACCATCCATATACCATTTGTCGGAAAAAATTAAGAAGAAATGCTATTTCATTATCCTTGAACAACAACATCCAGATCTGTAGGACAGAGTACGCAAACACTATATATCCAACAATAAGCTTATGCCTGGTAATTAGTCCACCCCATGACTTCCTGTAGAATGCTCATCCCCTGTCTTTCAGTCAGAGGTAATGTGCATTCCCCTGAGATCCTATAATATGCCCACCCTCACATTCAGTCAAAGGTAATGTGTGGCCCCCTGTGGTCCTGTAGTATGCCCATCCCCTGTCTTTCAGTCAGAGGTAATGTGCAGCCCTCTGAGATCCTGTAATATGCCCACCCTCACATTCAGTCGAAGGTAATGTGCGGCCCCCTGAGGTCCTGCAATACACCCACCCCCTGAATTTGAGTCAGAGGTAGTGTGTTGACCCCTGTGGGCCTGGCATAAGTCTATACTCTGATTTGGAGTCAGAGGTAATTAATATGCAGTCTGTTGAGGTCCTGCAGTAAGTTCACCCCCTGGCTCAATGTCAGAGGTAACATGCAATGCCCTGGAGCTCCTGCAATTTACATCATCCCCTGATTCACCGTGAGAATTCTTCACAGATCTGGAATACTTGGACAAAATTCTTTACAGGGCTAGTCCAATATTTAAAATACTGACTTTCTCTTCATAGATCTGGAATACTAGGACAAAATTCTTTACAGGGCTAGTCCAATATTTAAAACACTGACTTACTCTTCATAGATCTGGAACACTTGGACAAAATTCTTTACAGGGCAAGTCCAATATTTAAAATACTGACTTTCTCTTCATAGATCTGGAATACTAGGACAAAATTCTTTACAGGACAAGTCCAATATTTAAAACACTGACTTATGGATTGTGGCACAACCAGATTAACAGTGATTGGATTTACTAGGCTTGACATTATACATATGCTGAGAGTTGGGATTAAATCACCTCAACATTATATATTTACTTGTGGATCAATCAGCCTTATTTGAGACCATATAGAAATCATATTTTGTTGCTTGTAGAAATCAACAATTTGATTTTAGACTACCTAAAACAAAACATAATCTTTGTTCAAACAAATAGGTCAGTAGTATGCCTTTTCAAGTGAAATGTCACATAGAGCTCTTAAGGGTTATTATCTCCTTAATAATTTCTGTTTGATAGCCTTTATCCTTTTTTTCATGCATTTAAGATATGGATACCTCTACAATACTTTTCTCGTCAATAGTTTCCTCATTTTCCTGATCCGTAAAGTGTTTTCCTGATCAAAACTCAATTTGCTCCCCCCCATCTATCCAATAATTGGAGTGTCTTCTCTTCGTCTCTTTTCTTTCCTCCTATCTCCTCCCCCTCCCTCCCTCCTCCCTCCCCTCTATTCAGGCCTATAACTGCCCACCTGTAAACCTGTCTGTACTACAGCTGATAAGAAAGCCCTGGTAAACCACATATTTGTATAACATCCAATTCATACACCTGACCGACACAGATTTGTTTCGCATTATCCTGTCCCAATTATGATACACTACCTGTCCAGACCTCGTTAGTGAAGGCCAGAACACCTGTGTACAGGTACATCACAGACAGGTACATCACACCACCGTACTAGTCCTATAGATATCACTGTATGAATGAAACATGTATTTACCCTGAGAAAACTACCATTACTTTCCTTCAGTGTACAGTGTGTGCTGCACATATATTACATGATAGCTACCTTATCTATCCAAATAGATACACCAGTGTCAGATCCGGCACGAGTCTAATTAGTCAGAAGGACAGCTGGGGAGCAGGCTACATAGTAGAACTTTATTAAAGTTTAAATGACAGTCTTTTCTATTTTAAAGTAGAAGCATGGATAAATTTCATCCACTTTCAACAAGTTATCAACTATCAATAAAACATTTTTATAATTCAAATTATTTTTTTTAAATCTAAGAAGCCTAAAAAATACCCACATTGTTTTAAAGTACTTGTGTGTCAAAATAACATCTGTGAGTGTAGTTTTCAAAGAGTAAATTGATAAACACATCCAGTCTGCTACAAGAAATTTCAAAAACTTGGCAAATATGATAATGGTTAGAATTACTGCAGTTCTAAGGAGACAGATTGATATCAAGTCACATTAGGTTCAGTTATGACTGAAAAGATATAACAATATCTAGTGTGGAAAATGACCTACACTACCCCAAAGTCAGACACTAGATAATAGATGCCGTGTAAGTTAAGAACAGTATAATGATATAAGTTTCCTTGCCAGCATACATTTGGAAGTGATTATATAAGACTGGGGAGAGCAGTGGAGACTGGTAATAGGGATGGACGACAATCACATAAAGGACAGATGGAAGAATGGAGACAATCAGGGGATGGGGAGGTTATTATACATAATTAGGTAAAAAGTAGGAGTGTGGAGAAAAAATGAGAAAAAGGGGAGTGGAGGCAAATTAATGCAATGATGAAAAATGGTATAATGATCCTCATGCATAGAGGATATTAATATTTACATGATAAAACCTATCAGCACTACACAGGGATATCTATAACAGTATGATAATATCCCTGTAGCGAAGATTTGTTCTGTGACTGATGAACAAACTAAATATGGTTTCTAGGGATGCAATGACAAAAGACAAGCTGTTAGTACACCTTCAGAAGAAATCCTGTGTAACAGATATGTGTGTGTTTATGATATTGTTATATAGTGTCTGTAATTCTATCAAATATAAGGAATAGGATTCTCATTATTATGTTAGGTTTAGTAAATAGACCTAATGTTAAGTTCAGTCTTCCCACTTAAGGGAATTCACAATGAAACAGTGAGCTAGAAAGCTGGTAAAATTCTCTAAGGAATCATAGTGCAGTCTTTTCTGTGTTGAGCTTAACTAGAAAGTACCCAAAGAAGGTTCTCTATCTTTAGATCCAGGTAAAAATCACGCCATCACATACGGCAGCAGTGAGATTTTCAATCTGAGACCATGAAAATGGAGATTTGTTTGCATGGATCAAACTCACAGATCTAACTCTTTTAGTCTGGTGCGATATTGCCGAGCTGTAGAACATTAGGTAAATCACATAATGAAAATAATAGATTTCAATATCTCACCACTAAAACATGTGTAAGATTACTTCATTAAAATATCTGATTTCTAAAACTTGTGTAATGTAACTTCATAAGATATCAAATCCCTCAAACTTGTATAAGATCTTAAATTTGTTTGATTTAACTTCTGAAAATATTTAACTTCTCAAACAAAATAATTTCAAGAACATATCAAAGACTTATATGATATGAAATCCTTTATATCTAACTTGACATCACCATTAAATTTGGTTAATGAGAAATGTATTTACCCTATATGCACGTCTTGAATACATACATCTTCTACAAGTACTTGACTTCATAAACAGAACAAAGACACATGTATTTCCTACATGTCAAGGTGTAGTAATCTACCAGCAGCTATTTCTCTACCTGAAGAAGTGTAACTTATATAGTAGTTTTTTGTAAACTTAATCAGATCATTTGAAGGTGAAATATATGCCAAAGGCAATTACTCACAAGGAAAAAGATCCTTAAATTGTTTAAATATGTGCATGTATCACTGTAGTATTTACATAACATGATACCATACAGAGGTGAAAATTCACTTCTAGGTTATAAATCTACTGCATATTTCATTCTCTTCATATACACAAAAAACATATTAAATGTTATGACTAAGGCAAAATTTCCATTTTTTTCTAATTTCATCTGCACTATCATATAATAATACGTGTCATCCCCTGTCAAAGGATTTACTTACAAAGTACATAAAATGTAAATGTCAACAGGGGAATACCTTAATGCTTGGGATATGTATGCATAAAACTTTAACAACACCGAACAATTCAAAACATACTGAAAATTTATCTTTATAATAAACTTATCTAACAATCAGTGAAATGTAATAGGAGTAGTCATATGTACAAATAAATATAAAAGAGCACCTGTTCCCGAGACCCACAAAAAACTGTGATCTCTTCCGCATATCTCCCATGGTAGTTCATTCTGAAGAATTGGGATGGCAATGTCTAGAAGTTTAAGCACAGAGAAATCCTGAAATTGAATCTACTCCTGTGATATTGATATAGATCAAGTTAACTTAGAACTGCAAAGAAAATGTATATGATTATTCACAATTTTAAAGATAACTGTGCAGTTTATATTGCCTGAGTAAACATACTGTGTTCAGTTTAAGGATCTTAATTCAATCATTCAAATGCAAGAATTATGAAAGGAGACTTGAATAAAACCTCAGAATGTCTAGCTTTTATTCTCAATGCTTCTGATCCATTTTTACCTTACTTATTTATCTTTGTTAATATACCTTTAACAACAGTTTCTTTGTCCATTGTAACAGTAATATAACAACTATTTTCTGTATAGTGTAATTGTTTGCTTGGAGCCTTAAATCCTTGCAACAGCAAAGGTTATGTGAACATAGATGCTACTCATGGGCCATTCAAACAGTCATTTCACTGAAATGCCGTAACCTGGTGGACAGTGGTATAACATCCCAATAGTCATATCATACTGACAACACAGACTAACAGCCATTTAAACATGAATGTCAAGCATCTAGGAGAAAATACAGACTATGGTTTGTCTCTGTCAGGAGACAGGAGCCTTAACCACCCTTGGTTGAGTAAAATTTTCACCACATTAGAAAACAAATGAGTAGTAGGGAAATTGGGATAGCCATTTCATTCATTCTTCTCTTTCCATCCAAAATGTTAACACGTTACAACATGCCAAAGGAGATACTCAATACCAAAACAAAAGTAATGTAAATTAAGACGTGTGGATTGTAATGTCTTTATATGTTGTAATGGAAATTTGAAAATTATGTAACCCTGGTAAACACTAGTTACAATATACCGCTTTGATAGAAAAAATTTCCTTTTAGCTCAATTGGTTGAGCGTCAGACTAGTAAGCCAGAGGTCCCGGGTTCGAATCCTAGCGGAGGCATTGAAATGAATAATGACTTCTGTCACAATTAAAAAAAAAAGCAATAAAGGAGTTGGAAAGCTGTAAGAATTGTTCAGCGAAAATTTGTCCAATCTGATCTCCTTTTCAAACAAAGCTTCTCCAAAATGACCAATTCATCTTCACTTGTGTTACAGGTCAAACAAATTTAATACTTATTGGTAGTGAATACAGATAAACTATTAATTTCCATAGACAATTTCTGAATGATGAATATTGTATAACATGTAAAGGAAAGTACACTTGGGATGTCACCACCAGCATCAGTTTACCTGAGCTGGAGAAATTTTCCATTAGTCAACATCTGAACAGATTTATGCTTGTGTAATCTGTTTCGAGATCAGATCTATCATGGTTTCTAGATTGCATGCAAATGTCTGTGCATTTCTACAAACCCCTATATCACTTTTAAACTTTCTGATATAAAAACAATAATTCTAAATCAAGACAAATATAGCCGGATCTTCACTTCATTTCAGAACACTGAAAACCCTGTTGTAAATCTCTGTCCAGCAAATTGTCAAAAACCCTTTGCAATACCATAGTAACGAATTGGCTTTGAAATAAACTGCAAGCTTGCTGTGTTTTAATGGTACTGATTGAACTCCCTGGGATATTCATGTACATGTGTAAACGTGAGCAATGCTATGCTCTGTGAGTGATTGCTGTGAGTAAGAACCTATGGAATGACTATTAATTGTATATCTGATCCTCGGTAGCTAGAAACAACAACCACCATTGTCTCTATAGAGATGTTACATCATCCACCGTGATACATTTTAAAACTAGGAGAAGAGCGTTGTATCAAGGGTCAATGCTACTCGCTTGGAGACTAATATGTAATGGAACTTACCATACATTTTGTATTCAAAGATAGAATCCTGACCTTGAACAGAACAGATATAACAGTTGGGGAAAATCCCCCACAAACATGTAAATACTGACCTATACAGTCTACAAATATAGATGCAGATTTTTGTACTTAAAACTCAACAAATATAGATGAAGACTTTTGTATTTAAAACTCGACAAATATAGATGCAGATTTTTTTACTTAAAATGCAGATTTTTGTACTTAAAACTCGACAAATATAGATGCAGACTTTTGTACTTAAAACTTGACAAATATAGATGCAGATTTTTGTACTTAAAACTCGACAAATATAGATGCAGACTTTTGTACTTAAAACTCGACATAGTTGAAGACTTTTGCACTCCAAACTTTACAAATATAGCTGCAGATTTTTGCACTTCAAACTCTACAAATACAGATGCAGATTTTTGCACTCCCAACTGACTACAATTACAGACTTGCACCTGTGCTCTCAAAACCCTCCAAATATTGAATCCAACAAGGTGTACCCAGTTCTCTCCAAAATCTATATATATGGACTTTAACCTATGCTCTAAAATTTCTCTATGAACTTGATTGGGCTATGCACTCCAGACGCTAAAGACTCAGCCAATCTGTGCTGTCCAAACTCCAGAGACTCAGCCAATCTGTAAACTCCAAACTCTACAGATGTAGACTCAGTCAATCTGTAAACTCCAAACTCTACAGATGTAGACTCAGTCAATCTGTAAACTCCAAACTCTACAGATGTAGACTCAGTCAATCTGTAAACTCCAAACTCTACAGATGTAGACTCAGCCAATCTGTAAACTCCAAACTCTACAGATGTAGACTCAGCCAGTCTGTGCCCTCAAAACTCTACAGATGTAGATTCTGCCAATATGTGCCCTCAAATCTCTACAGATGTACACTCAGCCAATCTCTGCCCTCAAAACTCTACAGATGTACACTCAGCCAATCTCTGCCCTCAAAACTCTATAGATGTAGACTCAGCCAATCTCTTCCCTCAAAACTCTATAGATGTAGACTCAGCCAATATGTGCCCTCAAAACTCTACAGATGTACACTCAGCCAATCTGTGCCCTCAAAACTCTACAGATGTAGATTCTGCCAATATGTGCCCTCAAAACTCTACAGATGTAGACTCAGCCAATCTGTGCCCTCAAAACTCTACAGATGTACACTCAGTCAATCTGTGCCCTCAAAACTCTGTACTGACACACTAATCAAAACAAACTCCACACAAGCCAATCGATACAATTCAGTTTAGCTACATCCTTATATCCTTCAATAAAGTTTAGCTCCTGCAGGTCCTTACATCACCTTCAATTTGTATCTATCAGCTGATGATACACAGGAACAGATATGCCCCGGTGGCTCATAGCTTAGCGTTAACTAGTGGTTAGCAAAAATTCAAATTGTCCCTGAAAAACCAAGGATTTCTCAGCAAACCTGACACTTTATAAATATCAATCTGCACTGTCTCATCAAACTTATAGCAATACATGATAAAGAATATTTCCCAATTTTATTTAATTCATGTTTTAATGTTTTAACTATCTACTAGTTAACTCTAACCAAACTTTGAGCTTACGGAGCAAACAAAACCTTCTAAGTATAATTCTTTTCACCTGGTTTTTAAGTTTTCCTAATTCAGAAAATTTCTATTGCAGATATTATTCAGTATTGTCATATTAATTAGAATTCAGAAACATTTCACTGCCGACTCCATATCAACTTCTGCAAAATTATATAAAACGGTTATTTTCAACCCCATCTTAAATTCACTCTTTCTGTCCTTTTATGAAATGGGCAAAAACTTCCCAGCATCCAGTACCATATTTTTCACAGATGTTTCACTTTGATTGATATTAATACCATGCTTTGTCTGTGCATGTTGCATTTCCAAACCAATCTAAATTATACTACTGGTAGGTACATAGTTGGATCTCATCCACCAGCTGGCAGTCAGTCCTATAATTGACACTCAGAGATTTTTATATTGTGTGAAAATTCCTCAATCTGTCTGACATACAGCTGTTGCATCATATCTCCCCACTCCCCATTTCCATTCCAATTTCTTCCCCTCCCACCTTATCCATTTCCTTTCTGCCAAGCACTACATATGAAGCTGGTATTTGTCAATAAGACCTCCTTATATAGAAGGTCATAAACTTTACAACTTTCTGAAATTGGTGAACAAAACCATTCCAGGTTAGATTCCAAAGGTCAATGTCCTTGTAACAGGAACTATATCTTCTTTTTCTCACTTCTTTGATAGAATGACCTAAAATTCTGTGTGAAACACTGATGAGAGATTTCCTGTTGTTTGGTCTCTTATCCGTCTTGTCCCCAACAGTTGTTCCTGATGGACCGTACTCTCCTTATCATAGCGCATGACCTATCTCCTCAGAGCCCCTGTTACCCTGGCAGGGGAACACAGGAAATTGTACCGACAATACTAATGATAAAACCAGACCTCGCCCTCTTTTATACTACGAAAACTGCAGAATTCTGAGGTTTTTTTTACAGTTTTTTAACTACCATATTTATCTTTCTTCAACCCTAGAGGTTTTACCTTGCCACTGAAAGATCTATAGCAATTGGAAAAAGTGAAGAAAGCTAACTCCATGTCTACAATTATTAAAAGGTCTTCAAACACTTTGGTCCTCAGACATTCCTATCTCTGTATCAATCCTTGGTTAGAGCACAACTATATTATCTCTGTCTGTTGTCACCCTACAAAATAAATCATCTGGAACAAATAGCAGGAGTGCAATGACAAGCAACTAAACAATTGCCCAACAAGAAGAATCTTTCTATACCAGAAAGACTGAAAAATTAAGATTATAAACATTGATTAAGCTCCTGAATGTTAAAGGATGATTTGCCTAAACTATACAAAATGACAAATGGGACATGTGACAAGAACGCACACCCTGATCACAAATTTTGGAGGGACATATCCAGTAGAAATATATAGCCAGAAGAAACACCAAGATTCTATATTGTAAAATATTCTAAAAGGCGAACATCAACCTACATAGCTCAGAATTTAACAATCAATTAAAAACCCTATAAGTACATGAAAAGAATAATTATGTATGAGGAACTTCTACTGATCATCACACACAGGACAGTATAAGTTATATACAGTCAAACCTGCTTATAGAGGCCATTCAAGCGAACACAGAGAAGTGGCCTCTATAGGCAGGTGGGTTTTGCATAATGGTTTACTAAACAGACCATTCAAAGGACTTGAGACAAGTGGGCTCTAAAGGCAGGTGATCTTTACATCATGGTAAACTAACAGGTAATTCAAAGGACTTGAGACAATTGGCCTCTATAGGCAGGTGATCTTTGTAAGAAGATTCACAATACAAGTCATTCAAAGAACAGGTGTCTCTATAGGCAAGTAGTTCACCATACAGGTAAGTTGAAGAGGTAGAGTGACCCCTTTAGGCAGGTGGTCTTTATATAAAGGTTCAGATCAAATTTTGTATTAGGATCCAGAACATACAGCCTTTACAGACAGGTACTTGTTATTATGTCAGGTTTGACCGTCTATGAAAAATACTACAGCTAAAGTATGTTTCTGATATATATCAATTCAGATATGATTTTCGTAACTGTTTATGGTACATATCTCAGTCCTACAGCAGTATCTATGACTGCCATACTGGTGATAAAGAGATGTCCCTTGCTTCTACCCCTATCTAGCTTTGTTGGCCTTCTACTTGACAGTGATGCTGTATAATTTCTTTAGGAAAGCCCAGATCTTATTGTCATGCTCTCAGTGTAACTTAATACCGAGGCTACACTAAAAGGTGTGTTTGTTTCCTGTTACATGTTTCAAAGCTTGAGGATAACTGTAATAAGATAGCAACTTGAAAGAAACTAAAAAAATCTGGAAACAAACAATATTATTGCCTTACATTTGTTACAACTACACACAAACAATCAATCAAAATTTCAAAATGAAACAATAAATAACAGCCAAACTTTATTGTGATGTTAAATGCATATTTCTTCAGCTGACTGGAAACAAAAAGGAATTCAATTTCATTTTCAGTCATTGTTCTTTTTCAAAATCAATTAACTCAAGGACAAGTGCTTTAAAAAGAAATATTCTTGTTATGAATAGGAAAGAGGCTGACATCAGTCATGATTTGAATCAATCATCTGATGTCAACAATTTTTAACTTAGGACCTCATATTTCTAAAGATCAGAACAATAAGACATAATTAGTGGTATGGCCTGTACTTTCAACTCAGTTACATTATAGAAATCATTGATTATGGAGGTGTTATGTTCCTTATGCAGACTAACCACAAAAATAATTCCCAGACTTTGCTGACATAACAAGTGCTAATTTAACACGCTGTAAAACTGCAAGTGTCTAAATTCTCACCTGTAAAGTTATTCTGGTCTCTTAATTCTAATTTATAACTAACAATCACTTTATGACTTTTTGAAAAATTGTAATCCTCAGCATATTTAATCAGATCCTAGATAGAAATTCCGTTCCTTATTTCGTTATTTCCCCTGGCAACAAGTTCAAGATGAGCATTTCTTAGACAATAACATCGGTTAATTACAGGATCTAGAATCATAATTATCAGTTATGGAATGGCAATGTTAAACTTCTGAATTTTGTTTTCAGATAATTAAATTTTTTTGTTGTAATCTAGAGCAACACTTCAAAAATTTTGACAAGTCCCATTACTTTTGATATAGAGTGGGGTCTCAAAAGTTGAATAGTTTGATGACGCACAAGTCATGAACTCAAATATGGGATTCTCAAAAGTCTTTGTATGCTGTATTGAAGTTGTATGTCTCGCTGAAAGAAAGCCAATAAAAAGGTTCAAATAAATTCTAGAGGTTGACAGTTTTGAGATAGAAAGGCAAAATTCTAAAAAGTCTTATTCCTCAATTCCAAAATTAACACAATTAGTGTCTATTTAGTACCAAGGTTATCAGTTTCACCAAAATGTTTCATTTTTACATACTTTAACTTAAATGAAGGATTTTTAATGCACTGGCTTTAAGATTTTAAAAATTTTAGTGCATTTGGTTTCTCAGGGAGATACAAATACTGTTCTGATGGCCAGGCTAAGAACTTTCACACAAGTAACAATAATCAGACATGTCACTGCATAACACTGATCATCACAAGTACTGTACATTGATGGTCTGGGATAGCAGTTTACCTGTCACATGTATGGACAAATCAGTATGATACATACTGTCTTCCGTCAATGTTTCAGATATAGATCCATTATCAGTTATAATAGTCACCATGTCAGATGAGTACTATGTCAAACAGTCCCTGCCATATTGTAAATTTCATGTATTTTGATATCTTATAATTACTAGTATCTAAACACAATGGGGTATTTCACACTGCCTTGTCCAGTTTGTGGCTTCATATTTTGCAATTTCCTTTCCAAGTCATCTAGTCTCTTCAGACTTGATCACGCCTAATCTAGTTCATCAGAGGTCTTTCAATAATGTTTAAAAGTTATCTGTCATTAAAGCATCTCAACTGATTATTTTTAGGGAAAATTTTTTTTAAGGAAAAATCTAGATCTCGTTTAATAAATATCATAATTCAACGTATGATCTTAATAATATTTGTTCTTCAGTACCAATGACAGAATCTACATGATGTGACAATGCTACCAGAATATTTAAAATATATGTTTTGTGATAAAATTCCTTAATTGTCCCCTTGGCCATTGCAACTTTCGACATGATACTGGTAGACATGTCGCTTTGTCACAGCTGACTTTTTCAAAGTGTTCCCTAAACATTGTGATCTGGGTTGAAATATGACCACATTGCTACAACCTAACGACCCAGATTTTTTAAAAGTGTGGTTATAAAGACTCTTCATGTCGACTGAATGTGTAATAAAAGTAGTGCTTAACTTGTCTGAAATATGCATGTTTTTACTAAAGCATAATGCAGTACTGAAATTTGTCTGAAATATGAATGTTTTTACCAAAAAATTAAAGTTTTTCATTTCTTTTCAAAGTTGTACTTCCTTGTAGCAAATCCAAACCTTTTCCACAATATTAACCTCTTGATTCTGCAATATATTACGATGCAGATACACAATAAAAGCTCAAATTATTTCATTCCCTAGAATCTGTATTGCATCCATGAAGTTTCCCTGGTGATCAAACAGGTAGTCACAATAGTAGTGGAAAGTGAGGGATGGGACATCAAAGCATATAAAAGCAGGTTTAAAGTGTAAAATCACACAAAATAACAAAACAATATTAAGGTAGACACAATCTACAGTCAAACAATTTCTATGGTATTTTAGGCACATTTTGGTTCGTACTTCGCGATGTTGTCCCGTATATATACGTATACCTAAAATGATCTTTATCAACAACTTCAGGTTTTCAAGTCTTTTCTGGCATGTGACGAATGAAGTCCAACCAGCAGGAGAATTTTGGCAGATCAAAGAAATATTCTATCAAATTCAAATGTAATGTCATGTCTGTAATTTGGCAACATGGCCAATTAAAGAAAATAAACATGTTGACAGGGAATATCAAAGTTAACCTGTTCTTGTTTTAATAACATTTTAGAAGATTCTTTTCTAGGGAATTTTCTTTGCATGTATGGAAGTGCCCAAGGGCTCTTACTATAGGAGGAAACTGGAGTATCTGTGGAAAACCCATCTGCTCGGGCAGGTGACTCCATACCTTTCCATATCCATTCCAGGAAATAAACCTTGGATGGCTAAGTGATAAGTGAGTGTTACTATTGTGACACCTGACCATCACAGACCTATGGGTAATTTATAAGATTTTGAAGATCTTCTACAAAAAACACAATTTTACACTTATAGTATTTCCATATTCATTCCAGTTTGCACATATACACGAGGAAGATGTAGTTGCTAATATTATGTAAGACTACAAGCACATCCTTGGGGTTCTTAATCCACGAATAACGATATAGGACCACACATCCTCCCAGAATATCACAATAATCACCTGCAATTGCTCAGTAGTCAAGATGAGCAACACTGATTGTTATTTAAATACTGTTTTACAATTCTTCTTGAAGCTGAATCTAGCCATTAACATTACACAGTAAAGACATGTTACCTTTGATATGTCCAATTTTCCATTAAATTTACATATACACGTTTTTTTCATCTTGACATGTGTTTTATCATACTAGTTATAAGAAGAGGAAGCATTTGTAAAGAAACATGAGACCCCTCAGACAATACCCAATGTTTAACAGTAATTTATTTCATTTCAGTAATAATTACTTTAGTATGCATATCTCCCACTAATTCCCATTCATTTGTATATAATATAAACGAAAAAAGAAAAAAGTTTATTTCAAACCTGATTAGTGTCCATTGGAAGACAAATGATATCCAACTCATAATCAAGGTTACCATATATCTATCTATATGCTGTGAAGCTAATTCCATAGAGAATCATGTAAATATAATGATATGTATAGGCAAAAACTGCTCACATGAAATCAATGACAAAAGAAAGTCATGTTAAAGAGCCAATTTGTAGCGTTAAATATTCCTAAAGATGCTCACAGCTTGTAGATAACAATGAAAACAATGGTAACCCATATTAAACAGTCCGAAACAGTTACAGTCGCCATTCGTATTTATCAAAAATTTGCACATTATTTTCATGTTGTCACCCTCTAAAAGCTGTTTTGAATCAATCTCACTACTTGGTGTTTCATTACCAGTAAATTATTTTATTAATTCAAATGAATTATCCCATTTTCTCAAAACTATGGTGAAATTTTCTCACACTTAACATTCCTCCACCACCATCACTGAGGGTCCCTCTTCTTGCTGCCATAATTCAAGATAATAGATTCAACAATCTGTATCTCCAGTAAAATGTAAATTAACTAGGTATTGTCTGCCATTACATCCTGTATGTCTTCAGTCTACGGTTAAGTTTCCTTTACGATGAGGTCAGTATACATCTGTTGTTTCTAGTAATTTGTTTTCGAAGTCTGCCATTTTTTTTCATTTGCTGTTATTTGTGGGCCTGCAGCAAAATCTAAATCCAATGCATTTCCATTTAAGTTAGAGGTGTGACAGGAAACCAGTATCGGATGTTTGGTAATCACTTTTAAGTTATGGATCTTGAGGAAAAAAACATTTGGAAGAAGTAAATTTTGACACTATTGGAATGTTTAACCGGGGAATTAATTGATTTAAACGAAAAGCACACTTATCAGTCCCTGAATTCTTTGAATACACTACAATACTTTTACATGTATTTAAGATTGATACAAAAAATTCACCTGCAAAAATAAATGTTTAAATTCTTTACTTTAAATCATGATAGATTTATGGTAGCCAATTTTCCATGAAACAACAGTCATAAATTTACCACAAAACAGCAGTCATAAATTCTTCATGAAGCGACAATCTGAGGGAATATTTTATTTTCCATTTCGAGCATCAGATGTTCTGATCCCGAACTCAAATTAACAAGTCGTTGGATGGACAAAATTTGTATCTTTGTAGTCCTTAACATATTTTGAATCTAAATGACTTAGACGCTTTTTCTAGGATTTTTCAAGCCTATGGATAATCAATTGAAACTATGCACACTGTAAACAATATAGCATCGATGAAAAGACCTGTAATTTCCCTTTATATAAGTATTAGTGATATGTTTTAACCAAGTGCTAAATTTTCTTCACAGAATAATAGCAACTTTCATATTCTTAAGGATGAGTTATGGGGACCTCAACCCTCAATAGAAAAAAATTCAGTTTGCAACTTAATAATCTTACCCCAAGGGTTGAGATTTCCCTATCATACCCACATGGGGTAAATGATTATTTTCTCTTACCCTGCTTTCTATCCACACATATATGCTATTGATGCCTGGCATTGTTAAAGTGATCTCATTGTCATGAAAGGAGACTCCAGTACTCCCACCCCTATATCTTAAGTGAGACAAGGAAATTTCACTCTGATATTGGTAAATATCAGGATATATAAGTCCAGGATATGATAAAAAATAAGATTCCATTCAATACAAAGCCTGTGAGACCAATATGGAATTGATAGCTGAATATGAAAGATTTCTCCGTTGTGTGTGACAAATAGAATCTGCCTTATAGATATTGAAAAGGAAAGATGCGCTGGCTTTCTTTCATTTTTTTCATTCAGACGGAAAGTAGGTACAACAACTTTATGCCAGAAGATAAAATCACTCAATGCATGTCCTATGGAGTGGTGGTGGTCAAGCTAGTGAGTAAATGCAATCTGTTCCTGACCTAAGTTTTCTTACAGATTATAATACACCTGCAAATGAGTGGGTGAGTAGTCATATTGTGCATATCCTGTATGATCTTCATTTATCAAATGATCCAGTCAAACTGATTCATAACCATTAGTTACTTATGTTATTGTTATCGATAATCAAAATATCAGGTGGTTTTAAATACCGTTATAAAAACACAATGCATGCATTCAATTTAATGGCAAGTCATAAAACTCGAACAATACTCATATCTGCTTGCATTCATGGATAACTTAAAAGGATTTTTTTAAACACAAATCATTTCTTTGAAATTAAATATCATTTGTTTAGTTGTTAATTTATTTTCAATATTTCAATTTATTTAAAAATTGTATGTGTTAATGTGTCAAACATTAAAGAGAAAAAATAATTACAACATTATTGCGATTTCATATTACATGCACCTGTAGTCACTTAGTAAAGTTAAAAAGGAAAAAGGATTTTAAAATTTCAATATACATACTGTATTCAAAAGTAAACAAAACCTGGAAACATTGTAATACATAGTCTATTGGCATTTACTCTTTTTCAACACAGGTTGGGAGCACAATGCTACAGTTTGTATAAAGTGCAAATGACGAAAAACTTTTTTCACAATGAGTACTTTCTATAACGCTTTTCCTTTCTAAATATTAAGTCTGAGGTGTGTTTGATGAAATAGAAACTTGTATATGCACACTTGTGACAGTTTAAAACCTTTTTTAATCATTTACATCTGCAACTTAAAACTTGATAATTAAACCCTAATACCAAAAGGAAGTAACAAGCAAGGTGTCGTGTATTACAAATATAATGAAATATTTCAAGATCGTGTCTTGCTCCGACTCGAATGAAGGTTGGACATTTGAGTTAGTGTCCTCGAGTAAAACGTTTATCATATATGTAAAATGAAGTTGGGGGCTAGCAGGGAGAGATGTAGACTACTAATTAAAATTCAGTAGTATTTTAAATATGGCCTTACCTGAGTCTGTAACTTTACGTCAATGTTAATCTCCATTGACGCTTTAGAAGGGACATTCAAGAGTTGGTAGTGCCGATATATTTCCATAGTGGGTTCGTAATCTTCAAGTAAACTGTTACCCGTGTATGGTTTCCACAGCTGGCTAGTACTCCCGAACTTTAAAACATCGTCGTAATGACTATCAACAGGGGGCACATTTACTGTTGAAATGCTTTTTTCTGTGACTGTCATCTGCACAAATATACTCAGATAAATCCACACAATAATTCCTAGTCGATAGGTGTTATCCATATTTCCAAACTTTGGTTTTTGATGTGGGAAAATTGCCAAACTGTTGTAGCGATACTAACAGAACAGTGACACTACCATAGACCGTCACAGAACATGTTTAGCCCTGTGCGTAAGCGTATACTTGACCCAGAAGGGTAGAAAACGGCTGTGCCTTCTGATAAACACACTCCCCTCTATTGCTTGAATATAATCTTCAAAATCCACTAAGTCATGTTTACTAGCTGTCTGGTGTTATTTGGAAAGAGTATCTGACTTATTTTAAAGATAAAATATATCAAAAATGAAAGTTATTTTGGGAATAATCACGTTTATAATGTGAAAGGTATCTAATTTGACGAAGGAGTGAGTAGAATCGATAGAACTATCAAGTTACAAGTTTTGACTGCTGTCTCCAATCCCCGAAAATTTAGCGGCTGCTACAAGTCTGACGAAGGTCATCGTTTATCGTTATGAAGACGAGGTAAAATGTTCTGTCATCGATGGAGATGAGCGAAAAGTTGTTGGATTTCATTTCGAAAACAGGGTAAGCTATATAGAATTGTAGATAAATTATGTACACAGGTATTTTATTTATCAAACCAACATATACAAACGTCAGGTCTCGTGTCGCTCGCATGCTTCAGAAATCTTAAGGAGATCGCCGATCTGAATAATTTGTATGTATGTGAATTTAGCGTGTGTAGATACGTCTTGTCAAATGAAGAAAATGACACTGTAAATGTTCATCGCATCAAAATGACGCTTTGCGAGTCCACGTTCGGTAAAGTTACTCTGTTGGAACGCTGAATCTGAGGGTGCAGAGGGAAGATTATCAATTAAATGGTTTATATATAACACGGTGTGTAGATAGAGTATTGAATCAGTTGTAAAAATATTACAACACTTTATAACATTGTAGCCATTTGTTTTTAATGCATTTAATACTGAAAGAAGCAATACTTATACAACGTTACATTTAGACAGCAAACTGTCAAAATAAGCTTTAAGTACTTTGTAGCCGGACAAATTTAGAATCAAATTCATTTAAATGTACTCTAGCTTAGGTGAAGAGGATTTATGTTGAGTTGTTTAATGTTGACCAATCATTATTCAGGAGTGACATAACAGTATATTTACCGTTTAACCACAGGTGATCAATGTCTATTTCTTTCAATAGGAGGTCTCTCTACACCAAACTTCTCTATACTGGAACTATTGTTACACACACAAGCTACAGTTGGAAACCAATTGTAACCACTTGAGTGTATGAGGGGGAGGACCCAATTTGTTTAAGGGCAGCCCCATGGGGCCAGTAGGAGTAGTGTCAGTAGTCATGCACACTAAAGAGATAAATAGATCCCTTGACCCCATATATTACAAAGGTCAAAGGTCATTGAGCACTTTGAAGTTTAGGGTGCCAATCAACAGGTGTGGGAAGACAACCTAAGCCAGACAGGTGAAATTGATAGGTGTGCACTAATCAACAGGTAAACAGTGGTAGCAGTTGTTGGTGGGTATACTGGTTTGTTGTTGAAAGGGGAGACAGCGGGAGGAGGTTAACAGTAAGTTAATATTGTCCAGGTGTATGTGTATGTTGGGGCACTTATGTAAAATAGGGTTAGGCTTTCAAATCCTGTGCAATAAATGATGTCATATTTCAAATTATTATAAGTGTAAAGGAAACACAAGGAAAGAAATATATATTTTACACTCATATAAAAGCATAATTAGTTGTACTTAGGTATAATGTTAACCTCAGAATGAAAATCAGTTCATTAATTAACAGTCATTATTGCTCGTTTAAAGTCACAAAATAATTTGAAGGCAGAAGAACAAGTCAAATGAGAAGCAGATAATTAAGGACAACTGATATTTCACAGTTTTGTTGATGCTGAATTAGTAAATTACTGGAATTATAAAAGTGAATGTTAGGGTTTGTAACATGGCAAGTTACAGAAGCCACATAATCATTTTGCTATCAAGGTACCACTGTAGTGTGACAATCATGTTTGAAAGATATATTTGTGAACCGTTGAAGAAATTTATTACCTGATCTTGTAGTGTTTTATATGTTGATACTTAACCATTACAAAATGCATTACGAAGAACAGTAAAATGCGTACAGTTACCCAGTATATTTACATTTACATGGGTATTAAAAAACATTTCTGATTTATTTCTGGTTAGTTAATCTAATTGGTGATATATAAAGTGGCATCAAATTCCTTAAGGAAGTTAGCAAAATGAAAGTCTTTTGAAGGCATTCATGTAAATGTTAATAGATTTCCTTGTTACTAGTGTAACAGAGGTCATTATTTATTTTAATGCCTCAGTTAGGAATCAAACCCAGGACCCCTGGCTTACTATTCTGACGCTCAACCAATCAAGCTAACGAGAAGTTCTCTCTAGCTAAGTGGTATATTGTGGCTAGTATTTTACCAGGGTTACATACTCCCCCTCCAAGAAATAACTTGTCCTCGAGTTTCCAGGGGTTACAGCGATGCTGGTGGGGCAGGGCTAAGTACTATTCCCAGGTCCCTACATGGGCACCAGTGTAACAGAGGTCATTATTTATTTCAATGCCTCTACTAGGAATCGAACCAGAACCCCTGGCTTACTAGTCTAAAGCTCAACTGACTGAGCTAAAGAGAAGTTCTCTCTAGCTGAGTGGCTACTATTTTACCAGGGTTACACTATTAATGCTTGCTTCTGGAATACAGACTAAAGATTTACTGAGCATGTTTATCCTACCATTAGCTTGATGGACCACCATATTATGAAACAGAGGTCATTATTAATTTCAATCTGCAAGGATTCAAACTTTGGGCTTCTGGTTTTACTAGTCTGACATTCAAGCGATCAAGAATAGAAAGTAGTTTTCTATAGTCAAGAGTTCTATTGGGGCTAATATTTTACTAGGGTTACACAGTCCTCATCATAAAATAAGTCATCCATGAGTTTCTAGGGGTTACAGCTACGCTTGTGAAAGAAAGGCTTAGTATTATTCCAGAGTTCTTATGCAGGTGTCCATGAAGCAGATGTCATTATTTATCTCAATGCCCGCACTAGGATTCGAATCTGGGACCTCTGGTTTATCTGTCTGAGGCTCAACTGATGAACCTAATAAAAAGTTCTCTGTAGACAATTGGTATGTTGTGGCAAGTATTTTACCAGTGTTACATAACATTTACTCAGAGACAGGAGTTGGCTTGTTATTAGTCAGTGATGTAGTATTTGTTTATAGTTTTACTCAGCAGTATTATGGATGTACGTATAATTATAAACATGGGCTTATTGCCGAATAACTACGGTAATGCATTATTTGGTTATCTCCATTCTTTGTAGTTGCCATGCACAATTTTATTGTTTTTTGATGGAAGAATAAATGCTATAGAAAGAGCTGAATGTATTGAAGAGAGAACAGGATAGCTATTTCACACATAGATTGTTTCTAAATATAAAACCAAACAGGAAAACGCTGACAGTTATATATGTATGGTAGCAACTACTAGCTGTGAAAAAAACCATTTTACCCAACTCTAAAACATTTTTCTCATTCATTAATCAAACAACATCACTTACATGCCAGCTGTAACATGTTGACAAACCATTGAGTTCTTTAAAAATCTGCCTGAATTAACAGGAGTATATGTAGAGATTTTATACTGTGACATGGAGATGGAATTAATGATAATTGTGATTTACAAATCTGTACTTTTAATGAAACAATCTTGATTTCATGCCAGTGACTACTAGCTGTACTATTTATGTTTTTGATATATTATAGATATATAGGTCAATCCAATGTAGAGATAAGACTCTTTTAGGTAAAATGATTTCCAGTCACTGATAATAAAAATATATTTTACATGAACCTGCAACATCCATCCATTCAATCTGTGGTTAAAGGTAACATACTTTGCTCCTTCATGTTATGCTGCAATAAACTGGTCATCTGACCAATGGTCCCTTGACCTTGTTTTGTCCTGACTGCAGGTCCTTTAACCTTGTATTGTCTGGATTACAAGGCCCTTGACCTTGTATTGTCCTGACTACCTGGTAAAGACACCTGCAGTGACAGTAGTATATTGATAAGATTGGTCATAAAACCACAGCGCCCTCATACTGGCATTGTTCTCTCGTGATTATCACAAAAAAAAGTTCAATGTGATGAATAAAGGACCATAACCATAACAAAACTGATTGCGTACATTAGCGCTTAAAGAAAACTCAAAGATTTTGTATCAGTTTGTTTGTTCATTCGCTTGATTTAGCACCCCATGAACAACCAGATTATTTTGAGGTAGGGTCTCATTAGCAGCTGGTTGCTGCCTTACTGAACATCAAATGGGAGGACCATCACATGCATTTCAAAGCAACTGGGGTCAAGTACCTTGCCCTAAGACACTTCCATGGCTGTTCAAGACCATCAATTATCATACCTTTCTGTGAAATGCAAATCTTCAGGGTAATAATTGAACCACACACTTTAGATTTTTACCTGATGTTGTAAAATCAGATTCCCTGTCCACTGAACCTTGTTAGCTAGCCCCTGCCTAAGTTTACAGCATCAAATATAGATTATTTGTGTACATGTGTATCTTTGTTTTTCTGCCATTAATACGCCAAAATACGTTGCTGATTGGTTCAAATGAATTACATAATATTTATAACAGTATATCAACACAGTAGAGTTAATGACATTCTCCGAACATTCACAAATATACTGCATTTATGATTGTAACACTAATTATAACAATGATAGTTTAGTGACCAAACGATAAAGTCCCTTATTGATTATAGGAATTTGAATCAACCTGTCTAAATGACAACCTGTATTAAGATGAATATTTCTCTGTATTTATTGGTTTTACAAAGTAATAGAGATATTACAGTATATGGTACTGCACTTTGTGACAGCGGAAGACAAAATTACACAGCCATATCATTAAAACAACTGTTTCTTACTTATGGGAACAATACAGAGATGAGTAGAATATTCATTTAGAACACCGGAAGATGTAAATGCTGTAATGAAAATTTTTGTCTTTGTCAAGGACTCATGGGATACATTTATACCTACATTTTGGAATTTTCGTACAGGAAATTGTAACAATTCAAAACCTCAAGTATCAGAAAAGGACATTTTTAGACCCGCTTTTCAAAGATTTAAAGCAGAATTCATCTCAGCATTATTGTCTTCGTGTGATAACTACTGTAAAATAATATATTTTCGTGGTTTTTCTAATATTTCTTTTTGATAGAAATTTGAATTCAAGGATAAATAAAGCTTAATAGATATACTTTAGACTGATTTCAACAGCTTGTTGACAAATGAATTCCAGGAAATCAGCTAAAATAAAACCCCCACAAAAATTAATGATCCATCGGTAACTAGTGAGTTCCTGTTGTATTGTATTATAAATCATGAACAGTTAAGAGATTTACTGACAACTTGTGTCTAAAATGGGAATGCTCCCTGCCAATTAGAAATTGTTGGCAAATTTTGGTGATAGAAGTTTCTTCCAGAAGGCTCAATGCCTTAGAATAACTGTGTGTGATATGGTGCTTTGTAACTAGAATTGATCACTTGTCCATGGTCTCCTGCTTACAAACAGACACCTGCATTTGTCAGTAAGACTGACCCTCATCTATTCTTTAGAAAGGAAAGTATGATCGAGGCTTATTTTTAGTAGTGTTTGGAATCATGCTACACTTTTTCCAATGATAAGTGATAGAGTAATGGTTGGTTTTAATGGAAAATGAAAAATGAAGCCCTAATTTTGTTGAATTTGAGTTTGGATGAAGATTTGTCACATGTTAATATTTTCATTGTTTGTTTTTGATGAATCAAAACAACACTTAATAATGAAGTTTGTTTTTTAAATAACACAACTTTGCTATGAAATCTGGATCAAGTGAGTTTTAATTCTGACATTTTTATGTTGAAGACATTTTGTTTTTAGTTAATACTTTTCCTATCACGTCATTTACAGCTATCTAAATGTTGAAGTGACTGATCATCAAAATTAGGTGAAAACTTGTTTGAAAGGTTCAGCGTTTGCATTGAAACCTTATCCATTGCTGTTTAAGTCAAAGCTTTTTCTGGAGGCTCATGTCACAGCAAAATTCCAAAAACCTATGGTTTGCCCTTTAAAATTTCCTTCCAAATAGACCACGTTTCTTTCCAAAAGTAGTTAAAAAGGCCTATTCCCAAGTGAGTGAGAAAAGTCTTAAAGTGTGGGAATTAAAAAGTACCCCATATTCTCAGAAATATGTCATTCAAAATATACAGAAGTATTGTTCCCATGTCTCCCATTGCTAGACACTGCCTAACCGTTACTCATCTATATTCTGGTTTTTTTTGTCATGATAATACCAGACTATGATCTATTAATTTAATTAGGAACTTACTTCTAAGTTAAGTGCTAAACATGTTGAAAATATGTATTTAGGGAGGGGTGTTTGTGAAGTCTACTTCTCAAGGGGTTTATACATGAGTTACTTTGACACTAGAAGGTGTCTGCTTCTGAGTGTGTAGATATTTACTTGTTACTAATTTAGCATTTTTGCTTGCGTTTTGCAGCCTTTTTTATAGACAATTTCTAGATAAGGCACTTTGATAGCTAAAGGCCTTCAGAATATTCTTTCTCTTGAGCATGTTAAAACAAAATGGTATTTTGAACTTTCTTATTGAACATGTTTAAACGTTTATGCTGCTATGCATATGTTGAAACAGAATTGACCTTTTCAACATTTCTGTGAGGATGTTGAAACAGAACGACTCTCTGAACAGGTCTGCTGCTGAGCATGTTAATCTGATTACCTTTCTGAACATTTCTGCTGTTGAGCATATTGACACTGATTGCCTTTCGGAACATTTCTGCTGCTGAGGATGTTGAAACTGACTGAGTTAAGGAACAATTCTGCTGCCGAATATGGAGAATCATTTTGAGATTACTCCCAGCATTGATATCAATTTTTATGTCATGTTGGCCATTAATCATGTTAAGAAACATTGTAGATTGGTTTTTGTGGTGCTTTTTAGTGTCAGAACGGTTCACAATGCTTTTTTGGTGCTTTTTAGTGTCAGAACAGTTTACAGTAGAAAGCACGTTTAAACATATTATAATGCATGTATAAGCAACATAAATTCTTACTGGATTGGAAAAATTCTGCAATTGTTATATTGCCACACAAATGTAATTCACGTATTACTCATATTAGGGGTACATGTATTTTATAGGCCAGGAACTCTCACTCTGTGACCCTGTATGAAACATTCAATTTGTTAGTTTGCTGTCTGTTCATTAGGATTAATGTTTATTAAAACTCCCTCACATCCTTTCCATTGATTTCAACAAAAAATTCTTCACTAAATGGAATTTCTTAAAAATGGGTTTTTTGCATGCTAGTGGTTTGAAGAAAAATCCATCTGCGTGACAGTTGATATCTGGTTCAATTTTGTAATCTTCTTACACCTTTACTGACTTAATTAGGGAAAATGGCAGTTGGGAATAGATAATTAAATCATGGGTTTATAAAAAAAAAAGCCTAAATAATGTTGGAAACGAGACGACCAATAATGAAATAGCTTTGTAGCCATGCAATCACGAAAAGTCTCTGACAGATTTTAGAATATTCTCCAATATTTTAAATCTTGCTCTCATCATTTTTTGTCTAGAAACCCTTTTAACTATGAAGTTGCAAAACATGATTATTCACAATCAAATCAACTTTTATTGTTAATAACTATGGCTAATTAACACTTGCTACCTGCAGAGATCAGTTTTATACCATATTGGGAGGAAATAGAAGCTATATAAAATATCCAACTGCAAACATTCTGCATGACTGGAATGTAGAATATATATATAGGAACATTTTGAAAATTCATTTGTCAATTAAATCTGATTTTGATAAAGTTATTTGGAATCATTTTATGCATTTACAAAGTTAGAGACTCACACTATGAAGAATCAAATGGAACAATTGCATTGAGATTTAGATCACTTTGGAAATAAGTGGCTGATTCTTCTATAGAAAAAACATTTTATTTACCAATATAATTTATAGATATGTTAACACAGAAAGTTGACTTTTTGTATGAAATCATTTACATTTCCAATGCAAATCATTGCTTCCTCATTGGCACTAGCAAGGCTGTTAACTCATCTCAGTGTGTCTAATATGTGGCATGTCCATCATATGGTACAAAGATTTAAATGATGTCTGGTTGATCTCAAGCATTAATGATCTTAACACTGATGATCACAGATATATTTATAGGAACAATTTTAAGATGAATATCCATATAACACATAAACAAGAGTTTTTGACCACTGTGTTCTTGTTGAAATGATTTGTTGTCATAATGTGCTAGAACAGGAAGTGCGAAGATGGGAATCAAACAAGGGTCTCCGCCCTGATAATCGAAGCTCAACCAACTGAGCCAAAGAAGCAGGCTCACAGAGACAACTTTTAATGCTATGTGCAAACCACACTGACCTGCTCTGTTTACAATTATATGATATATATATTGTTGAGTTTTTATCAGATGCGTTTATTCCAGTATAAATGTTAAGATAAATGTATTCATATTGATATTATATTGAAGAAACCGAATACTTAAGCTGGAACTGGAAGAAAAGTGTAGCTTATATTTTCCAATTTTACTACAGCTTCAGATGTAAAGTCTTGCATATGTTGTCAACTGCTTGAACCAATTGATTTCCATTTGCCAAAAAGGTGGGCTTACATTTTAAATGGACCTGGATTATTTTGAATAAAATCTTTAAGTGAGAGTAAAACACATGTGGTGGTAAAGCCTTGTAGAATAAACCCCTCCTGCTGAGTCTGGTAAGATTCATGGGGATATGAACACACCTTAGAGCAACAGCTATTACTGGGTCCAATGGCCGATTAATCACCTACAGTCTTTCTACAAAGTAAACAAAGACGTTGAGAGTCAACACTCTTGTCTGCATATAGGTAATACAAGGGGATTTCCGACTCAGATTTATCAATTTCATATCCCTCTTTCATGCAGTGGTCACACCAACAATGTGTAATCACTTAATCTGTGGGAGCTTGAGTAGGTCAAGGGTAAAGCTGACTTTTAAACACCAATTATTATAGATAAATACCCTTTATGTCCAAGAGTATGTCATTGGGATGGTAAGGAACTGTTCATAGCTGTAATTATAAAGTGTTGGGTAGATTTCATGTCTTGTAGTATGGTTAAAGTTAATCTCATAGCATGTCCAGATGTTAATCAGTGTTGAAATAATTCACAAGTGTATACATTTAAAATCATTGACAATAATTCATCTAAGGAAAATCATATGTATCGTAACGGCTTTATTAAACAAATCATTCATGCTTCATTGCCACTAGTATAGTATATGGTTGAACCTATATTTTGAATGGAGCCAGTAAGATTGCTCATGTACCTGTGGTATAAATGTGTAAGACAACTTATATAAACTAGTGTTGATCTCTTTTGTCCCAAGATTTGATACCTGCATGTACCCATATCATTTTCATGAAAAACATGTGCACTTAAAAACATTTTTTCACATCCAGACTGCTTTCAATGTGATCTATACAAAGTAATTTAAACTAAGGAGTGGATCACTTTGTGCTGAAGTGGTTGTTTACTTGGCCAAGATTCATTCACTTTAATCTAATGATGTTGGATGGCATGTTGCAGGCCTCCGGTATTTTGTTCAGTAAGCTTATAACCACCAGCTGCTAAAAAGAAATCTACCTTAGCAAGACCCTAGGTGTTCATGGGGTGATATAAGTGAATGGAAACAACAGAAGGGCCTTACCTTGGAAAAGAATCACTTTTTACAATATCTCACTTTTGTATTACTATGAACACACTGCCAACAATATTGACCATTTTTAAAAGGACACCATAGATATTGAAGTGGTCACCTATAAAGATACACCTGTAAATTAGAATTATGACAGGTGAAAAGCCAGACAAGACTGTAAGCCATGTTTGAGGATGGATCTACATGATGTATACCCCGTTGTGACAGGTTGTAAATTTAACCTGCTAAACTGTTTGTCCAGATAGACTTGAAGTGTTTGATCAACAATATGATCTGTTTGTAACAAATAGATCTCTACAGGTTTGGCAACAAACAGTTCCCTCCAATATTTGTACGATATGTAGCAGTAGTAAACAAACAGGCATTTCCCGTCAATATTTTAATGATATGTAGCAGTGTTAAACATCCAGACAGTTCCCTTCAATATTTTAATGATATGTAGCAGTGTTAAACATCCAGACAGTTCCCTTCAATATTTTAATGATATGTAGCAGTGTTAAACATCCAGACAGTTCCCTTCAATATTTTAATGATATGTAGCAGTGTTAAACATACAGTTCCCGTCAATATTTTAATGATATGTAGCAGTGTTAAACATCCAGACAGTTCCCTTCAATATTTTAATGATATGTAGCAGTGTTAAACATACTGGCAGTTCCCTCCAACATGTGTATGATGTGTAGCAGTGTTAAACATACTGGCAGTTCCCTCCATCATGTGTATGATGTGTAGCAGTGTTAAACATACTGGCAGTTCCCTCATGTAGCAGTATTAAACACACAGACAATTCCCTGCAATATGATACATATATGTAGCAATAGGGAAGTTAATTGCTATTTAAGTCTTCATTATTTTTAATTCAATATGAAATTATATTTTCCATTAAATCTAATAATTATATAATTGTCTGTCTTTTGGGAGGGAAAAACAGCCATTTATTAGCATACTGTGCTTTGAAAATACAACAGTAGACAGGATAATCATATTATTCTGGCAGTAACAGATTGCAGGGAAAAAACAAACAGAAAGAAATGTTTTAGGATTGTTTTCATTTCTTGAGAATGTTAAATTTATAATGCACAAGTAGTTAATTTATCTTAGAACAGATTGCTTTTCTTTTCATATAATGTTGTTTCATGCTTCAATCCCTAGGCAAACATCTGCCATAATTAACTTAAACAACCTTAATTTTAGTACAAGGGCACCCAAATAAACTGACAAATTTTTAATTTGCAAGCAGTCAAATATGACAGTGTACCTTTTATCATAATCATGATTTCATATTGGAAGAGATGTCAAATATTGAATCATTGTCTTTTTCAGTAAGTATCTTGGAGTGTTGAATGTGTAGTGCCAGTCTATTTGGCTCTTTTTCACATACTGACCTGCAAGTCATTGACCAACACATCCTGTTGTCCTTTATCAACACTAGTACCCAACGTTATCAAGTATCATTAGTTTAACACAGGATATCCCTGATAAATTACCTCTACACATTACTTGTAATTGAACTATAATTTGTTATAAACATCCTGCTTTACTCTGCAGCATTTTTGTAAATGTTTGGAATCAAAGTGCTAGACCTGTCTCAACATAGGGTTTTATAATCAGGACTATAATTGAAAAAAAGTCTCCCAATAGTCCCTACTCAAAGCTGAACCAGTCTCTCTATAGTCCCTACTCAAAGCTGAACCAGTCTCTCTATAGTCCCTACTCAAAGCTGAACCAGTCTCTCTATAGTCCCTACTCAAAGCTGAACCAGTCTCTCTATAGTCCCTACTCAAAGCTGAACCAGTCTCTCTATAGTCCCTACTCAAAGCTGAACCAGTCTCTCTATAGTCCCTACTCAGGACTACATAACCAGTCTCTCTATAGTCCCTACTCAAAGCTGAACCAGTCTCTCTATAGTCCCTACTCAAAGCTGAACCAGTCTCTCTATAGTCCCTACTCAGGGCTACATAACCAGTCTCTCTATAGTCCCTACTCAGGACTACATAACCAGTCTCTCTATAGTCCCTACTCAGGGCTACATAACCAGTCTCTCTATAGTCCCTACTCAAAGCTGAACCAGCCTCTCTATAGTCCCTACTCAGGACTACATAACCAGTCTCTCTATAGTCCCGATTCAGGGCTACATAACAAGTCTCTATAGTCCCTACTCAGGACTACATAACCAGTCTCTATAGTCCCTACTCAGGGCTACATAACAAGTCTCTCTATAGTCCCTACTCAGGGCTACATAACCAGTCTCTCTCTATAGTCCCTACTCGGGGCTACATAACCAGTCTCTTTATAGTCCCTACTCAGGGCTACATAACCAGTCTCTCTATAGTCCCTACTCAGGGCTACATAACCAGTCTCCCTATAGTCCCTACTCGGGGCTACATAACCAGTCTCCCTATAGTCCCTACTCAGGGCTACATAACCAGTCTCTCTATAATACTGATTTTTAGTTAAGAACTTTAGAATCTGTTGGGTCTAAAGAAGAACCTTATTTGTCCCTATTTACGTCCCAATGAGGATGAAAGAACTAGTCCTCATGTAAAGGCTATTTAGGACCAAATAATACATCCCCATTTCACTGTGCATCTTGTATCTGTGGTCTTTGATATAAAGATGGAGAAGATTACAGTTGCCAGAACAAGTAAGGTATGGGGTCAAACAAGATAATGATGTAGAGGCCTTATATAGATAGCATTGTTACACCAACTGTATAAAAGCTTTCTCAGATATTTTTGTTCTTTTGAAATTTTTGTTATATATAGCCATCCCAAAATTTAGGTCATTCTGTAACGGGTCAGCAAACAGATATAGTGATAAAATATGTTAATTACCTACCCAGGTATACCATATATATCTGGAGATTTAGGATGAAGATGTGCGTGTCTATCTCCTTTTGTCATCTTTCATTTCAAAAACACAAAAAAATACCAGGTAATATCTGGAAATCCTCAAGGTCATTATTGTTGTCTCCAATAAAATGGTGAATTATCAGATAGAGACAGATCTTCACCAAGATACATATTTTTCTACATATTTATTTTTTTTTTTTTTTTTTGTTACTTTTTATTTTTCAATATTTTTTTAATATAGCATGTAGCAACACATCATCACACAACCTCACAATCATATGTAATCAATATATGTATATTTATAGGTAGCAGCATGTTATTTGCAACAAAGGAAGCAGTGTGTCTGGTAGACTAAATATCATTGTATCAAAGCTGCTACAGTGCATTCTAATTTCTAAACTTACATACAAGTGACTTCCTAAATCCAAGAAAGGAAATCCCCTTTGATTTTTGTAATTACAAATTTCTGAATAAAATGCTGTATGAATTATTTCTTTCATTTCAGTTGTGTTATTTATATCTCAAACCAATGGGAGCCAATTTTCATAGGAACATAGGATCTCATTAGAGAAGGTCATCTTTCCAATTTTCACAATGTATAGTGTATAGTTCCCTTTTTGCTAAGAACCTAAGAGCAAAACCACACAGAGATCATGTCTGACGATAGCTCATTTGATTAGAGAATTGGTTAACATAATCTCAGGTGAAAATTAGAGGTATTTGATTTGACACTCTCTTCCCATGATGGTTCGTACTTGTTGAAGGAAGCTGAAAAATGGGCAGTCTATGCTGTCAGTTTGTGTGCTTAAGCAAGAAACTCTTAATTGTTTTGGATGGCTGCTGCAGGACTTCCTGTTTATGGTTCATTGAGGTAGCCACAATTTAGTACAAGGAGACTTCCATTTCAAAATGTCATCGCTGTTCACAGGGCACAAAACCAACAAGCAAACAAAACCAAGGGTTTTGATTCTGATAGAAATAAAAGATACCAGGGCTCTCACACCCCATTTTGGGCCCGGGGCCCTTAGAATTGGGAAAAATAATGGTGTTTTCCTTAGAATTGGGAGAACTTGGGGTCTAAATTGGGAAAAAAAGATACTATTTTGCATTGGGAATGGGGCCGAAAATCGGCCCCAAATCTGGCAGATTGAGAGCCCTGGATACATATAAGGACAAGATCTTATCTTCCATGTAAATCAAGTCTGGTCTTGGTAAATATGTGATGAAATCTTCACAGATATGATAGGTAGATTTTTAAATATGCTAATTGTGTTCCAGCACAGCCATATGTAAATAGAGGAAGGTTTAGTATATACCTGGCGGATGTAACATGATACAGACTGTGACCTTAGATCTGACCTACTCCATACAACATAGTTACTAGTACATCTATTTCTTATGTGGTCCACTGAAAATTATCACCATCAACACACCAAAAATGGCTTATAATATTTAATATTTGTTTAGAAGATATTTTACTGTTCTCTGCAGTATTGTTTCTAAGGAATGATGATATTTGTTTTTATACAGCTGTTTTAGTACTGGATAATTGGGGTTTTTTTTAGGTAAAAATCCTTAAAATGTCAGATAGTTATGTATACATATAGTGCAATCCTTTCTTAATAGAATGATATTGTTAAATGACGTCATATTAGTAGTTCCGAGCAGTATGATTATTGTTGTTAAATTTGAACAAAAAGTGAATGCATAGTTGTTAGTGACCTACATATTTCTAATTTTAGACAGGATCATCTTTATTGTACTATGGTGATATAAAAACCACAACTGGAATGTCACCTATTTTCAATTTCTTTGTATGCTTAGTTATTTGATATCTTCCTGTTCTTTTTGTTTTCATTCTGTTGATCTTTAATGTTTTGTACATTTATTTTACTTCAATATTACTTCAAAAAGTAGCTATTATATTGTGTCTTTTGTCTTTACAGAAATGGTCTAAGATGACGTTGTTCCATCATTGCCTGAGAGTGGTTGCCACGGTGATGTGGCTGGGCGTTTCCTGGTCCAGTGGTGAGGAGAGCCCTCCCATTCATCACCTGGTGTTGTTGGACAACCTTCCACCTGAATTCAACCACACCTCAAACCCAGAAATCGTCATCCGTTCAAACTACAGTGTAAGTTTTGCAAATATATGTTTATAATGAATTAAACTGAGGGATTCAGCATGTTACTTTGTCTCACAGTCACTGGATAGGCTTATTACAGGTTGGTTATTCTGAAAAAAAAATAATGGGCTTATTACCGGAGATTTTGCATGATATCTTACTGACATTGCATTCATGTTATTAACGCAGAACCCTGTTTGATTTGAGAAAGAGAAGACACAGCACATTGCATTTCCTGTCTAGGATGTAATGATAACAGAAAACCTCATCATATATAATAGCTGAGATTTCATTTTTGCTGTCTGGAAAGGAGAAGACTTCTGCATGGCACTTCTAGATCTATGCATTCCTATGAATAACAAACTAACTGAAAATATTCTAATATTCTGTACTTAATTCAAATTTTGCTGTCGCTGCCCGAAGTGACTTTCAGGTTGGTCCTCTGCACTTGATGCAGATCGGAGCTCATGCCTGTAGTGCTCGCTCTGATATAAGGATTATTTATGACTGGTGGATGCTTATGATATTGGAATGTTAACATTTATCGCTGTAATCTATCATATGTAATGAGTTGAAACTTTGTATCGAATATTTGCTAAGAAATATGATCCAATATTCAGTAATACGGCAAGAAGAACGACTGTTTATGTGTTCACTGCGTCACTTGTGGGTAATTTATCACTCATTCATAACCTCATTTTCAGTTACATGCACTAGTTATACATATTCCTGATTTTTTGGATGATAAACTGTACTTAATTTGACATATTTAATAGCTTTTGATTTTTTTTATTCTGTTTTTCTCCTCATCAATGCATCAGAAATCGAAAGTAGAATCTGAGTTTGCCATATCGTTGTTAGTGTAAACAATCTGGCTTAATCAGCCAATTTCCAAGTTTTTAATTAGGTCTGAGACCAAGTCTGAGGGTGACCTATTGCGATCCAGTTTTGCTTGGCGTTGTGCTTTGTAAACTTTTAACATTCTTAACTTCTTTAAGAAAACTCCAGTACTTGATTACAACGATATTTTGCAAAACCCTTCCAATATTGATAATTTAATCCTTAAAATGGCAAACATAATACAAAAACATTAAAGGATGACTACTATTGATATGAACTTAATTTTGAATGCAAAATATATTTCAGTTCTCGCATATTTTTACAATAGATATTGACTGGTGTTTCCTTTTCTTGTGTATTTCTCAGTGTCCTCCTCTACTTTATTTCTTGTCTTTTATTTTGAATCAAAAACTTAGGCTTTTAGTATTTTCATTTTTCAAAATTTCCGTAAGACTATTGGCTGCTATGACATTTAAAGGGAGCAAAATGCAGCTCAAACAGGCTGTGATTTGATGAGTAAAGACAAATTTAAGATATAAAATTGGTAAGCAGGACCAGACAATGCCGATGAAGATCTTCTGTAACTTTATTAGTTGACTAGTTTCGGCACACTAGGTATGGACTCGGTATTCCCTCAAGGAATCCGCTGTGGAGTGATACCGGACTTACCAGCCTTACCTCTTGGACATTGGATCTCTTTTTCTTCGTAAATTTAAGATATGTTATAGGGGGATTGGGATGTCATTTCAAAGGTGCCCCAATCCTGGTAGTGTCATCAAGATTTCTAATGTGAATCTAATTTGTTCTGATAGAACACAGTTACAGTGGAAATGGCTATATTTGGAAACCTAGATACTTGACTTTAGTGTGAAATAGAAATCTATTGTAAATTTGCTGTGTTAATGGTGAGTTATTTCTCATTACATTGTCTGACTGCAAATTAATCAAAATAACAATTTGACATATGTACCACTAAAAAGGCCATCATTCAATAAGGTGTTAGATATTTTAAGGGTAATTGTAAGCAATAGATAAAGGCAATGTCACAAAACTTTGTTTCTGTGTTTATGTTAAGTAAAAAGCCAAGGTCATATTCAGGGAGCCTATACTTGTAGTGGCTGGTTACTCAGTAACCTTACTGAACATGATGTGGAAGGACTGCCACATGCTATTAAGCTAGTTTGGGTTAAATGTTTTGACCAGGTACACAATAATTAGCTTCCTATAAAACACAAATCTCCCCTGATAGGTAGGACCATACACCTGTGAGGATGTAAAGTTTTATATTGTAATGACTTATTAATCACGTCCCCAATATACCCTTGGCATTCATTGTGTAATGAATGATATAGATTACTGTTTTATTGTGAATGTCATAAAGCATGGTTTCATCTTATCAAGTGAATATCATATTTTCCAGGTTATAAACCACGCTGGTTTGTCAGCTGCAGAGACACTTTTTTTTTTCATTCTGCCGATTTTTTCATTCTTCCAATTTTTTTTTTTTTTTTTTGTCCACATATAAGCAGCATCGGTATATAAGCTGATCACCATGGAAAAATGGACGGCTTATGATCCAGAAAATATTGTACTATAAAATAATTTTCACGGGGAATTTATTTTCTAAAGTCTAGTCACCTTTGAAGAATATTATCCTTAATTTTGCAGTATGACTTTAATACTTTGTCAAAAATTGGGCCTGTAAGATGCTTGGAGGAGAGGCTACCAAGTTTGTTCAAATTTTCTAGGTTTGGCTTGCTTTTTGTCAGATGACCGTTAAGGCCCATGGGCCTCTTGTTTCATTCTTCCAATTTTTTTTTTTGTTTTTTCCACATATAAGCAGCATCGGTATATAAGCTGATCACCATGGAAAAATGGACGGCTTATGATCCGGAAAATATTGTACTATAAAATAATTTTCACGGGGAATTTATTTTCTAAAGTCTAGTCACCTTTGAAGAATATTATCCTTAATTTTACAGTATGACTTTAATACTTTATCAAAAACTTTTTGTCACCTCTAAGAAATTAGATCCACAGTTACTGCATAATAAGCTGTACTTCATGGTTTTCCAGTAGAAAGGACAAGAGGTGAATAAACTTCTACAGAACTAAATTTGTCTTGCTAATGTAAAAAATTTGTTAACTCACTTTCTAATGTACCTTATCAGGGAAAAACCAGTAACACTTTTATTTCCTCCTTCAGTTCATGAACAATCATTAGAAATTCATCTTCATTATGGAAAAAGAATTTACTTCTCCATGACAATTTCCTGTTAAAGCATCCTTGCCATTAAATCATTGTAAGCAGTAAGAGACTTATCTACACCTTCAATGTTAACAGCTTCCGTGACTTTATAGTGTCTACAGGTTTCCACTTGGCACATTATTGTCTATTACATAAGACACACGTATTTGTCAAGGCACTGAAGTACACTTTTGACATGGCTTTCTGAAAAGGATTCTAAGGGCATTGTTACTTGGGCTCCGGGATTTAAGAATACTAAGATAATTTTAATTTTCACTTAACCTTTTAACAAGTTAGTTATTGGAGAGTTTGTGGAATTTTTAAACAGCACTTGCTTTTTCTCTCGGCATGTTTTAGGATTCTACATCACCCATTTTTTAACTAATTGGAAAAACAAAATGGCCAACAGGTGGTCATCTTCGATTTTAACAGTATTAGGTTGTTATCAATATTTCTGGAGATTTACTAGATGGATAAGTAGTTTCCTCTTTGTTCCCAGTTATTTTTTGACTGATTGAAAAAACAAAATGGCTTACATGTGGCCATCTTGGATTTTAACTGTGTTAGGTTGTTATTAATATTTTCTGTTTGTAATAAATGCATGTCTGGTTTGGCCCTAATGTCATCATGTTTTAGTATGTATCTGCTTGCTACATCAAATACATCATAGAACTCAAAACTGGTTGAATTAATTTGACCGAAGCCTGCTTAAGCACCATCTAAACAATGACCATCCAGATTGCTGAAGCTGTGTTCTATTTTTATTGACCAATGAAATCTAAGGATGACCAAATCCCTGCATATCTTGATGAGTATACATGTTCATGTGAAGGCCCTGCTCATGTACATGTATCTGGTGTAGATGATATAAACCTGCTTGTTCACATTTGTCTGTTTAAACCTTGCTTATATACATAAGCTAGTATAATAAGATGGTTCACAGCCCGCCTTTTTGCTTAACTGTGCAGTTTATAATGATTCCTTTGTTTCATAATTGATAATGTATTACACATAACTATCAATTTAAGAAGATTTATGATTACTATTTAATTGAAAATTTAATATCAAGTAGATAAAAATTTTAAGTTATTGTAATGGAATTTTGTACCTCTTGGGTACCAAACACAAACTCACAAATGAAAATTCAGCTGCTAGTTTTAAGTGTAAATCAGCCACTTGTGATATTCATGCATTTTCCTCATTAAAAGGTTTTAAAAGTCTTTTTATTTTGTTAGGAATGTAAACACATTTATTGAGTATTTTTCTTTTGGTGTGAATGTTTAATTTTGAAGTAAGACTATTTCACAATCTGTAAAAGGCAATTATCAAATTACGGGTACATAAGTAATGGAAAAGTTAAGGACCTTAATTTTGAGTTATATTGTGTTTTATCATACTGGCAGGAAAAAGAGAAAATTTACCTCTTGTACATATTATTTTAAACCAGGTTAATAAAACACCACATTGACCTCATTAGAGGTCCATAGCTGATCAATATCTTGAAAACCCCTTGATAGATTTAGTTCCTAGTTCCATACCTTACCTTGTGAAAAGGTTAGGGGTGAACTTAAGTAAAGTTAGGGTGAGAGGGGTATATTTGTTACGTTGAAATTATCCTAATTACCGTTACATTGTGTTTTGTGTGATGCTGGTTATATCTGTATAACAATATATTGTATCAAATGGAAACCTTTTTTAATGAGAAAGGAAGCAACCTTGAAAATGACTGACATAATATTTCTCAAACTCTATTTAAATTATTTCAAACTCTATTTGAATTATATAATTTTAGCAAGGAGACATATAATTACCGAGTGATAAGTATACCCAAAAGGCAAGCTGAGAGGTTGTTGATCTTCTTGTGTCTGTTGAATACATAACCTTTTAATTCAGTTTAAAAATTACAAAGTTAATCATTTTAGTCCTCCTACCACAAAGTTACTGACATGTCTTAATGGCAGCAGTTAAGTATTCTGTTGGAGAGGCAGTAACTATTAATGGATGTCAAATACATGGAAAGCATATTTCTATCCATATTAACACCAGTAGGTTTCTTTTTACTATGGGTTGTTGAGAACAAGAATAGATGTTGTGTTAGCTTTGGATAGCTCCACCCAGCTGTAAAAGGAATGACTTATTGTAAACTCAATCACTGAATTAGCCCAATCTATGAGGTTTTCCTGCTGTGTCACAAGTATAGTGTGTGCAAATTGTACTGATCCAGTTTTCATGGCTCAATTTTAATTCGTTTATGTAATATTTTTTGTCTCATCTTTGTAAAAATACAAAATCTTGAGACATGATTTTGGTATAATACCCTTTGTGACTCTTCGTAATGGAAATCTAAAGTAGCTTTTTACCTGTACTAATATAGTTCTATTATTTCATTATTTACCTGAGAATTTACCTGTAAGTTTGCAAATATTTATTTTGCATCCATTGTGTGGTTGGCGGTTTTGCCACAATGAAAGTCTACTACTATAGATGGGCTGAGCTAGCACCAACTTGTCTGTGTACATACCTAAAGACCTCCGAAGATTTCTGTCAATTATCTGTATAGAATTCTTATTTAATTTAAAAGATTTCTGTCATAAAATAAACACCATATTTTGTTTGGACAGTTGCTTGATGGCAAGTGTATGTTAAATACATATACATTATAATGAACCTGTTTTTGTAGGAAATTTTCTTAGCTGTAAGAGCAAGGGAGGATCTTCTACTAGACTTCAAAGTAACGCAAAGAAAAATAAAAGCTAGAGTATTTTCTTAAAGGACTCCGGGGCCCTACAGATTACTTTTATAGTGTTAAAGGAATCGGGGTAAAACTTCATTACCAGTAGTCCCAATTATACAGCAACATTTTAGCAGCATTTGAAATTATTCTTCTCATTATTAACTCCTCACAAAGGTTTTAAGTTCTGGAGTGAATCAATAGCTAATTAAGTTGAAAGCATTTTGTATTAAATTTAAAGTGTGGGTAGCTTAGGTACAATGTGATAAAAGACAGCACATCTCTCCTGTGTTTCTTAGAGTTTTAGGTATATTCGTAGAACAATCTAATTAATTTATAGTCCACTTCTTTCTCACAGGAAAATTGACAAACTGAGTATAAACTTGTATGTGATATTCTGACTTTAAATACCTGGTCATGATATCAGCCATCATGTCTGACCTATTTCTGTCCATTATTATAATTAATGTCCTGCTTAATGCATCTACATTATTGATGATAAAGTTTCACTTGTAGACTTAAGAAAAGTCATGTTACACCTGTACTTAGTCCAAGTCTGTCTCCATTAGAATCATCTTCGGGTCCACAAACACTTGTAGTTTATACATTTGTTAGTTTTGAAATTCAATTTATCAGTAATTAGTAATTAAAATACTGTGAAGCAAAAAGGTTGCATGTTTTAAGTAAGTCATCATATAGACTCTTCTTTTCTCTGTTAATTTTATTTTTCAATGTTTATCTATGTCTCTGGTCATTTTTGTTTTTCAAGGTTTATCTGTGTCTCAGTTAATTTTTATTTTTTGAGATTTATCTTATGTCTCTGTTAAATTCATTTTTTGAGGTTTATCTACGTCACTTGATTTTGTTTTTCAAAGTTGATCTCTTTCTCACAACTTCAGTCCAACATTGAAAATAATGAAAAATAAAACCCTTCAAAAACAACTACATACTCACTATCTTTCCAGGAAACATTTTTAGTGGTAGCTGTTCTAGCAGTCCATTAATTGCATTATAATAATTATTGGATTACATAATATGTAAATACATAAAAAAAAAAAGCAATGATATTAATTTGATGCGTAGAAATCTCTTTGGTATATCTTAATTTGTAATAAATACCCCAAAGGAATCGAAAAAAGTATTCTTATTTAATAATGATTAATGACATTTCTGCCAGCAGAAGGGCAAGTGGAAATTTTCAGAATAAAGCAGGATAAAAGTAAATACCATTGGGCCCCTAAATGTCACTTTCAGTTTTACAAAAAGTGGTTCAGTTACTGAAAATGGCCCCTAATCATCCTAAATACCCTGCCATTTATATAGTTTGACTTAAACTATCCAGTAGTTTAAAAGGCCATTTTGGGTTGTTCAGCTGATCATTAAACCTTACTAGAGATAAACATTTAGCCATTGATGGTGTTCTTGTTACTAATGCTTTAACAAGCACCTGCTGACACCAATCTTACTGAATTTCTATCCTCAGGTTTAAAAACTCATGTTTCAAACATTTTTTCAAACATTATAAAGTAAAAAATCTTTTGGTAAATACATTTTCTGTCATTAAACCCTGTCTATAAAAATGTGAATACTGTTTTAAACTCCTTTTAAACATGATTAGGTTTAAAATCTATAAAATGTCAGAGCAGCATTTTAAGAAGTATACATGTTTGAGGGTTTACACAATCAAACTGACCATGCTGCAAGCTCAGATTTTCCTTTTTCTATTTCCATCATATAACTGAGTTGCAAACTCCACACTTTCACTTGCTTTAACCATGAAAACATCACACTGAAATGGATACTTTTAATAGTGAGCAATTACACAGAATAGGGGGAAATCAGAGACATTTTGGAAACAGTTTGAAAGCCACTGCAATTTGTCTCATTTTTAAATTCACTTTCCTATTGCTGTCCCCTAAAGCATTGTTCTGCAAGAAAAGACTAAGTTAATAGTTTTATTTGTTGTGATGTTGGAATTACCTGTCAATAAAAGAGATAAATATTTCCCTTCTTTCAGGGACTCCTACAAACTCCATATTCCTTTGCTTCTACTTACGGCTTCAGTGTGAATTGACATGTTGATGAATGGTGAAAATTAAGTCTTTTAATGGCTTTATAAATGAAGATATCTTTGCTGTCTGTCTATAGGCTGTTTGCTATCTGACTCAAGCTTATGCTAAATTCCTGTTTGATTTAAGGCTATATGCTACATTTGCTGTCTAGACTAAGGCTCCACATTTCAGAAGGAAGAAAACTGTAATTTACTCGACAAGTAGTGTTAAGGATGTCTGACCAGTAGTGTTAAGGATGTCTGACCAGTAGTGTTAAGGATGTCTGACCAATGGTGTTAAGGATGTTTGACCAGTAGTGTTAAGGATGTCTGACCAGTAGTATTAAGAATGTCTGACCAATAGTGTTAAGGATGTTTGACATGTTTCAAGAACAACCTAGCTGATCATCCCTGATTAACCCTGATATGGACAATTATTGTTTATTGTGTCTATGTCAGATGTCTGTCATTTCTGGCTGCAGGTTCCTTAGCTCTTCACTCAATTTACCAGAATTCAGACAATAATAATCACACTTTGTATATAGAGAAAATATATCAGTCAAGATGGTATTCCTTATTTATGTCATAATTGTTACATAGTCTCCTACCACAGATATTCATCCATAGTTGATGCTAAGATATATTATTTTGATAAATAAAAAAGATACTATGATATGATATGACACAATCTCTCAACTTATACACTTTTATATCAACAGTAATGGTTCAGTTGTTGCTATATCCTTTGTATTTCTCATTATCATTACTATACACCCCTATAATGATGGTCTATTTTGTGTGCGTAGTGATATGTCATTACGAATGAAGGACTTTTGTGTAACATCATTGCAATACATACTGGGCATGAAGTTAGCGCATTTTAAAATACCTCAGCAAAATCAAATCTTTGTCAAACTTTTTAGGTTTTCTTTTACGTAATCTTAATAAAATAAATGTTGGAATTTTCAGTGAATTCCTGTAGGATTGTGATCATTTCCAAAAGGGCACCATTGACTGGTTGTGCTGTACTTTTCTTGGAGAAAAACACCAGTAAACCCAACAACTACCAATTAATCAACAGTCAATTAAGTCTTCCATAAATAGACTGTAAAGTTTGGTTTCCAACATTAATCTAATTGTTTCAATTATGTTCAATTTTTTAATACCATTGATGGTGTTTAATGCCCCAGTGTATGCATCATTTGGCAAATTTATGAGATGCAGAAAGTCAAGAAAACTCCCACTTGATAATTATGCAAGATTAAAAACACTATTAAGCTGAGAGGGATCTTTTAAGAAACATTTTGGGGGTATATCGAAATAAATAATACAAACCAGTGTTATTCAAAGTTCAGAGGCTGCCACTAAAATACTATGTGACCAAATTGCAAACTCAAATGTACCGATGTAAAAGAAGTATGTAGTGGCAAAGTGCACTGTTGCCCACACTGCGTACATTTCGTGACGTCATATCACAGTAACAAAAATGTCTTAAGGATTTTCAGACTTAGTTTCAGTAACGATCGTAAATGAAGGCATATTAAAAAGAGTGAATTTGAGCAGCTTTTATATTACAGTTAAAACTCGTCTTGAAATCACATGAGTCAAAATTTTGTTGAAGTCCAAACGATTTTCAAGTCTCAATTCATTTCCTTCTGTATCTTTGTTATTTTGGTTCGAATGACTCAAATTTCATGGAGTCAAATGTTTATTTGAATCGAAGTGACTTTTCAGTCCCTTCAATCGTAAAAGCAAGGGAAAAAGTCATTGGTTGTCTCAAAATTATTTTTTGTTAAAATGTCGGCACGTCTTCTGAAAAAATCACTCAATACATCCACAGAGTAGAGAGTTACACAACACTTGGTCTCTGGCGATTAATTACCAGTTTATTAATCCAATCAAAAGTTTGCTTCTTAATTAGTTTAACCATCCTGTAGCAGTGACTTGACTGTACATTAAAGAAACAGCACATTTATACATGACATGAAATCATTTAGCTTGGTCGTGTGTATCTTCAGGAACAATCAAAACGAACCGTCAAGTCAGTACGAGCTTTTTTAGCGAAATCTGATCGCCACAAATCTGAGAGAGACTAATTTTTTAGATTGATTACTATAGGACTAAGATCAGGTACCTTGTTAGATTTAGAACTCGGAGAATGAAGTGCTGAAAATATTTTTCATTGATAGAGTCTATGTGCGTTACTTGTTAAGTGTGCTTTTGTAACAGAGGTCATTTTTCATCTCAGTGCCTCCATTAGGAATCAAACTTGGGACCCCTGGCTTACTAGTCTGACGCTCAACCAATCAAGCTAAAGAGAAGTTCTCTCTAGCCGAGTGGTATATTGCGGCTAGTATTTTACCAGGGTTACATACTCCCCCTCCAGGAAGTAACTCGTCCTCGAGTTTCCAGGGGTTACAGCAATGCTGGTGGGGCATGGCTAAGTACTATTCCCGGGTCCCTGCATGGGCGCCAGTGTAACAGAGGTCATTTTTCATCTCAATGCCTCTGCTAGGAATCGAACCTGGGACCCCTGGCTTACTAGTCTCACGCTCAATCAATCGAGCTAAAGATAAGTTCTCTCTAGCCGAGTAGTATATTGCGGCTAGTATTTTACCAGGGTTACACTTTCATGATGTTTTCCATTACAGATAAAACTTTCTAATGCCACATGTTTAATTATTCATAATAAAGTCATATTGATATGATCTGTAGCTTCATACATCAGTTCTAGCAGTGTATCAAAAGCAGACTTTATTTTCATTTCATTGTCATTTTGTAAAACATATTATCTATATATGTCCATCAGTAACGGTAGTGTATACATGTGCGGAATGGCACAACATGAGTGCAAATGTAGTTGATTGATGTTGTTATTACAGGTTTTGTGGTTGGAATAAGAAAGTAGATATTTATTTGTTTATTCACTGCTATTTCAAATAACAAATTAAATTACTCTGTTTGTACCACGGTGTACCCATATTTTGTTCAACCATAATCAATTTTCGGAAACTAATACCGTCAGCCTTATTTGTACACTTTGTTGAGTCAAAATTCGGATAAGTTAAATATTTTCAATGGTCTGAATTTTGAAAAAACAAGATTCAACTGTATTACAAACATTAATTTAATACTAATTTTCACTATATCAGTATAAATAAATTGTCTTTTGTCTTTGATTTTCTCGGAAAGTTGTGTATAATTGGGCTTTAAACATGTTTTTATTTTTGCATTTTCTTGTTTCGACTGGAATGCAGCATTGCTATGGTGTAAAATCTCTTCCTCATTAGGCAAAGAGCTTTTAGAGTGGAGATACTATCGCAGAATACTTCAGCTTTTGACTTACATAGCATGTGGACTTGGAGAATGCAAGTAGTTTGTTTTTATCAGAGTCAAAATTAGCTCATTTTGTTATCTATCTTTCTATGCTTACAACAATCAATGATAAACTAATACAAATTGTTTTTGTCCTATTTTTTGTAAATATCATTGAAAAATGTGTTGTTCATTTGGTATATTATCCTGAACTTCCCTGGGTTAATTTCATGTTCTAAAAGTTAATTAAAAACATTTGAAGGACAGAGAAAAAATTCAAAAATAGATTAATCAAAGTAAAATGTAAGAAATTGAATTTTGTTTCTATGGAAAACAATCAAAAGAAGCTATGTACTTAAAGTTATCTGACTGCATGCAGAGTACAAATATTGGCCTTTAATATGGAGCACCATCTTCATGTTAGTAAGTCTTTGAAATACTCGCTATCATTGATTAGTTTTGTGATTATAATTACTATGGTAGACATTTTCTTATTAACTTAAGGCTCCACAGATGTATTTTATTATCTTATTTCATTATTTTTCATAATAATATTAAACAATTTTTGTATGCGATATCTTAAAAATTATATTGCTGTCAGGCAAGTTCAGTAAAGTGCAAATATCATTAATCAAATTACCTGTCCTTTTTCTAGAGTCAGGAAAAGCTAGAGACCAATTGCATGTATTTTTGGTTTATGTTTATATGGTGTTGCTGAAACTCAAGCTGTGAAAAGTATTATGTGTGTTGTGCTGAGAGATTGCGTAATGTGACTGCAGCCTTTCGCTCGCAGTCGTTGTCTATTTGTGTAAACTATTTCATATTTTCCAAATCTTGTGAAAATGGAAAACCCAGCTGTGCAAAATCATTAAATAATAACCCTTTCACATCACACCATCTCAAATCGAATACTTCTAAGCGTAAAATCATTTATGAATTAGGTTTTATTCTACAAAGCAGCATGGAACCTTGTTATATTCTACAAAGCACCATGAAGCCAGTGTGAAATAAGAGTTACTACATTGACAATAAATCGCAGATCACCAAATTTAAATATCAAAAATTAGCCAAACTTTAATCAACTTCAATCTTCAAAGGTGAGGTGCATGAGCAATTCATCTTAATATTTGCAGAAATTAAAGGTTATATATCAGTGAACTATAAAAAATGAAAACATTCACAAAGATAGAGTTAAAACAGAGTGGATTGTAATGTTATTCCAATCTTGCCTACTTTTGTTTTTTGATGAGATTGTCCATGTTGATGTAAAAATAATTGCCTATTTCTCTTATCATTATCTAGTAATGCTTCTGGGGAAATTACTTTTAATTGGTCTTTAACCAAATAAGGAAGTCATGCTTTACATGACAGTAAATCTTCATCTATATATAGACAACCATGTGGAGAACCTGTGAAACTTGTAAAATGCAATATGCAAGATAATTGGAATTGCACATGGAGGAATTAACGGAAACCAAAAGTTCACACGCAAAGTCAATTCCACTGGAAAGGCTTCAATGCAGCCATCAATTATCAATGAAAAATACCAGCCAATTAGTCATCTGGTTTCCAACGAAGGCATTTGCCAAGTGTTACAATTGATAACGTGTATCATTTTAGATTACACCATTCCATATCGAACATGTGTTTGGGAAACAAGTAACCTCACTCGAGAACATTTAATTTTCTCAGCAGGAATTTACTGCTCAGTAAAGATAAGAATTTTAAAGGTACATTTATATGTCTTCCTTGTGAAAATAGGAAGGATATACTGAAATCTAAAGGTGTCTATATTTCTAAGTTTTAATAATACAGGAACAGATGAGGAAAGCATGAAGTTATCTAGATTTCTTCAATAAGGCAGTGTAAGCTGTATTAGAAGATACATTATGATGTCTTGGCACAAACACCAGACTACAATATTTACCAAATATGTGTTGATGAAATTCCTCTGTTACTATATTTCACAATGACATTTCTGGTTTTTTCCATACCAGTATTTTTGTAATGTTATATCTGAATAATTCACAGAGCTCAAGAGTTTAACTAGATACTGTCAGTGACAAAATTAGATTATAGAATCTTGTCAGTGGTGGTTGACAAATCAATGTCCTCCAAGAATCATCTCGAGCAAGCGTTCTTGTATTTTATACATTTGCCCATGGGTAATATTTACACTGGTATAGAAAGATGAATTGTTTTATTTTCATATTCTGAAGGCCTGTTAGGCGACCATGATCCTGTAATGCTTTAAAAATTAAGTTATATTGTCATATAAATATGGATTAACTGCTTTGATCCAAATGTCCAAAGGTCAACTGGTGCAAACAGTTGTATAATGTAAAGGATGTGGTTTTCACATGTTCGCAATTCTAACCCACCATCATCAAATTTCATATGTAGATTCCACTTGGTCCCTAGTTGTGCCTGTGTGATTTTTGGACTAATCAGAAAAAGGATATAGCCGACAGGTGGCCATCTTGGATTTGGACTTGGAAAGTTTGTTATCACTATTTCTTGGAAAGTACAGATGGATCTTTCTTAAATTTCATATGTAGGTTCCCCTTGGTCCCCAGTTGTGCCCATTTGATTCTGGGTATGGTCATTAAACAAAATGGCTGACAGGTGGCCATCTTAGATTTGACTTGGAAAGTTGGTTATTGCTTTTTCTTGAGAAGTATGGATGGATCTTTCTTAAATTTCATATGTAGGTTCCCGCTGGTGATTTTGGGTCTGATCAGAAAAACAAAATGACCGACAGACGACCATCTTTGATTTTGACTTTGAAAGCTTGTTATCGTATGTTTATGTTTCTCTTGATCCCTAGTTGTGCCAGTTTGATTTTGGTACTAATCAGAAAAAAGAAATGGCCTAAAGTAGGCCATCTTGAATTTGTTTTTGAAAGGTTGTTTTCATTATTCTTTGAGAAATACAGCATAGATATTTCTCAAATTTCAAGTATAGCTTTCTCTTGGTCCCTAGTTGTGTCTGTTCGATTTTTGGACTATCCAGAAAAACAAAATGGCCAACAGGCAGCCATCTTGGATTTCACCTAGTAAAGATTGTTATCCCTTTTTCTTAAAAAGCACTGAATAGGTCTCTCTGAAATTTCAGATGCATGTTCCCGTTGGTCTCCACTTGTGACCATTCGATTTTGGGACTGATCAGAAGAAACAAAAAGGCTTCTAGGCCATCTTGGATTTAGCAGATAAAGATTATCATCGCTATTTCTGCAAAGGAATGTTCCAATTTCTTATCATTAAGAGCATTGGCTGAGAACAGAACAGAAAAGCAGAGAAAAGATCTAACTTTCATTGAGCAAATAAAGATCAAACAATGGTGGGCGTGAAGATCCTTCTGGGATCTCTTGTTATGGTTGTTCTATTTATGTAAATGTTAATAGTTCAGGTCATCTTTCAGGCATAAGCTTGTGGAAGAAGGGGATTTGGTACCATTGACCACTCCAAAATAGAAGCTAAAGGCAATTTACATGATACAGTGGAGATATTGAACCCAGGTTGTCCTGTCTTTGGGGTCAAAGATTTTGTAAAGAAGGGAGAAGTGTAGGAGTTGAAAGTACTGGTCTCTCTACTAGTCTTGCCTTCTTGAAATTTACCTTTAGTTAAGGGATAGGGTGTCTGACTAGTGACTGAAGGGTCGAAACTTTACAAATTGATATTACAAATTTGGTACCTGTGACTACTCCAAGGGTAGAAGCTGTAGGTGATTGAGATGCTCCTTGTAAACATTGAACCAGGGATTTTGTTGTCTTCAAGGTCAAAGGCTTCTTGAAGGAGGGAGAAGTGAAGAAGTTGAGAGCTCAGGTCTACTTACCTTGTCAATAAGGGAGTAGTGTAGAAACTGAGACCTGTTGTTTTTTTTATGCTGGCTGTGTTAGTGAGAATTTTCCTACAAAACCTGGCTAGAGACCAAAGAATTAATATTTTGAACCTTAACAAGGGCAAGGTGTTTTTCATTACTCTTTCCTTTTACATGAAAAATAGTATATTTTCTATTTTATTTCATACTGGAGAAGTGTTGTTTTCTGGGATTTATGTACATTGACAGTAATCAGCTGGATAATATTTATTTCTCTCACACCTTAGTCTGGTGATGATAATACTGCTATATATTTTGTTTTTGAATGTGATGTTAACACTGTAGAAACTATTATGTTATCAGATTTTTTGGTAGGTTGAGGTCACTAATATAAATGTCAGCAGCTGACTGTAACAATATTTATATAATATCTCTATCTCCAACATATATTTATTGTCTGTTTTAATTTTAATAATATCAGCTGGCTCAGTTTGATTGGGGATAAATTGTTTTTATACCTCCATGAGAGTGAAAAAAATACTTAATAACATGTGAGTAACTGTTTCATCTAAGAAATCCTAATTTTGGCATAGGACTAATTACGTTGTTTGATAGGTACTCAAGTGACAAAACTACATGACTAGACATGTGCTGCTGTGATTTTCTTACACAATTTTTGATGCATTTTCAAACCCCATATCACATCAATATTTAAGTACCAATATTAGCTTGGATCATTCTATTTGTATGCATGTTCAGAACTTAATTGTTGATAGTAAAAGATTTGCCTAAATACAGGTCATATAGTGTCATCTGAATAGCTGTCGAACATTTCTTTTGACCTGGGAAATCCTTTTTGTGGGGGTTAAAACCATACTGTTCAAATACTACTATAGTTTTCTATGTCAAATAATGAGGATCAGATACACCACTGACAGACCTGTAAAAGAGTGTGTGTTTTGTCTGGAGGGCGATGTATTGTCAGTAGATAATAGATATATACCCCAAATATACAGATCTACAAAAAAAGACATATCACAAATGCTAATTGGCTTTTTTTGCACATTTAGACTTAACTTTTAAGTAGCTTTAAAGACATAATTAAAGTTAATTGGAGTTTTAAAAAATGGGTAAGTGAAACTTACCATTTAACTTAAATGATTTTTGTACCACAGGGAACAATATATTCAAACTGATTATTGCTTGTGTGATTTTATGAATGGAGAATACCACCAGGCTATCCAAATTTTATGCCCTATTTATTATAATGGATCAGCCTACAACAATGAAATATATAGGCCATGTGTAGAATTAAGGGAGATGAAAGAACAGGAAAGTTAATCATCCGATCAAAGTTAATGATTAACAGAGATTTTACAGAATTGATACCTAATAGGCTGTGACATGTTTGAATGACTTTTGATCAGATGTATTATAATGTGACAAAGATCTAATTCCCCCTATTTATCCCTATTAAGATCCGAGACTAACAGTATCACTGACCTAGTGTTATTAAGATTATCCTGTGTGTGATGTATTATACTGTACAAGACTTCAATGACACCCCCACGTAGAACGTAATGGCTCCCTGGCTCCCAGACTCTTACACTCTGTTTTCACATTTGTCTTAATTTTAGTCTTGATGTCTCAGTTTATCCAGACTTTCTCAGAGATTTTCTTTCCTTGTTAGAATTTAGATATGGCTGTAACACTCATCATTGAGTTTAAATGATTTGGAATGATACATTTAAAACTTCATAATTTGATATTTAAAGGTTTTTGTCAACTCAAGGCCAAGTCCTTGGAAATTTTGTCAGATATTAAGGAAAAAGGAAATTGTTACCTACATTGCCTCGTATATCATACCTGTTTTTGATGATGATAATATGCGCTTACATGTCCTTCAGCATTTTCACTGTGAGATTGTAAACTTGTAGTGTAATTATCTGAAGGATACTGTGTATTCATTACCTGACTTTGAATTGAAGATTCATTCAACAGCTCTTAAACCTTTGACTTTTTATTTTCACTGAGATGTAAAAATGAAATACAAAAATTTAGAAAAAAAAGTAGTAAATCTGATAGCCATACCATTACAAGTTGTGCATTACCTTTTCATTCTGACAGATTCATCCTACTATCAAGGACATCTTGTGTATAGCATCTGTAGCATTGTTGAGAAATAACCCGTTTTCCCAACTAATGGGTTACAAGGGTAAACTTAAGAAAAGAAAATAATGGTTTAGGTATATTACATGACAATCATTTTTACTTTTAACAAACACGTCAGATTCCATGTTTTGCTATTTATATATCTGTTAAAACGGCGAGAACGATAACTGAAACACTTATGAAGACGTTGCTCTGCCTATACATTGTAAGCAGTTGTCAAGGATGATTTTAGTCTTGTAATGCCAACAATAGAAGGATGGCAAAGATTATACAATCCGTGTTAAGTATTGTCACTGGTGTATGGGTGTCATAAAGCATGGAATTTTATATAAAACCCCATGTGTTTGTTATTATCAAGCAGAAATGAACTGAGAATAAAAAAATTTCATTTGAAAGAAAAATGTGTCTGTAAAGGAAAATTACATTGGAATGCATGATGTCCTAGTTCTAATGTCCAACTTCTCACCATATCTTCGTTCTGATGGGTTCAATCAAGTACGCACCACTGTTGCATCTAAATTACCTTTAACTTAGTTACATAGAATATCCCACCAAAACACTAGCATCCAATACAGCCAAGGCATTGTGATGATTATCTTTTCAATAATTCAGCTGTTTATCTTCTACTTAAACTGACCAATTTCTGGTATTTAGCAAAAAAGGATATCTGACAGTTTTAATTAAGGTGTTGTCAAGCTAACAATTCTTGTGTTAAACATGTTAAGGTATCTTGTCAAAAGGTAGATATTAGATCATATTTCATACAAAAAAACGTGTTTTTGGAGTCCTGTGTTTAAGACAGGCGTTAAGTTTCTCCATCTTCTTACATATCTGATCAGCAACGCAGACAACTCAGGTCTCTATCTTCTGCCCAATTACCAGAAACAAAGGACAGACGTTCTGTCTAGTCTTCCTCTGAATTTTTAAAGCCCTTCTTGCTATCACCAATTGTGTTCATTCAATAGGACATTCATTAGCATTACAGTGTCTGTCTCAAGGAAAACATTTTTTTTGATACTTAACAGGTATCTTCTTCTTAAAGATATTTCTCATTTTTCTAAAGAAAAAATTACTTAACTAAAGTGATTGAGCTCCGTTTGTCTACCTGTCCACTTTTACTCAAGAAAATATCTCAATATCAAGGAGTCAGAAATATTTATCGTTGTGGTTCTCTATTGTATAAAGATGTGTGATAGAGACTTCGAGTTCTTGAGGTCAAGGTTGAGTTTGTCAGCAGGGCTGGAACAGGATGACATATTGTCAAAGTTACAATGCATTGTTCCTGCTGGTTCAGTTCTCATGATTATAAACTACAACTCAAGGTCAAAGTCATTGTTACAAATATGATTTTAAAAGTATCTTCTGTTCAAACTTCGTTGTATACCATTTTCTGGTGTGTCATTTTGTTTCTGTCGATGCTAAGAGGATTTACATGATTGTCAGAACTCTACGTATGTCAGATCCCAATATGTCAATATGTCACTACTGTTAGAGTAACTGAAACATTAGATCCCAATATGTCAATATGTCAGATCCCAATATGTCAATATGTCACTACTGTTAGAGTAACTGAAACATTAAGGACAAGAAACTGTTGGTATGTTTTTCTTCCTTTTTGTTCCTATTTTTACATATTTCACTTAATAAATAACAATCTGTTATCCAGATCTCGTTCTACCAGATTTCTGTGATGGCTTATGATTGGCTGAAAGTGGTAGACCACAATAATTCTTTTCCTCCGTATAAATTTTGCTGTACAATCCGCTGGTTTACCTCCTATTGTCAGTGGCTTGTTGGTCTAAATAAACCCAGATCGCGATCCAATGTACGTTGTTGGTCACTTCATGGTTTTTTTTTTTTTTTTGTTTCTCAGGAAGCTGAGAAATAGAGAAGTCTGTATTATGGGTGTGTCATGGTTAAGACACTAGCCTGATTGTTCTAGATGGAAGTGACATACCTCCTGTATGTTGTCCTGTGAGGTAGTCTACAGGTACAGAAAGGAGACCTCATAATGACCGTGGCTGTTCAAGGGTTGATAAACCCAGTAAACATCTCATGTTGTTTCAGGCCTGATAATTAGAGGATTAGAACTCTATCTACGATATAGTCTCTGTATAGAGGTGTAACAGCTTACAAATTCTGTTCAAACGGAGTTAATTTACAGCTGTAATTCTCATCCATTAATATGCTAATGACATAACATCATTTCAGAGATGTTTCAGGTGTGATGTAATGTTGGAATATAATTGAACTGATAAATTATTGACACATTGAATGGAATTCAAGGTCATTCAAACTGACACATGTCAATTTGCATCTTTATTCCAGTTTGTTATTAAGAGATGAGCTGATTAGAAAATAAAAACATATTATTTGTAGTGAGTTTCGATAATAAATCAAAACTTATCAAAATATAAGGTGTAATTGTATAAAAACAAGTGGTTTGACTATGACCAAAATATATAGATGTGGTTTCTGTATTAAATACCTCAGTATTTTGAGTTGTTTTATTTTCATCACTATTTCATTGTGTATGTCAGCAATTTACATACCAATGAAATGTTTGTTTATAGATTATAATTGGATTTTACATGAATTATCTGAATTTATGAAATTTGAAAAATGATGTCTAGGAATTTTAAAAGGTCACGAAAATAAGAAATTTCATATATCCGTTATCAAATGAATTTAAAATACTTTTTATCACATGATGAATTTTTGAAGCAAATATGGTAGAAAACTTCCAAGTCACAACATCTCAATATCTATAGTCACCATTGTTACCACACAATGCCATTTGTGAATAGAAGACATCACTTAATTATCTAAACGTGAGCATGTGTAATACAGAAAACTATGACAAGGGTATATTCACTGAAAATTAAGGCAAGTCAGATGACCCTGTTAGCTGAGTGACAGAGACTGTATTTAACACTATGTAAAGTCACATCACCCTGTCAGCTCAGTGACAGAAACCATATTTAACACTATGTACAAGTCACATCACCCTGTCAGCTCAGTGACAGAGACTGTATTTAACACTATGTACAAGTCACATCACCCTGTCAGCTCAGTGACAGAAACCATATTTAACACTTAGTACAAGTCTCACCGACCTGTCAGCTCAGTGACAGAAACAACATTTAACACTATGTAAAGTCACATCACCCTGTCAGCTGAGTGACAGAGACTGTATTTAACACTTAGTACAAGTCACATCACCCTGTCAGCTCAGTGACAGGGACTGTATTTAACACTTAGTACAAGTCACATAAAGCCTGTCAGCTCAGTGACAGAGACCATATTTAACACTATGTACAAGTCACACTGACCCCTCAGCTCAGTGACAGAGACCATATTTAACACTATGTACAAGTCACACTGACCTGTCAGCTCAGTGACAGAGACCATATTTAACACTATTTAAAGTCACATCACCCGGTCAGCTGAGTGACAGAGACTGTATTTAACACTATGTACAAGTCACACCGACCTGTCAGCTCAGTGACAGAAACCATATTTAACACTATGTACAAGTCACACCGACCCACTCCTGTTCCAGTATGTTTGTTGAAATCTACTTTTTTGGTGTCCTTGGTCCTGTTTTGATTCCTATTGACTTAATCCAGGAAAATATCTGTGATTTATGTTTACCATTGCAGTATATCAGAACATGTATCTAAACCTACATTGTGAATTAAAGTGGTTTCTGATATAATCATGATCTGCCTGTTATATAATATATAGTATTGGTCATTAATCATGATGTTTGTGAAGCCTCAGTTACCAGTCAGTGAATATACAGTTATGTATACAGTGATATTAATCCTCCCTCAGTTTATAAAGATGTATTTGATTTTTTGTAGTAAAAGTCAAATATATACACCATCATATCATATTACATAATCATTTGTGTTATCTCCATAGTGATGATAAGCTTGATGTATGGGAATATGACTGTTGAGATAGGACTTGTATAATTTGATATAAATGTGACAATGATTAACTGTTATCTATACATGTCAAAGATATTATCTTGAGTTTTTGCAAATCAGATAAACATATTTGTCTGAGATATAAAGCCCAAAGTATTCAGTAATGAAGACCTAAGTCCATAAACTTCAGTAAAATATTGCAGTTCATAATGTAAGTTATTGTTCCTGTCCCAAGACTTCATGTCTAGTTTCTTATATCTCACCAGACAATACACAAGTATTGGGCAACCAAGTTTATCTATCAATAAGCCCATGCCTGGTAATAAGCCCACCCATTATATATTCCAGTTCACCAATAATATTAACCAATGTCTTTTCATTTTCCTGTAATGAGCCCACCTTTTGAGATTGAATAAGAAGTAATGTGTTGTCTCTTTAAGATTATTTTGTTAAATAATAACAGATTTTGTCTTTATGGATCTGTATTTATCAGTGAAGAAAGGATAAAAAAGAGTTGTAACCGCAGTATGCCAGACTCAGATGAATTGCACCTTCCAACATCATATTGTGAATTAGAAATGACAGTGCAATTCGCACTCAGATGTTTTATCCTTCTGGGAATCCAGTAAAAAGGAAAAGAAAAAAAAAACAGAAAAAAATGCAATTCGCACTCAGCTATTTTATCCTTATGGGAATCCAGTAAAAAGGGAGAAAAAACCCAGAAAAAACGCAATTCGCACTCAGATGTTTTATCCTTCTGGGACTCTTGTAGAAATCCAGAAGAAAAAATAAATGAAAAAAAAACGAAAAAAAAAAATCACAAGTCCAGATAGAAAGTAAGGAAAATTCAACAAACTTAAGAATAGTAGAAGTCCAGAAGGAAAGACCAAATAAATTAAAAAAAGGAAACAAGGACAAAAATTAAAAAGCTGAAGAACTATAGAAGTGTAGATATTTTGAACGAATATTAGGAAAAATTTGACAAGCTTCAGATATTTAGAACTGTAGAAATCCTGATGAAAAATCAGGAAAAAACCAGCAAGCTCAACAATTGTATTAGTGTAAAAAAAAAATTCAGAAAGAAAATAAGGTAAGACTTAACATCAGTAGGGCCATGTCAATCTATTTAGTAATTTTATATTTTAGATAAAGGATACCTGAAATGTAATTTATTTCTCACAAAACTGAGATCGTTTTATAATTTAATCACTCTGTGAACAAATTTGAGTAAGAATCACATTTAAATGGGTCTGATTAGTGATGTCATTAAGGAATCCTTTTGTTAATTGTGTTTAAACAATTCAGTCCAATGTTGAATCATTCTTTCAGAAAAGGACTCCTAAGGTAGTGCTGGAAACCTCAGATATCCATGTCATGACCTTTTTCTACTTTTTCTAACTTAATAATCTGATTCTAGAAAAAAATGTAATCTGAGACAAGTTGAATGATCACCAGAAATTCTTTATGTATTTCTTGTCGACTTTTGTTAGTATAGTTATCGTAATTTTTCATTTGGATTATAGATAAAGCAAAATTTGAATTGATTCTCAGGATATACAAATCTGCCATGAAATACAGTATTATTCTTGTTTGGGAATATGTTGTCTGATCAAAATTAAAACAAAACTCTGCAACCTTTAATACAGTTCAATACGTTTCCGTCAGTTCAACAAATCTTATCCAGGTCAGTGTTCATTTGATATCTTAGATTAACTGATATGCATGTTCAGTGCACCTAGTAACTTTGCTCTGTAAGAATAGCACAGACTGCAGTCCCAAACATCAAGGGTGAAGGTCATCAAGATTTTACCTGGGATAAAATTACTATCAGAGGATCATTTTACAAAGATTCAGGCGTCAGTTGGAAATGTGAAACTTGATTAGATGACAATAATGGTAGAGTTCTGCTACATTTAAGCAATGATTGCCATGATTAATGATCAATCTGAATGGAAAGAAACTTTTTATTTTATGTTTTTATGGCAGGTTTATTACATGTAATTAAGATTTTTTATATATATTTTATAGGGACTTGTCCACTTTAAGGAATCTGATGATTTTAAAGTCTTGCTGAATATCACAGCGCCCTCTATTGACAAAGCCTATGCTGTACACTCACAGATGGTTGCCGACAAGGGGAGACTACTCATTCAAGTGGTACGATGTGCTAATGGACAAGATTTAATTCAATTCTCATTATTAGTATTGTTTGTGCTATTCAAAGAAACAATAATTTGTGACTGATAATCCAATTCTTATATTAAAATGTTTGCTGTCCAATCTGATTTCCCATCACAAATATTTGTGTTTTGAATTTTTTGTAGGTTCAAACATCTTGCAAGTAATTTAACTTGGAGCAATTGTGATTTATATCAAGTCTTTCAATTTAAATTTGCATTTTATATATAGAATTAAAACTGTCTCAGTTAGTCATGATGAAGCTGAAAAGACTGAATATTGTAATTGTTTCAGTATGAAGAACCTTCTGCAGGACATCCCATAAGTCTCGGGTGGATATTCCTCCTGGTTGGTATATCAGCCTGTATTGTAGCCACATTAGCTGTCCTGTATGCCGTGTGGTGGTACTGCAGTAAAAAATACATTGACATTGAACAAGACAACCTACGCCATGGCAATGTGATGTATCGTGCAAGGAACAGTATGCACCTGTCCGCTACACAGGCGGAGGAAATCATGTTGTCGCGAGGCGATGATGACCATGATACTTTTCCAAATGACGACCCACTGAGAGGAGTACCAGAACTTCCTGAACAGGAAGAAGCAGAAGCTATGGAGATGGTCAGTTAATGATACATGATTATATGATATAAAACCTGCAGCAGGGAACACAACCTTTTAGAAACAATATCATGTTGAAGCATTAAGGTTTCTACAAAGATAACTTTTCATTTAAGCTAGGATCATGAAGCTTGTGTTAACATTGATCATTCAAATGCTTTTGCCTGCAAAGCATTAAGTACAAAATTATTACCCATTGTTAAAATTTTGTGTCGGGAGTACAAATTGGCTTACATTTAATTTAGGATAATGAAACATTTACATTGGTCATATTAAGAAGATGTCCAATATATCAAATTCAGGGCCTGCATCCCTTAATTAAAGAGTTATTGCCCTTTGTTCAAATTTTGTGTCATGAACATTTACTTTGCTTGCATTAAAATTAGAATAATGGGATTTGGTGTATACATTGGTCAAACTAAGGAGACATGCAGTGTGCTTGCAAACCCCTTGATTACAGAGTTATTGGCCTTTGTTAAACCTTATATGTCCACGCATAACTCTGCATTTATATAAGCTAGGACAATGAAACTTGGTGTATACATTTATCATACATAGAGGATGTTCTGTGTACCAAATGCAGTGCCTTAAACCCCTTAATTATAAGCCTTCGTTGAAATTTTGTTTCCAATAAAGTCCTTTTCAGGGAGCATTCATCTGTTTTACTGGTCCTCTCATCATTATTAGTGCTTGCTTGTACCAATATTTGAGAAAAAGATTGAAGTTACATCCGATCACACTGCATTAGATTCAGATACCTAAAAGTTGGTACATGTGTGTGGTGTGTGTCAAAATTACATTTGGTTTTGGTGCATATTGCATAAGGTAGCAACTTTGATGATCTTTAAAAGATGACACATATCCAAGATATTTTTTCTGATAATTGGTATTTAGAAATAACTCATTGAAATTACTTATTCAAATTAATCAAAATGGAAAACTATTTTTTATGCCCCCGCCATTTATGGCCGGGGGCATATAGCGTTGCCCATGTCCATCCGTCCCGTCCCCGTCCTGTCCCCGTCACGTCCCGTCACGTCGCGTCCCGTCACGTCGCGTCGCATCCAAAATCAGTATATACCACCTAACAACTTCATTCGGACCTTTCACTATTATTTCACATGGGGGGGGGCGGGGGCATTCATGTCTTACAGACATTTTCTAGTTTCATTTTATTGTTAGTCGAATCAGGCGGTTACACTCCATACCTCTTTTGTTGAATATACTCCTTACGTTCAAGAAAAGATAAATAAATTTGTCCTTTCAGATAGATGTGTAATGGCAACTGCTGTTGAAACAGTGGATCATCTGAGACATCTCTGTTATAGTGTGTTCGAAATTGTTTTTATGTATTGAAATATTTTTCATCTTTTTTGATGTTTTGACAGGAGGAATTACAGGCCACAGAAAAGCATGGGATAGATGGGGACAATGATGACTATGAGAAAAGGGTTGCTAAGAAACGACTACAGGCCCAAGCTAGAAAGCTACACAAAGATTATTACAAGAAAGAAATAATCCGACGTAAGAGACATCCCTCTCTTAACGACCCACCATCTTATGATGCTGTGATGGAGTATCCAAATGAATCAAGCGACGAGTCTGATGAATCACCAGAACATGATACCAGTAACCGACGGTTACTGCCAACTATAGAGGGTTCTGATACATCTCTTGGTGACAGAACTTACCAAAATGTTTACAGGGATGGTGCCATCACCACATTCCGAACATTAGACACACACATTCCCGTGGCACATTCAGACGGTGACCTTACTCTCGCGAACTTGGCTACTCGTAGAGGGCGCCACTTGCCTCGACTTGCTAAGGGCATGGTAACTCCTCCAGTTGCTATGTCAGAGGAGTTAGCTCATGGACCGTCTTTCCCTAACACTGCTATTGTTGCGGCAGCTGCTGCTAGTAAAGACAGTAAAGAGACAGTGGTTATCCGTGAGGATAGCAATGCTTCTCCTTTCAGGGTAACAGCTGTTGTACACCAAACTACACCACAGTCTCCAGAACATGCTGGGTCAAGACCAGGCAGTACAACTGGATCTCGACCAGGTAGTGTTACGGGGTCAAGGCCTGGGAGTGGTAAAGGGTCACGACCTGGAAGTAGCACAGGTTCACGGGTTGGCAGTAACTCCCAGCTCAGGCCAGCTTATGCAACAATTAATCAAAACCATCCTGTGTCTACCATGGATTCGGGGATCTACACATTGGAGAAAAACCCAATGGACATTCCATTGACTAGCTTCAAGAGCCGAGGACCTCCTCCACCGATTCCTGTCAAACCCCCAGTTCTACCAACAATCAGGAATACACCAGGTATTTTTATCCTCACCTTGTAATTCTGATGATCTATTGTAATGTTCAGCATAAACAATTATCTCTCTGTGTTTTCTCACATATATCTAATTAAGATTTTATTTTGTGTTTTTCAAAACTCATGCAATTATTTTCAGGTGCTAGAAGCCCTCAAACATCAGAACCACAGGACTTCTACCAATATGGGAAATTGGAGAACTCCGGCAACCCTTATCCCCCATCATTAATGACATCAGATAGTGTCACAAGCCCAGGTGGTCATCGCATTAGTGAAAGTTTAACAAGCCCAGGAGGTCACCGTTTTAGTTTGATGAGTGAGAAAACGTTTTCTCTTTATGGTAGCAGTGAGATTTTTGACTCTAATCAACAACAGCGTGACAAAGACTTTGACCAGGAAGACAGTGAATCGGATATTGAGGTTGAAATTCCACCACTTGGAGACTCCGATGCCGATATTTTATCTGATGCAAGTCTGCCCCTTCCAAGTCCTCCAGCCTTTATCAGACCACATGGGGCCAATTACACATTTGATGGAAGTCCAATTAGTCCTGCAGCCAGGAAGTTCCTGTATGGAGACAGTCTTCATGGTATTTCAGCCATGTCTCCCGGATTGGACGACTGGGATGACATGAGAGGTGGGCCATTAGAAACATTTTCACTACTAATTGTAATTGATAGCCTGAGTTCAAATTTGACAATTTCAAAAAAAAAAAAAAAATCTGCTATTTCCGATAATTTTCTATAAAAAATGATGCCTGTATTTTAGTTCTGAATTAAGTGACCTTTCATATCTTTAAAATGATTGACACTTGATATTAGTGTTTCAAACATTGGTAACAGTTATAACTACACTATGTAAAAGTTTTAGTAAAGTATTAACAAAAAAGGATATAGTAGGCAAGCTCTACAAGAAAAACTTAGAGAAAAGTTTATAGTAATAAAAGTCTCCAGGTGAAAAAAATCAAATTTTAGTAATCTCATCTCAAATGGAAATAAATTTAAAGTCTTCAAGAAAAACTTCTGGACTTTATTTAAATAGAAATTAATCTTAACTATTATCAAAAAATTATTTTGGACAAGTTAAACACATTTCTTATTAAGTGTTTATTAATTTGTCATCCTGTTGTGCTTACCAGTACTTGAAAATTTTCACATAAATCGTAAGACAGCAGCACAGGTTCCTCACTGTCATTATTTAAACTTCCAGTCTGTTGTGTTGGATACATCAGAATACCATACAAACATTGATATTGTATTTTACTCCGTTATTTTATATCACATTATACTAGCTACTTAACGTATTATGGAGCAGATTTATTTACTTGAAACATTTATTCATTTAGGTTTATTGAGGTAATTTGCTGTCTGACATTGCCCCAAGGGCGCAGGTATTAGCAGGTTCTCTAAGCATACTTTAACTTTTTTTAAAAAAAAAAAATGTCTTTTAATGCAGTTTATTCATTACAAATCAACAAGATACAGTTCTGTATCACAACATTAATATGTTATTGTGTCTGTTTTAGAGAGTTATTTTCTGTAAGAAAAAAAATCATTCAGAAGAAATGCCCATAGCACATGTGTTATGTTACCTGTTACAGAAGGTTAACAGTAACTGACCAATCACAATAACTATTACAGTTGGTCACCAGTAACAGACCAATTACAATAACTGTTACAGATGGCCATCAGAAAATGATTAATCACAACAGGTGTTACAGAAAAGTCAACAGTATCTTGACCAATTATAATTGTTACAAATGGTCAACTGTAACTGACCAATTACTGGAGAGACATAATAATAGTCAGTATAAATAAATTCTAGGTACAGACCAGAAGCGACCGATATAAACTAACAATTAAGACGAAGGATTTGGATCTGAATATATAGGCCTAAAGGAGTTCAGTAACAACTCAGTAACACTAAGTAAGTAATTACATTAACTGTTATAGAATGTCAACTGTAATATTCTGTTGCTCTTCTCGTTACAGGTGGTCGACTGATAGCAGCCACTGCCTCGCCTACCAATACACTGGACAAGCACTTTGTGTTCCCTCCTCCACAGCAGTCCCAAGACTCTGGGATGTCGGATGGACCAGATATGTCCAGCTTTAATGACAATAACGGCACCTCCACACCCCCACCTCTCCCTCCACCAAATCCGGTTAGTATGCTTGGCAAAACTTCATTTTTCTGTTGTAAAAGAAGCAAGTCATTGTGGCACAAAAGTAACAGAAAAGGAAAAAAGTTTTCCTGCTAATTGCCTAAAACAGAAATTGAACCTGGATATCTGACATAACAACCCATTTGCTCAAATGAGTCAAAAGAATCTTGTTCTTAGTGACAAGAGACAACTATCATTGTACACACAAGCCACGCTGACCTTTTCCTTTTAACGTATTTACATTTTAGATGTACTTGTCTTTTACCGTTTGAAAAAGTTGAAAATATTTTTGGAATATGCCTTTATCCATGTAACTGAATTATTAAATCGTGTGTTACAGGTACAGAGAAGTATTTCCGATATACAAGGTAACCACATCAGTCTTCAAACCCCACCAAGGAAGACATATCACTCCCCACATCGGTATTCCAGTACAAGAGAGGAAGCGCGGTCGCCCCACCATCTTCATCCCGAGGGACGGGAGTATGCAGAACAGAACGGCCACAGAGAACGACAGCGTCAGCTCTCTGGAGGAAAACCTGGCAGAGGAAGAGGTGGAAGGCCTTTATTAGGACCAAAAGTGTAGGTAGAATTCTTAGGCTTTTAGCTAGGAAACACAATCTGAGGTGTAAAGCAAATTAGCGTCCTGTAGGAGTAAGCAGGAAGGGCATATAAATAACATATACAAGTGTAAATTTGATTATTCTTACTCCATAAAGGGGCTTGAAGTAATAATTTGTGATAACTGGCTTTTATTTTTTTCTGGGATGGTAAACTTTGAAAAACCTTAGAAATTAAAGTATGACATTAAACTGTCAGGAATTTACATATGAGAGAAGGCTGGGAATAGGGCATAAATACAATCTTATTTCTTTCTCTCCCACACTGTAATTGAGGACTGTCATGGAAAATGGGCTGAAGATATTCATAGTGGTTGGAAACTCCCTCAGCTCTCCTTGTACATGTGCCACTTTGAATTCTAGCTCATTTCATAATTTTGTGATTTGGTTTAACTGATATTGATCACTTTTATTTTGCTTAAATGTGTTTCCATTCAAGCCAACAAAAGTATGTAAGTGATATCAGTGGTGATGACAATAACTTGTTCATAAATGTTGTAAAATAGAATTTATGATAATTGAAATCTACCAACTACCTATGTAATAATATATACTTTATCAAACTAGGATATTGCTGCATAAAAGTTGTCTTCATAAATACATAAAAGTACATAATGTCTTGCGCTACTTTTTACACACGTGTGTTATCAAAGTAGTAACTCTCTAAGGATCTTCTTTTTTCTTTTCTTTTTTTTTTCTGTTTCCGTTTTATTTCTGTGATTTTCCCGGAAATATCCTGAAAGTTGACTTCATTATTGATAGCAAACTTTTTTTTGTCTTTCAAGCTTACATCTGACTATCCTATCAACGTTCTGTATCTTGAGTTTGGCAAGTGGAGTCTATGCAAAAATGGCGAAGCCCGAAACTGAAGTGTATATGACTGTGTATGCTCCCCGAGACTTTTTGGCTGCCCATCGTATCAACGTCTTCTTCAATCAGGACAAGAAAGCTGACATTGAAGCATCCCCATTTGATGTTCAGCCTTATGGTACAGTGTTCTTAAACAGATTCATACTGAAATCAAACCTTGCTTATTCTACAGCAACATTTTGTGAAGTGTTTTTCCAACATTTCATGATAAAAAGCTTGATTCCTTTTATCTAACATTATATATTGTGTATACTGAAGTAAAACATTGGGTATGGTCACTAAAAATACAATTATTTTAAATTCTGGTGCATTGTAATTTTTCAAGGAATTGAATTTTATGTGTAATTGAGGGTAAATTAAATTACATCAAATGATTATTTTATTAATTGAACTAAAAAATTCCCAGGAGATATTGATTCTGATTTCCTTATTGAAGTTGCCTCGGATCCAATTCTGTGGCGCATGAACTCTTCCTTGTGTAAGAGAAACAAATGTGCCCAGGGATGTGACGAGAACACCGGGCGCTGTATTTGTAAGAAGGGTTACAAACTGGACAAGGATGGAATTTGTAAAGGTAAATATTTATACAGGCATGTGTTATTAAAAAGTGTGTAACACATTGAGTGATTGTATCTACCAGTCTATAATCAAGCCTGCCTTCAGAAACCACTGGATTGTTACTGTAAAACCTGTCTTGAGAGACCAACCCTTCTGTCACTACAGTAGAATTTGTCTAGAGAGATATCTGTCTTGAGTGACCAACCCTTCTGTCACTACAGTAGAATTTGTCTAGAGATATCTGTCTTGATTGACCAACCCTTCTGTCACTACAGTAGAATTTATCTTGAGAGATATCTGTCTTGAGAGACCAACACTTCTGTCACTACAGTAGAATTTGTGTAGAGAGATATCTGTCTTGAGAGACCAACACTTTTGTCACTACAGTAGAATTTATCTTGAGAGATATCTGTCTTGAGAGACCAACACTTCTGTCACTACAGTAGAATTTGTGTAGAGAGATATCTGTCTTGAGAGACCAACCCTTCTGTCACTACAGTAGAATTTGTCTAGAGATATATCTGTCTTGAGTGACCAACCCTTCTGTCACTACAGTAGAATTTGTTTAGAGAGATATCTGTCTTGAGAGACCAACCGTTCTGTCACTACAGTAATTGAGATTACATTGAGAGCATTCCCTCCGTCACTACAGTAAAACGTGCCTTAAGAGACCATTCCTTTGGTCATTACAGTTGACCCTGCCTTTACAGACCACCCATTATTTCACTTTGACAGATGTTTGTCTTCACAGATTATCCATTTTGTCACTACAGTAGAACCTGTCTAGAAAGACCACCTCTTCTGTCACTACAGTAGAACCTGTCTAGAAAGACCACCTCTTCTGTCACTACAGTAGAACCTGTCTAGAAAGATCTTGAGAGATCAACCATCCTGTCACTACAGTAGAAATTACCTTCAGAGATCATCCCCTCTGTCACAACAGTAAAACCTGCCTTGACAGACCATCCATTTTGTCACTACAGTAGAACCTGTCTAGAAAGACCACCTCTTCTGTCACTACAGTATATCCTGTCTTGAGAGATCAACCATCCTGTCACTACAGTAGAAATTACCTTTGGAGATAATTCCCTTTGTCACTATAGTAAAACCTGTCTTGAGAGACCGTCCCTTTTATAACTACATTAGAACCCTGTCTTTAGATATTGGCTGTTCTGTCATGATTGTAGTACTTATCATTACATACCATCTATTCTGTTATAACAGTAGAATCTGTCTTGAGGGACCACCCCTCTGTCACTTCAATATAACCTGTCTTTAAAGAGAGACAGGTTTACCTGTTGCTGTTTTAGCAAATTTCCTATGTTTTAACAAAAAATATTGAAGGGAAAAAATCTGTATTTGGTTACTTAAAATTCAAGCACAAATACATACTATAGGACAATTTTCACTCTTTTGACAATATATTTTAGACTATTAATTTCAACACAGATGAATTTGGAAATAACTTTTCATAGTAATTAACTCTGGATTTTAATTTGCAAAGATGTGAACGAGTGTCATGAAATGACCTTCCGATGTCACAAGGATGCTGGTTGTCTGAACAGTAAAGGATCATACGATTGTCGCTGCAGCTTCCCTTTCTTTGGTGATGGAAAATATTGTGAAGGTAAGTTAAAGTCGATAGTTGTATTTATCATGTATTCCCAGCTTCACAGAAGTATATACAATCAAAACAGTACTTTGTTTAAGGGATGGCAGATTAATGAAAAAACAGCAGAGTAAAAGACAGTTCAAGAATTTTTTATTAAATAAGTATATATTGTCAGATAAGTACATGTAATACAGATAGTGATGTTCCAATTAAGCAACTTCGTTTAGTATTGGTTGGTTACACCAAATAACTAATTAGACAAATGCAGTCTTTCATGATTGATCATAAGTAAAATAAAAAATAACATTATCATTTCCCTTTCATTGGCAGAAAAAAATCTTAAATCTTAGTCCTGTCAACAAACATTACAATGTTACCATAAAAAGAAAAATCTACATTAAGAGAAAATTTATACCATAAAAGGAAAAATCTTCACAGCTAAAGGGGGAAATAATGTGAAATGTGTGAAACAACTAAAAGTTTATTTGTAATCATCAAGTTATCAAGGTGTCATGTTTCAATTTTATCTGTTTTTGCATTAATACCATACGTTTTGGTTGAAATAATTTATTCAGCAACACATTAACATGATATTGTAAAGCTAATTTTAGGGAAAATGAGAACATTTCTCCGTATCAAATTTGTGAAAATTCTGAAGTATATCTTGACTATGATACTGATCTTCATGAAAAAGGATGTAAAGACTAAGGTTTGCTTCAGTTTTTCATGTCCCTCTTTTCAGAGAGGTCTTAAGTCTTTACAATTTTATTCCTGTACCACCACAAATTATCTACAATCGGTTTGCTTCAGTTTTTAATGGTCCTCTTTTCAGAGGTCTGAAGTCTTTATAATTTTATTCCTATACCACCACAAATTATCATGGTAAGCTACACCTGAAAGAGAAAATATAATTGTTTTGCAGAATGTACTAAGGGCTGTCCAGAAAACATGTGGGAGGTACAAGGCTGCACAAACAAGCAGCCCAAGATCTGCCGAGGTGGGTGTCTGTAATGTAGTTTATGTAGTTGTCCTGTGTCTGTGTTTGTGGAATGACTCCAGCGTCCTCGTAAAATATGTTGCATTTCTTTGTAATACTATAATCCAACAATATGTTTGCATATCAGATCAGTCACGGATATCAAACACTGTAAACATGTCAATATTACAACTTCGCAAATACTGCAATATTAGCGAATAGAAAAGAAAAGATTCACATAACTTTATAGCTTTGAAAACAATTTTGTTAACAGTAAATCTTCAGCTGGCAGTTTGTAATATAGCTTCAGTATTGTACTGTGCATTTAAATGTGATGATTTCTAATTTTATTAAAATTGAATAATGCATTGTACTATCCTTTATAATTTTATGTAAAACTTTCGGTTAAGAAAGGATTAAATATTTATGTCGAAAATTTAAATGTGATTTTTTCGTTAAGTTATGATGTGATGAACTAGATGTGTTCATTCCTCTATTGTGTTGTCAGAGTCACATGTTGTGTGTTCTGTATATCATCGTCATTCATGTGTTAAAAAATCAGTGTTATTATATATACCTCAAAATTATTTTATATTATGAGAATGGTTGATTCTTCATATATATTTATAAGTTTTTATAACAACTTGTGTTATGATAGCTGGGCTCACTAGAGTTGTTAAATTTAATGTTTTAATAAATAGATTTTCCATTTTTTAACAGATTTAATTTTGACATTTGTCGAAGATTTGCATGTGATAATTTTTTCATGTTTCACTGTCTTACATTGACATATAAAGTATGTGTGGCTCAGACAAGTTTGTATGCAACAGAAGTTTGTAATTATGGCATTAGATAAACAGAATTTAAACAAAAATATACAGTACCATGCATTAGTCAAATCAGTCCATTCAATTTGTTGGCCTTTATTATTATTTAAATCTGTCTATATTTTGATTGGACAAAATTTCACTGTTTAATTGGTTGAATAATGAATGAGGTCAAGCATGTCACCTGCTGGCTTCCCGCTATGTGTTGGCATGGCAAAACAACTTTATTTCATTAATTATAGTTTACATATTCTCAAAGTCAACAGAAAGATGGACGTCTTTGATATATTATCAGTAACTTATCACACTCAGATCAGATGTCCCCTGCAGCAATCTTTTTTTCTTTTTTTTTTTTTTTTTCATTGGTTTATTTAATTTCCTTGCAAATTTTAACTATGAAATCCATCAAAAATATCTAATGTTTCCGAAAATGAGTTATCTATTTTGTGAATGCTGTATTTTATATTTCTGAAAGGAATAGTGTTTCTTCATCAAAATCTGTCAGCAGAAATGATGTGATTAGAGATAGAAAAAACAAAAAGCAGAATAAATCATCATGCTGGAGTTCTGTTCCTTCATCAAATTTATCAATAAAAATTATATCATCAACAGCAAGAAGGAAAGGCAATTATTTTGGGCATTCTGTTGCTTTATCAAATTTATCTGATACATGATACTGCCTGGTGAGCACATTATAATTTAAGCTTAACTTTTTATTTTGTTTTTGTATTTCCCTTAGCCTGCACAAAAGTGTGTGTCGATGGCTTCTACTTGCTGAGTGCCTGCCACACAAACAATGACATCAGCTGTAGGAGTAAGTAACAAAGGGGGGGGATAACTCTTGTTTCTTTAAAATCTAGAGACTCTCTCATTGGATAATATAAAAAGGAATCAGTTTGGTGAAATTGTTGGTCACCCTTTTTAACAATCTTATTTTCCTCACAAAAGTATAACATTGTGTTCTCATGATGCATGTGAGTGGTTCTCTTTACCTGCACTTTAAATAAGGGAGATAACTGTTTCTTCACCTAATCAAGGCTCATCTCTTATCACAAGATGTTTACTAAACAAGGGGTATAACTTGATTTCTCCTTTGTCTATGAGACTGTTTAATCAATAGTTTTCAAATTTACTTCAACCATAGAATCATCCTGCAATAGTTCACTTTAAGCCATGTTTTTATTGATCCAATATCTGTGTCTTTCTTGTCAAATGTTTCACCTTTGACGTAAACAATTTTCACATTTAGCTGCCTAATGCTCTGGTTTTGCATGATCTGTTGTTCTTTGTGTATATATTTTCTTAAAAATGTTTTAAAAGTTAGTAACATCTTTTAAGGAGATGTTTTGATATTCAAATTACATCATATAAAATGCATTGATAAGATAACATGTTATTGTCGGATTTCATAATAAGAGAACATTTAACTGATCTGAGTTACAGGGAAGAAATCCTGAAAATAAAACAAAAACCATTTTTTATACACTGTATAGATAATTCTTATGTTCAGTTTTTAATGCAATATATCAATTTTAGGTACAATCTGAAAAGTCATATCAAAAGTATAATTATTGATTGAAAATTTCTTCATGTCTTTTTCCAATATCACAACAAAGACATGAAACATGTTTTTCGTGCAGACAAGATATATAATCTTTACCATTTTCTTTTTTTTTTTTTTCAATCATGTTACACACTGAAGGAACAAATTTGCAATTACCCAAATATATCTAAATCAAATGATTTTAAGGTCTAAAGGAATCATGGAATAAGAAATTATTCATTTTACAAACAAACTTCTTGATTTATTATCTAATATCCTGTTACAAGTTTTGTTGTAAGTTTCCTGTAAAATGAACAATTGATAAATTTTAATAATAGAAAAAAGTGTAATACAGAGTTATATGTTGGTTCTAAGGTTTCAGATAGATTTAAAGTTGAAAATTATATCCAATTAATTTTGTAACACCACATTACAAATCACTTTATTTTATGTAAGTAAGTCAGTGTATCATCAGAAATCAGAGGGTATAACTAGTTACAGGTTACTAGTGATTCTTTCTGGCAATGACTTCAGCCTTTTTACAAGTATAGCGTAGGTGACTTTCAGAGAAATAATAGCTGTATATGAAGATAAATAGGTTATATGTGACTTTAAGATAAATAGGATAAATAGGTTATATGTGACTTTAAGATAAATAGGATAAATAGGTTATATGTGACTTTATGATAAATAGGTTATATGTGACTTTATGATAAATAGGTTATATGTGATTTTATGATAAATACCACCGTAGGTTATATGTGACTTTAAGATAAATAGGTTATATGTGACTTTATGATAAATAGGTTATATGTGACTTTAAGATAAATAGGTTACATGTGATTTTATGATAAATATGTTGCATATTACTTAAAGATAAATATGTTTTCCAAGACCTTTAGATAATACATGTTTTCCAAGACCTTTAGATAATACATGTTGTTTACACCTTTCAGATAAATGTGTGTTATACATGACTGTCAGATAAATGTATGTTGTATATTACCTATCAATAAAGGTATATTGTTCATAGATGCCTTATAGATAAATGTGTTATGTATGACTTTGAGAAAAATGTATGTTTCATATGACTTTGAAATAAATATTTGTTGTGTATGACTTTCAGTGTGTCACCAGAAGTGTACAGGAGGTAGTTATGAATACAAGCAGTGTACAAGGAGACAAAATCGAGAGTGTCGAGGTAAATCTTTCTACTTACAGTAGGCAAGAGTGAAATATACTGCTGGGAAGCTGGGAGATACATTTTGTTTGATTTATTCACTTTAACAGAGCTGTGATAACCATGCTGTTCTTTCTTGGAAGAAAAAATGAAACTATATCGATTTTACAATGACTTGGAACAAATGATTTCTACTTAAATTCATTACTCTTGCTAGACTGTGAGGAAGCATGCAGATGGTCTTACTTTGGGAGGTAGTAGCACAGGGTCTTACTGTGGGAGGTAGTGTACAGGACCTTACTGTGGGAGGTAGTGTACAGGACCATACTGTGGGAGGTAGTACACAGGGTCTTACTGTGGGAGGTAGTGCACAGGACCTTACTGTGGGAGGTAGTGTACAGGACCTTACTGTGAGAGGTAGTGTACAGGACCTTACTGTGGGAGGAAGTGTACAGGAACTTACTGTGGGAGGTAGTACACAGGGTCTTACTTTGGGAGGTAGTACACAGGGTCTTACTGTGGGAGGTAGTACACAGGGTCTTACTGTGGGAGGTAGTGTACAGGACCTTACTGTGGGAGGTAGTGTACAGGGTCTCACTTTGGGAGGTAGTACACAGGGTCTTACTTTGGGAGGTAGTGCACAGGGTCTTACTGTGGGAGGTAGTGCACAGGGTCTTACTGTGGGAGGTAGTACACAGGGTCTTACTGTGGGAGGTACTAGAACAGGGTCTTACTGTGGGAGGTATTACACAGGGTCTTACTGTGGGAGGTAGTACACAGGGTCTTACTTTAGGAGGTAGTGCACAGGGTCTTACTGTGGGAGGTAGTACACAGGGTCTTACTGTGGGAGGTAGTGTACAGGACCTTACTGTGGGAGGTAGTGTACAGGGTCTCACTTTGGGAGGTAGTACACAGGGTCTTACTTTGGGAGGTAGTGCACAGGGTCTTACTGTGGGAGGTAGTGCACAGGGTCTTACTGTGGGAGGTAGTACACAGGGTCGTACTGTGGGAGGTAGTACACAGGGTCTTACTGTGGGAGGTAGTAGCACAGGGTCTTACTGTGGGAGGTAGTGCACAGGGTCTTACTGTGGGAGGTAGTACATAGGGTCTTACTGTGGGAGGTAGTACACAGGGTCTTACTTTGGGAGGTAGTAGCACAGGGTCTTACTGTGGGAGGTAGTGCACAGGGTCTTACTGTGGGAGGTAGTACATAGGGTCTTACTGTGGGAGGTAGTACACAGGGTCTTACTTTAGGAGGTAGTGCACAGGGTCTTACTGTGGGAGGTAGTGTACAGGACCTTACTGTGGGAGGTAGTGTACAGGGTCTCACTTTGGGAGGTAGTACACAGGGTCTTACTTTGGGAGGTAGTGCACAGGGTCTTACTGTGGGAGGTAGTGCACATGGTCTTACTGTGGGAGGTAGTACACAGGGTCGTACTGTGGGAGGTAGTACACAGGGTCTTACTGTGGGAGGTAGTAGCACAGGGTCTTACTGTGGGAGGTAGTGCACAGGGTCTTACTGTGGGAGGTAGTACATAGGGTCTTACTGTGGGAGGTAGTACACAGGGTCTTACTTTGGGAGGTAGTAGCACAGGGTCTTACTGTGGGAGGTAGTGCACAGGGTCTTACTGTGGGAGGTAGTACACAGGGTCTTACTGTGGGAGGTAGTACCAGGGTCTTACTGTGGGAGGTAGTAGAACAGGGTCTTACTGTGGGAGGTAGTACACAGGGTCTTACTGTGGGAGGTAGTACACAGGGTCTTACTTTGGGAGGTAGTAGCACAGGGTCTTACTGTGGGAGGTAGTGCACAGGGTCTTACTGTGGGAGGTATTACACAGGACCTTACTGTGGGAGGTAGTACACAGGGTCTTACTGTGGGAGGTAGTACACAGGGTCTTACTGTGGGAGGTAGTAGAACAGGGTCTTACTGTGGGAGGTAGTGCACAGGACCTTACTGTGGGAGGTAGTACACAGGGTCTTACTGTGGGAGGTAGTACACAGGGTCTTACTGTGGGAGGTAGTGCACAGGACCTTACTGTGGGAGGTAGTACACAGGGTCTTACTGTGGGAGGTAGTACACAGGGTCTTACTGTGGGAGGTAGTGCACAGGACCTTACTGTGGGAGGTAGTACACAGGGTCTTACTGTTGGAGGTAACTAAAGTAGAGGAGTGGGAGAACCTTGTTTGAACATATGAGATGAACTTTTGTTTGGAGGGTTTGATTGAAAATGATTTATTTGATAAAATCATGTTGTGGAATGACTTGCTTGTCAAACTTGAATATAATTTGCAATGTGTTAATTGTATTTCTATTAAAACCAGATCGATCAGAGTTGCAGAGGCCATTGACAAGTGAAAATGTTGTATATGAGAACCAATTGGAAGTCACAGATGAGGAGGCCAAAATGCCTTACACACCATCTGATTTCTCCGAAGTACGCAGATTTACGTTTCACAGAGGTCAGTGTTTTTGGATATACTCACAGTTTCACCACTGAAAGATTTATGTATAAGGAAAATTGTTTTTCTTTTTTATTTTTATTTTCAAGGCTTTTCTGTTAATTTAACGCAAGGAGAATTCAAACCTGTCAGAGATATATTTTACAATGACAAGGACTCATGAAAGACAAATAAGATAATCCTGGTCTTGAGAAAGCTTGCATTCGAGCACTTGATCATTATTATTTTCGCATATTTTGATGAAATAAGTTATATATTTTTTCCCTTCATATTTAGGATAAAATTTATATATTTTCATAACAGGATCAGGATTCTATATCAAAGTGGCCATCAAACAACTTAATCCAACCTTTGTGTTTGAACCTGTGGATCATGCTGACAACAATGACCTTAGGTCATTTCCAGGGCAACCAATGATCACTCGCCAGTATTGTCCATATCCTGTCCCAGCACATTATGAACTCTTTTATCTCAAGCACCAGGTACGATAAAAACACTTACATATTGTTGACCTCTTAATATTTGCCAATAATGTTTTAATCTAACAGTGCTTTCAATTTCAATCCAAAAAATCCAACACACAGCTATATTACATCATTGAGTTTGAATAGTGATTTGTTTGATATTGTTTGATTTATCTACCCTTGGAGTTTGTGTTTGTGAAGTGGAGAAAAGGATCAGTCTGTGTTGACATGGTTGTTTGCTTGAGCCTTTTATTTGATTGCTCTAGATGAGGTAATGGGCCTCCCATATGTTATTCACTATGGTAGCTACCAGCTTATCATGGAGTCTCTGCCTCAAAATGACTCGGGCAGTTTGTCGAGTGTTAAACCCAACGAATTACCCTCCATATGTGTTATTCATGTTTAAATTGGTTGTATTTATATTGATAAGAAATGTCATCAATATCTTTGATTAGAGAAACACAGGAAATTTGATTTGAAGCTGTAATTCATCAGTTGTTTTCTGTTGGTGCCTGCAGAACCAGAAATACAGAACATACATGACAAAGACTGGCACTGTCATAGAACCATGTGATACATACATGAGACACGGCACATACCCTGACCTCAGTCACACAGATTCGGGGTCCATCCTGTGTTCAGAGCCAGGCCCTGTCAGCAGTGTGTATGCTATCCAACGAGAATTCGGCACTAGCAAAGACACTTGGGTGGAAAAATCTTTGAGGTTTGTATAACAAAAACAACACCAAATGTATAAGTATATATGTCAGGTAAATCACTCGTTGTTGTGTAAATAATAAAAATCACAGCCAGAGAGTGAGAAAATTTCAGCCTTTAAAGCTCACTTTATTAAGTGTTTGGGGTCCCTGGTACAGTGTCAGACATTAACTTTTTTGTCTGTAGGGCTATTTCAGTTGTCTTGTGTCTACTGTCTATTTACCTGCAGTCCATAAATTTCATTCTTATTTCTCAATATTCAAACAAATTCTGGCAAATTTAAAGTCGTTTCTAGATCACCGTTCGCGAAATCATGTATTCGTGAGTATGTCAGAAGTGGTAAATTCATGAAATCATGCAATTTGCTGTAGTTGACCTTATTGCACATCCATTATGTAATTGGAATAATACTTATCAAAAGTTTTATATGTATTGTTAACATCTTCCATATAAGGAATGTTCTATAATGTATGTAATGTCTCCTTAGATAGAAGTATGATTAATTACGGAATATCATGCATTGATTTATATCACAGATGCCATAATGAGAATGAGGCATGTCTGAACTGCACCTTACTGTGTACACGTCACATGATGAAGGACCAGGGCCAGTGTGGTGTGCGAGAATCAGACGGTGATGGGGGCTCACCGCGGTTACCAACATGTTTTGCCTGCTGTATACAACAGAATTGTACAGACATTTGTAGGGATTACCACGATAGGGGATGTCAGACAGTCAGGTAGGATTCCATGTTGTTGTAATAAGAAAATGGTTATGCAGAAAATGTATTAGAAAATTTCCAAAACAATGTCAAGTTTAGCAGAAATATAAAAAGAAAGATGTATTTTATGATTGGCATATTTTGAAATAACAATGCTGTTACAGTATTTTATAATATAGATTGGGTATAACCCACAATTACAATTCTTACTTCATACCTTAAATGTTCGTCATGTTCAGCCATTGAAATTAGCTTTTATTCCACAGATGTCAAGAAGGAAATCTGATTGAATTCCGTCTTCGACCAGTTTACAACAACGGAGAAGACTACCTATGTCATGTGACTCCAGTAACCAATCAAAAGTTGATCGAGTTGGAATATACCATCATGCATTTCCACAAGGAGTTGATGCGTAAAAATATCAGTATCTATGGTAACAATGAATGGATGACAACAGGCAAGACAGACCACAGGTATGAACTCTGATGTTGTAACCCTTGTTTATTGTTTTATATACATTAAACCTCTGACACAGTTTTCTATTTGATGGTAATATATCAAACAAGTCTTAGACTACTTTATATCACCAAGTCTGTGGCATATTAAGATGAAACCTTGTGACATGTTTCATAAATCTTTCATGAAATGGAAACCAATGTGATATTCTATTTATAGCTGAACTTTGGTAAACATTCATGACAATCACATCTTACTCCATGGGAAAAAGGATGATTGGAGTTACAGATGTATATTTTAAACTGTTGCCTTGAAGAACATACTTATATTTATTTTTGTTTTAAAAATGAAATATCTTCCTTACCTCCCAGACATCACAGTAATTGAGATTCAGATATGACCTTTCAGTAAACAAGTAGTTCTTCAAAACATTCGGATTCAAGTCAAATATTGTTTTTGACAGTCGTTCAAAACAGATTTTTAGTCAATTTTTTGTAGGTTGTAACTCTACTATGTCATATCACCTCATACTTTACAAGGTAAATTGTAGTCAAAGATATTGGTTGCATTAAAATAGAATTGTTATAGGCCTCTCATTGAAATTGTACAAATTTCATTCCATTTTTTGATCGTTTGATTTTGGTTTCTTCTTAGGGACAAAATTATCACAATACAAATTGACTCAAAGCTTGGCAAGATGCCAAATTTTATCCAAGGAACACCAAGCACTGGTACAATGAAAGTTGGTGTGTACAAAGAGGAAGGGTCGAAGGTCAAATATGCCCACATCACTGGATCGTCTGCCCTAGCAAGACCAGTGTGGCCCTTCAAAGTGACATCCTCAATATTCGGTAAGTAGATTTAATCAATGTTGATGTGAAATAAAATTTCGTTTTTTTATATGTCATTTGTAATTTACAACTGTAGAACTGAGACTTAACCATTTCAGCGCCATAGGTAACTAAAGTTGACATGCAGACAGGCCGCCGTAGGCGAGTTTGGTCGACAATTTTTCCGATGTTTTCAGATATTTTCCAGAAAATATTTGGCGCTGAGCTGTACATTGTAAGAGATAAATTGGCGCCGAAAGAGTTAATATGTAGCTAAGGGAAAGTTTTAGAAATGTCAAGTAAAATACATATGTAACAGTTATCTACATCAAACACAACAGAGGTATTATAGGTACTTAAAACAGTGGTGGAATTTTTTTTTTTAGGGGTGGGGATGTGTAAAAAAACATGTTTCATTATATTCTCCAAAGTTAGACAGCAATCTTCACTTTCTTTAGAATTGTCTTTCTATTTATTGTTAAATTATTCATTGTTATAGGGAGTAAGTCATGTGAAGATGAGGCTCTAGATGACCTTGTCCTAGCAACGGGGTCAGAAGACCCATACGACCCAATTCCAGACCTTTTGGGAGTGTATGTGGGTAATATGAGCTACATCATCACTAACTTTACCACACATCCACGTGTTCGTATCGCTGTCAACCAACACACGTCTGTCCTCAGCGTTCTCTACCCAAGCACTGAGCTTGTGTTCAGCGATCTCTATGGTAACATAACCCATAACTCCTCTCACTGGATCGTAGATGTGTATGGAGCCATCAAAACTTGTCCAGGTACAGTGAATAATGATATGCATATTGATTTGAACTCTGTGGTTTTGAAATCAAATGAACTTAGAATTTATAAAAGTTCTCCCTACTCCCATGTGTAGCAGTACTCAATCATTAGTTTTAGACCTGAAATGTGAACTTGTCCAAGGTATTATTATACTTTATCTTTGTGTCAACTTTGATTGAAACCTTAAAAAGTGAAGTGTCAAGAATGATGACATCAATTTGAGATTGTAGACAATATGACAGACATCAATAAAATTTTGAATTTCAAAGCAAAACATCTATCGCTTAATTGGAAGTACTATAAACACTTCATTTCTCCATTCACAGGTTTCCTAAGGTTGAACATTTCAGATGCAGACTATTCCAGTGACCCACTGTTTCAGTACGAGCTTGGAATCAAATGCCCCAAAACGTTTAACATCTCCTTCTTTATTCCCAATGGGGACAAGCCTTACTTTGAAAAAGATTTTATTGTGACAGTAAAGGATCGACTTACTACCTACCATCTTAACATCTACAAGCCAAGGTCAAAGATCACAGCACCACCAACTAAAGGTAAGGATGGATTGTCAGTATTTGTCAATGTTTGTCATGTCACCTGAGTTAAAGGCTTCAGTGATCAATTGATATGATTCTTTCTTGTCGTGTGTCATGCTTAAACTTATTATTATTTTTTTTATTATCTTTGTTGATGTGTAACTGATGGGAAATCAGCAGTCTTTAATTCTTATATTAAAAATGGGCAAAACAAGAGAAAAATCATCATCTGGAGAGCTCTAGATACATGGATCTATACTTTTCAGTAATATACAAGCATATTGATATAGTATTGGCATGGAAAGATTTTTCATCTTACAATAGCACTTCATATTCTAATGAGGCTTCATTAAGGAGTTTCGTACTCTAATTATACACTGGAAATATTACATTTAAATCTGTACTGAATTATCATAATAGATATGATCACTAGATTATCAAAAGTCAAAATCGAAATCCAGAAGCAAAATTGTGTTGTCAATAAATATACTTTACTGTTAAATTTTGTTACTGTTAGTGTTATATTTGCTAAATTTTGTTTTTGTCAGTGTTATAGTAGTTAAATTTTTTCTGTCAGTGTTATAGTAGTTAAATTTTGTTTCTGTCAGTGTTATAGTAGTTAAATTTTGTTTCTGTCAGTGTTATAGTAGTTAAATTTTGTTCTGTCTGTGTTATAGTAGTTAAATTTTGTTTCTGTCAGTGTTATAGTAGTTAAATTTTGTTCTGTCTGTGTTATAGTAGTTAAATTTTGTTCTGTCTGTGTTATAGTAGTTAAATTTTGTTCTGTCTGTGTTATAGTAGTTAAATTTTGTTCTGTCTGTGTTTTAGTAGTTAAATTTTGTTCTGTCTGTGTTTTAGTAGTTAAATTTTGTTCTGTCTGTCAGTGTTATAGTAGTTAAATTTTGTTTCTGTCAGTGTTATAGTAGTTAAATTTTGTTCTGTCTGTGTTATAGTAGTTAAATTTTGTTCTGTCTATGTTATATTTATTAATGTTGTGATTTGGTTTGTTACAGAGGTTAGTCGTGGGCAGCTGCTAAAATTATCGTCCACAGAGGACGTCACTCCGCCCCATTTTTCCATTCCCTTCATCGCCTCTGTGTGTGGGGGCACACTTCTCCTTATCTTCATCGCCACCTTTGGTATTTGTGTCAAATTCAGTAAGTATTACATGCAAATGTTTTCATTAATTTTCCTGTTATCATTATAATGAATTTAATTATAGGATAATAAATTTTAGTAGACTTGTCCTTAAAACATAAATTTACTCTGCTTGATATCAACAGAAGTAGGGATCTACTCTTATTTTATCATAGTAGTTTGCCTTGATATATGTATAACAATAATAGTTTCTTAAGGTAATTATCACTTCATTGAAAATACAGATCTACGGTATATATATCACTGGCAGATATGCTTTCTGTAGACAGATCTGTTTTAAACAGATACATTAAAATGTTCATGTGAATTTTGATAACTGTCTCTCTTCTCCAGACCAGCCTCGTGTGGATGTGCTGAGATTCCGCTGGTGCCATCTTGTCCTCATGGTTGGCTACATTGTGTTCCAGTTTGTGTTTGCTGTGCTGGCTTCTATGACTGTGTTTGTTCTCATCATCATGGCTGTTAATAGGTAATACTGAAGTCATAAGTACCTGTGTTTATTTGTTGTATTTATCACCGTAGCAACAGCCACTGTCTTTTTGAGCCAGGTTTTTTTCCTATAATAGCTGATGGCTACCTTACTGAATAACATACAGGAGGCCCATTTTATGCCATTGGGAGTCATTGGGTTAAAGTGTCTGCCCAAGGACACAACCATCACAGCACAGATTAGTCTGTTTCTCAGCTTCTAGAAAAATTAAACTGACACAGGCAAGGAGTGTGAGATCACAGACCTCAGATTTTCATCATAGGTTAAGCCAGTACACTACTGACTGATTTATGGAAGTCCCAGTGGTAGTATTACGAAGTTATAGTACCTTTGTTACATCTGCTAACAATGCAGCTCTGAAGATTGCTGGTATCCGCTATATTTATCCAGGAACAAGCAACTGAATAATAATCACATCAAAAACAGGGACTTTTTATTTTCTATGGCCAGACAGTATGAAGAAATAATAAAAAAAAGTAATGTAGGTATACATATTATTTAAGTGACATTTTCTGAATAATAATCACATCAAAAACAGGGACTTTTTATTTTCTATGGCCAGACAGTATGGAGAAATAATAAAAAAAGTAATGTAGGTATACATATTATTAAAGTGATGTGTTCTTTCTGAATAATAATCACATCCCAGGGACCCCCCCATATTATTACACACACACACACACACACACACACACACACACACACACACACACACACACAACACACACACACACACACACACACACACACACACACACACACACACACACACACACCCCTCCCTGCTGTACCAGTAATATGAATGCTTTAATTGTTATGTTGTTTTATATTCAATTTATTTGTATATGAATATATTTCAAAATTTGATCATGCACTGAAATGATTAAGGGTTTAATGAGAGTGCACAGCGGGAAGGAAATGAGTTATCTATGATTGGATCTCAAGTCTTTTAATCTTCAATGCTGGGAGCTTCATTTGATTGTGCATTGCCATAATACACAGATTCTGATTGGCTGATTTATACTTTTAGTGACGCCACAGCCTTCCTTCAGAACTACCAGCAGCAGCGTTCAGTAAAGTCTGCCTACAGCCACCTGGAGCTTGACCACATGGAACGCCACCTGGTAGCCGAGATCGCACGTCAGAACCAACTTGCCAACAGTTCCAAAGCTATGTGTGAACAACAAATGCACAAAATCACGGATGATTTTGCTAAGGTATACAGAATGTTTGGTTATTATAAACTTTCTTTGTCGTCAAGACACCTTAATCCAGACTTGGGCCCACTCAAATATTACTGTAAAGCCTCAATTTACAGGTCAATAATCCAATAGATAACTTTAGAATGACAGAGTTGTAACTCTTGGTCATGTATCACTTTGGTTGTATAAAGTAATCACCTTGGCCCAGTTTCAAGGTCACATTTAGTGAAATAAAATGATGTAAAACTTTTTCAAAATGACCTAGAGGCTACATGCTATAATATTTGACCTTATTCATAATGAGGAAAAAAGGAGGAGTTATGTTTGATGATAAAACTTATATATTAGTAACATTGATTACTGTAAAATTGTTAATTTTCAGAGGAGAAGTTTGATGTTCAAATTCTGCATTTACCCTTAATCCTCAAATTCAATGTCCACATATTATTAAAATGCCCACAAAATAGTATTGCCTTTTTTAAAAAAATGCAAAATTTTTGCATCACCAAAATATAGGATTTGGCAGTAATTTTCACTGGCTGAGTAATTATAGGGACAACTAATAACTAATTAACTTAATTTTTTTATTGTGGAAAATTAGTTGATGAAAAGATTTATTGTCTGTGATGGGATTTCTAAATAATGACCATGTGATATTTGACAGTTGAAGGTTGAAATGGAGAGGGAGATGAAGACAAGGATGGAACAGGAAAATTTAAACAATCTCCTGGCTGACCATACCCAACAGCTTTTACAGAGTTTTACCAACACTTTGGCTATCTTCAGGTACATAACCTCATCTACCTTAGTCCTATACAGGTGAAGATACATAACCTCACCTGCCTAAGTCCTGTATAGGAAAGTCAGAAGTCCCTGAAAAAAAAAAAAAAAAGTGCTTTAGGTGTCTTACTTAAGTGAATGACTTTTATTTCCCTCTCAAATTATCAGAAATAAGGATCTGAAAACTAACACATATTTTTCGTTCTTATTTTATGCACTGCATCAGGTCTCTTTTTCCAAAGGCATCTATCTGGTATCATTTATTTTAGGCTCATTCTCAAAGCTCACTTATTTAGAGGCTGATTGGCTACACTCTATGTAACATTTTATTTTAATTTTCAATACCAGTAAGTTATACTGTGGATTCATTTTATTTCGTGGGGGTCCAATTTTCGTTGTTTTCGTGGATGAGCAAATCCACGAATTTAAAAACACAACGAAATATGAACTACTTACTAAAGTAATTTTGAAATTTGACCAAGTAATCTTTGCCGACACCGGAAACGTCCACCGGTAATGACAGAAGCCCCGTAATTAGTCGGGAGTCGGGTAGTCTGAGGCTCGACAGGGATACGCTAAATTGGTGTCAACGATATATAATTATATATTATTAAACATAACAAAGGGTAAGTACCCATTGTGATGCTAAGTATGATGGGATCGCAGTCGTTAGCGACACTGTGGACACTAGGCTTGATCGGACCATCCTGTCGATTGAAGATTGGATCCGTATTTCTATCCGACTACAGGTTCACAATAATTATTAACAATGCAGATCTTGTTTACACACCTGTTTACACACATGGTCCCATCGATACGCGTGGTATTTTCATATGACTGCGGTACACCGACTGATCAGCACACAATGTTTATCCACTGAAAACAATTGTTTCTGATAATTACCGATTGATTACACGCCAGGATATATACTGATTTGTGGTTTGATGTTAATGCGAGACTGTTGTAAACAGCGTTATAAAAACACAGGACGCCATCTTGAAAAAAAAACGTTCTTTTATTCTTGTCATTAGTGTTAATTCCTGTGAACATAGCCTTAATACAAACAGAAAAAAATTCGACTAGAAGCAAAAAGAGAAAATTCTAACGTTTTTATTTTTTTCCCACAGAATCAAAAATCCACGAATTTATGAGTCCACGAAACTGTCTAATTTGTAGAAACAACGAAAATTGAACCCAACGAAAATAAATGAATCCACAGTATTATGATTTTGGTGTTATCAGTTTACAAGGGAGATAACTCATGTAGCCTTGTAAATCCAACATTATAGAAACTGACTTATATTGAATAAGAATCATAAGATATTGGCATATTTTTGGTTGTTTCAGTTACCGGTACAATAATTACCTCAAATACACGAGGCAGGTCTTCTCCTCAGATATCCGTGACACATATGACAGTGTGGAAAAGAATAAATGGCTCTCTGGAGCTAACTTCCTGCGACGTAAAGTTAAGATTCTACGGGACATGATGAACCTACCAACTAAACCATTCATTGATTGGATGGGCTTAAAGAATGACCTCTTACACACAACAACTGGTAAGGATGTTTGTCGAGTGAATGATCAATTTCAATCCCAGTTACTCTTTATAGCATGCATTAAACCTCCCGCATAATGTGCTCAGAGGTAACCATCAGCTGTTACAAGAAGACTCCCACTTTTAAGTGTCTCTGGCTGTTCAAAACAGACAAAGTCAAAATTATTTATCCTCAATTCTTCACAGATCATTTTAGCATTCAGAAAAATATTTCACAAATTTATGAACACTTATCATAATGTGAGCGATGTATTTATGTGCGAGGTCTTGAGATATTGAATTTTCTTTTTCAGACACTCCCATACCTACTCCACAGTTACCAAGGTTCAGTATGGCAGACACAGTAATGGGTGGCAACAGGGACCAATCTCAAAGATTACCCTTAACAATCAAAACATCCACAGAGAAAACGTTGGAGAGTCACAACTACTGGATATACAATAACCAACCTCAAGGCTACAACAAGCCTCTTTATGAACAAAACGGGACAGAGACCCAGACTGGTGGTCAGAAGAAGTCTAGTTATAGTGGCTATTTTGTGTTTTTTGGTGTGATGCTGTGTATAGACTTAGTGTGGTTTCTACATCGTATGCTAAAGGCTTTAGGTGTCAGCCAACTCCTGTTGTTTGGCTATCCTATATACCTCGACATCCGTGACAAAACAGGTACGTTTAAACATCAAAATCATTGATACGTGAACAAAATTACAGGTAAACATATTTATTAATATATTTATCTAAGAAAAATATCTTATATGATTACATCAGAATTTTAGATAATCTAGTTATTTTAGATATCATTTTTCATTAAAACACAGTTCCAATATATCTGTTAGCTCTGTCTTGGTATGCTGCTAGGTAACAGTGAATATTGATGAAACGTGATATGGTATGATAATGAGGCTACTTCAGATCCGTATTTAGTTCTGATATCTTTGGACCAAGAATTTATTTTCATAAATATTTATTTTGTTTTTTGCCTTCAGAATTATGTAAATTGATTTTGTTGCAGCACGATCTCGTCACCCTAGTGAAAGTGAAGCATATATGAAAAAGAGAAAAAAATGGTTTAAACAAGGACTTTTCCATACTATGAAGGAATTCTTCTTTAAAGTATGTATAATCCTATCTTTCCTGATATCAGGGTAAACATATTAAAATCTGGATGTAAAATTGTTTGTGTTTCTACCTCAGAATCATAAATAATATCTTGAAAATCTCTCAAAATATTTACTCAATAGCATCATAATATAAGTTCTCTTTCTCATATGAAGGTGATAAACAGTCTGTCAATGTTAAAGGGTCAAAGGTCACATTTGACAAAATCTTCAAAATCATCAAGCAATGATACTTATATGCATAGAAGTGAAAGTATTAATGTCTTACTGTTGTTTACTGCCACATATTAAAAATTTCACCTTTTTAATGCAGAGTTATCTGCTCTTGTGTGCAGGTATTGACTATAACGTCACTTGTTTATGTGATGAAATTATGTGGTTCACAAACAAGAACTAATTAATACCTGCTCACAAAAGCTGAAAAAAATGTAGTATGAGAGAGAGAGAGTAAAGATAAATATGTGTTTGTATATCTGTATATTTATTTTACAGATACTGTCAAGTATGTTTATCCCAAAAGTGATAGCAGCAGTGCTGGTTTGTCTTATCATGTATGTGTTATCCGTGGCAACCTTTCACTTTGTCAACAGAGAAACATTTAGTTACCTAGGATACTACAACAACATTGTAAGTACAGATAGAAAACACTTTACATTTTGTTCTACATATCTCTGATGAAGCATGACAGGGTTGAGTTACCATAATGTCAATGAAATTTCTATCTGGTTGTTGGGGGAAAATTTCAGATATTATCACTGTTGCAGTTGTTAACTTTAATGCTTTTTTGTTTCTTTTTAACAATGTTTAATTCCATCGATGAAAAATTTTAAATTTTGCTGGAATTTTAATTTTTCTGTCAAAATGGCTCCTTTCGGAAAATCAAAACGGGCATTTTTTTTTTCAACTTTACTCACTTTGTCAATATTTCAGTGTACGTTTTAAAAAAGAAAAGAAAAAAAATGATTCACTTATATTGCATAAAATATTAATTCTGTATTATTTCAATTTTACAGGATGACCTTCTGAAAATGAACGAAGCCTTCATCAACAATCGGATAAAAGCCCATGCCATGCGTATCAATATGATGGAGTACCCAACCTACCAAGAGTTGGTAAACTTACATATACAGCGTCACCATTACGTGTATAAGATGGTAGAGAGACAATGGCAGGTCCTTGGTGATGCTCACGGACAGCTCTACTGTAAATATCTCCAGCAACTAGACCTCAAGGCTAAATGTAATAAGCCACTGGGCACCAGATTCAATGATATACAAATATCAGCTTGTCACTTCCAGCAGGTGGAACCAGAGTTGTATGAAGGGTAAGAATCAGACTGCATGTGGTGAAGGAACAATGTCTTACTTCATGTTTTCATTCTTTTATTTTCTTAATTTTTGAGATTATGTTTAAAAAAAAACATGTATTCAGGTGTCAGATAATTCATTCCACTGCAAATGTGTTACAAGGCATACAGACATTTAAGTTAAATGAGATGTTTATCTGTTTTAGACATTCTGGTCCGGAGTCGACAGTGGCTGAGGTTCAGATGGATGCCTTCCTGAGAAGTATCCGACAAATGATATCTGATACCAGTTATATTGTCCTCATCTATCTGTCTGTTATCATTGTCAAGGAGCTGCTTGGCACAGTCATCTGGCTTTATATGAAACGGTGAGTAAAAACAAAAATCATTGAAAATTCTCATCAGACTTAAGTTTTGTTATAGTAAAAACTACAAAAATAAGAAATGGACACAATCTGGGCTTTTTGTTGAAGTCAAACTTAACATGTTCTTAAATTTGCATGCAAAAATAATGCAAATTTGTGTAAATTTCTGCTTTACATCATTATGGTAAATAAAAAGAGAGATTATCATTCAACTTTGGTTAAAAATAGTTTTCATCACTCATTCTCTATAGGTAGACATATAATGCAAAACTGAAATTGAAAACCATTCTAATGTAGTACAAATATTATTTAAAAATTGAAATTATAATGAATGTTAATGTTTCAGGTCCGGTTTAATGAACTTACGTATTATATATGAAGCTGACGAGCCTCCACCGCCTGCTTCTAGGACAACATAAAAAGTTGGATGTTGAAGTTATCTGTCGAAATAATTCTGGAGAAAAAAGTTATAAAATTGAGATAATACTTCTGATTGATGTAATGTTCATATTCTTTCCATCAGAAGTGTGCGAGAAACAGAATGGTCTTTTGATGGCAAACTGTGGTATAGTGTTGTTAATGTTACTGATTTATGAAGGTCACAGGATTAATCAGGTCAAGGTCAACACCTGATTAAGTTTACGAGGTAACTGACATTGGTTTTAGAGGTTAAGATGACTTCATAATTATCAGTGTTAAGTGTGATTTGATTAATTCTGCTCTTGATGTTGAAGGATACTTTTTGTTGTCTGTTTATTAGTGGATATCATAGATGTTTATGATGCTATAAGCATTGTAGTTAGCTTTACTGATGAATCAGTTACCATGAATCTCATTGTATGATATCTTACAGAAAGCATTTTGTGATAATTACCCAACTTTGTGGAGTGTTTGAACTTCATCATGCCTCTACGTAGATAGAAATAGATTGTTATTAAGTGCTACTTTGGTGTTGCTTTGTTCTCTACAGGGGAGACAAGTCATACTGATCATAATATGGAGGAACAAACATAAGACAATTACTGTAAGTGTGTTAGCTATTTTTATCATGATGCCGTTTCCATGGTAAAGGTTTTGTTTACCTTTTAGCTGTTGTTGAATTTCTTATGGTTTTTATCAACAGTAAATTAAAGACATTTCCTCTGCGATGTGAAAAAGAAAAAATCAATATTGATAATATTGATCATGTGTTCAAGTGTATACTTCATTTGTTATATTTACTTGAACAAGAGTTGTCTCCCATCACAGTGTTACTTCTCTCAAGAAAAGCATTATGAGTTTTGAAGAGTAAAGATGAAATCCTAATGTCATTATATATACCATTGAAGGCATTGAGCTTCTGACAATTGACTTTACAGGAGCTCTGGATGGGCAGTGAAGTGATGAAAATGTCATAATACTTTCATAATCATATAATAACCAAGTGTGTTTGTTGTAAATGGAAGTTTAGAATGTGTGTATTATGGTATTGTATGAAAGGAATGGTTTTAAATGGTTGTCTGCAATATTGATATAAAATATTAAATTTATATATTTCATGTTTCTTAATAAATATATCTAGTCCAAAAATATTTCACATATATATGATTATATAATGTACATTTATTTTAAAAGATTTTATTGTGCCCATGTTAGAATGCATTTTTACATCCCTTGTTGAACTAGCATAGACTAGCTGTCCATTTGTTATGGACTGGTTTACTATGCTAAATAGGGGCGACAGGTTCTGCTGCATTATGTGCTAACCATATTGATCTCATTATAATAACCTAAGAAGAGTTGTCTTTCTTTGTAAATGTAACCTGTATTATGATTTCAAAAAAACTTCTCCTCAAAGCTATTACCCAAAGGAATATGTTTATATAACATTTCTCAGAAAGATTTTCTGACCCTGTAAAAGAGTACAGTATATGAACCTTGTATTTGTAATGTATTTAACCCTATATGGTTTCACCAAAATTTTCACTGTTTCCTCTTCCATCCCAGATAAGATTTCCACAGAGGAACATTGACACTGGTAGCTTTGGCTGTTAGTGTTTTCAGAAAATCACATCTCAAAGTATTCTGTACCTCTATGTGTTTTTACTGTTCTGCAGGAGAAATAAGTTTTTTGGGAATTAAAGTATCAGAATGAGAATATCTCTTTACTGAGAAAATTACATGTAATTGTTAAAACTGAAATTGTAGGTTATGTAGGAATTCCTCATTAACTATGAGATATAACTGGATTTGACCAGTGAATCACCCATCCCATGTTCTCTGTATTGTGATACAATTTTTGAGGAAACAGCATCATAATTTTTTTGTTCCTAAATACATATATAAAGTTTCACTAGTGCTCCATGTTAGTGCTGAAATTTTCAAATAGAAATGTTAAATTTTACCCTAAGTTGAGAAAAAAGAAAAAAATGAAAAAGAGTTGGTTCTTGAAAACTCATCTTGATACCCAGTATTTAGGTGATTTGGGGTCATGATAGCTGAAAACAGTTAGAATGTTGGCCTGTGTAACCTCAGGTGAAATCCCAGGTACGTGGTTCAATGCCCCATACCTATGGCACTTTGTTTCTCAAGAAACTGATAAACAAACTGGTCTAAGCTGTCACATGATTGAGTCCTTGTGCACAACACTACCTTGATTGCTCTACATGACCTGGGATTGGCCTTCTGTATGTTGTTCATTGAGAATCTACCAGTTACAACAAAATGACCCAGCCTTTTCACAGGTCAATGAATAGAGCAAACAAACAATTAAACCTACTTTTAATTTTTCAGTATTTGGTGAAAGTTTTTTATTTTGGACATTTTGTAAGAAACTTAATACCTAAAATCAGTTAAAATTCCTTTAAATTAAAAACAACATTAGCTTTGTCTGTGTGTTCAGTTTGAAATGACATCAGAGTTTTAATCCAAAGACGTCACTGTCATTATGCAGTGATCTTCAAGGGGGTGATATTGTGTAGAAATCTGAAGAATTGCAGCCCATTAGTGTTGGAGAGATGTAACTGAGAAATGCTCCTTTGTAGATATATGCAGTGAAACTGACATGGAAAGACCAAATAAAATATAAGAAAACCAGCATGTCATTTGTTGTTGTTTACCACTAACAACTTGTATATCTAGATCACTTTGATAAACTTTTCTCACAACATCTAAGTACCTATCTGGTTTTTTTTCAAGCAAAGATCTTATAAACCCCATTGGCTGTCAGGGAAAGGCTTCTTGATCAAGTGGTGATGTAGAAAGTATTACAAACAATGCTGAGCAAAACTTTTGATGATGTCGATGTGCTTGGCAAACTTGTTTGTACTAAGTAAAATATAATTACTAGAGAGAGAAAAAAAACTCAAAGTTTGCAGAATTTGGTTACTTCCCTTTAGACCATAAATAATATAAACATATCGCAAAGCTATGTTCAAACCCAAATGTCTACAAATATGTTTTCATATAGATGTACAGAATTTGGACAGTGTATACACGTATCGACCTGCCTGACCTTTCAGTACTGGCAATGAGTGTCCCTTTTCTGGAGTCTCCATGGTAATAATCCTAGACTTCATACAGGTAAACGACACGAGGAACAGATAGCATCCCTTGGTATTATGGACACCGTGACCGTACGACTCTTTAGTGAGTCATATAGATAGGTATGCCTGACGTAGAAGGATATCGACCTTATGGGGATTCTCTACACGCGATTAGATGTCCCATCTTGTTCAAATTACTGTCTTCTCTGTTACATTACGAGATAATTCTTCTTCAACAAGACTTGATATCTTTTAAGAATGTGCGTGGAGACATCCAATTGTTCATCTCATATTCTATACTTATTCATACAGGCACAATACCCCTGTTCCTTAACTCGCCACTTTTTCTAATGAAGTACTTGTTTTTAGATGGTGAAATGACATTCAGAAATATATGTATCTTTATTACAAAGTTATTTTAGAAATATTGGTCCGTTTCATCATTGCATCATTTTTCACTTCAACCTTTTGGTATCAATCACGAAATTAGAACCACTGATGAAACATCTTTCAGGTATATCTCAAATCCGTAAATAAAGTCACCTCTTGTTGTTTTTTCATGTTAGTTTCTAGAAACCACAGAGAGGGCGTGGTTTTCGTGATGTGCTTGGTGAGATTCGACAATAAGGGATCTGTAATTTAGGATAAGGAACCGTAATGATGTGTTTGTGTGTGTAACTATGTGGTTCTGGCCTAGTGTCAGTTGATCACACCGCTCCTTATCGTCACGAACATTTCGATTTCCTTGGTTTTGTCTTAACAAACTGCTGCAATTTCCTCGACTGATTAGATCATAAGGTATCTTATGTCGACATGTTTCGGACAAGATGTTTTATTATGTCATCGATGTAGGGAAAACCCGTTTCAGTGAGATGTCGTTCCTGGTCTTGTACAGCAATATTCCGCTCTAGTTCCCGACAAAGTAATGTCGTTCCTGGTCTTGTATTGCAATATTCCGCTCTAGTTCCCGACATAGTAATGTCATTCCTGGTCTTGTACTGCAATATTCCACTCTAATTCCCGACATAGTAATGTCATTCCTGGTCTTGTACTGCAATATTCCACTCTAATTCCCGACAAAGTAATGTCGTTCCTGGTCTTGTACTGAAATATTCCCACTCTAGTTCCCGACATAGTAATGTCGTTCCTGGTCTTGTACTGTAATATTCCGCTCTAGTTCCCGACATAGTAATGTCGTTCCTGGTCTTGTACAGCAATATTCCACCCTACTCCCCGATATAGTACTGTCGTTCCTAATCTTGTACAACAATATTCCACTCTAATTCCCGACATAGTAATCTCGTTCCTGGTCTTGTACAGCAATATATTTCATTCTAGTTCCCGACAAAGTAATGTCATTCCTGGTCTTGTACTGTAATATTCCACTCTAGTTCCCGACATAGTAATGTCGTTCCTGGTCTTGTACTGCAATATTCCACTCTAATTCCCGACATAGTAATGTCATTCCTGGTCTTGTACTGCAATATTCCACTCTAATTCCCGACAAAGTAATGTCGTTCCTGGTCTTGTACTGAAATATTCCCACTCTAGTTCCCGACATAGTAATGTCGTTCCTGGTCTTGTACTGCAATATTCCACTCTAGTTCCCGACATAGTAATGTCGTTCCTGGTCTTGTACTGCAATATTCCACTCTAGTTCCCGACATAGTAATGTCGTTCCTGGTCTTGTACTGTAATATTCCACTCTAGTTCCCGACATAGTAATGTCGTTCCTGGTCTTGTACTGCAATATTCCACTCTAGTTCCCGACATAGTAATGTCGTTCCTGGTCTTGTACAGCAATATATTTCATTCTAGTTCCCGACATAGTAATGTCATTCCTGGTCTTGTACTGCAATATTCCACTCTAGTTCCCGACATAGTAATGTCATTCCTGGTCTTGTACAGCAATATTCCACTCTAATTCCCGACAAAGTAATGTCGTTCCTGGTCTTGTACTGAAATATTCCCACTCTAGTTCCCGACATAGTAATGTCGTTCCTGGTCTTGTACAGCAATATATTTCATTCTAGTTCCCGACATAGTAATGTCATTCCTGGTCTTGTACTGAAATATTCCACTCTAGTTCCCGACATAGTAATGTCGTTCCTGGTCTTGTACTGCAATATTCCAATCTAGGTCCCGACATAGTAATCTCGTTCCTGGTCTTGTACAGCAATATATTTCATTCTAGTTCCCGACATAGTAATGTCATTCCTGGTCTTGTACTGAAATATTCCCACTCTAGTTCCCGACATAGTAATGTCGTTCCTGGTCTTGTACTGCAATATTCCACTCTAGTTCCCGACATAGTAATGTCGTTCCTGGTCTTGTACAGCAATATATTTCATTCTAGTTCCCGACATAGTAATGTCATTCCTGGTCTTGTACTGCAATATTCCACTCTAGTTCCCGACATAGTAATGTCATTCCTGGTCTTGTACTGAAATATTCCACTCTAGTTCCCGACATAGTAATGTCGTTCCTGGTCTTGTACTGCAATATTCCACTCTAGTTCCCGACATAGTAATGTCGTTCCTGGTCTTGTACTGTAATATTCCACTCTAGTTCCCGACAAAGTAATGTCGTTCCTGGTCTTGTACTGTAATATTCCGCTCTAGTTCCCGACAAAGTAATGTCGTTCCTGGTCTTGTACTGTAATATTCCGCTCTAGTTCCCGACAAAGTAATGTCGTTCCTGGTCGTGTACTGTAATATTCCGCTCTAGTTCCCGACAAAGTAATGTCGTTCCTGGTCTTGTACTGTAATATTCCGCTCTAGTTCCCGACAAAGTAATGTCGTTCCTGGTCTTGTACTGTAATATTCCGCTCTAGTTCCCGATAAAGTAATGTCGTTCCTGGTCTTGTACTGTAATATTCCGCTCTAGTTCCCGACATAGTAATGTCGTTCCTGGTCTTGTACTGCAATATTCCTCTCTAGTTCCCGACATACTAATGTCGTTCCTGGTCTTGTACAGCAATATTCCACTCTAGTTCCCGATATAGTAATGTCGTTCCTGGTCTTGTACTGCAATATTCCACTCTAGTTCCCGACATAGTAATGTCGTTCCTGGTCTTGTACTGCAATATTCCACTCTAGTTCCCGACATAGTAATGTCGTTCCTGGTCTTGTACAGCAATATTCCATTCTAGTTCCCGACAAAGTAATGTCGTTCCTGGTCTTGTACTGAAATATTCCACTCTAGTTCTCAACATAGTAATGTCGTTCCTGGTCTTGTACTGCAATATTCCACTCTAGTTCCCGACATAGTAATGTCGGTCCTGGTCTTGTACTGTAATATTCCACTCTAGTTCCCGACAAAGTAATGTCGTTCCTGGTCTTGTACAGCAATATTCCATTCTAGTTCCCGACAAAGTAATGTCGTTCCTGGTCTTGTACTGAAATATTCCACTCTAGTTCTCAACATAGTAATGTCGTTCCTGGTCTTGTACTGCAATATTCCACTCTAGTTCCCGACATAGTAATGTCGTTCCTGGTCTTGTACAGCAATATTCCATTCTAGTTCCCGACAAAGTAATGTCGTTCCTGGTCTTGTACAGCAATATTCCACTCTAGTTCCCGACATAGTAATGTCGTTCCTGGTCTTGTACTGAAATATTCCCACTCTAATTCCCGACATAGTAATGTCGTTCCTGGTCTTGTATTGAAATATTCCCTCTCTAATTCCCGACATAGTAATGTCGTTCCTGGTCTTGTACTGAAATATTCCATTCTAGTTCCCGACATAGTAATGTCGTTCCTGGTCTTGTACAGCAATATTCCACTCTAGTTCGCGATATAGTAATGTTGTTCCTGGTCTTGTACTGCAATATTCCACTCTAGTTCCCGACATAGTAATGTCGTTCCTGGTCTTGTACTGTAATATTCCACTCTAGTTCCCGACATAGTAATGTCGTTCCTGGTCTTGTACTGCAATATTCCACTCTAGTTCCCGACATAGTAATGTCGTTCCTGGTCTTGTACAGCAATATTCCATTCTAGTTCCCGACAAAGTAATGTCATTCCTGGTCTTGTACAGCAATATTCCACTCTACTCCCCGATATAGTAATGTCGTTCCTTATCTTGTACAGCAATATTCCACTCTAGTTCCCGACACAGTAATGTCGTTCCTGGTCTTGTACAGCAATATTCCACTCTAGTTCCCGACAAAGTAACGTCGTTCCTGGTCTTGTACTGCAATATTCCACTCTAGTTCCCGACAAAGTAATGTCGTTCCTGGTCTTGTACTGCAATATTCCATTCTAGTTCCCGACAAAGCAATGTCGTTCCTGGTCTTGTACTGCAATATTCCACTCTAGTTCCCGACCTAGGTATGTCGTTCCTGGTATCGTACAGCAATATTCCACTCTAGTTCCCGATATAGTAATGTCATTCCTGGTCTTGTACTGCATACTCCACTCTAATTCCCGACATAGTAATGCCATTGCTAGTCTAGCATAGCAATGGCTCAATACAGTTCCGAACATACTTATGTCGTTTCCGGTCTTTCATTACACTGTACCCTCTCGTTCCCGACATAATACTTTGTTTCCTGTCTGGCATAACAATGCTCAACTCTCCTTTCTGACATTCTAATGTCAGTCTGTTTGGCATTACAATGTCCCACTCCAATTTCCGACATACAAATGTCGTTTCCGGTCTGTCATTACAATGTCCAACTCCAGTTCCCGACATACAAATGTCGTTTCCGGTCTGTCATTACAGTGTCCCTATCCAGTTTCCGACATACAAATGTCGTTTTCTGTCTGAATGTTCAGATCAATTGTCGTCATTCAACTGTAGTTGTCACGTAAGATCAATTAAAACCTGATATCTTAGTCAGATAACAACTTAGTCCTTGGTATAACTGGTTATTACATAGGCTACCACGGTAGACTGTCGGAAAAGAGAAGAGAAGTGATGACTTAGATATAGAGCAGAATTTAAAGATTCTTTAGATGTATGTATGTATGTATGTATGTACTTGTGTGTGTGTGTGTGTGTGTGTGTGTGTGTGTGTGTGTGTGTGTGTGTGAGGGTGTGTGTGTGTGTGTGTGTGTGTGTGTGTGTGTGCGCGCGCGCGCGAGGGTGCGTGCGTGCGTGAGTGCGTGCGTGGCGTGCGTTCGTGTGTTTTTGGTAATATGTATGTATGTATGTATTCTACATACTAAAATAGACATGGAGACCAGCGTTTCCATTTTATCGTCATATTCATTTTATGATATCTTCGTCAGATCACCTTAACAGCCTCTACAATAACATATCAATTCATTATAATATTGAAACATTTTTTAATGTTATCAAATGAAAATTGTACGCAAAAGCCCTTGCCATTTTTCAGTGAAATTCTCAGTGCTATTTTGCAGTGTGATAAAAGACGATCGTTGTACGGCTCCAGTAATGGTCGTGGGTACAGAACCGTGAATTGTTGTATAACCGTATGATTGAAACTCTCCAGCCAGACTATATAATCTGTTTGTATTTCAGCAATGTAGGTAATTGGTGATACTCATCCTCTCAGAACACAGCAGGCCTCTGCCCAGCCACTAGATACCTATTGTTTTATCATGTCCCGTAAGATATCGAGAGTTCTGTCGCTCACTGGGGGTATTGAACTAACTTAATTTGATTACAGGGAAGGGGCCCACTTAGGGGATACTTTGAACGTACCACTTACAATCCCATCTCTCTCTCGCAACACTGAAATAACTGTAAGTCTCGAATCTTAATTCACTTCTGGAAAGTACACATAGCGTATGTTTCGAAGACTGGAATATAGTTACTACCGGAAGCAAGAAAATCCCAAAACTACGCGTTTATCAACGCTTGAAACGTGATTTCAATTCTCATTCTAAATTTTCCTTTACTTTTCTCGATATTTTTATTACATTTGTAGTTCACATGGTGTAAAAAATCTTCCAATTATTACGATATTTTGTTTCGTGTTCACGTACATTTCGATTACATTAGAATACTGATTTCACTGGTATCGTTTCCTTATTGATTGTAGCTATCGATGTTTTCTCGTGATCAATGATATATCTGATGGTTTTTTGTCTGAGCTCTAATCTCTGTTGTTTAACATTTTTGATATTTGAGTTTGATTTCACGCGCCGAGTGTCGCCAATGAAGCGGAAAATGCCTACCCTTCCGGAACACCTAGTCCTGTAACTCATATTCTTGGTTTATACCTGTTTTGTAGCAAGTGTTTAGTCCATCATATAAGGTCATAAGTATGGTCAGATCCGTGAGCGCTAGATTTGACGGTTTTTGTGAACGATATGGTGTTACCTTGTCTCTTATGATCTGAAATTTAAAGTAGGCCTATACCAGGGTCAACCACAGTGCAGAATAGGTTTAGAAAACCTGGTAATATTTGTTTTTTTTTTTTATTGAATAGTTGAAATATAATTCAAATCTGTATTTACGTACATTTTGGTTTCACACAAAATTGATTTGTCCAGTAGTAGCACTGGGTTTGATCTACATTACTGGCAAGTAGAAGAAAATTAGAAATGGGACAATCATTACGTTGATTTCAAATGTTTTCAAATCTTAACGAGAAAAAAGTTATTGGTCGTTATTTTAAATGCGCGTTGGCGCAGTTCGGATAAAAATAATTTTGTCTACGAATCGGATGTGACGTCATTGTAGTTGTTCTTAATTGTACCCGTACTTATCTTATCGTATTATAGCGGTCAAAATGTAATTTAATTTTTCAATTTTTAAAAAATTCACGTAGTACAATATATACAACAAGGTTTCAGAATAACAATATACATTTATTAGGGCAAATGATTATAATTTAACAGACAAACTGTTGGATCGAAAGACAAGTGAGTAGCATTCATATTTCATACCGATGTAATATCGAAATATATTTATACGAAACACTTAGTTCTGTAAGGTTTGGTTTACACGGCATCAGGAAAATCGGACTACAATGGTTTCCATGCATTATACTTATAGAAAACTCCGACGAGCCTTGAATTACCCCGTCTTCCCGGTGACCCCTAAATAAGGGTCTAGACACACACTGTACTACATGTGGGGATCCCGCCGTCTTTTAATTGTAGAAGTATGCTGTGGCCAACTTTTATAAACTCTAATCAACAAGGGAATGTAAAGTATGAAAATGTGGTACGGATTTAGGCTTTTTTCTTGTGAATTACTGCATGTATCAGAACCTACTATCCACGTGCTCGTTCGAGGACGGGATTATGCACGGCAGTGATGTCACGTGGGTCTTTATTACCTCACAGCAGTCTGGGGTTTGAGCGAGGTTTGAGCTCGGCAAGATAGATTAGTGTTAAATATGTGTTAAGTAGCACGTGCATTCTTAAACACAGAGGTGTGTACATGTGCATTTCGTCTGTCCCCGAAACAGGTTAAAACGGCCCAGCGTTAGGCGCAATATGATTCCGTCATGAACAGTAGAGAACTGTTTTAATTGTTTTGCACTTTAAGTGTGACGTTAACTATTCAACACGTTTCAAATAGTTATGTGAGAAATGAGAAAATGATAAATAAATTTATTAATCAAGTTATAAAACAGTTCATAATTATTGTTTTAAACATTGTTATTTTATTTCAATATGCGAAGCAAAAAGTTACCTGTGTATTAACTTTCCTAATATTTAGTATAATGAACAATTTATATCAAAGGGTTCAACGAACCTTTCACATATTACGACTGCACAGTATTCAACAGTGAATCTTTTGTATACTTTTTTAATTATTCTAATAAACTAAATCAAACGTTACGTGTTACAGACTAAAGTACATCGTATTTTGACTTTCTACATCAGCCGTTTATCTCAATATTTCGTTTCACCATGTCCAACATAGACGGCTTACTTATTGCTAAGCTCTTTGATAAGAATAAGATGGGTCATTATTTTTTATTATGAATTTTCCATTTCTCGATAGATACATTCCTACATTCCTCCTTATCTCGCTTCCTGTATTTTGTCTGCTAATAATTTGATATACACTTTCATGATAATGATGCAGGGTGATTGAAACTTAAATTTTCACACCTGGAAATATTCTTTGTCCGAACACAGGTTTGAAGATTGACGTTTCTGATACCTTTTAGCATGTTAATTATCTGCGTTTTGACGGCCTCGGGTAATGTTCACTTTGAGGATGTGACGTGATTCGACTTAGATTTATATGAAGACATCAATGAATCCTTTCCCTTATTCCCTTCGTACATTTAAGGTTTCTTCAGGGAATATCGCTTTGGCGTTTATTTATTACTTTATACATTTTTAGCTCACCTGACCCGAAGCATACCGCGGCGTCCTTCGTCCTTCCGTCAGTTCTTTCGTCCGTCCATCAACTTTTTTCACAGACCGCTACTAGGCACGAAAGACTAAGCAGATTTGATCAAATTTTGTCAGAAGCATCCTTGGGGGAAGGGGAACAACTTTTGCATAAATGGTAGGTCTCGGCCCCCAGGTGCCTGAGCAGCGGGGCTGAAACGTTGAAACAGAGCAAACTCTCAAAATCCTACTCATCCTGTGGCAATGATTGGATTTTGCCCAAATTTGGTATGAAGCACGGTTGGGAAAATGGAAATCAATTTGGCATAAACGCTTGGTCTCTGCCCCATGGATTAAGAGGGGAGGGGCCAAATAGGGGAAACAGAGGAAACCCTTTTAAATCCTACTTATTCTGTAGGAAAGATCGGATTTTACCCAAATTTGGCCTGAGGTAGTGAAGGAGAATTGCTAACACATTAATGACTGTTTAGTGTTTCATGCGTGTTGACTAACTTTAGTATAAATTTTCTGTATTTCGTTATGTCATTGGTATATTGTGATGAGATGGGGAACTATTTCTAGAGGCCGAAATGCAACCATTCCCGGGGTGTGTGGCGGAGTGTTATCGAAAAAAAAATAGATTTTATTGTTTCCTAAATAGCCATGAAATCGATGTTTATCACCTTCTGTCATGTCAGTAAATTAAAGCTTTCAGGTATTTTGTAGATTAATAATAACGAATTGGTACAATTGGTTCTGATATTGAGTCTGTAGCATGCTAACATGAAAAGCTAATAAATTTGTTCAACTGAATGACCTTGAACCACCCTCAAGGTCACAGGGGTCAAATGTGTGAAAATTATTCACATAATGCTGTCATGAAAAGCCAATAATGAGCCTTTAGTATGCTGGCATGAAGGACTACAGAGTTTGTTCAAATGCAAAACCTTGACCAACTTTCAGGATCATAAGGGTCCAATGTGTTAAAATATGTCAAACAACTTATCAATAACAAAATAGCCCAAGATACTGACTACTTGACCTGTAGGACGTTGAGATGAGGGCTGCCATGTTTGTCAAACGAATTTCCTTGACCTTGTTAGTCACAGGTCAAATACGTGAAAATCTTGAAACAACCTCTTCTTAGTAGCTAAAAAGCCAAGAGTGATGGTATAAGGCAGGTAGCATGATGGGATGAAGGATTACTACGTTATGACTGAGCTTGGCACATTTGCAAGGTCAAAGAGGTCTAACGTGTTATACATTTACGAACTTTCAAGGTCACTAGGGTCAAAAGCGTTGAGATCTTAAAATTTCTTCTTTCCACAAGCAATGTGTCCTGGATTGTGATATTTGTACTGCAGCATGCTTGGTAAATATGATTTGAAGTTTGCATTTACACCGACAGTCTTCTGTCCGGAAGCTGCTGAACAAGTGAGATGAGAAATCCAGGCGCATTGAACCTCTTCTATCACACACACACACACACACACACACACACACATATATATATTCAGGTGATCGTTAAGGCCTTTCGTCCTCCTGTTTATATTTACTAGTATCATACTTTGCTCTATGATGATGACATCCTTTGTCAGTCCCTGCTGCAGATGTCAGTCACGGCAAGCTGTGACAATTTCCAAACAATGACGTTACTCAGTTGTCGTTCGGTGTGCGTCCCGTTTCTGCACGAAACCGTGCACAGTTGGCTACACGTGGAACAGACAAAGCTGGTAGCGTAAAACACGTGTGTAAATATAATTGTTGTCTGGGCTGTACTGAAATAATTGTCTTAACTACTCTCCTCCCAATTTCTTTTCTTTTTCCAAAACTTATATAACACTAAAATCTGCGAAATTCTGGGAAACAGCCGACATGATTAGTTTGCATCCAAGTATAAAGCTCCAAGTAAAGATATTGGTTATACCGTGTTCCAATAAAATAACAACACAAAATTAAAAAAAAAGATTTAAATCGGAAACAATTTTATTTCTGCATCACATTTTGAACGAGAAAACATAAAACACATAGAAAAGCTTGGCTATTTTATTGCATAGGTCATCAGTTCAGGCACTGTATTGCAATAGTTACACCAGTATTTAGTTATATACATATTCCTTACACACAGGTACTCTCGGATTCGAATGCTAGTGGAAGAAAACAAAAATAGGTCATTTTAAGGCATTTTCTATCTTTAAAAAATCAGTTTCTAACCAAAAGTTAAAATAAATTATAATGTGCAGTGTTGTCACATGTTTGCTATGCAGTATGGTGTTATCTGTTGAAGAGTGCTGTGTACACGGGAGATCACTCTGTCATGATTACTATGAATAGTTCTGAGATAGCGTCTCTCCGAGGTAATGGATGTTGTCAGCTCTAGATATTTTCATGTATTCAGTTGTTACTATTACGTAATCCACGTGGTCAGGTACACCTGTGTATTTTAAAGCCTTAAAGCATGTTACTCCTGTCAGAGTCAGAATTATAATATAATGATATTATATAAAACAGAATGTATACAGATTAATATATTGATATCGCTCTTTGTCAACAATTAGTGAATAATGAGATGTTAAAATCGTAGAAAATAACTAAGAAGGTTGTAACAATTACTTAGAGGTCAAAGGTCAAATCAGTTTTATAGCAAAATTCTGTAATTCCAGAATGTGTCATTTACCAAAAATGGAAACCAATTGGTAGAATATTTTCCCAACATTTCGGATTTTTTCCCAATTTATAAAGGCACATGCTGTTGTAAAATCAACAAGGGAGTACAAACTCTAAAGGTTAAAGTTCATAATGAGGTCATGGCTGAACACAAGGTCAAATTTGATCACAAAGTTATAATTTACTGCGTGGTTTATCACAATCCCACGGGTACAACACTAGAGAGATTTATCGTAATGTCAAAGTATGTTTCAAGGCTGTTTACAGAAAAGATTTACAAACAGTTAACCATAAGGTAATATTTTAATATTACTAGGTAAAAAAATGCCACAAGATCACGTTCTAAATAATCATAAATAATATCACGTTTTATAGCGCCGTAAGTACATGTACAACTAGTACAGTCCACGTGGAGGGGTGAAACACATTTACATGTGTAAATTACATTTTCATGAAAGGGAAACCCAACTCATCTTTTTAATTGAAATAATATAATTTTTTCGTATACAGTAAGGAAACGTCAGTTAAAAGGTATTTGAACTATCACTAAGGCACAGTTTTATATTCCGATTCATGACGTAATATCCGGGACATCTCGTGGTTTCACTTGTTTGAAGATGTCAGATTTCTGGTGTGGATATGAATACGCCTGATTGTAAAATCTACTGATCACTACTCCATAAATGTCAACTTCAAAAATATATCACGAATTACGCCACAATATAACAATTTCTATACGAAAAGTACATGTGTTCTCATTAAATCTATAAATATAACACAATCTTCCAGAATATCATTTTCATTACTCAGAAGTCACGTGTATTTTTTTCTTTGAAATAATCCATATATGACGTACCATCTGACGTCATCACCAACAAAGATAAAATCCGTAGCTATATCTGAAATGATGACGTCACCATCGATCGAGACAGTATTCACAGCCACACCTTAAAATGTATCTGTATGAAGCGTACACCTGTTCATCATTTTCACATTTGAGTTTCACAGCTTTCATGATTGATAGTCTATCTCTGCAGCACGTGCAGTGGTATTTAAATGGTCTGTACAACACAGGTGAAAACGAGACGTGAGGTTCCGTGCGGGATTTTCTACAGAACCCTTCGCACCTTGCCAATAGGACATTCTGTAACAGATGAAAAAAAATCAATACAAATTTAATCCATGGGTAACCATGCGTTTGGTAGTGGTACATGGCTCGGGATTAATTTTTAACACACTGAATACTTTTGCATTGTTTGGTTTTCTGTGCCGGGCTTTGCACTGTAAAGGGAGTTGTGGTGGACAAGATAGATGCTAATATACGTTTGTAAACGAATCTTGTACTTTTTGTTAAAAAAAAAGACACAAATGTATTTTGGGCCATAATAAACAGGAATAGAGATATGGAGGCACCGTGAAAAACACTTTCAGGTTATCAGCTCATCTCCGAAGGTCAAGAGAACTTATGCCGTGGCATGGTGTTCATTGCGCGTCAACTTTCCGTGTAAACAACTTCTCAAGGTCACGTGGATAAAGTGTTATAATCTTTAAAAACATCTACCCAATAACGAAAATGCGCATGACCATGATATTGGACCAATAGAATACCGGTATTTAGGACTATCAAACTAGTTCAAGGTCACAGGGGGTCAAATGCGTTAAACGACATCTCCTGAGTAACTGAGAGACCCAGGATCATGATTACGGTCCAGCAGTGTTAAGGGATGAAGAGTCTCTAAGTTTGTTTAATTGGCAGGAGTTAAATGTGTCAGCATCTTCAAATAACTTTTCAATAATCGATAGGTCAAGGTTAATGATATTAGACAACTTAAGATTTTAAAAAAAATCCCCATGGCTTTTTTGTTTTATATATCTGTTATTGTTTTAAACTCGATTACGAAGCAGTTGACATCTTACCTTTTTCTCGCAATTTTTATTTGGATGATCAATGGTATGCACAAAGTAATGTCTCATACAACGGTTCTCTCTCCTGACGCCACCAACCTCCACCAGGTGGAGCATGTGTAGAGCCCACATGATAACGAGACCGTCAGGCCAACGACATGGCCGCATCGTACTGAAAAACATGATGGATATTGATTACAGAAAAATAAGTTTGAATTGATAAACAGCAATCCTAACTTCCTCCGAATCATCGAGACGGGAAACTTGTAACCAACTGAAGCTGTACATTTTAATTTTCTACCATTCAAAATATGCACTAGCTATACCAGTGTACAGTTGTTCTTATTTTTTTGCAATACATTTTCAAATAGATATTTAGAAAAACGGTATGTTTAAAATGATAGCATTATTTAAAGTTATAAATACAAATCGAAAGATGGCTAAATTGGCTATTTTTTGAGAATATTAATGCAGCTTGGCTAAGCCGATCAGCCGATAGATTCAAGGTCAAAACAGAACTTAATCCTATTTGACTACCCTGCAATGCTACAAAAATATAATTTGTACATTGTATAAACATGCTGTCTTTTATAAATTGTAACTTATTTCATGTTTCTAGTTTTTGACACCAAAACTGATGATAAGCTGTCAATAATTTAAGAGATGGAATTTCTAACAAATATAAATGTGATGACTTCAAAGAAAAGACATTTTTCAAAATTCCATTTAAATAAGAATTCATTCTTAACCTTTGTCCTGCGTGATTCATGTTTCAATATAATAAGTAACGACACAAAAACATCATTAATGTTACATATCAAATATCCTAGCTATATATTTTCTAACTTTCGTTTTTGTCCAAAGTAAACATCATTTCCATTTCGGGGATATATTCTTGCGGTTTCAAACATCAGATAAATTTGGAACAAGAACATGTGCGATATTTCATCATATTAAACACATCAGTATGCAATCTATATCAATGTAAATATAAAAACAATGCCTTTTTTTTATTTTAAACCTATCATTTTGACCATGTATAGCTCATAGTTGTATATGTTTCCTCAACATACCAAGGGATTTGACATAAAACAGATTCGTGTATGTTATAGTGGGGTGACATGTAAACAGACACTTCATTCTTACAAATGACAATCCATGACAAGCCGTAAAAGTTCCTGATTTCAACTGAAAATTTATGTCCATGTATGATTTATGCTTTTGGATAATTATCATAGATCAATAACTACATATATAAAGCCATGTATGCACTGTGTAACCATGACGACAGACTGTATGGGAGACATCGCCAATATTTATCTGGTATCTGACAATCAGCTTTTAAAATATTGACGAGACAATGTGTGGTGACGCGCAAACTCGCACAACCCGCATGTTAAAACGGTTTCTGTTTACCCTGTTTCAGCAGTTGTTTTCGTGACGTCACCGTCTGCACGATATATGTCCTTTTTCCATTATCTGATTCGCCTGCAGGATGTTGAATTAAACCTGTCTAACGAACCACCTGTCTATAACAGTCACCTGCTGGATGTTGAATTAAACCTGTCTAACGAATCACCTGTCTATAACAGTCACCTGCTGGATGTTGAATTAAACCTGTCTAACGAACCACCTGTCTATAACAGTCACCTACTGGATGTTGAGTCAAACCTGTCTAACAAACACCTGTCTATAACAGTCACCTACTGGATGTTGAGTCAAACTTTTCTAGCGAACCACATGTCTATAACAGTCACCTACTGGTTATTGAATTAAACCTGTCTAACGAACCACCTGTCTATAACAGTCACCTGCTGGATGTTGAATCAAATCTTTCTAACAAACACCTGTCTATAACAGTCACCTGTTGGATGATGAATAAAACCTTTCTAACAAACACCTGTCTATAACAGTCACCTGCTCGATGTTGCATAAAATCAAATCTTTACTGGTTATTGAATTAAACAAACACCTGTCTATAACAGTCACCTGTTGGATGATGAATAAAACCTTTCTAACAAACACCTGTCTATAACAGTCACCTGCTCGATGTTGCATAAAACCTTTCTAACGAACCACATGTCTATAACAGTCACCTACTGGTTATTGAATTAAACCTTTCTAACGAACCACCTGTCTATAACAGTCACCTGCTGGATGCTGAATCAAATCTTTCTAACAAACACCTGTCTATAACAGTCACCTGCTCGATGTTGCATAAAACCTTTCTAACGAACCACCTGTCTATAACAGTCACTGGATGGATGTTGAATCAAATCTTACTAACGAACCACCTGTCTATAACAGTCACCAGCTGGATGTTGAATCAAATCTTTCTAACGAACCACATGTCTATAACAGTCACCTACTGGTTATTGAATTAAACCTTTCTAACGAACCACCTGTCTATAACAGTCACCTGTTGGATGTTGAATCAAATCTTTCTAACGAACCACCTGTCTATAACAGTCACCTGTTGGATGTTGAATCAAATCTTTCTAACGAACCACCTGTCTATAACAGTCACCTGTTGGATGTTGAATCAAACCTTTCTAACGAACCACCTGTCTATAACAGTCACCTGTTGGATGATGAATCAAATCTTTCTAACGAACCACCTGTCTATAACAGTCACCTGTTGGATGTTGAATCAAATCTTTCTAACGAACCACCTGTCTATAACTGTCACTTTCTGGATGATGAATCAAACCTTTCTAATGAGGTCGCATTTGGTGTAGTTTAGGGAACTCAATTATTTCGAATTCGAGAAGGGTGGAACGCTCCGGGTATCCAGACTTCCTACTGGAGGTGAGAGAATGGTATGTAGTGAGAGATGGCGGATTGCTCATGTTACAACTGTTGGGTGTGTCAGTGTATCATTCTGTCTAATATACGTTACCATTAAGACATTTCATGTTAATTTACCATTTAGACAAACCATAAAGATGTCGGAACACGGAAAGTACACATGTATTTTATTGTGGTGGTGCTGTATAAACCTGCTCCCTTTATAACTCTACACGTCAGTTTACGTAAAGTTGGCTTTAAACATGTTTTATTTTCCATTTAGAATGTGGACAGGACCATTAGTTTATGCCAATCCGACCTAACTCTAAACAATATGAACGGTTCAAAATATACAAACACGATTTACATTGTCGTTAATGTCCTAAGCGACGGCGGGGATTTCACCGGATCTACGTCACAGCGAAAAATAATGGAAACATACAAAGATTTCAATACTCGTGCGGCATGCAGTCTGATATATATATACACGTACATATCTAAATAAACTGAACAGGTGCTGGACCGCACCATCAGATGTCTGATAGACTTTACACTAATAGTTATCACAGTTGTAGAAATGACAAGCAACATGTACTACCCGATGAACCGGTGTTACGACACGTCTATTTAAAGTAGACAGGTGAAAGGTCATTTACCGAAGCTTCAGTGATAAAGTTATTTCCCCCTGGTGTCATCTACTTCTATCGAATATAAAAAGTCCTTTATCAATTGTTAATTCATGAGTTCGCGTAGATGGACAATTTCAGTACATGTTCAACGTATGTCGTCTAAACGATGATCGTGCGCGTGTTCTTTATTATACTAAAATCACGTGGTTTAATATGATAAAGTCACGTGGTTGATTGGAACATTGTACACCCTACTTCGTACCTGGTAACTGTGGTTTGACGAAAGACTTTGTTTATGTTGTTTTTTGGGTTTATCGCCCTGTAAACAGCCAGGATTACTTTGAGGTGGGGACATCACACTCGCTTCTGGTAACTAAAACACGACAGAGATAAAATGTCAAAACTTCAGATTCATGGACACGATGGTAGTATCAACCTGGATCAGTAAAACAACAGGCTGGATTGACCAACGGATCGCTTCCGATATTTCTATCCAATGAACAATGTGACGTGTCTGTAGAAAAATCAGGTGGCCAAAATTTCATTTTTTTTTATTTACTTGTTTATAAATTTATTAATTCTATTTTTTTTCGAAATAAATTTAAAAGCTATATAGTAATATGTCGCTTCTTTTACCGCTATGGGAGTCAGACTTTGTGTAATAGGAAATATCTGTTTTCACTTATTATTCTTAAATTTTTCCCGAATAACAGACATTCGGGGTTATTTCAAGCAAAGCTTTTCTCAGTAGATTTCTTCTTTTATTTACATGTACTAGAACTACTCGGATTGGCAGAAAAACGTAATGAAGAATTGTTCAATTTTAGGTGTATAAGCTGGCAAAAATGAAAATTTTCAAAAGTTGTTTCTGAGATTTGATGTGGTAGTTCATACCAAATCTTGTTGGAACCAAAGCAATATTTTTAAAGTTTTTTATGAGAAATATCTTAGCGACGGAAAAGTGTTGAAATTATTGACATTTTAGCCGAACTACAAAGTCAACTACGTAGTATCAGAAAGTAGTCGAAAAGAAAAATATCTGAAAAACGTCATACTAAGATCTTCCATCTAGTTTATACAATTACAGGTAACAAAGTACATAAAAAAAACGTAACAGTTTAAGGCGTTGCGTTTTCATTAATTTTACATTTTAAAATTAATTGTGCCCTATTTCCTGTCAAACTTTACTCAGGATTTGTCCTTTATGTTCACAAAAATAACAGGAAATTTACTATGCTTCACTAAACAATGTTCGTGTTTATAATACAGACATTTGACATTACCGTGTAGTGTATATCTGAAGTATTCCACAAAACTGAGAACTTCAATTGTAATATCAAAACCTGTCACTAAATGGTGTTTTAAAAGGTATTGTTTACTCGTTAAGAATAAAACAATACAAGTTCTACTTTATCAGGACCGAGAAGTTAGAAAAAAAAATATTGTTCACTAATATAGTCTTAAGTCACGCACATATACGAGTTTATAACGTAGGTCATTCAGTACAAACCGCGGTGCAGACTTGTTTTCTCCGGCCTCGCAAATAAAAGAAACATCTAATTTGAACTTGATTATTTATGTCATATCTGTAACAACATTTCCGGATTAATTTCCTTTCATTTAACAGAACTGTTCCGATTAACGAAAATCAGATTATCCGGATTGGTTTAGTGTGACGGTGTGTACAGGTCAATTCGGACTAACTATCCTTGTTAATAGAGCATCATGATAAATGAGGACTTAATATATTTATAGATTATCCGTTTTAAAGAACTCAATATTTCATAGTAGCAACCGAAGTCCAAGACCTTTCACGTAACGCTATAGCAGTTGTTCGGTTTAATGAATTTCTAGTGCTTTCACGTCCGTATTTACAAAATAATGTACGGTTTAACGAGGTTATTTTATATTTGCGTGCCATAGCCAATAACGTGTGTGATGTAAGCAGTTTTAACGAGACACGCCCGGATCATTACTGGTACATTCAGTAGTCCACTTGCCACGTACACATAGCATCAACGAAAACCACTTGTTTTTTCTGTTAACACTTCAGTTGATATCAAACTGTATCTTAACACCATTCCCATACTCGTGTTCTCTGGGATAAATTATCCAAGATTTGTGTGGAAGTTCAGTCTATGCTCATTACTGACGATCAACAGTGCCGAGACGTTCCGAAAATGTAGTATACGTCAAACGAGATATCCATTCGAACATGAAATTACGCCCATGCTGTGGTAGTTAACAATCTATAACGACTATTCAACATTTTCTGCTTTGTCTAGTAATGCGGTATGTTTTAGAGGACACACGTGGTCGCATACATGTAAACATCACACCTACGATGTCATTTACGACTACGTAACGGAAAAACAACAACTTCTCCTTAAACCAAAATGAATCAATTTTAACGGAAACCATATGAGATCAAAGCCGATTGGTAATTGAAAGAAATGAAGAATTGTCGTGAACGACTGGTAATTTAAAATGATTATGCAACTAAGTCACACTTAAAAGAAAACGTATCCCGGGCTGGGATGAAAGAGATGTACGTACAGATTAAGATATTCTACATCATGTCCCGATAATGTTGTGTTTGAGGTTTTTTGAACTCACAACGGCTGCAGTCATTCGACAGGGGCTTTTTTACAGTGCTATCAGGCTGGAAACATCCCACTATAGTGTTATTCCACTGGAAACATCCAACTACAGTGTTATCACACTGGAAACATCACACTATAGTTCTGTCATCCTGGATACATCCCACTATAGTGTTGTCACCCTGAAAACATCCCATACGGCCAAGAGGATTGGTTGGGATATTCTCTATTTAACGTTTTCTACATATAGCTCTACATTACAAGACTTCGAAAGTAATACAGTGATAAATTTATTTTGTCGCCGTTCGCGTTGTCAATGACACCTAAATTTCGCCACCTACAACATGCAATATAACTGAACTCGCTTTTGTGTATGTGGTAGTTTATTTACTTATTTATTGAAAATGAAATCTGTGATGATCAAATGAAAATATAACGATTGTCAATTTTCAACCTTTCGAGTTCCACTCTCTGTTTTTCCGTTTAATCATGTCTGCTAGATATGATGTGATTATAATAGTACTGGTATTAGATAATAACGACAGAAAATACCTGCCGAGGCGCCCCCTAGTATCAACAGTAGTTGCTACCGTTCATTTTCTCCCCTCCCCTCCACGTTATCACACCACGCATACGATCTTCTCATCCATTAGGAATGGCGTGATCAAGTTTGCAATGGCTGCCAAAACCTGTGATTATAACGTCATCATATTATTTTATAGCGAAATTCAAAGTAATGTACCAAATATCAAAACACCAACTTCTGGTTTGAAAGGAAGTAAGTACTTCAACACACGTCCCACGGATATGTAAATTTTACGGTCTGTTAGTTTGGAAATGTGTTCTTTCTCACACCAAAATCCTACAAACCCCTTTTCATTTTTGATAAATAAAATCTAAAAATGACGAGTTTTCTAAATAAGATACGAAATGGAAAAAAATGTCATATTCTATTTATCACATATTCAATCATACGGCAAGTATTTCATAAAACGTACTTTTCCAGGTCAAACTGTATATACAGTCTCCATTCGCGTCACAATGTTACCTGTGAAATTGTGACGTCATTTCAGTGTCTAATTCCGACGTCGCAAAAGATTATATTACATCAAATAACATGCATACCTATAGTATAGCAATCCCTACCTGAGGTTTCGTTCCCGTGGACTACCAATAGTTGACCTCGCGGTCAGGGTCAAAGCAATCGATCAGCGTAAGAAACAACGTCTGCGCTTTTTGAGAGGCTTTGTGTCAATATCATAGCCAAATTACCATAAGTTATCACTGATATCATAGTGTAAGAACATGTCTCTCTCGAGAACAATCGTTAGCTGAAAGTACAAAACGTAAACACAACAGTTGGTGACTGTTTACTCATAGTTAATCTTCCGCGATATAACCCATAATGTTTAAAACCATATAAAGTAATGTGGTCATTTTCCAGATTAACAAATATTTATGTTTAAAATAAAAATACGAATAATAAATCAGAAAAAATAAGACACTTCATTATTTGACACAAATAAGTTTTCCAAGAATCTTGAAATGACGTGAGTCGTTTACAGAAGTGATATTGGAGTATCGCAATGTACTGTAGGAGAGATTGATACTATGGATATAGACGCTGAATAAAATGGTGGTCACGTGATAATAGTTTGATATAAAGATATAAGTTTTGTCAAGACGTATGGAGATTTTCATCGAGATAAAGCGTTTTGTTAATAGTAAGTCCAATATCGTGGACAATGAAGACAACGGCAGTGCGAGTCCGTCATACAGCATGCATTACATTTTCTTTGTATAGCGGTTAGATAATACCAGCCCAAAAGTTAGTATTTATCGTACACATGGCGATTAGGCTGGCGCAATATCATATCGTATATACGGTTTTGTCATTACATTTACCGGTTACAAATCGGTAATATTTTCTTTTATCTTTAAATTTCGCACAAGGGTGATTTAGATATGAAGAGCGCATGTCTCTTCATATCTAAATCACCTTTAGATATGAACAGCCATGCAAGACATTTTGGTGTTATGTTACTTGAGTATGTATTAACAAAATACAAATAAAAACATTATTTTGATAATTTGCTCTTTGAACAACTTTGTTACCGTTCGCGTTGTTAATGACACCGAAATGACGCCACCTAAAACTCCGGTATAACTGAACTCACCGCTTTGTAGATAGTTATTTATTTTCTTACTTTTTTTCAACGGAGTCTTTCGTTTTCGTTATATTCATGTACAGAAAATGAATGAAATACAACCCTTATGTAGACGGATCAAAATTTTAACATTTATACACATTTGTTTGTTTACAACTCGTCTTTACCTGTTGACTAAATAAGGTAAGGGTTTGATACGTGCTTTTCCTGTTCAGAATATAACATTTTAACCTGTCTCGAATCCATTTTAAATGCTGCGGAAGTGCATTTAGTGTTTAAACAATGGCGAGTAAGAATGGACGCACCGCCAAGGACTGGCCCTCTTTGTTTTCCCTAAAAATCCCATCAGGAAAGGTATTTGGCTCGCGTCAGGACAGGGTGACAAACGATGCCCCCTAACCTCCCCCTATTGAGCTTACGTCAAGCATTTAACCGAACTTAACCATAATCTGTAATTAATATTGCTGGTCGAGACACATATGATAGGACCCCTCCAGGAACGATGTAGAGCTGACATAATTGATATAACGACTAATGTCCCTCACGTGTTAAATCGACTAAGTTCCACGTGTTAACTTGTCAGACATAATCCCGTGTACATGTTTCAGGTAAAACCGTGGATCTGGTACGGGTCAGAGGTCAAGCTTTCGGTCATTTATTATAACGTAACATTACGCGACAAGTTGTAGTTAGATCTACTTGGAGCAGCTACCAGAGAAATAGTTTAGGATCAGAGAAATTGATATATTTCTGTATCGTGTGTAATGATTTTAATAGACTACAACGCCATTTTTCAAAAGTAAAAATTGTAGGATTGTGAATAAAGTTTAAAATTTACCTAGATACGTTCCTTTACAAAACCTGTCGATTACTCTAGTCGTACACTTGTATTATTTATCCTTTCTACGTGAAATATTTTCTCGAAGATACCTGTGACTTACCGTGGCAATTATAATCACTTGCTTCGTTTTTGTATGGAGTAATGGTGAACGTGGAAAAATGCACCGGTCAGACCGGGATTCGAACTCAGGACCCATTGAAATATAGACGGGCGCTATACCATTTGAGTTGTCTGATAGTGAAACTATCCTCCTTCCTTTTTTCACAGGGATTTGTATTCGACAAGACGAGTTGGAGTAGTCGAACGTTAACAGATGATAAATGGTAAATGAACCAGGAACGAAGTCGCGATAATTTGTGAAACAGTGGTAACTGTGAGTAAGGTACAGTGTTTGTAGACCTACATCTAATAGATCGACTGCTCAAACTGGAGAGCAAAAACGTGGTACACAGTTAAGGTATGTCACACCCGGAAAAGCCCCAAGTTTGGCAGATTGGAGATTTACAGACTTGCACCGCGCTATCATGGTCAACTTAATTCACCTGAAATTTGATGTACATCAGAATATCTGTAGATAAATTTACGGACAATTTTTGGGAAGTCACGCATTAACGCTATTAAGTTTCAGAAAACTTATCGAAACCCGGATTCAACAGACAGAGTTATCACGGACACTTTCAATCGGAGAAATTGATACCGAAGGACGTCATATTTTTTTCCTTGTTAAACTAAGATAAGACACGTAAATGTATTATTGCCTTTGCGATATTCAAAGACATTATTTCCGCTTAATCTTAACCTCATTTTCATCTTTATTATTGTTTCTATAATAACTTGAACATAAGGTTTATTCTAATATTTGTTTCCTGGTCAGGCGGTGACCAGCCGGACATACGGGACGTAAATCTATAAAGTATGATTTTTGCTTTTATACATATTATCTATCATGTTTGTGTGTTGTTATTTAATCCTTTGTGTTTCTGCTCGTTGTATTTGTTGTATATAGCTACGAACGAACTATAAAAAATCTAATTGCGATCTTCTCAATCGAACGTGAATCTCTAGGAATCGTTCAATTGAAGCATAGTGGCGACAATGGTGACTTCTTGTGACTATGTATTGAATTCCACTCCCCCACCCCACCCCCCAAAAAAATCACCCACCCACCCACCACACTCCCCTAACATAGCCTCCCCACCCACCACACCCCCTTCTGCGTTGAACATTACACCGTTCTGTTTAGTCCTGAGCATTGTCAGTTATGGTAAGTTGGGTATTTTTCAGACCGAGATGTCAACAACCTGCTAAAGTTGTATCTTTTTGGAGAAAAAAAAAATGGCAGATATACCTGTCTGCTTTACTGCCCGAACCACAGAGCGTCGAAGAAACACAAACTTACCATACTTTCTTACACAACGGTGGCAAGTCCTGTTGTATGTAAAGCAGTCTTCTTTAGTAAAGTGTATCTTTAGGGAGTTGTGTACGAAACAAGTCTATTCTACAGCCATTGATCAGGACAGTTTGGCAGATTTGTTTGACCTTGTTAGACAAACAGGGTCAAACTAGCATGCGTCTACCGGAGACGAATGCTGTTGTATCCCCTCCTCAGGGAGAACTGAACCCCGTCACAATATTTCTGTAAGCCTTGAATGCCAAAGATACCTCAAAAACCATGTAAGAAAATTTCAGGTCGTGGACAACTTCAGAAGGAACTTTTTAGAATTCGAAAAAAATCAGTTTTAGATACAATTATAACAACTAAAGTTGATAGAACACAAGACGATCACAAACCAGGTGTAGCCTTTGTTAATACAAGGATTTCCCCCGTTTGCTCCTTTTTAATTTGATTAACTTGTTTTGTATAAAACCTAATAATGCATACAGTATTGTTGATTTGTTGTTGGTAATGACAATAAATTATTGATTATTATATTAATCAATAGAAATATATAATTTGCTTAATCAGTCAACAGAAATGATTGATTTATTGAAATTCTTTTTTATTGTTATATTACAATATTACTACAATATTGCTTTTGTGCTCAGGACTAAAATATGGACGATAGATCAAAAACACTTTGAAATTAACAATCTCTGGATTTCTGGCCTCTCTATGAAACAAGATGAAAGAGAACCGACGTACCGGCTAATACATAACTGTTAAGTACATTTGTTATAACAGCGACAAAAAATGCATGTCTATTTACACATGCCAAGTGCGTATTGAAGCAATAAGGATACAGTAAGGCAAAGGTAGTCTGAACGGAGAGGACCAAAATAAATACTGGGGGTTCTTTAACTCAGAGTGGAGTTGGAAATTCAATTAAAGCCATCGACAATTTCGACTAATTAGCGATACTGGCTGTGATTCAAACTTACCCACAAATCATAGAGTTAAATCAAGTGCCATCTTTACGGGAGAAATTGTAAGTCGGCCAACCTGTCTCGTTGAGGCTGTGGGGCATATTTCCTCCCGACATTGTTCTGGATTCTCAAGAGATCTTATGTCACCTAAAGGTATTTAATTACGGACCAGACAGGTTTTTGTCTTATTTTGACGGTCATGGATAGGTCTGACTTAATCGTTTCCACGTGTTGGGTGAAATCGGTCACACCTACTTCATGCACGTGCCAATCCCTATTATCCCATGATTAGGCGACGTTAAAAAAATTAGCAGCCCATTGCGACTTGTTAACATATGTTAGAAGTTACGATACTTTGAATTAAGGATGAGAGAAGAAATCTAACATGTCCACAGCAATGTTAATCCCAACACAGTAAAAGTCATTCTACCCGTTGTCCGTCCGTCTGTCCATCTATAGGTTTTCTAAATAGGCACTTCCGAAGTATCATTAACTAGCCTATGGCCAAATTCAACTCGTAAAAGTTCACCAATACAATGGCTAGGTAATAATTAGAAAGACCGGCGACCAAACAACACCATTCAAATGTCATACAGGGCCATTCAATTTTCATAATGGACAATAACGTCATACAAGGATGATAGTCTTAATGGCTCATTAACACAATATTGTCATACATGGACGAAAGTCTTAACGGTTCATTAAAACAATATCGTCATACAAGGACGGAAGTCTTAACAGTTCATTAATACAATATCGTTATACAATGACGGAAGTCTTAACTGTTCAACTGTGTTGAAATATCTCCTGGTGTCTATGGTCAGCTAGGAGAAAAAGCGCAAGAAGTCGGTGGTAGGACCTTACGTCTGAAAGTCAGACTAATGTGATTAACCGAGTTCTGCTTTAGATCACACACACACTAACCAGTAACATCACTGAGGAACCATTAACCAATTGTTGATTCTAACAGGGAAGTGTAAGTTATTGGAGAAAGCTGGAATTGGAGTATAGTTATTGAGGGCACGTTTCTTTTCTCTGTCAGGAATCTATACACACCCTGGTACATCCCTCGTGTCGGTTTGGTATCTATTCTCAAACTACATGTTCCGTGGTTAATAAATTTTATGTTATCATATAGCAATGGTTATCAAGCTCGACAAATGCTATCTGCACACAGTCTTAAATGAATGATAAACTTTCTCCAAATCAAAATGTCCGAACTTTTATTTAATGAAGTGTTCTTGAATTGCTAAAATACAAGAATAAGTAATCTTGTCGACGAGATTGAATAAAATAAATCCATCACATCTTCGTCGAGTCTGGTGGTAAGATCTTCCAGCTCTGTTGGCTGACTTATTTTTGTTTTTTTTTCGAGGCTGAATTTATCTAAGAACTTATCGAAACTTACCACAAAGACCTTGCAAGGTCGTTTAATTTCACTTTCAGATATCTTGATGACGTCTTACAACAAAATAACATGAACATTTTGACCACAAGCTGTAGATGATTCGATAGACATCAACTGACTTACAAACTCGTAACACATGATTTCAAAAGATGCAGATTGATGAAAATTATGGGGAAGTCTTATGGTTGCCATAGTGATCTCATTGAGAAATATTATATTTCTTTGTGTGTAGTGAAACTGGGCGTGTTTGATACTCGTTTGCTTGTTGGTTACGTTGTGTCCGATTTTTCTCACTTGAGAACGTTACATTACTTACTTGGATTAACCAAGGTTTATCTGATGAGTGTTGCCGATAAAGCAGAAGACGCTTACTTTTCCGAAACACCTGGTCTTATTTTACGTGTACTTTTCCATGAGTCTCAGTGTTGATCTTTCTTTTGTCCATATTTTGCCCTAGTTTAATTGAATTTTAGATTTGTTAATGATTATGTTGACATGATGATATTTTGTTATTGTTTTTCCTTGTTGTCCATCTAGGAGGGCAAGTGTACAGTCGAAAGTTCAACTAGTATGGCGAGAGCATAGACTATAGTCTAACTAGTTTAGCGAGGGCACAGCATATTATCTAACCAGTATGACGAGGGCACAGTCTATAATCTCACCAGTATGACGAGGAACACATGACTTAATAATGTACAGCGCCATGGAACCTAACTCGAGAAGACACCGTGTGTTGAACACCTAACCTGAAGTGAACCACCAACTGATCACCTTAGTTGACAAGGTACCGCCTGCTGATTACCTTAGTTGACAAGGTACCGCCTGCTGATCACCTTAGTTGACAAGGTACCGCCTGCTGATCACCTTAGTTGACAAGGTATCGCCTGCTGATTACCTTAGTTGACAAGGTACCGCCTGCTGATTACCTTAGTTGACAAGGTACCGTCAACTGATCACCTTAGTTGACAAGGTACCGCCTGCTGATCGCCTAACTTGATAAGGTACCGTCAACTGATCACCTTAGTTGACAAGGTACCGCCGACTGATCACCTTAGTTGACAAGGTACCGCCAACCGATCACCTTAGTTGACAAGGTACCGCCTGCTGATCACCTTAGTTGACAAGGTACCGCCTGCTCATCACCTTAGTTGACAAGGTACCGCCAACTGATCACCTTAGTTGACAAGGTACCGCTAACTGATCACCTTAGTTGACAAGGTACCGCCAACTGATCGCCTAACGTGACAAGGCACCGCCTAATAAACTACCTATTCTAAGGACAACGTTACAACATTCTGTTCTACGTGTTAGATATGAGTGCAGACACAGACACTGTAAATACTATCTAACAGTCCTACTGCTAACGCAGCACGTGTTTTACGATAGAATGCACTCAACCCATCAACCTTGACGTTCTATGACCTCAAGGTCACATCAGGTCGTGATTCATTTGATTTACACATTACTTGTAATTGAAGTTAATAAAATTCACAAACGTTGGTTTTTCCATGGGCTTTGACTTCATTAAGTCATAAAAGATAAACTCAGTGTGCCATCTCAAGCCCACCGCGTGAATTGATTTACCTTTAAAGCGAAATGTTGTGCTTTCAGCTGATTTGTCCAACTGATCTATTGTCACTTTACGTCACGTAATTCTTTCGTAAATTTTGGAATACGACCGGATGTTTATTGTTTTCATCTAATCATGTTATTCACTAACTATCTTGTTTGAATTTTTTTTCTTGCAGAAATATCTTATAAAGCATTGATTCTTCAGCAATCATGTTTCCCCTAGGCCTTTAACTTCCGCAAACATAATCTTTCGAGGGTTGATAAATCCTGATACCCACTTCAGCGAAAGTCAATCATTGTTCGACTTCGTGGTTTTCTAAAGACCAGAACAAATCACTAAAGATCTTATCAAATAGACCATACGAGCTTGTCCGTCAACAAATATTTCAAAATAACGAATCAGCGTTCACAATCGGGAAAGATTTGAGAATAGTGGGATCTACAAATGATATCCGGTAATATTGTGATATTAACCGCACATACAGTTAATATCATCTGTGGTTACGTTATTAATTGATCTCGTTATGAGAAATTCGCTTTTCTGTGTTTAACTAAGAGGTCTCCAACAGTTTTCGAAAAAATGCAATGTAATCCGGAAATTAGCGAAATCCTGCACGAGAAGTGATCATTGCAAATTAAAAAACCACACAATAAATAGTAACAGGGAACTTTCATGACGTGAGATATCGTTAATTAATATCCCAGACAAAAACAAAAAGCAGACTTTAAAATTTAATAATATGGGCATCTTAAAGGCTGTTTCAAATAACAAAACAGCTGCCGCCAATTTTAGGCTACTACGATGATTTGTCAAGCTGCGTAACCATTAACCGCTACATCAGATATTGACCTCTGATTTGCTGTCTTCAGCATCCACAGTCACCTAGGCGAAAGAGGTTAACTGTAGAACCATTGTTGGGTAGTTTTATGTTCATGTTATACAGCAGACCAAACATTTAGAGTTCAAGGATCTGTATTTGTCTTATGGACGACAAAAAACATGTTCCCATGTCGCACACCTATAAAGTACATTTCACAGTTATCAAAGAACAATGATTTCCTAATTCCGGTTTCTTTAACACAAATAAGTAATTGAGTCGAAATATCATGTTTTTATATTTTATATCATACTGTTTATACTGGAAGACGAAGGCGTTTGATTCTTGTACGGAGAATATCGAAACTTTTTTTTTTAAAAAATGTTATTATATTAAATACATTCACGCCATTCAAACTATATATTGGTATATGAAAACAGATAAAATGCTTTGGAAAACATATACATGTTTATATAGGAAATTTAACATAAACAATTACTTCTACTTTGATGCGATGTTCCGTATGAATTTTAAGAAATTTCTGTTTGCTTTTTGATGTTATACCAATCCTGTCTGACTGACAGGGTTTCTTTAAGCTTGTATTTCTCCTGACATTGCAGGTCTTGAAGTTCACGAGGGGGTTCCAATCATTTTCTCTGTATTACACAAGCTTCAGCAAGAATGACAAGGCATCGGCTTACTTTATCAGTGAGTGATAATTTGGCGTCGAATTTTATTTTTGCATTTTTTACAAACATTTTCGGTAGAATGAGTGTTGTTAACTTGCTTTAGAAGTAACACCAATTCGACAGACAGACAGAGAGACGGACAGACGGACGGACAGACCTGATGGGATGTTGAGATTTTCATCCATTAAAGTCTCTCGGTTGCTTTTACATTATCATCTTACCGCCTTTTCTACATTTTTCTCACATATATATTTCCATCATTGAAGACTTAAATTATTTTAATTTATTATTCAATGCCCCTATTATGACCTTTTGACCTTGAAGCAGACGAGAAAATTGCTATCTATTAGGTATGTGTATTGATCAAACAAGGAGTGAACGTAGACCATAACATGTGCGAATTCGTTGTGAACTGTATCAGTGATAATAAGAATGAAGAACTATTTCACCCGTCTCGGTAGAAGCAAAATAGACTGACAAGACTTTTATCAGTGTGTTACACCGACATTAATAAACAATCTAACCGATATCAACGGCTAATTTCTAGGTTCTGACACACATCATATCACTGAACAGGCTTAATGAAGATCTACTGCCTCCTGCCGACAGACACATATATAGGTTTCAGACCAGTATTTGTTTACATGTATCTGCCGCACGTGTCATCTGCAAGAAATACAATTTTTCTTGTTTGGCAGATATACTACCGTATACATAATATATACATTTACAAAAGACCTCACTCTGCACCAGGACGCTCTATGTCCCTTAATACCTGTTGTACGTGTTCATTTTGATTGGAAAATTGTGATACATGGAATAATATTTCTATTCCCTTGCGTCCAAAAGTGTATACTGAATATTATCACATAATCCATACTTTATTTCATTTTGATTTCGTTTTTTTAAAGACATGAACATTAAAAATTAGCTTATAAAATGATAACACTGTAAAATGGCGTTTTTGATACTGAAACCAACGTAAGACTAATTTTCCTTCAGACTACCGAAGTTATGATGCAACTGTACATTGTATGTCGTGTGTGATAACATTACTACACATCTGTATTGTTTTCTCAAAAGATAATATCCATGTCATTAAGGTTGTGATACCTTATATCTATTTAATAATTTCTTACTCAACGTCCATGATGATAGAATGACTATGTTATGAAATCACAATGGAGATAATTCTTATAAAGCTACCTGTTCGATGATAATTTTAAAGTGGAGAAAACGGAGACAGAAAAGGGAAACTCATGCACCACTCAGTCTATGAGCAACCTGTCATTTTATCAGTTCTCAACGCTGGACCATTAAAATCTCTTAAGATTTACCTCTCTAATATCACTTCTACCTTAAAATCTGACCCCAGGTTTACCGCTCTAATGTCACCGCCTTAAATTATGGCCACAGATTTACCGCTCAAAAGTCAGTACCCTAGAACTTGGCCCCCGATTTACCACTCAAAAGTCAGTATCCTAGAATTTGTCCACAGATTTACCATTCAAAAGTCAGTATCCTAGAACTTGTCCACAGATTTACCACTCAAAGTCAGTATCCTAGAACTTGTCCACAGATTTACCATTCAAAACTCAGTACCCTAGAACTTGTCCACAGATTTACCATTCAAAAGTCAGTATCCTAGAACTTGTCCACAGATTTACCATTCAAAGTCAGTATCCTAGAATTTGGCCACAGATTTACCACTCAAAAGTCAATACCCTAGAATCTGTCCCGAGTTAAACCATTCCAAATTTGTTACTTTAAAATTTGGTCCGCAATTTACCACTCCAAAGTTGCTATCCTACAATTTGGGCCCTGATTTACTACTCAATGGGAAGTATTCCAGAATCCGTGCCGAAATTTACCATTCCGACATATGTCCTCCAAACTACGATTTACTACCTACAACTCCAAGATATGTCCTCAGATTTACAACTCTGGAGCAGATATACTAAAATCAGTCCTCAAATTTACCTTGTTCCCAGGATTACCACTCTAAAACCACTGCCCTAAGACATGTACCCAGATTCTCTACCCTAAAAGCTGTACCCAGATTTGAAACTCCAAAATCCCTATCCTAACATTTGACACCAGGTTTACCACTCCAAATCCGACCACCTAGAATGAATCATAAGTGGCGAAACTCGAAGTATCTTTCCCTGTAATAGAGGTTATTCGAGATGAACCTCTAAGTTGTTACACGAGAACAGGCCTTAAGAGGCGGAACACGAAAGCTATTCCTCTGCAGAAGAGGTCCCTTGAGGCGGAACTATTAGTTTATTTCCCTACAGAAGAGATCCCTAGAGGCGGAACACAAGGTCTATTCCTCTAGAGCAGAGGTCCCTAAAGGCGGAACTCGAAATCTATTCCTCTAGAGCAGAGATCCCTGAAGGCGGAACTCGAAATCTATTCCCCTACAGAACAGGCCCCTAGAGGCGGACCTCGAAGCTTATTCCTCTACTGAAGAGGTCCCTAGAAGCGGAACACTAAGTCTACTCCTCTACAGAAAAGGTCCCTAGTGACGGAACACGAAATCTGTTCCTCTACAGAAGATGTCCCTAGAGGCGGACCTCAAAGTCGTTACTGTAGAACAGGTCCTTGGGGACGGAACTCGGAGATGATTCTTTAACAATAGGAGCTGACAGTAATCGAAACAAATGGAAGGTCACACGAATCTTAAGTATGGCTAAGATAATTTCTGACTCCCTGAAAGGGAAGTGCAGACCGCTCCATATGTGGCTTCCGGTAACAATCACCTATGTCTACTGGTATAACAAATGATATTAAACTACATGACCAACGGTCAGCGATACGTAATACAGGTTTCTGTCTCGATGTTCTGAAACCTGGGAATATTGAGCCTTCGACGACATGGAGGAGGCAAATTCTTGAAAACATGAATATGACGAATATGAACTTACCTTTGATTGGATAGAAGATTTTAGGTAAATGACTTGTTACTTGTTTTGTTCCTCATGTTGATACAGGTATACATATCCAGGCTCTTGGTTCTTATTAAGAGGTAATGCCAATAGTAAACCACTTCCTTTGAATTTCAAAATTTGATTTTTAAATGACGTATTAGCTGTTTACTTGACACACAGATTTACATATGTATCATCAGAGAAAAATATCAGCGAATCCTATAACTAAATATCACATATCCGAACACACTAAATCCCATTTCTTGTCGTCGTTATTTTCAAAATTCTATTTTACAATCCGAATCATTTCTATGTAGTACGTGTGTATATTACAGGACGTTATCAGCAGTTTTACTGGCCGTTTGTATTTAACAAGAAGGCTGCCGTCGATAAGACCATGGATTGTTATTGATACTACATATCCTTCTCGATTCTGTAATGCCGCTTAACTTGATAAGTTACCCATACTTTTTAAATTGATAAAAAAAGATGTTTCAACTTTGACCTTTGCTTCTCGCGCAGCCCTCGTGCGGCGCGCGCTTACAACAGAGCGTGCCTAAATGCGTTCAGATGGCGGACTCGGAATAACATCAGAGAGAAGGCCATAGTTTTAATTTACTAAAATGAGCGACCATGTCTAGACTGCCAACCGAGAAAATATCGTGATATTCTCCATAAAATATTGTAATGGGTTTCGGCACACTACTGATGAATTCAGAAGCGTCTCGGGCACCTTGTCGAAGTAGGATTAACCAAGCGATCACCGGCAGTAAAGATTTCACTAGCGCGTGTCTATCTGTACGAGCTACGAATTGGCTTAACGAAATGTCGCAATATTGAACTCATAACATTGCACTTAACTGCATACCTGGCGAGCTTTACGGTTAACGGTTGGTTTCGGGCCGTACAAAAGTGTTACATACAACACAATATCACTATAAGGATGCTACAGTATTGCAGTTAGAATTCAATTTCCATGTGTGATTCCGTCATTTATGTTTTGGAAACATGACGTCACTATACCGTTATCAACCATTAACAGAAACTTAATAACCAGAGAGCTAGAAGCTTTTATGACACAATGTATATTATACAAATACAGTGCAGTCATGTTTTAACATTAATCCTCACCGTTTATTTATGCGAGGGGATATTGAAGTAACTGGACTTCCATGTATTCAAATTAATACCTTTTGAATTTTGTAACAGAACAAATAGGAAAAAATGCAACACAGAAAATGTTTCGAAATCAGTATGAAATTTTATCGAGACAAATGACATAAAAACAGTCGTATAACAGTAAATAACAGAAATGCAATACCGTCCCAAAATCGCAAAATAATCTACATCAAACATATGGTGCCAGTCTAGTATGGTGGGACTATATAACAAGGGAGATAATCGAAATATAAATCTCCTCTTAAATCTATATCCCTGCCTATTTGTATACAGGTTTGAGTTACAAATAAAGACTTAATTAATTAATAACTCGTTTTGTATTGAACATCGACTGCTTCTATTTCTTCAAAAGAGTGTAACGCGTTCTAATTTATACATATGTAATTTACGATCTAATGAAATATTGATTGAGCTTACGGCTTTGTGAACTTTCAAACCTAATTTTTGACTAAAATTTCGACCAATTTGGATTCTTTTCAGTAGTCATCTCAGTTTGGTTTATAGTATTAGTAAGATGGAAACCTGTAATGTTGATGTGTAGTATTAGTAAGATGGAGGTCTGTAATGTGGATTTGTAGTGTTAGTAAGATGGAGACCTGGTAATGTTGATTTGTAGTGTTAGTAAGATGGAGACCTGGTAATGTTGATTTGTAGTGTTAGTAAGATGGAGACCTGGTAATGTTGATTTGTAGTGTTAGTAAGATGGAGACCTGTAATGTTGATGTGTAGTGTTAGTAAGATGGAGACCTGTAATGTTGATGTGTAGTATTAGTAAGATGGAGACCTGTAATGTTGATGTGTAGTGTTAGTAAGATGGAGACCTGTAATGTTGATGTGTAGTGTTAGTAAGATGGAGACCTGTAATGTTGATGTGTAGTGTTAGTAAGATGGAGACCTGTAATGTTGATGTGTAGTGTTACTAAGATGGAGACCTGTAATGTCGATTTGTAGTGTTAGTAAGATGGAGACCTGTAATGTTGATGTGTAGTGTTAGTAGTGTTAGTAAGATGGAGACCTGTAATGTTGATGTGTAGTGTTAGTAAGATGGAGACCTGTAATGTTGATGTGTAGTGTTAGTAAGATGGAGACCTGTAATGTTGATGTGTAGTGTTAGTAAGATGGAGACCTGTAATGTTGATGTGTAGTGTTAGTAAGATGGAGGTCTGTAATGTTGATGTGTAGTGTTAGTAAGATGGAGACCTGTAATGTTGATGTGTAGTGTTAGTAAGATGGAGACCTGTAATGTTGATGTGTAGTAGTGTTAGTAAGATGGAGACCTGTAATGTTGATGTGTAGTGTTAGTAAGATGGAGACCTGTAATGTCGATTTGTAGTGTTAGTAAGATGGAGACCTGTAATGTCGATTTGTAGTGTTAGTAAGATGGAGACCTGTAATGTCGATGTTGTAGTCTGTAATGTTGATGTGTAGTGTTAGTAAGATGGAGACCTGTAATGTTGATTTGTAGTGTTAGTAAGATGGACCTGTAAATTTGTAGTGTTAGTAAGATGGAGACCAGTAATGTTGATGTGTAGTGTTAGTAAGATGGAGACCTGTAATGTTGATTTGTAGTGTTAGTAAGATGGAGGTCTGTAATGTTGATGTGTAGTGTTAGTAAGATGGAGGTCTGAATTGTTGATGTGTAGTATTAGTAAGATGGAGACCTGTAATGTTGATTTGTAGTGTTAGTAAGATGGAGACCTGTAATGTTGATGTGTAGTGTTAGTAAGATGGAGGTCTGTAATGTTGATGTGTAGTGTTAGTAAGATGGAGGTCTGTAATGTTGATGTGTAGTGTTAGTAAGATGGAGACCTGTAATGTTGATTTGTAGTGTTAGTAAGATGGAGACCTGTAATGTTGATTTGTAGTGTTAGTAAGATGGAGGTCTGTAATGTTGATTTGTAGTGTTAGTAAGATGGAGACCTGTAATGTTGATTTGTAGTGTTAGTAAGATGGAGACCTGTAATGTTGATGTGTAGTGTTAGTAAGATGGAGACCTGTAATGTTGATTTGTAGTGTTAGTAAGATGGAGACCTGTAATGTTGATTTGTAGTGTTAGTAAGATGGAGACCTGTAATGTTGATTTGTAGTGTTAGTAAGATGGAGACCTGTAATGTTGATTTGTAGTGTTAGTAAGATGGAGACCTGTAATGTTGATTTGTAGTGTTAGTAAGATGGAGACCTGGTAATGTTGATTTGTAGTGTTAGTAAGATGGAGACCTGTAATGTTGATTTGTAGTGTTAGTAAGATGGAGGTCTGTAATGTTGATTTGTAGTGTTAGTAAGATGGAGACCTGTAATGTTGATTTGTAGTGTTAGTAAGATGGAGGTCTGTAATGTTGATTTGTAGTGTTAGTAAGATGGTGACCTGTAATGTTGATTTGTAGTGTTAGTAAGATGGAGACCTGTAATGTTGATTTGTAGTGTTAGTAAGATGGAGACCTGTAATGTTGATTTGTAGTGTTAGTAAGATGGAGACCTGTAATGTTGATTTGTAGTGTTAGTAAGATGGAGACCTGTAATGTTGATTTGTAGTGTTAGTAAGATGGAGACCTGTAATGTTGATTTGTAGTGTTAGTAAGATGGAGACCTGTAATGTTGATTTGTAGTGTTAGTAAGATGGAGGTCTGTAATGTTGATTTGTAGTGTTAGTAAGATGGAGGTCTGTAATGTTGATTTGTAGTGTTAGTAAGATGGAGACCTGTAATGTTGATTTGTAGTGTTAGTAAGATGGAGACCTGTAATGTTGATGTGTAGTATTAGTAAGATGGAGACCTGTAATGTTGATTTGTAGTGTTAGTAAGATGGAGACCTGTAATGTTGATGTGTAGTGTTGATTTGTAGTGTTAGTAAGATGGAGACCTGTAATGTTGATGTGTAGTGTTAGTAAGATGGAAGATGTTAGTAAGATGGAGACCTGTAATGTTGAATGTTGATGTGTAGTGTTAGTAAGATGGAGACCTGTAATGTTGATGTGTAGTGTTAGTAAGATGGAGACCTGTAATGTTGATGTGTAGTGTTAGTAAGATGGAGACCTGTAATGTTGATGTGTAGTGTTAGTAAGATGGAGACCTGTAATGTTGATTTGTAGTGTTAGTAAGATGGAGACCTGTAATGTCGATTTGTAGTGTTAGTAAGATGGAGACCTGTAATGTCGATGTATAGTGTTAGTAAGATGGAGACCTGTAATGTTGATGTGTAGTGTTAGTAAGATGGAGGTCTGTAATGTTGATGTGTAGTGTTAGTAAGATGGAGGTCTGTAATGTTGATGTGTAGTGTTAGTAAGATGGAGGTCTGTAATGTTGATGTGTAGTGTTAGTAAGATGGAAGATGGAGACCTGTAAATGTGTAGTGTTGTAAGATGTTGATGTGTAGTGTTAGTAAGATGGAGACCTGTAATGTTGATGTGTAGTATTAGTAAGATGGAGACCTGTAATGTTGATGTGTAGTATTAGTAAGATGGAGACCTGGTAATGTTGATGTGTAGTGTTAGTAAGATGGAGACCTGTAATGTTGATGTGTAGTGTTAGTAAGATGGAGACCTGTAATGTTGATGTGTAGTGTTAGTAAGATGGAGACCTGTAATGTTGATTTGTAGTGTTAGTAAGATGGAGACCTGTAATGTTGATGTGTAGTGTTAGTAAGATGGAGACCTGTAATGTTGATGTGTAGTGTTAGTAAGATGGAGACCTGTAATGTTGATGTGTAGTGTTAGTAAGATGGAGACCTGTAATGTTGATGTGTAGTGTTAGTAAGATGGAGACCTGTAATGTTGATGTGTAGTGTTAGTAAGATGGAGAGTAATGTTGATGTGTAATGTTGTAATGTTGATTGTGTAGTGTTAGTAAGATGGAGACCTGTAATGTGAATGTTGATTAATGTTGATGTGTAGTGTTAAAAAGATGGAGACCTGTAATGTTGATGTGTAGTGTTAGTAAGATGGAGGTTTGTAATGTTGATGTGTAGTGTTAAAAAGATGGAGACCTGTAATGTTGATGTGTAGTGTTAGTAAGATGGAGGTCTGTAATGTTGATTTATAGTATTAGTAAGATGGAGACCTGTAAAGAGTTTTAAGGTTTAAGGTCTTCCACTATAATGGAATGATGAGTTCATGTGGTCACGTGATTCATACATCTGGTAAGCAAATCCTTCCATTCCTTGACAAGTTATTGGCTAAAAACGTCAGTGTTGATAGTGTGCGGTCAGTGTTGATAGTTTGAGGTCAGTGTTGATAGTGTGAGGTCAGTATTGATAGTGTGCGGTCAGTGTTGATAGTGTGAGGTCAGTGTTGATAGTGTGAGGTCAGTATTGATAGTGTGAGGTCAGTGTTGATAGTGATAGTGTGAGGTCAATATTGATAGTGTGAGGTCAGTATTGATAGTGTGAGGTCAGTATTGATAGTGTGAGGTTTTTTCAACTTCCATTATGTGTGGAAAGAACGATCAGTTTCAATATTGAGATATTCTGTTTTCTTCAGGTATGTTTAGAAAGCAGGTCAGTTTTGACTGAATGAGAAAAAGCAGTGATGTGTGATCGCGTAAGTATTCTTACACTTCAAGTTTGTCTGTTGAAGTTCGCGATCTTAAGTCTTTATTTGTTATTTAACTTTGTATTACAGCGGACACAACTGAGGCTAAATGTACTTGTATCTGAGTACGTTTGGATGTCATGTTGTATACAAACTATAGACAATATAAAACACATCTTGAGACTTGTTAACAAAAGTTTACTTGAAATAAATAAACAAAGAAATGACAAATAAGATCTTCATACCCGATTCCTTGTAGGTGTTATTTTTCTAACCTGTTTTTGAGCGAAGCAGATCTTTCTTTTTTCATGTTTTGTCCTCGATTTGTAAAAGAATGTTTTTGTTAACCTGTCGGTACTTTCTTTATTTCAGTATACGACAAGACACATCTGGATAACCAAAGGGTTAAAACTCTCCAAGTCAGAAAACTTTTTTTTCCATAAAACCAATAAAACTCCACATGCAGTATCATGCCAGGCTGTACATGGCAGTGAACAAAAGTCCTTCTGGTCACTTCTCGTGCGACTTTTAGAATACACTGATACACTATTGAAGAACAAACGCTAACGATCGTATTAGTATTTTGATTCCAATTTGCCAACGTTTATTTATATTGTCTCTGTTGTCTTCCATTTATAACAACTATGATGACGATTTACGTGTTGGTCAAAAGATATTCCCTTGAGGTGTAACACAATGACCGTATCTTCCGATTCCCCACTAAACTTTGCGACTTTCCTTTTCCTGTACGAACTTACCGGTTCTGGCAGTGTACAAATACTTTTTTAGAGATATTAAGTCACAGGTGATGACACCGGCCACGACAAATCCTAAAAACAAAGCGCCCATGTAACCAAGACCAACCGCCACTGTGCGATTGTCTGGTACGCTGACAAGTTTGCGAGTGGTGGAGGACAGGGTCGTCCTATTAACAGATAACTTCCGTTGGTTGATTTTAAGCTCCGCTTCTGCCTCTTCCATTTTTTCCTCGACAGTTACATTGCGGCGTTTTTCTTCCTCTTCTTTTCCCTTCCACTTTTGAAGCTTGTCGTAATATTCACAACTACATTCACACAGTTGCAGTTCCGGTTCGAGCGTTGTCACTAGAAGTAAATAGATGATGAAAGTACGCTCAATTTTTTTTTATCACTGTAACGTTTCTTCGAATAATTGGAATGACGTTTTGTAACTATTTTTATATAGCCGATACCAGTTTCCAAACTACACAGCGACTGCGCTAGTTAAACAGAACTTGTTTGGTACATTAAGAATAGAGAAATTGTACCTACTCTTTAGAAAATAATTTTCATTATTTCTTTCAATGTAACATGTACAACCTCTCTCGTGATATATGTTTTAGAAAACTATCTATATATGACATAATCGTTGATCTAGATGTCCTGTTGAACGGTTCTGTTCATCTGTACCAAGCCGAAAATGACAATATTTGACTGATTGTTCAAGAATTTATTAAAAAGACAAATATATTCGCATAAAGTTATACAAAGTGTGTATATGGTATTCATACTATATATCTTACTAGTAATATTATAAAGCTGCTGATATCGGGAATTTTTCCATCAGTATACAGTAATGTTTATTTTATGTTTAAATCAATGATTCAAAGTTTGTTGAAATGCCACCATATCTGTATGTAACCTTGTATAATTGTTTATGGAAGAGGACGTTCCTAAGTTGTTTAACTTGTGTCCAATTCCATTTGATTTTTGGTCAAATAAAATATGTTTAAACTAGAGAAATTGATATATTATCAATTTTGCTTTGTCATTGTAGCTCACCTACACCAACTCAGCCTTTTCCGATTTTAAATTTGTCATTGTTACTGAAATGGTGAGAACTGTGTAGAGTTATAGAGACTTACCTTGTCCGTGTACCTGTATGACAATAAAGGACCATAACAAGACCAGTGAGGACACAAACATATAGTCTGCCACACGTATCACCGCCATGATCACTTCAGTTTGACAACCAAAATGCAAATGTTCCAGAAAGTGTATACACTGAAATCAATCAACTGGAACGGAATACTTAGCGTTACTTCTTTCAGAGCATATAAATATATAAACAACCCGAGAGACATGGTCTAGTGAACTGTTTGCTTAACGTCTAGCACCAGTGTAAAGACTGGGTTAAGGTAGACCGAAAATGTTTATCCCTAAAGCTATAATTTGATGTCAAGTTTCATTTTAGAGACAACACGTTCATATAAGTGGTAGAAACACATTCACCATGGTTACGGTTAACAAAAATAATGTTCTACCGACGTCCCCAGACATCATGGGTTCATTTCAAAGAAAACATGTTTAGTTGCGTTACTAACCTTTTCAGATCTTGCAGTTTGCTATTTTAAACCATTACCAGTTATACCAATTACAGCGAAGCATCACCCGATACTGGGCAGTAACGGGCTGTGACAAGTAGAACTGAACAGTTTTGTGATGTCACAGTACTCTTACAGGCCATTGCATGTTTCGGCTATTCCTGAATTTACTCCATCATGAAAGAGGAAAATTTACGCTCATACATCAGGATAGATAATGAAAACAAAAACGTTGTTGATAATGTGAGATATTATATATGCAACTGAAAGATACTTCACATCATATCTTCCATATCGGGTGGCATGGCATTTGCCAGTATAACTACCCAGAATACACTTCATTGCTTACATGACTGCATAATATGGTTCATATCAAGGAGCGGCCATGTCACATTATTTGACTCAGTCAAGTATTTTATATGGTAAGACAGCTGTGAAATTTGATACAGTTGAATGATATATTGTATTTAAAGTATTTCTGTCAAATAAAGAAACAATATGAACGGTTCGGGCATGGTAGCACATCTGATGGATTTGAATAAATTATTCAGATTGCAATGACGCGCATCACCTTGACGGAATGAAAAACATTACCAAAATATTGATTCATTTACAAGAGTGAACAATGATTTAGAATCTTTTATTCAAGTTGGTAATGTAAATGGAATAGAATTTCTCGTAACACAACCAGTAGACGATTTGGGTGTGACGTTTCGATGATTACTCCGTCTCTTGACCAATAACCATTGTGAAGCGTACAGGTAGTGACGTACAGGTAGTGACGTATTGGTATAGTGACGAACTGGTATAGTGACGTACTGGTAGTGACGTAATGGTATAGTGACGTACGTAGTATTAGCGATTGTAAGGAATCGATCAACTTTTTCGGCTATACTATAATAATCCCATGTGCACTAAGGTCGAAAATTGTGGTACGAGATGGCAGACAGATTGTAGAAAAAACTTGCACAATAAGATAACAATGTACGGCAGTCGATTCGGCCAGACAAAGTTTAAGTTGATGATTCAATAAAGCCATACAAGAGACATGGAAGAATGTTTTCTATATTCCATTATCACGGCCCTGGCTAGCATTAGTCTACATCAAATTAAATCAAATATGTGGTGCCCCTTACAAGAGCGATCTGTCGAAAATTCCGAATTGATATCCTGTTTTGACCCCGGTTCCCTTCCCTTTTTTCCTGAAATGGGATTTAAGTTAGGAATGAATTGCCTGTGCAATGCTACAACTTTCAAAAATAGGGCATCAACATGCGGTTTCGACTTTCTATGCAATATTTTGTATTCGATTCGTATCCAGAAGTAAGATTATCTTTCAACTATTCTGGTTCGAGGTGAGTGACCTTTTTTTCAATCTTGATCGAAAACTCGCACAAGCATGTATATATATCGCTTATTACCATTATTATCTATTTTTGTCTTGCGTGCATTTCATACTAAAAATAAAACATGAACACGCTAGTTATTTCGTTAAAACGAGTTATTGATCACGTGATAATGTAATACCATTAGTCATCCCGTTAAAGTAACAGATTTATAGATATTAGCCTAAAATAAGTTTTCAAATTCATAGTCATGAATAATTTGTGTGTCGCAGGATTGAAAAATCGTTCTCTTTCAGTCAGATGTTGAAAAACAAAATAAAGGAAACATATTTATAGTTGTTGTCGTTTACAACGGGCTCACAGGGCGAAAAAGCAGGGGGATGTAAGTCTAATTATATCTAAAAAAATAAAATAAAATAAAGAAACAACAAACATCCCCCAATAAATCAACTGAAGTTCTCAATAGGTAAACAATATTGAGTGTAAAGTTTATTTACTTGTGAACTTCAGTTCGTAACGCAGTTCCTGTTGATCTGTCCATTAGTACCTTGGATGGACCCATGTGACTACAACGTAGCTAAACTTATTGAAACCAATTTAGGAATGAAAGTTATTTAACTAGAGGGATTTGAAAATATGAATTTTAATCTTCGTAGTTCGCTTGCAATGTATACTGCGGTTACATAATGTAATAAAAAATAGAGATGGCATCGAGATATTTGCTACTTTGGTGTCTGATAACAGAAACCAATAGAGAGACACTTAAAATCAGTGTTATTAGAATCTTCTCTGTGTCCTTGGTAACCGACGCTTATATAACATTGTATATGTACATGCATATGTCTCTAGTGTTACCCAATCATTAAGTTTGATTAAAATATTTACATGATAAATAACACGGATCTATACAGACTATCATTTACTGAAATCCGTTCAAACTTGCTTGATTTGTTTATTTCGTTATTTCGAAATATTACTATGTTGTAACGAAACATTATCGTCCTTATCGACACATTTTTCGCTATTTCGAACTAGATATTTACTTGTTTTAACGAAAACAACATTATGTGGAGTAGTGCCTTACACTATGGTCATGGTGAACTCACGTCCGAATTAGGTAAAAGTATACTTCAAAATACACAAAGACATTGAATTATTGTCTTTGTACCATTTTTGATAACATTGAAAAGGTTTTCAAAAACTCTAAAGCTGTAATATGGTGCTGGAAAACTCAGCAGTACTTTGCGCCAATGACATAGAGAGACATGGGGGACATGGCAAAACATCACTTGGTAATATCTATATTTATTGTGTTATTTCCGTTCTATAAGTTTTAGACTAAGATAGGTGTTCTCGCCACACTTGATTACTACAATTAGATATATCTCACGATTTGCCTACCATAGGAACCATTATTGATTCCAGTCGTTCAGCCAGAACTCCCCAGACCATTAAACGGTTTGAAAATAGGACTTTGTGTTGCAGATACTACATAATTTATACTGTTTTATGGCATAAGTTCTCGGGTTGCTCTGCTTTATTGGTTTGTATGAATAAACAGAACTAAATTCATAACAGCTTGTCAACAACTTACATAATAACTCACAAAACGTGTCAGTATGGCACGAAAGCAACATTGTCTCTGTTCGTGAAAATTGTCGGTTCATTTCGGATCACATCATGATCGCTTGCTTTCATCTCAGCATCCTAAATATACCGATTGGTTCTTATTCATTGAAACTTATCAGGGATGTCATTTCTCACACATTCTACTTTATTTTAAGAATTTTCCCTTTCTTGTTGCCGCCTCCCACTCCAAAAGCGAAATAACCAATCAAACGCTCCTCAGGGGACACAACTCTTGTATTCTTTCGTTAGAGGCGCGCACTACTAAAAACATCAAGAAAATACCAACATGGCCATATAATCATAATCAAACAAATTCAATAAAAACTAGGGCAAAATATGAACAAAAGAAAGATCTACACGGAGACCCATGAATGAGAACATAAGACTAGGTGTTCCGGAAGAGTACGCATCTTCTGCTTCATTGCCGTGACGACACCTGCCATGTAAACCTTGGTCAATACAAGTAAGTAATGTCACATTCTCAAATGAGAACAAGGTATACAACAATGGAACCAACAGTCAAACATGTCCAGCTTCATATCACACAAAGAAATAGATTATTTCTCCATGATATCAATATGGCCACCATAAAACGTACATACGTTGGAGATGTAGGGATATTACTATCAAGAAATGGAAAATTCACGATAGGGAAATTGAAATGATCACGTTTACGCTGTTGCATGCATGTCCCTTTTTTCTGGTGGTGTTGACATACATAAACAATCATAACTTGTAATACATATATATTTTGACAAACACACAAATGAGTTATTTCAATGATTAGTTAAATATCGCCTTGATTACTTTCAGTTAATGATATTTGTTTTTACCGAGACTCATCAACCTGGTAAAATGTTAAATAATCGAACAAAATAATTAAAAAACGTACATCTAAAACCGAAAGTCCTTTGTATGAATAAGGCACGTATAGACGTGTCGCTATCCAAATGTCGCTTTTATACAAAATAATACCATTATTTTATAAAAAAAAAAAAAAAAAATTAAGCATGGTGAATAAGGTTAATAATGATTATGTAGAAAAGACATGTTACATGTAAATTTCTATGTTTTTCCCGATATTTACAATTGATTTCCAATGTCCTGCTTGACAATTCAGATCACCCGGGGGACCCCTTCTCAAACATAGCACTGAAAACACCAATCACACCAATCGAGGCAGTTCATATGTAAATATGAACGTTTGATGGTGGTGACAGCGATAGTAGTGACAAAGAATGTTTACACCTGTTTTTTTTCAGATTTGCAACATGTTAAGAAATCTTTTTGAAGACAAAATTACTTTATTTTGATGTAAAACACATCAGGCATGTTCAAGTGTCAGGAGTGTTTCTGCGTAAGTCTTACTTGCATTGAAACACCATCAGCAATCCAGCAGAATCCCGACTGCTCCAATATATATATATATATATATATTAACTAATAGGTTCACATATGACGTATTGTCTCTCTAATCTGGGATTTTTATCTATCCATTTGACCCTTTTACTCTCTGGCTGATGTTGACCCTTTCCCTTTCGCGGCTTGTTCACGCGGGCAGACATTTTGTTTACAAGTGACGTGCACTCTGCTCATGCGTAATTACATATGACTCTTAAATTCACTCATTCAGGCTTTTGGTTCCGTTCGATAACTATTAAGTAAAATTTTAATGTGCACACTGATATAAGTATTTCAGCGAAAATCAACTGGTATTGGTCATAAGGTGATGCTTTATATACATATTCACATTCTCACTGTTGTTTCTCTTAATGAATCTACTAACTGAAAATGACAAACATTTGGCCATGAAAACACCATGAACACAGTCATTCCTATGAAACGATCAGCTGATCTCACACACGAGATAGTAAGAGTAAGCTCCCCTTGTCCATCCTCGCCAAAAATGAACATTTAGTGAAGTTATGTAAATGTCAAAGCTGCCATCGATCCAGAATTAGGAAGTTGTCAGGCTTGACAACGAGAGGAGATATCGCGTGTCTTGGTATTTTTCCTTAGACATGTTATTTTTTTTTTTTTTTTCTTTTTTTTTGAGCACTCAGAATAGTATCAGCATGACGTTCAGCGTGACGTTCTTCGAATGTCTACGTTCATTCAGAATGTTATAAGCGTGACGTTCTTTAAATGTCTACGTTCATTCTAATATATTAGCATTAATTAACTCAAACATTAACAGGATCAATATACAAAGTAAATACTGAGACAGATAGACAGCCATAAAGTCAAAGACACAGACAACACAAGGAGACAGAGAGACAGAAATGTAGGCAGTCAGACACACAGACAGACACACCCTGACACACCGACAATCAGAGAAACAGACAGACAGACATGCACACAATCATAAACATAGACAGCCACACTAGCAAACACATGACAGTCAAATAAACATACAGCCACACAGACAGACATCCTGACACACACACCCTAACATACACAGACAGACACATAGACTGACATACTCACAGACACACAGATAAATCACATACGGCCTTCCATGAAAAATGAAACGATAAACATGCGGACGACAGACAGATTGCGTTATCATCGGTTACAAGTCACAAATATTAAGATACACAAAAGAACGGTATACATAACAGATCCTAATCATAGACATATATGATATATGATAATTAGTCTAATTTTTTAACTACACAACAGATGCATAAGAGAATTAACAAGTGTTATATTACATGTTTTGGAACTTCTCAAATCACGTCACATCAACTCTTTTTTTTTTCTCTCTTCATCACAGTGCTCGTTTTATACTTTTAATTGTAATCCTGTTCTTTACAAATGAGTTGTTTATTCAATATATATGTTTAAACATAGCTTGACATTTAACTTGTAATAAAAGAATGCCTCTTTCATTGATCTAGTATCTTATTAAGTATATTTTGTGCATATTCAATAGGCAATGTTTTCTTTTTATTGGACTTTACATATAAAATTAGATTGCTAACTATTACTGATTGAACTTTCTTCTGCATTTGATTGATACTATATTTAATACTATTATGTTTTATATCATTTCTACATTTCCACATTGTCCATTTGAATGCAATTAGCGCACTATTAAATAAAATAGAAAAGATACCTTTTTCCAGATAGCCCAGAGCTAATATTTCTGGAGTCAAAAGTTCATTCCTAAAACTTGGGAACTTCACAAATATTTTATTTCTGCATTGAATAAGGACAGATTTTACAACGTTACACGAGAAGAAAAGATGTAAAATATCCTCTAATTCTGTCTTACAAAAATGACATTTTCCGTCTGAATTACTAAATTTACTTATTTTTACTTCAGTATAAATGACGTTGTGTATACATTTCCATTGCAATTCCTTCATCTGTGTTGTCGTAAATGTTAATTCTATGTTATCCCAAACCAGTTCCCAGTCAAATTGTTTTTGAAAAGTTTGTTCCCATTTCAATTTGCAATTCGGTGTCAGATTTTTATTCAGTGTATTCATGATGATTTTAGGTTTTAATTTTCTCATAGTGAGCGGTTTCCCATCTCTTCCAATAATATTTAGGTTACTATCAATAATAGGGTATAAATAATCATTGTTCTCTCTGTTGTTCCCCTTTAACTCATCTAACCATACTATTGGAAAAGCATTTTTTAATCTCGATAACTCAGACATACAATTTCGCTTATCTGTTAACAAAGAGTATATATCACGGTCTTTTTTAAAATTCTTGTTTTGTACATCCCATATATCGTTGACTGTACAGATGCCACTTTTCGTAAATGAGGTAAAAAATAAAGGTTTTTCATTAAATTGAATAAAGTGGTTACCGAATAGCGGTTGTTTAAGAATCTCGTTTCTGTTTACATGTCTTAAATTTAATTTCTGATAAGTTGACCATGATTCTAACAGTTTTTTATAAAACAATGGAAAGTTGGATAGGTTCAACGTACGTGTGTCCGATAGTTTACAAACAAAAAACTCGATTCTGTATTTGCTATCCAAAGACCTAAGCCAGTGTTTGCCTATCGCGTTCCATGTATCAGTGTCACTTTTTAATATTTTGTACATAGATTTTACCTGTATACTAAAAACAAAATCTTTCACATCTATAATATTCATACCTCCTTCATGATAATGCTTTGATAATATTTTACGATTCACTAAGTCTTTTCTTCCGTTCCAAACAAAATTCCAAATTAACGAATTAATACTTTTAATATACTTTTCAGGTATACCTCGAGCTTCTGTCTCAAAGGCAATTAAGGAAAAGATAAGAGATCTTATAATTAGACTCTTGCCATATAAAGTTAAATGTCTACTTTTCCATACTTGTATACATGCTTTGATTTTCTTTATTTTCTCTTCCCATATCGCATTATTATCTATATTATAACCGTGATGTACACCTAATGTTTTTACATGTTTTTGTGTCCATGAGATATTGCTGTATACGGGTTCTTTATTCTTCCATCTACCTAAATATATTCCGGTAGTTTTTTCTAAATTAATTCTTGAACCAGACGCTGATTGATATACATTAAGCACTCTGAATGATTCTTCAATTGATTGTTCGTCAGATTCAAGGAGTTGCGTATCGTCTGCAAACATATTTATTGCAGTTTCTGTATTATCAGGTAATTTGATTCCTTTTATATTTGGGTTCGCTCTAATGGCGCATGCCAGTGGTTCCGCCTGAAGAATATACAAAATTGGTGCAGCCGGACAGCCTTGCCTCGCTGACCGCGATATAGGTATTTTTCCTTAGACATGTTATTAACAACATTCAATTTCCTTCCTGAAACGTAACACTAGAGTTAACTCCCCTGTCCTGTAACTGACTCATTTGTCTGGTTCTTTATTATATATGTGTACCATATCTAAAACATGTCCCCGGCCAAATGAAACTCGAACCACAATTTTGATGAACCAATCAAATCTGTTAACAAAATAAAAAGGAACAGAAAGTGTAGCATTATTTAGTGATATCGTCCCATATGAATTAATACAATTGTAGATCTGTGACATGATTGGTTTGATCAGAAGTATATAATGTTAATAACAGTAAACAATATTGTATGTAAATAACAGTAAACAATGTTGTATGTTAATAACAGTAAACAATATTGTATGTAAATAACAGTAAACAATGTTGTATGTTAATAATAGTAAACAATATTGTATGTAAATAACAGTAAACAATGTTGTATGTTAATAACAGTAAACAATGTTATATGTTAATAAGAGTAAACAATGTTATATGTTAATATTAGTAAACAATGTTGTATGTTGATAATAGTAAACAATATTGTATGTAAATAACAGTAAACAATGTTGTATGTTAATAATAGTAAACAATGTTGTATGTTAATAATAGTAAACAATGTTATATGTTAATAATAGTAAACAATGTTATATGTTAATAATAGTAAACAATGTTATATGTTAATAATAGTAAACAATGTTATATGTTAATAATAGTAAACAATGTTATATGTTAATAATAGTAAACAATGTTATATATTAATAATAGTAAACAATGTTATATGTTAATAATAGTAAACAATGTTATATGTTAATAATAGTAAACAATGTTATATGTTAATAACAGTAAACAATATTGTATGTAAATAACAGTAAACAATGCTGTATGTTAATAATAGTAAACAATATTGTATGTAAATAACAGTAAACAATGCTGTATGTTAATAACAGTAAACAATGTTGTATGTTAATAACAGTAAACATTGTAGATAGTGAATGTTTAATAAGGAAAATGAGTGAAATGTGCACCATAAAATTGTACAGTTTGCATGCATGTGCCATTTCAGTACCCATCAGTGGAAAAAATTCAGAATTTTATAATATATGAAGTAAGTGATACAAAAAGTATTCTATTCATACTCATTAAGACATGGATTACAAACCGCTATCTCAAACATCAGTTACTTTGAATACACAAAATATTTTAAATCAGTATGCAAAAGGAGATCACAAAATCGCCAAAGGGAGATAATGTACACAACAAAAATGTCTTATTCAAGTAACATATTATGACTTGTAGTTATTAAATTCGTTGTTGTCAAGGACAGATTTGTTAACAGTGACATTTAGCTGAAATCAAATAAATATGCATATCAACTGCATTCATACCTCACATTATCACGTTTGACATTTTTCAAATGTCCGTATTGAAATGACGTAATGTTTAGTTGTTAAAACATTCTATTCAAGTCAGCTATATATGTGGTTCATATCAAGTCCACTCTGACAGCATGCTAAAAGAATTATCCCCAGAAACATAGAACGGCAATACATAAGCGAATTGATTTGTAAATATTTATCATGTGATGTTGGTTTAACTTGCTTCAACCAGCATATAAAGTACTATACAAAATAGTAAAGTATGAGAAAATACACTGAAAAGAGAGAGAGAGAGAGAGAGAGAGAGAGAGAGAGAGAGAGAGAGAGAGAGTATCATTCACATATCGTTTACACCATTTTGCTGGTCTACCCTACAATTTCCCCAATCTGACACCTTTCTGATGTCAGCACAATTATTGGCTGACCGTCTGCCAGTTTGAGGTTAGGAGAATGGACCATTTCAAGGAAAAAGGTTGTTGGGTGTGAGCCATAGTTAAGAAAATACCGTTTTAAAACTCTGACAACATACCCCCCTCCCCCCAAGATTTATCACGCAGGCATTTCATCATTGATCATATGAAATGTGACATGTGGATCAAATAAGGGAGTGTCTCTCTCTAATCTTTTGAAGGAATTTTCAATCTGTATTGCAAATAAGTGCGCGGGCTATTGATTAAAACAGGACCAAGGAATGGCGTACATGAAATTGGTCCAGAAATTCTTTTGTAAATAAATCGCAAAATAAATCCGATGAATCAGAGGTATCCTGTATTACGGGTGGAGTACCATACTTGTCCATAATCATAGCTAGAGATGCTTACAGACTCCTCAATTTAATGTCCGTTTCCCTCTCAATAAGAAATGGCTGCTCCACTAGGGGAAAAGGTACCGACTCCGTGTTAAGTCTACCGATACAACTTTATCATTTTCTTAGTGATACTAGAGACGTATGTGATATATACGTCTCTGGTGATACGTACAATAATCGACGATATACCGTTTCAGTAGAACTTCTTCACACTTAGAATTCTGCACCATGTGGTGTTTGGGAGTTTGGCAGAGCGAAAGATAACACGTGTCTTCAGATATTTTCACAGACATTATATTAACAACTTTTTAATCTCCTTCCTGGAATATTAAAAAACAAAACACTAGCGTTAACTCCTCTATACTGTAACTATGTGACATTCTGCATCCCTACTTTTTAGTCAGCTTTTAGTACTATTCTTTAGTTTCGTATTTTCAAGTTTGCGCATGCCAATGAATTGCGTACTTTCACTTGTGCCAAGCGCAATTGCTGCTGTTGAAATTCAAGATAAACTGATTCACACAGATAAAAACTACTTCATGTAGGTTTCTGTCTGTATTGCTATAATATTGCTTCTTTCCAGTGTATGACGTTAGCCAATTGTAGCAGAACCATAGACTATAGATACATTCATTTTTTAAACCCTGGTTGACATATAACTGGTCTATACCAGGGGATTTATATATAATAGAATAATCAGTGGTATGTAAGTGGAGAGTTTGTCTATGACATGGACTAAATGTTTGATCAGTTCTCATATTTCATGTTTAAACATAATTGATAATAATAATTATAATTATAATAACATATTAGATCAAACAAAGAATTATTTAAATCTTTGTTTATAATTAATATAAAAATTATTTAGTCTACAATTATGCATAATTAAGACTGGAAATGGATAAGGTAGATATAGACAACGTCCGTTATATAATCCAATTGTTTATTTATTAATGTTTAGTAAAATTGTTGAAATGAAATTATAGACACCATGATAAATAAGTTTAAAGCATTTGCTTGTGTTCTAATTCAAATAACGGGTTGCAGAAATATGCATTTAATTAAACCTGGATACAAATATCACCATAATATAATAAAAATTAACATAATTTGATGGCCAGTATTTTTAAAATGTGAATATACCTTTTGGTCGTGTATAATAATCAAATTATATGTCATATATTAAGAAGCTCAATATCTTGATATGGATTAATATCGTTTTTTTCAAGGTATCAAATAGAAGTATTTTGCAAACCATGAATGTCATAACTGTGTGTAAAGAGTATATATAATTAAGCAGTTACCCGTGAGCCTACCATTCATTGTAACCAGTATATTACAGTACTTTGAAGCATATCTGCCAGAACAAATATTTGAAAAATAATAAGCACTCCCCTCACTCCTTCCCCCTAAAAACAAACAAATAGTAAAACGATTAGTCACACAGGTTAAAGATAAGTCCTTGTTACCTTTTCTAATCACAATAACGCTTACATCAAATAAACTTCTTCATGAAGGAGCTAAACATTTGCAGGTGTTAAAATTATAATCATCATTTAATTTTACTTAAATTGTGCAGCATTCCATTAGTTTCATTTAATAATATCAAGAAGAGAAGCACAGAACTTGGAAAAATATGAGTATGCACACTCTGTTAGAAAAAGTAGCATGATTTGAATATGACTGATTTATTGAAAATACCTGGGTTGCAGTTAAACTGCTGAAACACTGGTATGTCATAAATAGATGAATCATATTTCAGACCCTCTCAAACAAAAATGATCTCAAACAAAAGCGATAAACGCTGCTTGACAAATTCAAGTTTCTGTCACTCAAAACACAACCTACATGGCGACATTATACTATAACATGGCGACATTATACTATAATATGCTATAATGTGGAGACATTATACTATAACATGGCGACATTATACTATAAAAAAAAAACATGGCGACATTATACTATAACATGACAACATTATACTATAACATGGCGACATTATATATTGTGACATTATATTATAACTTGGTGACATAATATTATAACATGGAGACATTATACTATAACATGGCGACATTATACTATAAAAAAAAATGGCGACATTATACTATAACATGACAACATTATACTATAACATGGCGACATTATATATTGTGACATTATATTATAACTTGGTGACATAATATTATAACATGGAGACATTATACTATAACATCGTGACATTATACTATAACATGGCGACATCATACTATAACATGGTGACATTATACTATAACATGGCGACATTATACTATAACATGGCAACATTATACTATAACATGGCGACATTATACTATAACATGGCGACATTATACTATAACATGGCGACATTATACTATAATATGCTATAATGTGGCGACATTATACTATAACATGGCGACATTATATTATAACATGGAGACATTATACTATAACATGGCGACATTATACTATAAAAAAACATGGCGACATTATACTATAACATGGCAACATTATACTATAACATGGCGACATTATATATTGTGACATTATATTATAACTTGGTGACATAATACTATAACATGGAGACATTATACTATAGCATGGAGACATTATACTATAACATGGCGACATCATACTATAACATGGTGACATTATATCATAACATGGTGACATTATACTATAACATGGCGACATTACACTATAATATGGCGCCATTATACTATAACATGGCGACATTATACCATAACATGGCGTCATTATACTATAACATGGCGCTATTATACTATAACATGCTATAATGTGGCGACATTATACTATAACATGGCGACATTATATTATAACATGGTGACATAATACTATAACGTGGCGACATTATATTATAATATGAAGATATTATACTATAACATGGCGACATTATACTATAAAATGGCGACATTATACCATAACATGGCGACATTATATTATAACATGCCGACATTATACTATAACATGGCGTCATTATACTATAACATGCCGACATTATACTATAACATGGCGACATTATACTATAACATGGCGACATTATACTATAAAAAACATGGCGACATTATACTATAACATGGCAACATTATACTATAACATGGCGATATTATATATTGTGACATTATATTATAACTTGGTGACATAATATTATAACATGGAGACATTATACTATAGCATGGAGACATTATACTATAAGATGGTGACATTATACTATAACATAGTGACATTATACTATAACATGGCGATACTATACTATAACATGGCGACATTATACTATAACATGGCGACATCATACTATAACATGGTGACATTATATCATAACATGGTGACATTATACTATAACATGGCGACATTATACTATAACATGGCGCCATTATACTATAACATGGCGACATTATACCATAATAATAATAATAGTTTGCGCATGCCAATGAATTGCGTACTTTTACATGTGCCAAGCGCAATTGCTGCTGTTGAAATTCAAGATAATCTGATTCACACAGATAAAAACTACTTCATGTAGGTTTCTGTCTGTATTGCTATAATATTGCTTCTTTCCAGTGTATGACGTTAGCCAATTGTAGCAGAACCATAGACTATAGATACATTCATTTTTTAAACCCTGGTTGACATATAACTGGTCTATACCAGGGGATTTATATATAATAGAATAATCAGTGGTATGTAAGTGGAGAGTTTGTCTATGACATGGATTAAATGTTTGATCAGTTCTCATATTTCATGTTTAAACATAATTGATAATAATAATTATAATTATAATAACATATTAGATCAAACAAAGAATTATTTAAATCTTTGTTTATAATTAATATAAAAATTATTTAGTCTACAATTATGCATAATTAAGACTGGAAATGGATAAGGTAGATATAGACAACGTCCGTTATATAATCCAATTGTTTATTTATTAATGTTTAGTAAAATTGTTGAAATGAAATTATAGACACCATGATAAATAAGTTTAAAGCATTTGCTTGTGTTCTAATTCAAATAACGGGTTGCAGAAATATGCATTTAATTAAACCTGGATACAAATATCACCATAATATAATAAAAATTAACATAATTTGATGGCCAGTATTTTTAAAATGTGAATATACCTTTTGGTCGTGTATAATAATCAAATTATATGTCATATATTAAGAAGCTCAATATCTTGATATGGATTAATATCGTTTTTTTCAAGGTATCAAATAGAAGTATTTTGCAAACCATGAATGTCATAACTGTGTGTAAAGAGTATATATAATTAAGCAGTTACCCGTGAGCCTACCATTCATTGTAACCAGTATATTACAGTACTTTGAAGCATATCTGCCAGAACAAATATTTGAAAAATAATAAGCACTCCCCTCACTCCTTCCCCCTAAAAACAAACAAATAGTAAAACGATTAGTCACACAGGTTAAAGATAAGTCCTTGTTACCTTTTCTAATCACAATAACGCTTACATCAAATAAACTTCTTCATGAAGGAGCTAAACATTTGCAGGTGTTAAAATTATAATCATCATTTAATTTTACTTAAATTGTGCAGCATTCCATTAGTTTCATTTAATGTTATCAAGAAGAGAAGCACAGAACTTGGAAAAATATGAGTATGCACACTCTGTTAGAAAAAGTAGCATGATTTGAATATGATTGATTTATTGAAAATACCTGGGTTGCAGTTAAACTGTTGAAACACTGGTATGTCCTAAATAGATGAATCATATTTCAGACCCCCTCAAACAAAAATGATCTCAAAAAAAAAAAAAGCGATAAACGCTGCTTGACAAATTCAAGTTTCTGTCACTCAAAACACAACCTACTTATACCCAGAATTTAAACATCTACAGATCTGGTAGCATGTGAATTTTTAGAGACTATGTTGGCGTTCGGAACACTCAAATTTGATTCTGAATACTCATCGTCTCGGAATTATTCCAGTTATTTTATTACGTGTGTATCTTTGCTTCCTAGTAACCACATATGAATATAAAATGTCTATAAGGGTCAAATCATTAGAAATAAGCGAAAAAATCAATATTTTGTCAATTGAAATAGCTTATATTTTTAGTGAAAAATACGAAACTAATGGATAATGCTTAAAGCTGACCAAAATGCAGAGCTGTAGAATGTCACATTCCTGTAACTGTCATATTTGTGCGGTTCTCAACTATATGTGTATCATGCATATAACAGAATAATGGCGACAAAATGATATCACATGGCGACATTATACTATAACATGGCGTCATTATACTATAACATGGAGACATTATACCTTGTGACATTATACTATAACGTGGAGACATTATACTATAACATGGTGACATTATGTTATAACATGGAGACATTATTCTATAACAGGGTGACATTATGTTATAACATGGAGACATTATTCTATAACAGGGTGACATTATGTTATAACATGGAGACATTATTCTATAACAGGGTGACATTATACCATAACATGGTGACATTATATTATAACATGGAGACATTATTCTATAACAGGGTGACATTATGTTATAATACGACAACATGATGATACATTATGGTTACACTGCAATGTGGTGACGATATGATGTATCATAGTGATATGATAATTTTACCTGATTATGTAATATGGTGACAAGTTAACCGGCTTTGGCGTTCCGTAAACACGCTCCAACAAAAAAGATGGCCTTGATCTGTGCCTTGTGAACGGCAGTGTTGTGGCAACGTTGTCGGTGCAGACGGCGAGCTCGTCTCTCATTTGCTAAAGATCAGACAGGGCGGAGTCAAAAAAACACGGGCTAGTTTATAGGTGTTATACACGTAGAGGGTGTTACAATGTGCCTGTTGCTACTTCGAGGTAAGTATATTGTATTAATGCTAACCCATCGGTACAAAATATCGCCTATTACCAGCGTGGTCATTGGTTCAACAAATTATTCTGTTGGTCCGTTTTAATTTTGTTGGAGTGAAAGATTGACAGGATGTACGTTGAATTAACTTCTAAATAAACGATGAAAGTACTTTCAAATTAAACTACATCTGATATCATCCATTGTAATGTACATTTGTGTTTTCTCCTGCTTAAATCTCAATACACACAACCGTTAATTACATCTGAAATTATCCATTGTAATGTATAATTTTGTCTTTTCTCCTGCTTAAATTCCAACACTGACACAACCGTAAATTACATCTAAAACACTGCAATACAATGTTTTGCCATCTTTAAAAAAAACCAAAAAACAACAAACAAATAAAAAAAACAAACAAACAAATATAACAAACAAAAATAATACATACAGATTCCACTTTTACGAACCATCACTTTGGTCATTTTACTTTGTTGCACTTTAGCCATTGCTGATTCGAGGCTGTAAAACGTAGCTTTAATTTCCAATACTAATTTTTATTCTATGTTTTCTTTGCTTTATCTATTTAGGCGCTTTGCATCACTGACGAGTCTTAGAAGGACGAAACAGCTGTTTAATGCATTGCAGTTTAGTTCATCGTTTGGCTCTACTGTATCTTATCCAAATTTGTATTAAAATGTGCCGTTCATTTGTGTGCCGTTTGTACAATTTTCAACATGTCGCTGGTTTTTGCGCTTATAAATCTGTTGTTTTTTTGTGTTTTTTTGCTTTGTTTTAAACATATTTTATTATTTATAACACAAAGGCTTGAACGCGAGTATTATCAACTCATAAAGTCCTCTTATAAATGACTACAAACAGGAATATTTTGTACTGAAATCACGTGAAAACAACAAAATATTACAAATATAGATAATAGGAAAAGAGACTAGGAAGAGGGTGTTAGGGATAAAGAGGTGAGATAGTGACAGAAAATGATAGAATGTAGAACATAGATAAGTTGTACATATATATATATATAAATACAAATGGCTGTCCAACACATTATCTCTATTCCACCCCCTCTACGTATCAAAGTATATATCCATTCATAACATTCCAGGATTTGTTCAGTTCATCCTTAATATTTCCAAACCGATATTTCCATCACAGTATTGAACAACCAACATAACATAATACATGTAGTTTACTTTATATACTCATATTTTTAACATGTAAAAATACGGAAGATATTGATATTTTGGATTTTTGGAAGCCTGCTAGACTTCTGTGTTATAAATATATAAAATATATGATAACTAAAGTTTCACTTAATCAGTTCGCTGAGTATTTTTATCATACTTTTATACAGACTGACATATAGGTATATTTGCATCTTCATTAATACTTCGGTCACCAGAAAGTAATTGTTTGGATGAAATACTACGATATCAGCGTTTAACATGACTTTTCTCTGATTAGTAAAGAGAGGACAGAAAAAAATACTTCCAAATCTTCATATTCACTACTACACTGTTAATATGGTGTAAATACAAGATGAGATGAGTGAAGGTCAAATTTTAATATACTCGCTATATTTCTAAGCCGGCAGTGTAAAATATTGAATTTTCTCGAACCACAGCGTCATAGCAGGATTACGTTTATTTGTATAAAATCATTTTAAAGACTTTTGTAGTGACGATTGGTAGTCCAGTGACAATACGGGTTGCCTCATATTGAAAATTTTCTAGTTTGGTTTCATTTAAAATACTGTAATTGTTCCAGACTTTACACGCATGCGCTCTAGTAAAGGAGTATGTAAATCCTATATTTTTTTTCTGTTAAGTATATATTGGTGTTTTCTATCGATTTATTTATATGAATATTCTACTTTGCATCACTGCTGATATAACACCAAGATATTTGTGATGATCTAAACTAGGTATTACAGTATTATCAAAATAAAAATGCTGATTTGCATGAAAATTTAATATAATCATTGGTTCGGTTTTGTTAGGATTAAACTTCATGAGTCACTTTTTACACCAAATATGTAGCTATTCCAGCCCATCATTAATAACACGGTTGATATCAAGAATATTTTCTGATGAATGTCCTAATGTGGTATCATCGGCAAACTGTCTCGTAATAGAAAGAACAGTTTCAGAAATGTCATTTATTTACGAAAGAAAAAGGAACGACCAAAAGGACAGAGCCCTAGAGGATATCAGCTTTTCAATTCTGCTTTAGACGAAAGGGTATTGTTCAGAGTACCAGATTGTTTTCTGTGTTATAAGTAGTTTCCACGTGGATTTGGACATTGCCTTGAATACTATATCTATCAGGTTTTAATAACAAATCTCCGTGCCAAACAGGATCAAACGCTTTGGAAAAATTACAAATATTAGAATAAGGATGTTTTCAAAGTAAATGGTCCTCTGCTATTATCGTTCCTGTATATAAAAATATGTCCTTGCTGTTCAAAACAATTTACAGGCATTAGCCGGATAAGTTTGTCAACTTTTTACTTCTGTACTTAATAAACAGCTCTTAGACGTATATACGAAACACGATATTCTAACCGACACTGTTTGGTTTCCGTCCTGGTGTTAGTACTGTGGATGTGTTTTTTTCCATTGCAATCTATTATTTCAAAAACTCCATCAGAAAAAGTGAGGTAATAATGTTCGTTTTGTCGATTTCCAAAAGGCCTCCGGTTTTGTTGATAGGACTAGTCTGTTGTACAAGTTGTCAAAACTGGACATTAGAGGTAAACTTTTAATAAAAGTTAAATTACTTTATTCATTAGCAAAGTCGTATGTCCTATTTAATAGGAAAGGCTCTGATTATTTACTTATCATGTCGGTTTGGTACAAGGGAAACTTTTATCCGTGTTACTTTTTCCGTTATTTAGTGAATAATTTTGAAACGAGTTTCATTGAAAACCGCGCCACCGAATTCGACATTGAAGAATTTAGTTATAAACCATCTGCCTTCATTTGATTCAAATGATTAGGTTAAGAAAGTACATTATAGAGCCGGGTTTATAAACAGATCACAGCGTAGTTTTGGAAAAAAAACTTGTCCATATTAAGTTCGGGTATTTCGAAAAGTTTCGGCCAGTTGGTAATGTCAATAGAATAGAAGTTCCTATAACACATCCGATAGAAAATTTGGATGTGACGTTTTGATGACTTCACGGTCACCTTCATCACTGGTCATAAATGGTCATTCATTCTATCGGTATTACCAACCTGAAGAAAATGTGATGTGACGTGAATATAATGACTTTTAAAATGTATATCAAAGGTTATAACTAAAAGTAACCATTCAAAATTATAAAGAGACTTTAGATAACTAAGGTGTTGTACTAAGTGTGCAATTTTAGTGCAAAGTGGCAATTGTACACCATAGAATATAACAGCCCCCGATTGCTGAAAAAAAATAATAAAAAGGGGAGATGCTTTCCCCTTACTGATTCATTGATGATGCACAGAATGCCTCTTTGATATAAATTTCATATTAAAAAAAAAAAAAAAAAAACAAGAGAAAGTACAGGCCATGTGAGTCTTTTCTGTTTACAATCCAACGTGTTACATAATATCATTTTCAATTAAAGGCACATAAATATAATGAATGGAATTGAAATTAACATATATTTGGATAAAAAATAACACTCTGAAATAAGTGTGGTTTCCTGATTCTGTTATTACAAGAAAATCTACCCCTGAAACAAGTTTACAGGTCCCAGAATTTGATAAATTTTCAATATCTAAGTACATATATATGGCCTTAGGTGAAAAGAAAACTGTAAGTTTGTCAAGCAGTTTTTTTAAAAAAAACTTGAATTTGTGGAAATTTTCATGAAGAATTATGATTTTTTCCCAGTTAAACTTCCAAAACTTTTCATATTTGTGATTCTTTATATTTGAGTTCAAAACATGCAGCAGACTTGTGAAATGTTTGACCCAATTTAATGACTTATTATAGGTTTTGAGCAAGTTTTGGGATAAGATGAGCACCTTGGCTCATACCAATGACAAGGTTCAGAAAAAAGGCCATTGTACAGGGCATAGGTGACTTTTGGATTGTTGAATCATACATTCTTAGTAGTTTACAAATAGCACACAATAAAGATTAAGTTGGGATGTGGGCAAAATAACATGTACCGTGAAACAGGTCCTTTTATCTCCGCCTTTCGTTTCGTTTTTTACACACTTATTTATAATCTCCACCAATCACAAAAATCTACGACATGACCAAGCAAGGTAGGCATCACTCGGCACACGGTGTATTGTACAGGTAGGACGACGTTGTAGCTTGAATAAACCGAACCGTGCTGAAACTTTCCGAGCTTATATGGGTGTAATAATGTTCTGGCTATGATAAGATCTTTAACTTAGCCTAATTATCACTACGGTTCTGAATTTAGTTCCTGATACGGTGTAAGGTAGAACGTCACATATTTAGATTGAGGGTTGGTTTAAGAAACTATAGAAACCCTTTATTACTGATTACATTATATTCACTGACGTCTAGAACTGCTTTCAGTTGGCAATCATGGGCGTATGATTGTCGACAATAGAATCACTTCAATGAAGCGCATCATGTTGTATTTTCTCTTGTCTAATTAGCATTTAAATGCCATGTTATCTAACTTTAAAGCGATTCAGTTTTAATTTCAGTTTTCATTTTGTTATAAGAGAGGATAAGACAGGAAATCTCTAATTGGTTTACTTTACTTTAAAATGTTCCAACGCTGTAGGCAGTTTCATGATGAGATGGTTATTATTATGTACGTGTAATATATATCATGGTAGATATCTCTATTCGTGCTTCATGCCGAAGACCTCCTTTACGAAACATGTCTAACACTACACACGTGAGTGCATGAATAAGTAAAAAAAATAAAAGCTTTAAGGAACAACAATTGAACATGATTAATTACTGTAGTCCGGATAATTTGTCCGGACCATACTATATTTTAGTTTTTATTTGTGATACTATTTCCGGTTTCGTATTGTTGACGGGTTAATTGGGAATAGAACGTGCAGTGCGTGCTTTTGGCTTCCAAAGCACACTTTCACTCCGCCTGCACTTGTATTAAACAACTAAATGAGTGAGTATGGTACGGCAAATGAATACGACCCATTTAATACAGCTATTTTGTTGTCATCACTGTCATAGTTGTATTTTCTGAGTGAAGTACAATGAAAACAATGTAGTACTCATTTTATACTAAAAACACAGCTAGTTATGGACTCGATTTCATAAGTACTAAACAAATAAACAACACATTAGTCCACAAGTACCTGTGCTTGGAACATCTGATCTTGTCACTTAATATAGTTTAAACATCAACTTGACGAATGCATGCTTTTTCTCCACCCTAAACAAAGGCATGTTTCTTTTATCCTATTTCGGAGATTGCCTGAATCAACTACGACAAAAGAGGTCTCTGACGTCAGTCAGTCAGTCAAAAAATGGTACAATACACAAACTGGCCAGAATACGCAAATTGGGGTATGTTAAGTTAATAATGGATGCAGGCGCAGGAATAGGTATGGATTTGGTACTGAAAATAGCCGAAATACGCAAAACTTTAATATGCTAATACATACAGTTTTTCCTGCTTATATGGTCTGTTACTGTTGCAGCAACCTTACATCAAGTTTATTGGAAGGACTAGAACTTTCAGTAAGCATCTCTCTATTAAGAATTATTTATGCATTACCTTTACATATGAATTAATGCGTCTTATAATGATATTTTGAAGAAGTTACTGTTTATACGATTTTGGCTATTTTTAGTAACAAATCTGTTTTATATGCAAATTTTTGCTTTTCCCCGACTTGTTTATATCTTGTGCCAACTGAGACATGGTGTCTGTCATAAATTTCTATGTCAACTTCTAACACTGTTAGAGTAGACTCAAATCCATGAAATAGTCCTGCATTTGAGGGAAAGATACTTACACGAGTAATCAATTAGCTACCCAAATGCAGGATCATTTGAGATAGAAACACTTGTAGTCCTATTACGTACTGACAACCAAAAAGGATGTCATCTGTTTCAACATATATATCGTGCCCAACCTGATTAAGAGTTCACTCTTTGATGAGCGTTATACTCCGCTACATTGGCAGGTCATGCTTAAAACCTATTGTACAGTGTAATTACAATTTGAAAGATACAAATGGGTAGTACCTTACTATCTTCTAAACCAGTATAAGGCTGCGGGAAGACCAACTAATTGGTCGTGGAATCCCTCCAGGGTGCCTGCACTTTGCATGTTTTTGCAAGAAGCCTTTTCTAATCCCTGATGGTCTTTGGCGAATATGATGTGCTTTAGATATTTTGAGCTCAACATGATGTTGGAATGGAGAGAGTATACAAATGTATACATGTTTTATCATTGAGTCCAGGTGTCACTTCGCTTCTAAATTGTGTATTTGGGTCCTCCTTGATACTCCAAGGGTTAGATCACTTTCGCTCCAGGAGCATCCATGAAACATGTCGTGGCAAAATGACACCATGTGGGCAAGACAAAAAGTCTATAGTGTGATCCATTGATGTACATCAAAAGAATCTTGACTGCATAACTGTATGTTGTAATGGCTTTGAAGTTGAGTGTCACTCCTTTGTAGTCTTCAAAAGGAGCATACCAGCTTGTGTTGGGTCAATTTTCCTTCCTGGAACTCATCAAATTACTTGTGCCTTCAATTTTGCCATTTCATGTTCCAAGAGTAGAGAGCGAAAGTGATTGTAACACCTGGAGTATCGAGGATGGTATGTGGTAGTCTCTTGATTGTTTAGCTGTTGTCTAGTAGCCCATCGTGTTGGGTAGGAAGAATCCCAGGAACATGGGTATTATCTCTGACCTTATTATAAGGACCAATCATAAAAACAGGAAACAGGTCCTTTATTCACTCATTTACTTATTATTCTTATTCACTATTTACTTTCGCAAGATTTTTTTTTCTAAATTTAGACATATTTGCAATTAGGGCATAACTTTATTTCTGTCACAAATTTCATGTAACTAATGGATCATCATTCTTTTGAAAGGACACTACCTACGAGTTCTTTAGTTATAAGTCCAACAATTGCTCAATCAGTCGGGGTTGGTCTATTTAACCTCAGCCTAAGACCTGGGGACAGAGGTTTGTGTTTTGATGTTCCCAATCCATGGTGGATTGTGTTCTTCTTGTGTTCCTTCTAAGAAATGGACCAGTCTGTACTGCAGTGATGGTGTCATTTGACATAGCACTTGACCCTTATTTCTCAGGATGGCTTGTGATTGGCCTCCCATATGTTGTTCAGTGAGGTAGTGTCATTTACTTTAAGGAGCCCTACCTCAAATGACCCTGGGTGTTCACAGGGCAATAAACCCCAAGAAGAAACAAATTTCCCTGGATCAAACATAGATGTTGTCAATTGAAATTGTAAGAATAAATGAATTTGTTTCAAGTTTTTAGGCATCAACCTTATGAAAGATAATGTTTGATAGATTGCGGGATGGGTAGGGGACATAGTTTGTTCATTGTAAATACTAAGTATGCTTGCTTTTATTTGAAATAGGTAAGCTGTTTCAGAAGTGATCAGTCTCCAATTGCAGTGACAGCCAGATACAGGTTGTAAAGTATGGCGTGGGGTGGTGACTACTCGGCATTACAATGTAGGTATTTATTGATACACTATGTGTGGTCTGTTGCGACATTTTTTTCAGAAAAAATGATAGAGGATATGATACTGTATGTGTAAAAATATGAGTTTTGACATTTCATGTCTGGTTTTAGATGTTTATTTTCAATTTATAAAGGTACAATAGCCCTACAACATGAAAAAGGGCGGGGGGCTGTGATAGCCCAGTCAGTAGAGTTTTGCCCTGGTGAAAATCCTTGATATATACCAGATGGTACGATGCTTTCTACCCATGAGGATTGAATCATTATTTCTCAGGGAGCTCAGACAAGGTGGCTTGTGCTGGCATGGCTGTGTCATTGGGCAAGACACCTTACTTTAATTGTTCTGGGTAGCGATGCTATGGGACTCCTGTATGTTTTTCAGTTAAGTAGAACCACCTACTGAAGGGAGATTGTCCCTGCCTCAAAAATCACCCTGCCTGTACATGTGGTAATAAACCAAGTAGACAAACATATTTAGATGAAATAATGTTTGGGAGCATTAGTCCTGTCGCTACACTGTTTACTCTGTGTCTTCATATGACCTTGACTGTTACAAGGGCATTACATTTTAAAACAAAACCAAAAAACATATCCTTGTAAATATCTTATTTCATATGTAAGTTCTCCCCTGGGCCTCTAATTGTGCTCTTTTGATTTTGGAACTGATCATAAAAGCCATATTGAAATTGTCACCAGGCGACCATCTTGGATTAGACAAAGATTATTAAATCACTATTTCCCAAGAGGAATTTTCAAATTTCATTTTAATGAGACCTTATTTATAGAAGAAAGCAGAAAAAAGGGAAAAGATCCATCTTTTAAAGAACAACAGATGAAACAATGGTAGGGGCCAAGATCCCTCTTGGTTCTCTTGTTATCAATGATTGGTTAGACAGGGTAAGATATACTGAGACATATATACCGTGTACTAACTTTACCCCAAAAGCCTTATCATATAAAGTACTTGTAGAGGAAGTCAATGATCATTTTAATTGTGGTGTTAGCTGTTAAGTCCTTAGTCCTGGATGCTATGCAACACATTTTGTTCTAAAAGTATGAAGCAAAGATGTGGTTTTCTTATGTGATTATGAAAAACTATTTATCATTTCTATATATAGAAGCATTTTTTTCTCATTTTTATGGCAGTTGCTATTGTTGAGGATAATGATACGCATGGCAAGTTCAAGATAGACAGAGAAGATTTAGGGGATTTTAGAAAGCTGGAATTCAATATCACTTTTGATCAGGGACAAAGGTGAGTTTGCTATTTGTTCAGTCTTGTTGTCAGGGATATGATATATACTACACCCACCAAACAAATTCCATGTATCATATATTAATTACATTATGTAAACCGTATCCTGTTGAAAGTGTTTTAACCCCCACCCCTGTCCTGTATTTCACTGTAGTATCGTGTGTTTTTTATTCATCAAACATACTCCTCTCGCTTGTACTGTGTTTCACTGTGGTGTCTTATGTGTTTTACCCACCGAGCATATCCCCCCACCTTGTCCTGTTTCACTGTGTTTTTTATTCATCAAACAAACACCCCTTACTTTTACTGTGTTTCACTGTGGTGTCCTGTGTGTTCTATTTATAAAACCACCTCCCCACCTGTCCTGTGTTTCACAGTGTTTTCCTGTGTTTTGTATCCATTGAGCATAGTCCCCCACTTGTACTGTGTTTCACTGTGGTGTCCTGTGTGTTTTATTTATAAAACCACCTCCCCCCACCTGTCCTGTGCTTCACTGTGGTGTCCTGTGTGTTTTATTCATTAAACCACCTCTCCACCTGTCCTGTGTTTCACTGTGGTGTCCTCTGTTTTTTATCTGTCGAGCATGGTCCCCCCACTTCTACTGTATTTCACTGTGGTGTCCTGTGTGTTTTATCCATTGAGCATACTCCCTCTACCTGGCCAGTGTTGGAGTTTGAGGGGCAGGGCCCAATAGGGGTAATGGGATGTTTTGTTTTAAATCCAATGCTCCTTCTGTTGAAATAAATGGATACTGCCCAAACTATTCTTGGTTGAAGGGGAATCAATTTTGAATAAAAGCCTGGATTCTGTCACAATTGGGTTTGAGACATGCTTTGGTTCAATCTTGTATGAACAGTGGGTTTCGGACTCCCTGGTTAGCAAGGGTGCAGCCCAATAGTGGAAATAGAGCAAATTCTTTAAAATCCTATGTTGGAACAATTCAATTTTGTCCAGATTTGATCTGAAGCATCTTTGAGTGAAGAGAACTAAGTTTTGTACATACAGTGCATCTAACCCGCATTGGAAGGAGGGACAGGGCCTACAAGGGGAAATAGATACAGGTGATTTAGATAATCCTTTAGTATGAATAAATCATTTTCAGCAAACTAAGTCAGGTGAGAAATACAGGCTCTATGGGCCTCTTATTTATTGTTTTCATAGGATTGTGAATTTTATTGAAAAGCTTATCAAAACATGCTTGCAAAGTCCTTCAATTTCACTTTCAGATATATTTATGACCTCTTGTCTTTAAATAACAATAGATTTATTGACCATGTCCATATACACTCACTGGAGGTGAAAATCAAAGACACAACAGTCTTTTACATCAGCTGGTTATCTTGATCTTTTCCTGCCATGAAAGCTACATGGACAGTTTTCACATGAAGCTGTATCATAAGCATGATGATTTCAGTTTCCATATTTTGAATTTTCGCTTTGTGGATGCCAACATCCTTGTGTCTCAAACTTATGGTGTTTACATATCAAAGTTGATTTGATATTCTAGAGCCTGTTATCAATATCACAAATTTCAAGCAATATGTTAACTGACAAACAAACTTGTAACACAGGATTTTAAAAGATGTAGGTTGATGAAAATAATGGGGAAATTTTACGGTTGTCATAGTGATATCATTGAGAAATATTCTATTTCTTTGTGCGATATGATGCTGGTGTAATGCTCATTAGTTTGTTTGTTCATTTGAAAACATGACAAAACTTAGATTGATCAATACATGCATGGTTAGTGTTGTCAATGAAGCAGAAGATGCTAAACTTCTGGAGCACCTGGAACTTCTAGTATTTTTTAGGAGTCTCCATGTGAATGATTCTTTTTTTTATGCTTTGTCCTGCATTTACAGGTTTTTTTTTGTGTTTTTCAGTTACCAACAATAGCTCTCCTTTTTCCTTCTTTTTTTCCCATCTTGCCCACTTTGTCTTATCTACCAAACATTCATCCTTATAAATCTGTCCTGTGTTTCTCTTTGGTGCCCAATGTTTTTTTTTAACAATTTGTCCATTCCTTTAACTGTCGTGTGTGGTTTATCTTTCAAACTTCCACTCATCACCTGTCATCTGCGTTTGTTTGAATGTTTTATTAGATTGTTTATACAAAGACAATTATTGGAATGTTTCCTTTGAAATCAAACTATGATCAGTAATTATATTAAAGGATAAAAGGAGAATTATTTAACAAGAACCAATTTTTTTTACAATGGGTATGAAACAAATAAGACATTCCAGCTAAGATGTTTAATGATTTATACCATCCAACCCCAGCAGTGCTCTGGTTATAATGACATTCTCTAGATCTTTGATGATGATAGGACAGATGATATGGTTGAGTATGTTTTAGGGAAGATATTTTGATTATCTTCAGATCCCACTGCATTTAATTGTGTAATCAGAGTTGAAAAATTGTTTAAAATAAAGTACGATTATTCTCAGAAATATAAGATTTTCACCTCAATTTATATAAATATATAGGAACACAAAAGACTTCAGTAGGAACTGCTTCTATGAGTGTTATCTCCCTTGGTCTACATCTGTATACATGTTTTGTCTCTATCATAAGTGAGCACATGACGTATTCTACTTTTTCTTTAAGATAATAACACATAACCGACTTAATATCTGTCTTTAACGATTAGTTAATTGTAACTCCAATTAAAACTCACATATCAATATTGTATCTCCGAAAACATTTTCTTGTCATTTCAGAGAACTGCGAGTACGAACCAGGAAAGATGGTGACCTATATGGTTTCAATTACATTATTAAAGGATTGATCAATACTACTAACCTGCAAGGGGGACTCAAGGTGATATAATATTTTCTCCATATTCAACCTGTTTGAGGGTCTGAAAGTTATACAATTGTTTCTTAATATTTAGTCTTTCTTGGTGGATGGGAGGTCAAATGATGATTGCAAAATAGCCAATCCATCTGGGAGAATCAAGGTAAAAAATGGTGTCTTTATCTCTAATCTGTTGAGGGGACTCCAGGCCATAGGTTATATACATTTTTCAAACTGTAACCTGTCTCGAGCACTCAAAGCAAAGCAATATTTGATCTATCTACAACCTATCTACAGAAGTCAGTGTCACAAAATAGTCTTGAAATCTCCAAGTAGCCCCGATCAGGAAGACATAAGGTTATACAGTAGTTTCTTAATCTCTTTGTATACCCAGTTGGAGAGACGTGAGGTCATACAATGGTCCTTCATCTCCTTCATGTATACTCTATCAAGGAGACTTGAGGATCTACAAAAAACAAATAAAAAGAAAAATAAACAATAGCATTTTAATCTCAAGCCTCTAAGGGTGACTTGATTTCATACAACAGTTTCTTATTCTCTACGTATACTCTGTCAGGGAGACACGAGGTCATAAAATATTTTTTTTAATATTTATGTATACAATGTACCTTGCCAAGGAGACTCAAGGTCATGCAATGTATTCTGAATCCCTAGTCATTCAGGAAGACTCGTGGTATTAAAATATAAAAAAAAAAGATACGCAATTAATTGTTAAATATCGTACAATATTTTCTGAACTTTTACCATGCCAAGGAGACATGGTTGTAATCCTAATCTCTATCCAACCAGGATAACTCATGGTACTACAATAGTTTCTCAACTAAGGTCATGTAATAAATTTGTAATCTCTACTCTGCCAGGGAGACTCGAGTCATACAAGAATTTTTAGGTCACCTGAGCTGAAGGCTACATTTCTCAGCCTTGATACATATATATTCCTGTCTCAGAAGTACCACAAGATTTTTTCACATTGTTTAATGTTAGTTTTTTTAGTTGGATGCCTTCTTGTATTAGACAAGGAAAAGATTGTGGATGGACTTAAAATTGATCTGATTTTTTGTATACTTTAGCTATACATGGATCTACTAAGCTATATCACAACTTGTAAATGAAAACATGATTTGCTTTATATAAATGTGCAACCCTGGCCTCTGTTTGGCTAAGACATTTTGGACTTCCTCTCAAGAACCAGTGGGTGGATCATGTTCAAACTTGGTACAGATGTTTTACACATGGTCCTGCACAAGTGTTGTTACATTTTAGCAACATTTTAAAATCCCCAGATTATTGACATATATTCCCCAAGGTGACCATTAAGGCCCCTTGGGCCTCTTGTTTGATATGAGGACAGCAACATTAGAAAATGGTTCACTTTAAACTTGTCTTCAGAACTTAATTAACTTAGTTTATCTTTGATCACAGCCTGTAATATATACTGTTAGGTTTTACATTGTTATGAGGGAAATAAAAATTAAATGTTTTTTGATTTACAGAAAGAAAAGAGATGTGCGTTCCTTCAAATTGATAAGGATTTAAGAAATGGATCTTTCAAGCTCTCAGACAATTAAGCAAGGAGCATGCTTTTATTGCATCTTACTGAGGAAGAGCATCCTAGTTCCACATAAAGTGCACAGCAGATTTTATTGTCACAGTTAAGCTTCCACTAGAACAGCCAGGGTAGAAAATGTCAGCATCCGCTGTACTTTTTGACAACCAGAATGGACAGCATGTTTAAACATTTTTGAATAATGGATGATAATATATTTGAAAAACTAGACTTTTTTTTTAAATGTTTAATTCTTTTGTCACTGTTTTTCTTAATGAGTCACAATTAGTGCTATTTTTTTCTCAAATGATTTGATATAATTAAAGTGCAATTCATCAACTGACCATCATACTAACATGTAACATTTATATTTAAAACTATGCATAAACCAACCTTATTTTACCTGTAACTTTCACACCTAAATCTTTACCTCTATATCTGTGGTGTCCTCCTACTTCTCTGGCTGGTCGGGCTCTACCTTTTCTTTATAGGGTAACTGCTGATTTGAATGATCTAGTAAATATTTGATGTGTTTTGTATATCATATGAAAATATGTTTATTTCTTATTGGTATTTTAAAGATTTGATGGTTTTGGCAAGCATTACTTACATTTACATAAAAGCACATTGTTGATGCGAAAATTTAACATGTTTTTAACCCTTCATCATAAAATGCTTGGCAGTTCAAATCTCCCAGTATGTCAATGAACTGTCTTTCTTCCAAGTGTTCATTTGAAAACATTACTAGTCATTGCTATTTCTTGAGAAATAATGGACTTATCATTTGCAAATTTCATATGAAGGTAACCCTTGTTCTCTTCTTGCCCACTTGATTTTGGTACTTATCAGATAAAGAAAATGGCCGATAAGTGGCCATCTTGAATTTTGAACATGAGTGATTTTTATAATTTCGTCAAAGAAGTATCAAATGGATCTTGCTCAAATTTCATATTTAGGTTCCACTTGGTCCTCACTAAGAATAAAATGACTGACAAGGTGGTCATCTTTGATTTTGACAATAAAAGTTTGCTTTCACTATTTCTTGAGAAATACTGGTTGGATCTTGCTCAAATTTCATATGTAGGTTCCCTTAGTCTCTATTTGTGCTCTTTTGATTTTTAGATTGATCAGAAAAATAAAATGGTCATCTTTTAAAATTTTAAATCATTATCACTATATCTGAAGAGGAATTTTCTTATGTTATTTACATGTAATCAAGAGCAAGAATACAGGAAAAATAGAAAAAAGCTGGAAAAGTGCCAAAATCCCTCTGGAATCTCATTTCGCATTTCTCTTTCCTTATTAGACACATCCTGTATAAAATAATGATTTAGGTTGTTTATGTTTAGTGAACATATGACTGCAGGTTATTTTAATTTTCAATCAAAATTCTCCATAGTCATTATGTATCTGATTTTTAGTGTATATCTGATGTTAGTTGTGTTGATAATGTAATCACATATTTGTAATAAAATACAATGATCTACTTCTTTGTTAGAGTTTTAAATTAGATACCTGATCTGCAGTCTACAATATCTGATACTTAAACATATATCACATGTGTTATAGCCTTGAACAAGCAGCCAGCATTTCAGGACTGTTAGGGATTTTGTTGTGTATCTTTCTCTCTGGTAGAAAGTGCTTAAAATTTTCAAGCAAGTATTACCTGGACTGAATGTTAATATCGGAATATTGTCAAACGCTGGAGTTTTAAAAAATGAAATATAGTGGCCTTGCTTCATGATGAATTAAAGGGCTACAAGTTTGTTAATCATCACTAACAGCTAGGATGATGGGTTACCAAGTTTGTTAATATGAATGGCCTTCATCACTACACAGGGTCAAATACCTGAAATGTTCAACACCGATCATCACTACACAGGGGCCCGTACCTCACTGGGTCAACACCGATCATCACTACACAGAGGTCCGTACCTCACTTGGTCAACACCGATCATCACTACACAGGGGCCCGTACCTCACTGGTCAACACCGATCATCACTACCTCACTGGGTCAACACCGATCATCACTACACAGAGGTCCGTACCTCACTGGTCAACACCGATCATCACTACACAGGGGCCCGTACCTCACTGGTCAACACCGATCATCACTACACAGGGGGTCCGTACCTCACTGGTCAACACCGATCATCACTACACAGGGGGTCCATACCTCACTGGTCAACACCGATCATCACTACACAGATACCTCACTGGTCTACACAGGGGCCCGTACCTCACTGGTCAACACCGATCATCACTACACAGGGGGTCCGCACCGCACTGGTCAACACCGATCATCACTACACGGGGGGTCCGCACCTCACTGGTTAACACCGATCATCACTACACGGGGGGTCCGTACCTCACTGGTCAACACCGATCATCACTACACAGGGGGTCCGTACCTCACTGGTCAACACCGATCATCACTACACAGGGGCCCGTACCTCACACTGGTCAACACCGATCATCACTACACAGGGGTCCGTACCTCACTGGTCAACACCGATCATCACTACACAGGGGGGGTCAACACCGATCATCCTACACTGGTCAACACCGATCATCACTACACAGGGGGTCCGTACCTCACTGGTCAACACCGATCATCACTACACAGGGGTCCGTACCTCACTGGTCAACACCGATCATCACTACACAGGGGTCCGTACCTCACTGGTCAACACCGATCATCACTACACAGGGGCCCGTACCTCACTGGTCAACACCGATCATCACTACACAGGGGGTCCGTACCTCACTGGTCAACACCGATCATCACTACACGGGGGGTCCGTACCTCACTGGTCAACACCGATCATCACTACACAGGGGGTCCGTACCTCACTGGTCAACACCGATCATCACTACACAGGGGCCCGTACCTCACTGGTCAACACCGATCATCACTACACAGGGGTCCGTACCTCACTGGTCAACACCGATCATCACTACACAGGGGGTCCGTACCTCACTGGTCAACACCGATCATCACTACACAGGGGCCCGTACCTCACTGGTCAACACCGATCATCACTACACAGGGGGTCCGTACCTCACTGGTCAACACCGATCATCACTACACGGGGGGTCCGTACCTCACTGATCAACACCGATCATCACTATATAGAGGTTCATACCTCACTGGATCAACACCGATCATCACTACACAGAGGTCCATACCTCACTGGTCAACACCGATCATCACTACACAGAGGTCCATACCTCACTGGTCAACACCGATCATCACTACACAGGGGCCCGTACCTCACTGGTCAACACCGATCATCACTACACAGGGGTCCGTACCTCACTGGTCAACACCGATCATCACTACACAGGGGCCCGTACCTCACTGGTCAACACCGATCATCACTACACAGGGGCCCGTACCTCACTGGTCAACACCGAACATCACTACACAGGGGCCCGTACCTCACTGGTCAACACCGATCATCACTACACGGAGGGTCCGTACCTCACTGATCAACACAGATCATCACTACACAGGGGTCCGTACCTCACTGGTCAACACCGATCATCACTACACAGGGGCCCGTACCTCACTGGTCAACACCGATCATCACTACACAGAGGTCCGTACCTCACTGGTCAACACCGATCATCACTACACAGGGGTCCGTACCTCACTGGTCAACACCGATCATCACTACACAGGGGTCCGTACCTCACTGGTCAACACCGATCATCACTACACAGGGGCCCGTACCTCACTGGTCAACACCGATCATCACTACACAGGGGCCCGTACCTCACTGGTCAACACCGATCATCACTACACAGGGGCCCGTACCTCTCTGGTCAACACCGATCATCACTACACAGGGGCCCGTACCTCACTGGTCAACACAGATCATCACTACACAGGGGGTCCGTACCTCACTGGTCAACACCGATCATCACTACACAGGGTCCACCGTACCTCACTGGTCAACACCGATCATCACTACACAGTACCTCACTGGTCCGTACCTCACTGGTCAACACCGATCATCACTACACGGGGGGTCCGTACCTCACTGATCAACACCGATCATCACTACACAGAGGTCCATACCTCACTGGTCAACACCGATCATCACTACACAGGGGGTCCATACCTCACTGGTCAACACCGATCATCACTACACAGAAGTCCGTACCTCACTGGATCAACACCGATCATCACTACACAGAGGTCCATACCTCACTGGGTCAACACCGATCATCACTACACAGGGGGTCCGTACCTCACTGGTCAACACCGATCATCACTACACAGGAGGTCCGTACCTCACTGGTCAACACCGATCATCACTACACACGGGTCCATACTTCACTGGGTCAACACCGATCATCACTACACTGGTCCGTACCTTACTGGGTCAACACCGATCATCGCTACACAGAAGTCCGTACCTCACTGGATCAACACCGATCATCACTACACAGAGTCCATACCTCACTGGGTCAACACCGATCATCACTACACAGAGGTCCGTACCTCACTGGTCAACACCGATCATCACTACACAGGGGCCCGTACCTCACTGGGTCAACACCGATCATCACTACACAGAGGTCCGTACCTCACTGAGTTACGAACTCCTCGGTACTCATGATAGGTGTTGAGTCAGTGAGTTACAACTCCTCTATGATGATAGGTGTTGAGTCAATGAGTCACTACTGATGATAGGTGTTGAGTCAGTGAGTTACGAACTCCTCGTTACTGATGAATGGTGTTGAGTCAGTGAGTTACGAACTCCTCGGTACTGATGATAGATGTTGAGTCAGTGAGTTACACACTCCTCAGTACTGATGATAGGTGTTGAGTCAGTGAGTTACACACTCCTCAGTTACACACTCCTCGGTACTTATGATAGATGTTGAGTCAGTGAGTTACACACTCCTCGGTACTGATGATAGGTGTTGAGTCAGTGAGTTACGAACTCCTCGGTACTGATGAGAGATGTTAAGTCAGTGAGTTACGAACTCCTCGGTAATTGATGATAGATGTTGAGTCAGTGAGTTACGAACTCCTCGGTACTGATGATAGGTGTTTTGAGTTACGACACTCCTCGTTAGTGATAGGTGTTGAGTTGAGTACTGATGATAGGTGTTGAGTCAGTGAGTTACGAACTCCTCGTTACTGATGAATGGTGTTGAGTCAGTGAGTTACGAACTCCTCGGTACTGATGATAGATGTTGAGTCAGTGAGTTACGAACTCCTCGGTACTGATGATAGATGTTGAGTCAGTGAGTTACGAACTCCTCGGTACTGATGATAGGTGTTGAGTCAGTGAGTTACGAACTCCTCGGTACTGATGATAGATGTTGAGTCAGTGTGTTGAGTCAGTGAGTTACGAACTCCTCGGTACTGATGATAGGTGTTGAGTCAGTGAGTTACGAACTCCTCGTTACTGATGATAGGTGTTGAGTCAGTGAGTTACGAACTCCTCGTTACTGATGATAGGTGTTGAGTCACTGAGTTACACACTCCTCAGTACTGATGATAGGTGTTGAGTCAGTGAGTTACGAACTCCTCGGTACTGATGATAGATGTTGAGTCAGTGAGATACACACTCCTCGGTACTTATGATAGATGTTGAGTCAGTGAGTTACGAACTCCTCGGTACTGATGATAGGTGTTGAGTCAGTGAGTTACGAACTCCTCGGTACTGATGATAGGTGTTGAGTCAGTGAGTTACGAACTCCTCGGTACTGATGATAGATGTTGAGTCAGTGAGTTACACACTCCTCAGTACTGATGATAGGTGTTGAGTCAGTGAGTTACACACTCCTCAGTACTGATGATAGGTGTTGAGTCAGTGAGTTACGAACTCCTCGGTACTGATGATAGATGTTGAGTCAGTGAGTTACGAACTCCTCGGTACTGATGATAGATGTTGAGTCAGTGAGTTACGAACTCCTCGGTACTGATGATAGATGTAGAGTCAGAGTTACAAACTCCTCGGTACTGATGATAGGTGTTGAGTCAGTGAGTTACGAACTCCTCGGTACTGATGATAGATGTTGAGTCAGTGAGTTACAACTCCTCGGTACTGATGATAGATGTTAGTCAGTGTTGAGATGATAGTGAGTACTGATGATAGAGTTACGAACTCCTCGTTACTGATGAGAGATGTTAAGTCAGTGAGTTACGAACTCCTCGGTAATTGATGATAGATGTTGAGTCAGTGAGTTACGAACTCCTCGGTAATTGATGATAGATGTTGAGTCAGTGAATTACGAACTCCTCGTTACTGATGATAGATGTTGAGTCAGTGAGTTACGAACTCCTCGGTACTGATGATAGGTGTTGAGTCAGTGATGAGTACTGATGATAGATGTTGAGTCAGTGAGTTACGAACTCCTCGGTACTGATGATAGATGTTGAGTCAGTGAGTTACGAACTCCTCGGTACTGATGATAGGTGTTGAGTCAGTGAGTTACGAACTCCTCGGTACTGATGATAGATGTTGAGTCAGTGAGTTACACACTCCTCGGTACTGATGATAGATGTTGAGTCAGTGAGATACAAACTCCTCGTTACTTATGATAGGTGTTGAGTCAGTGAGTTACGAAGTGAGTTACGAACTCCTCGGTACTTATGATAGATGTTGAGTCAGTGAGTTACGAACTCCTCGGTACTGATGATATGATAGAGTTACGAACTCCTGTTGAGTCAGTGAGTTACAACTCCTCGGTACTGATGATAGGTGTTGTTGAGTCAGTACTGATGAGTGTTGAGTCGAACTCCTCGGTACTGATGATAGATGTTGAGTCAGTGAGTTACGAACTCCTCGGTACTGATGATAGATGTTGAGTCAGTGAGTTACGAACTCCTCGGTACTGATGATAGGTGTTGAGTCAGTGAGTTACGAACTCCTCGGTACTGATGATAGGTGTTGAGTCAGTGAGTTACGAACTCCTCGGTACTGATGATAGGTGTTGAGTCAGTGAGTTACACACTCCTCGGTACTGATGATAGATGTTGAGTCCTGATGATAGATGTTGAGTCAGTGAGTTACGAAACTCCTGATGATCGAACTCCTGTACTGATGATAGTGATGTTGAGTCAGTGAGTTAGACGAACTCCTCGGTACTGATGATAGGTGTTGAGTCACTCCTCGGTACTGATGATAGATGTTGAGTCAGTGAGTTACGAACTCCTCGGTACTGATGATAGATGTTGAGTCAGTGAGTTACGAACTCCTCGGTACTGATGATAGATGTTGAGTCAGTGAGTTACGAACTCCTCGGTACTGATGATAGATGTTGAGTCAGTGAGTTACGAACTCCTCGGTACTGATGATAGATGTTGAGTCAGTGAGTTACGAACTCCTCGGTACTGATGATAGATGTTGAGTCAGTGAGTTACGATCTCCTCGTTACTGATGATAGGTGTTGAGTCAGTGAGTTACGAACTCCTCGTTACTGATGAATGGTGTTGAGTCAGTGAGTTACGAACTCCTCGGTACTGATGATAGATGTTGAGTCAGTGAGTTACGAACTCCTCGGTACTGATGATAGGTGTTGAGTCAGTGAGTACAACTCCTCGGTACTGATGATAGATGTTGAGTCAGTGAGTTACAACTCCTCTGATGATAGATGTTACTGATGATAGATGTTGAGTCAGTGACTCCTCGTTACTGATACAGTGAGAACTCCTCGGTACTGATGATAGATGTTGAGTCAGTGAGTTACGAACTCCTCGGTACTGATGATAGATGTTGTTGAGAACTCCTCGTTACTGATGATAGGTGTTGAGTCAGTGAGTTACGAACTCCTCGGTACTGATGATAGGTGTTGAGTCAGTGAGTTACGAACTCCTCGGTACTGATGATAGATGTTGAGTCAGTGAGATACACACTCCTCGGTACTTATGATAGATGTTGAGTCAGTGAGTTACACACTCCTCGGTACTGATGATAGGTGTTGAGTCAGTGAGTTACGAACTCCTCGGTACTGATGATAGGTGTTGAGTCAGTGAGTTGAACTCCTGTACTGATGATAGGTGTTGAGTCAGTGAGTTACGAACTCCTCAGTGAGTACTGATGATAGATGTTGAGTCAGTGAGTTACGAACTCCTCGGTACTGATGATAGATGTTGAGTCAGTGAGTTACGAACTCCTCGGTACTGATGATAGGTGTTGAGTCAGTGAGTTACGAACTCCTCGGTACTGATGATAGGTGTTGAGTCAGTGAGTTACGAACTCCTCGTTACTGATGAATGGTGTTGAGTCAGTGAGTTACGAACTCCTCGGTACTGATGATAGATGTTGAGTCAGTGAGTTACGAACTCCTCGGTACTGATGATAGGTGTTGAGTCAGTGAGTTACGAACTCCTCGGTACTGATGATAGGTGTTGAGTCAGTGAGTTACGAACTCCTCGGTACTGATGATAGGTGTTGAGTCAGTGAGTTACGAACTCCTCGGTTGAGTCAGTGAGATCGGTACTGATGATAGGTGTTGAGTCAGTGAGTTACGAACTCCTCGGTACTGATGATGTTGAGTCAGTGAGTTACGAACTCCTGTACTGATGATAGTGTTGAGTGAGTTACGAACTCCTCGGTACTGATGATAGCTGTTGAGAAAGGGACTTACCAACACAACCTTACTGTAGTGAGGTGATGAGTCAGTGAGTTACGAACTCCTCGGTACTGATGATAGTGTTGTGTTGAGTCAGTGAGATAGATGTTGAGTCAACTCACTCGGTACTGATGATAGATGTTGAGTCAGTGAGAGAACTCCTCGGTACTGATGATAGATGTTGAGTCAGTGAGTTACGAACTCCTCGGTAATTGATGATAGATGTTGAGTCAGTGAGTTACGAACTCCTCGGTACTGATGATAGATGTTGAGTCAGTGAGTTACGAACTCCTCGGTACTGATGATAGGTGTTGAGTCAGTGAGTTACGAACTCCTCGGTACTGATGATAGGTGTTGAGTCAGTGAGTTACGAACTCCTCGGTACTGATGATAGGTGTTGAGTCAGTGAGTTACGAACTCCTCGGTACTGATGATAGATGTTGAGTCAGTGAGTTACGAACTCCTCGGTACTGATGATAGATGTTGAGTCAGTGAGTTACGAACTCCTCGGTACTGATGATAGATGTTGAGTCAGTGAGTTACGAACTCCTCGGTACTGATGATAGATGTTGAGTCAGTGAGATACACACTCCTCGGTACTTATGATAGATGCTGAGTCAGTGAGTTACACACTCCTCGGTACTGATGATAGGCTCCTCAGTACTGATGATAGGTGTTGAGTCAGTGAGTTACGAACTCCTCGGTACTGATGATAGATGTTGAGTCAGTGAGATACACACTCCTCGGTACTTATGATAGATGCTGAGTCAGTGAGTTACGAACTCCTCGTTACTGATGATAGATGTTGAGTCAGTGAGTTACGAACTCCTCGGTACTGATGATAGGTGTTGAGTCAGTGAGTTACGAACTCCTCGGTACTGATGATAGATGTTGAGTCAGTGAGTTACGAACTCCTCGTTACTGATGAGAGATGTTAAGTCCTACGAACTCCTCGGTACTGATGATAGGTGAGTCAGTGAGTTACGAACAGTGAGTTGACACTCCTCGGTACTGATGATAGATGTTGAGTTGAGTTACGAACTCCTCGGTACTGATGATAGATGTTGAGTCAGTGAGTTACGAACTCCTCTACTGATGATAGTCAGTTGGTCAGTGAGTTGAACTCCTAGTACTGATGATAGGTGTTGAGTCAGTGAGTTACGAACTCCTCGGTACTGATGATAGGTGTTGAGTCAGTGAGTTACGAACTCCTCGGTACTGATGATAGATGTTGAGTCAGTGAGTTCTAAAAATAAAATACGGGCCAATCCAGTGTAACTATAAGCATTACAATCAGCCTCGATTTCATCATCTTTATCGCAGAAAGACGTTGGGTAGTTGTCGATAAAGTAATAATGACGAATACTTATGATCACCAGTTTCCGTTAACCTGGAGAAAGAATCGCCTCTAAAACAAGTGGGAGTGTAATGATGGATTATCAAACGTTTCAACAAGAGGTGTCAATCCCAGGCAGATCAGTGTTTCTCAGGAAGTGAATTCACAGATTGTCCCATACGGCTTTGACTATGTCATTGAACAAGACTCTTTCTTTGTCCATATTGTTTTGGATATAACGCGATGAACCTCCCGCATGTTGTTCGGCGATATAGTCACCATTTGCGACAAGGAAATCCCTCCTTATACGTAGAGTTTATAGCAATAAATCAATCAGCCGACAAACAAATGTTTTATACGATTATATATGTACCTCTATATTCTACGTACTGTACAAATGTATGTAAAATAGAAATTAACAAATATTCACCATAAATAGCATATATATTGTATTCTGATATCTATACTTTCTTCTTACTTTCAAACAAACTTATCAATAGCATATTGACCAACAAAATTGGTTTTATGTGGGAAATTAAAGGTATTTAGTTTTACGTGTGTCTTTAATACCCTTTCTGTTGTCTTTACTTAAACGCTGAAAGTGTTGTAGCTTGGTGTCAGTGGACCAGGAGAATAGTTTTTATCAGATTAAGGAATCGACGTTAAATGAAATGAACACCAATAAAATGTACCCTAGATAGTGTGTACATGTATTGTAAGGGAGACTGTAGCGTGCGATCTATATTGGGGCGTATTTACTCCAGAATTAATTACCATTGGGCGGATTAAAGTGAAGTACTACAAAGTATTGATTAGGTGTAGTGTGGCTCTGATAATATGTAAGTAAAATATGACCTAGGTATACCTACCCGTAATTACAGAGGTGGCCGTTATTTAAACCGACCCAGTCGATCTAAGTGTAGACCGTGATCACTACAGCTTAACTTTTGGCTTCTATACAACGTTACTTCATAAACCTGAGCAAGGAAACTGCAAATGTATATCTGAACTTCGGAGATATATCGTGTATAAAATTTACAAAGTAAACAAAAAAAGAGAGAGAGGGAAAAAAACCTCAAAAACCAATGGGTGAAATGTTTATGGATTTTACTGCTACGTTTAATGACGAGCAAACCAGGGGAAATCGTTTACTCTTCAACTTAACTGAGGTGTAAGATGGCGGAAACGGCTATTCCTAATAAGTAATCCTTTCCCAGGTGCGAAACACAGGTAAGTAAACTTTATATGATTGTTCATTATTATATTAATTATTATGTATTGTCTATGATATACATTACATGCAAAATGTTACAACAAAGTTTAATTTACTTTTTACACTCAAAAGAAACACATATGGATATTCTGCCTTGAGCAATGATGTCAATTACCTCATTCTGTACATTGAACCTTTACGTTGTAGCCATTGTTTTACCTACGTGTATATACAATCTATCTTTACATATCATCTATATTTCTCAGTGAATTAAGATAAAATCCACGTCATCAACCATCAACAGTGGAAAGATCCTTGATTATCTGTAAATTTGTTTTTTGTTTGTTTGTTTTTTTCTGTTGCGATAAAAAAGACATTCAGCGAAACCAGTGTTAGCATTGTATGCGTGTCGCGAATATCTGCAAACATTCCCTAAAGTTATTGCAACAAAAAATCAAAAGAAATTTAAAAAATACGTGTCAGATTTGTTTTCAGTTTCTTGTAACCTACATTATTAATGTCTCATTTTCCCGGATATTGACGTCAACAGGTGAAATTGGTGATATTCTTTTAGTCTATCTAATTCCATACAGATTACAAAGGTTCGCCAGACTGTCTAGTTAACAAATTCAACCTTATTACACAGATTCGTCAGATTGTCTAGTTTACAAATTCAACCTTATTACACAGATTCGTCAGATTGTCTAGTTTACACTGGTGTCTCTATTACACAGGTTCGTTAGACTGCCTAGTTTACACTGGTGTCTCTATTACACAGGTTTGATAGACTGTCTAGTTTTCAAAGGTTGAGAGTTTCACTAGACTTTCAGTTTGTACAGATTTACAGTATAGAAGCCAAGCTACATTTTGTCGCATTGACTGTTGATAACCAACCACTGAATTCATTTGCTGTGTTCGATCTACGTCTATTTAGATTACAGATATTATGTACATAAATATATTGTACATTTCTAAGCACAGATCCCGGTGTTAAATGTCTTTTTCATTCTGTTTTTCCGAAATAATTTAAATAACTTTTCAACAGACCATAGTTAAAACTTCACAATATAGACCACGGGACTCTCATATGCATTATCATCGAAATCAATACATAAGTGAAATACATTAATATCAAATGTCCAACCACACAGGGCCGCCTGGTAAATAACGGTTAATTACGAACAGTTAGCGACTCGTGGCTGGAACTCCAATGGTCTGTGGTATTATTACATATATAATTAACTGCACTGAACATAAAAAATATAGTCTCGGAATATAAATCTACACCAATGAATATCAATACGATTATATTCTATACAAAAGGAGTGACAATAAAAAGTGTGGAAATTATTTTCTGGACACGTAGGTAAATACAGTGTCGTGAGTTGCGTTTAGTATAGAAACCGACGGATTTCGACGCCTCTTCCCTTTTCCGACCTCCCCTTCCCTTCTCAGGCGTCCCCTCCCGTTTTCGGCGTCCCCTCCCCTTTTCCGGCCTCCCCTTCCCTCCCCTCCCCCTCCCCTTTTCTGGCCTCCCCTCCCCTTTTTGGCCTCCCCTCCCCCTCCCCTTTTCTGGCCTCCCCTGCCCTGCCATCCCCTCTCATCTTTCCCGGTCTCCTCTCCCCCTGCCCTTTTCTGGCCTCCCCTACCCTGCCATCCCATCTTCCCTTTCCCAGCCTCCCCTTTCACTCCCCTTTTTCGGCCTCCCTTCCCCCTCCTCTTTTCGGCCTCCCCTCCCCCTCCCCTTTTCTGGCCTCCCCTGCCCTGCCATCCCCTCTTCCCTTTCCCGGCCTCCCCTTTCATTCCCCTTTTTCGGCCTCCCCTCCCCTTCCCCTTTTTAGGCCCTCTCCCCTCATCCCTTTTTCTGGCCTCTTTCATGATTTATTCACTTTCTTTATCTCCTTTTATATTTTGTTAATTATAAAAAACTTTTAAACTCTTATACGGATAATATTCTGCACATAATCATGTCGCTGCACATTGTACAATTATTTCGTCGTTATAAGGTATCTTAACGGTAATGGAATACGCTGAACACAGTCAGTGAGTTTGAATTTGTCCATTATAACATGTGACAAGAATTAAATTTCACACAAATCGTTTACCTGTTGAATGACAATCTATAAATATATACATATAAGTACAATAATAAATATTGATCACAAACATCATTGTTGCCAATTAGGTTTCCGACACAAGACACTTGAGCCGGTAAGTGCCCATGCAAATACAACGTTTTGTATTCCTGTGTGAACGTTTACAATCTAGTTATCATAATAAAGAAGTGTTCCCATCAATCCTAAAATGACAGGGGAAGGCATGTGCCTTTACCATGGTTGGCAACAGTATTACCGCAGTCTCATTAAAATCGGAAATACTACCCGGTTATTTTTAATCACATTGGTTTTACTCTTAGGGTACCGGAGAAAATATTGATATTTTATAATATGTCATTTTTACATGAAAAAAAATCCAAATCAAAAACTAAAGTTTCTTCAAATGGTTTAAGTCTTTCACTGTAATTACTGACCGGGTCCTGGTCTAAATCTTACACTGTAATTACTGACCGGGTCCTGGTCTAAATCTTACACTGTAATTACTGACCGGGTCCTGGTCTAAATCTTACACTGTAATTACTGACCGGGTCCTGGTCTAAATCTTACACTGTAATTACTGACCGGGTCCTGGTCTGAATCTTACACTGTAATTACTGACCGGGTCCTGGTATAAATCTTACACTGTAATTACTGACCGGGTCCTGGTCTAAATCTTTCACTGTAATTACTAACCGGGTCCTGGTCTGAATCTTTCACTGTAATTACTAACCGGGTCCTGGTCTGAATCTTTCACTGTAATTACTAACCGGGTCCTGGTCTAAATCTTTCACTGTAATTACTGACCTTGTCCTGGTCTAAATCTTTCACTGTAATTACTGACCTTGTCCTGGTCTAAATCTTTCACTGTAATTACTGACCGGGTCCTGGTCTGAATCTTTCACTGTAATTACTGACCGGGTCCTGGTCTGAATCTTTCACTGTAATTACTGACCTTGTCCTGGTCTAAACATTTCACTGTAATTACTGACTGGGTCCTGGTCTGAATCTTTCACTGTAATTACTGACCGGGTCCTGGTCTACGCCATTCATTGTGATTACTGACCGGGTCCTGGTCTGAATCTTTCACTGTAATTACTGACCGGGTCCTGGTCTACGCCGTTCACTGTAATTACTGACCGGGTCCTGGTCTACGCCGTTCACTGTAATTACTGACCGGGTCCTGGTCTGAATCTTTCACTGTAATTACTGACCTTGTCCTGGTCTACGCCGTTCACTGTAATTACTGACCGGGTCCTGGTCTAAATCTTTCACTGTAATTACTGACCGGGTCCTGGTAAGTCGTTCACTGTAATTACTAACCGGGTCCTGGTCTAAGCCGTTTTCTGTAATTACTAACCGGGTCTTGGTCAAAGCTGTTTTCTGTAATTACTGACCGGCTCCTGGTCTAAATCTTCCACTGTAATTACTGACCGGGTCCTGGTCTAAATCTTCCACTGTAATTACTGACCGGGTCCTGGTCTAAATCTTCCACTGTAATTACTGACCGGTTTCCGATCCAAGTCACATTCTTTTATTACGTTTGTATCATGATGTTTCTTTAATTACTGGCGTAGTACCGGTTCGTGTTTCCTTTAATTACTGGCCTGGTACCACTTCGTGTTTCCTTTAATTACTGGCCTGGTACCGGTTCGTTTTTCCTTTAATTACTGACCTGGTACCGGTTCCTGTTTCCTTTAATTACTGGCCTGGTACCGGTTCATGATGTTTCCTTTAATTACTGGCCTGGTACCGGTTCGTGTTTCCTTTAATTACTGGCCTGGTACCGGTTCGTTTTTCCTTTAATTACTGACCTGGTACCGGTTCGTGTTTCCTTTAATTACTGGCCTGGTACCGGTTCCTGATGTTTCCTTTAATTACTGGCCTGGTACCGGTTCATGATGTTTCCTTTAATTACTGGCCTGGTACTGGTTCGTGTTTCCTTTAATTACTGACCTGGTACCGGTTCGTGTTTCCTTTAATTACTGGCCTGGTACCGGTTCGTGTTTCCTTTAATTACTGACCTGGTACCGGTTCGTGTTTCCTTTAATTACTGACCTGGTACCGGTTCCTGATGTTTCCTTTAATTACTGGCCTGGTACCGGTTCATGATGTTTCCTTTAATTACTGGCCTGGTACCGGTTCGTGTTTCCTTTAATTACTGGCCTGGTACCGGTTCGTGTTTCCTTTAAATACTGGCCTGATACCGGTTCGTGTTTCCTTTAATTACTGGCCTGGTACCGGTTCGTGTTTCCTTTAATTACTGACCTGGTACTGGTTCGTGTTTCCTTTAATTACTGACCTGGTACCGGTTCGTGTTTCCTTTAATTACTGACCTGGTACTGGTTCGTGTTTCCTTTAATTACTGACCTGGTACCGGCTCCTGATGTTTCCTTTAATTACTGGCCTGGTACTGGTTCGTGTTTCCTTTAATTAACCTGGTACTGTTCGTGTTTCCTTTAATTACTGGCCTGGTACCGGTTCGTGTTTCCTTTAATTACTGACCTGGTACCGGTTCGTGTTTCCTTTAATTACTGACCTGGTACCGGTTCCTGATGTTTCCTTTAATTACTGGCCTGGTACCGGTTCATGATGTTTCCTTTAATTACTGGCCTGGTACCGGTTCATGTTTCCTTTAATTACTGGCCTGGTACCTGTTCGTGTTTCCTTTAAATACTGGCCTGATACCGGTTCGTGTTTCCTTTAATTACTGGCCTGGTACCGGTTCGTGTTTCCTTTAATTACTGACCTGGTACTGGTTCGTGTTTCCTTTAATTACTGACCTGGTACCGGCTCCTGATGTTTCCTTTAATTACTGGCCTGGTACCGGTTCATGATGTTTCCTTTAATTACTGGCCTGGTACTGGTTCGTGTTTCCTTTAATTACTGGCCTGGTATCGGTTCCTGATGTTTCCTTTAATTACTGGCCTGGTACCGGTTCGTGTTTCCTTTAATTACTGGCCTGGTACTGGTTCATGTTTCCTTTAATTACTGGCCTGGTACCAGTTCGTGTTTCCTTTAATTACTGACCTGGTACCGGTTCGTGTTTCCTTTAATTACTGACCTGGTACTGGTTCGTGTTTCCTTTAATTACTGACCTGGTACCGGCTCCTGATGTTTCCTTTAATTACTGGCCTGGTACCGGTTCATGATGTTTCCTTTAATTACTGGCCTGGTACTGGTTCGTGTTTCCTTTAATTACTGGCCTGGTATCGGTTCCTGATGTTTCCTTTAATTACTGGCCTGGTACCGGTTCGTGTTTCCTTTAATTACTGGCCTGGTACTGGTTCGTGTTTCCTTTAATTACTGGCCTGGTACTGGTTCGTGTTTCCTTTAATTACTGGCCTGGTACCAGTTCGTGTTTCCTTTAATTACTGACCTGGTACCGGTTCGTGTTTCCTTTAATTACTGGCCTGGTACCGGTTCGTGTTTCCTTTAATTACTGGCCTGGTACTGGTTCGTGTTTCCTTTAATTACTGGCCTGGTACCGGTTCCTGATGTTTCCTTTAGTTACTGACCTGGTACCAGTTCGTGTTTCCTTTAATTACTGGCCTGGTACCGGTTCCTAATGTTTCCTTTAATTACTGACCTGGTACCGGTTCGTGTTTCCTTTAATTACTGGCCTGGTACCGGTTCGTGTTTCCTTTAATTACTGACCTGGTACCGGTTCGTGTTTCCTTTAATTACTGACCTGGTACCGGCTCCTGATGTTTCCTTTAATTACTGGCCTGGTACCGGTTCATGATGTTTCCTTTAATTACTGGCCTGGTACCGGTTCGTGTTTCCTTAATTACTGGCCTGGTACCGGTTCGTGTTTCCTTTAGATACTGGCCTGATACCGGTTCGTGTTTCCTTTAATTACTGGCCTGGTACCGGTTCGTGTTTCCTTTAATTACTGACCTGGTACCGGTTCGTGTTTCCTTTAATTACTGACCTGGTACCGGCTCCTGATGTTTCCTTTAATTACTGGCCTGGTACCGGTTCGTGTTTCCTTTAATTACTGACCTGGTACTGGTTCGTGTTTCCTTTAATTACTGACCTGGTACCGGTTCGTGTTTCCTTTAATTACTGACCTGGTACTGGTTCGTGTTTCCTTTAATTACTGACCTGGTACCGGCTCCTGATGTTTCCTTTAATTACTGGCCTGGTACTGGTTCGTGTTTCCTTTAATTACTGACCTGGTACCTGTTCGTGTTTCCTTTAATTACTGGCCTGGTACCGGTTCGTGTTTCCTTTAATTACTGACCTGGTACCGGTTCGTGTTTCCTTTAATTACTGACCTGGTACCAGTCCAGGGTATTTTTTTTTATTACATTGTATACTGACCGGGTATGGGTCAATGGCAATCGTTTCGTCAGATTTTTGAGCAAGCCATCTCGTTGCTATGTATTTTGCTGCAATAAATAAGTAAACTTTGCGTTAATATGCACAGAGTACATAATGAACAGGACAGAATACGTTGGAGTATCCGACAGGAAGACCAGTAAAGAAAGAATTAGTTCATGTATATAGTGTCACGTGGACAGCGTCCATCATGACAAATTATGTCGTTAAAAAGATTTATTTCATATTCGTTTTTTTCAGATACCCAAAATAATGAGTAAGCGGATGCCCGAGTGGTTTGAGGAGTACCGGAAGGTGAGCGACAAGCAAAGAAACTATTTAAACCAGATTCAGGACTTGCGGAGGACATTTAAGAGTAGTGTCAATCCATTGATGGTTTCTATAGAGCGCCAGCGACACTTGCGGGGGCGCAAGGTGGAGCCTAAAAATCCATCACTTCGCAAAATGGAACAAAAAGTTATCCTATTCGGACCCCAGAAATTTCCATCTAGACAAAGTTTTCTACAAGAAAAACCGCACAAATTTTACATGACTCCGACAATACTTCCACGAAACCTGCCCCCGTTGGTCCGAACGAAGAATGTGGATCTAAATGGGGATGCGGTCCGGAAGGATGCTGACATGGAAACGATTGATGCTGTGGCAGAGACAAATCAAGGAATGATTCGGAGAAAAATGTCGGATATTTCCGACCTCAACAAATCTCACTCACCCCGGAAAGTGCTTTCCATTAGTCGTGTGAATGTTAAAGAACTCATTTCCCCGATGGCAAGGGATTCTCCAATTGAATACATTACTAATGTGAGCTCGAGGAAGACTCTGATGTCAGGACCCACTAAGGCGAAAGAGGGATAAACATCTGATATATAATGCCAGTCTTACTGTAAAGATGAACTACTGCTCTTAATAGAAAAAATGCCAGCACCAAGATAGGTTATATTACCACGATTGGATTAATGTAGGTTACTTTACCACGATTGTGTTGATAATGTAGTGCAAAACGACCTCCTTTCAGTGTCACATTGGACACATTTAACTGGGTCGTTAATTTGTTAAGATAAGCTTTTCGATAGTACTTGTGATGCAGAGCTTGTTTTAGAAATATTGTAACAAAGCGATATACAATGTAATTTTTACAAGTGTTTCACTGTAAGGAGAATAGAATGACGTGTTTCCCGATTGGAAACTAGTTAGGTAATGTTTTTTTTTTTTTTTGTTGAAATGAGAAACCATGTTTTCTATCATAATATTGATTTGATTATGCAGTGTTTCTACATTCAAATTGAATTCAATGTAAGAAAGACCATTTTAAGCTACATCAGTTATTAATTGAACTCAGTGTCAGTGCCCTAAAGAGTAAAAGTTATGGCAAGCAAACTTAAGATCTATTCTAAATGTAATGTCGATCTTGTCTTTCACCAAATTCTATAACACACATTTTTGTACATCAATCAGTTGTGGGATCGCACAATGTTACACGATGTGCGATGTTTGCACGATGTTTGCACGATGGTCGCACGATGTATGCATGATGTGCGCACGATAGGAAAATTGGACGAAATATGCTATCACACAATAGTGCCGAGTTGTGAGATATCTCATTGAACAATTAGATAGAATATGTTTAAGTGGTACACAAGATATCTTATCTTTTTTTATATAAGAAATCTTATAAACTGTGTATCTATCGTATATGAGAAATATCTTGTATAATTGAAGCCTCGTTTTAAAATAGATATCCTACATAGGATGAGAGTTTGTGACATGGAAAAGGAAAGCTCAAGTCTCCCCGGGAATCGTTTGGAGCGCTTCGGAATATGCACTTGATGGAAAGGAACAAGCTGCTCAACGAGGTCAGGATATATTTCGAAAAAAAAAAGAAATTTGACAGTTTAACAACGTATCGTTCTGTTATAAAATATATTATTATAGGAAAATAGATATATCTTATATAACGTATAAGATATATTATGTAATATATGATATACTGTATAATACATGTATATAACATCTAATTTCTAAATAAAATATCCTATATATCACTTGAGACATCTTACATATCTAGATAAGATATCTGATATACTATGTATAATATTTTATGTTACTTAAGCAAAATATGAACAGTTATTGCTCCTTGAATAAATGATAAGTTTAACATGCCATAAAAGCTACTTTCTTATTGATCATAATGCATCGAGATGTTCTACCGACTTGAAACTAATTTCTCATCGTCATTTTCTCGTGGTAACGGTAATTTTAACTAATTCAGAAACACGAATGTCATTTCGCTTGTTGACCAATCAGTATTATTCCTTACGTGAAATGTAAATATTTATCATACAAACGAACAAAGTGATGTAATGTTGCATGTACTTCTGTTGTATGTATTTGTATAAAATAGATGTGCTTTTCGCCTTGATATTCTGTAAATAAAACGAAAAATGATGTAAATATACAGATATCTTTTTATTCATTCAAGCTTGGTTTAATTCATGGTATGGCGCTTCTGTATCTAACTCTAACTGTACAATGTAAAAGTACTATTCACTTGCGTGCCTTTTGTGATCGCGGGCAAAACTAAAAGCAGACAAGTTGTTTATCGACGGGAGTTTATATCATTCACCTCAACAGAAACACGTTGCTACAGCTTTATTTGATGTACGCCGTGATGGCCACCGCCCTTCCGGTTCCGGTCGAGATAGAAGATGGCAACCACGTGGGTATGTTGATCGTCACTCGATCCAACAGTACAGCAATTGGGACATGGAAAGAGGTCTATCGGAACTTAAATAAGGACTTTGTGAGTAACACGACAGGAACTGATATTGCAAAACCACTTAAACTTTCATTTCTGAACATTTATGATATCAAATCAAAATTCTGTTTACATTAATTTGCATTATTGATCAATTCATATGATGAATTAGTTTTTGATGAAAGTAAAATGGACGGTTTTGATGTGCTACAGTTACCGAATGGGTACGCATATTTCTGCAAAAACAAAGATCTAAAGAAGTGAAGAAGAAATCTGGTGAGTTTTTTTCATTGTATTTAAGGGAAAATTAAATAAACCGCGGTTAAATTTTCACAACACTCCTTCGAATGTTTTTCAGTAGACAGACAGTCCTATCTACATTTCATAACTTCCGAGTTACAGTCCCATTTACATTTTATAACGTCCGACTTACAGACATTCCTATCTACATTTCATAACGTCCGAGTTACAGACATTCCTATCTACATTTCATAACGTCCGAGTTACAGACATTCCTATTTACATTACAACTTCCGAATTACAGACAGTTCTATTTACATTTTATAACGTCCGAGTTACAGACAGTCCTATTTACATTTTATAACGTCCGAGTTACAGACAGTCCTATTTACATTTTATAACGTCCGAGTTACAGACATTCCTATCTACATTTTATAACGTCCGAGTTACAGACAGTCCTTTTACATTTTATAACGTCCGAGTTACAGACAGTCTTATTTACATTTTATAATATCCGAGTTACAGACAGTCCTATTTACATTTAATATCGTCCGTGTTACAGACAGTCCTATTTACATTTTATAACGTCCGAGTTACAGACAGTCCTTTTACATTTTATAACGTCCGAGTTACAGACAGTCCCATTTACATTTTATAACGTCCGAGTTACAGACAGTCCTATCTACATTTCATAACGTCCGAGTTACAGACAGTCCTATCTACATTTTATAACGTTCGTGTTACAGACAGTCCCATTTACATTTAATATCTTCCGAGTTACAGACAGTCTTATTTACATTTTAGAACGTCCGATTTACAGACAGTGCTATCTACATTTCATAACGTCCGAGTTACAGACAGTCCTATTTACATTTTATAATGTCCGAGTTACAGACAGTCCTATCTACATTTTATAACGTCCGATGTACAGTCCTATCTACATTTCATAACGTCCGAGTTACAGACAGTCCTATTTACATTTTATAACGTCCGAGTTACAGAAAGTGCTATTTACATTTTATAATGTCCGAGTTATAGACAGTCCTATTTACATTTTATAACGTCCGTGTTACAGAAAGTGCTATTTACATTTTACAACGTCCGATGTACAGTCCTATCTACATTTCATAACGTCCGAGTTACAGACAGTCTTATTTACATTTTATAATATCCGAGTTACAGACAGTCCTATTTACATTTAATATCGTCCGTGTTACAGACAGTCCTATTTACATTTTATAACGTCCGAGTTACAGACAGTCCTTTTACATTTTATAACGTCCGAGTTAAAGACAGTCCTATCTACATTTCATAACGTCCGTGTTACAGACAGTCCTATCTACATTTTATAACGTTCGTGTTACAGACAGTCCCATTTACATTTAATATCTTCCGAGTTACAGACAGTCTTATTTACATTTTAGAACGTCCGAGTTACAGACAGTCCTAATTACATTTTATAACGTCCGAGTTACAGACAGTCCTATTTACATTTTATAACGTCCGAGTTACAGACAGTCCTATCTACATTTCATAACGTCCGTGTTACAGACAGTCTTATTTACATTTTAGAACGTCCGAGTTACAGACAGTGCTATCTACATTTCATAACGTCCGAGTTACAGACAGTCCTAATTACATTTTATAACGTCCGAGTTACAGACAGTCCTAATTACATTTTATAACGTCCGAGTTACAGACGAGTGAAGTTTCCAAAGAGTTTAAATTCAGTGAGACGGTGAGGGATTGTTTCATGCACCAACTAATGAAGCAACCAACCCGCGGTAGAGGAACGGATAACCCGAGTGTTATAGATAGGATTTTAACGGATGCAGATGATTGTATTGAATCTGTACAGACTAATCCTCCTCTCGGCAAAAGTGACCATTTAGTCATTGATATATTCTGTAATTTTATTATTGAAAGAAGGAACTCTAGAAAATTAAGATATTTATACGATAAAGGTAATTTCCGAGGTCTTTCTCAAAATTTAAATAAAAATTGGCAAGATCGTTTGTCACAATGGAAGGATAACGTAGAAATTCCAACACAAAAGTCAACACAAATGAGAAATTCAAACAACAAAATTAGTCTTAATAAAACACTTTATCAAAAATAAAAAGAAAAGAGAAACTATGGAAGAATTAACGGAACACCAGGGATTATGAAGTATACACGGAGTATTGTTGACCAAGGACAAGTAAGGGTCTTAAAGAGGAATGCAGTAAAATAACACGAGAGGCAGATAGCACAACAAGTGAAAGAGAAACCTAAACAGTTCTGGAGATACGCAAAATCTAAAGCATCGACGAAATCTAACATTTCAAATTTGTACACAGATACAAACTAGGAGGATATCACTGCAACTGATCTTGAAAAAGCCAACGTCCTCGGAGATTTTTTCCAAACAGTATTTACGGATAGCAGCGATCGAACAATGCCAGGTGTAGAATTGATTGCTGTGGAATCAATAACAAGACTACAGATTACACCGGAAAGTGTCAAAAAGAGACTGATGAAATTAAAAATTTCAAAATGTCCAGAATCGGATATAATCCACCCTAGAGTGCTTGAAGAAACTTGTGCCATGACACGATATACCATCTGTTATTCATAATTCAAACATCAATAGATACCTTAAAATTACACGAGGACTGGAAATGCGCAAATGTAACGGCAATATTTAAAAAGGGTGACCGAAAAGAAGCCTCGAATTACAGTTTAACATGTGTTGTCTGTAAGATATTGGAGTCTTTAATTAGGGATGAAATTATGAGACACATGCGGAAAAATACGTTATTCAGTAAAGCTCAGTTTGGCTTCATAGACGGCGGATCAACGGTACTCCAGCTTCTGAATGTTATGGATAATTGAACAGATAATTTGGATAACGGTAGATGTGTGGATGTAATATATTGTGATTTTATGAAAGCCTTTGATAAGGTGCCCCATTTACAACTCGTACATAAACTTGCGAAATATGGCATTGGTGGATAATTTCTTTCTTGGATAAAAGCTTTTTTGATCGGAAGGTAACAGAGTCGTAGTGAAAGACGAAAAGTCAATGTGAAACCCAGTAATGAGCGGTATACCACACGGATCTGTGTTTGGGCCACTTTTATTTGTATTGTACATCAATGATATGCCGGATGTTACGAGTGAGGGAACCAGTACTTACCTCTTCGCAGATGACAGAAAAGCTTTTAGTTTTTTCAGCTTAGGGGCGGATCTAGGAAGTTTCTTCTTCGTCTGGTAGTCCTGCAGCCTCACTATTATATGTCGCGTTTTCTCGCTAGATACTGGACCGACCCTATGCGATCGTTCTATATCGTCTGGTGAGAGTTCAATCCCAAATTTGTTCATAAGATCAATGACAAGTTTAGTGGTATCTTCAGACGGTTGTTCAGGTATACCAGATACTCTAACGAGGGGCCGGCGACTGTAATGCTCAAGGTCATCGACCTTTTCACGAGACACTGACTGAGTAATTCTTTGCAGAATAAGAAGTCGACAAATTTTGCACACTGTCTAGTTTATTCTTTTTATTTTCATACAATGTATCTGGCGGTGTGGAAGAATTGGACAACAAATGCCGCGGTCTCTTGGAGTCGTTGACTTCCGCGCTAGTAAAGTTACCTGACGTATCGCACATCGCTTGACACACAGTGTTAAAGTTCAGTTACAGGAACACATGTACAATGGCAACACACCGAATGATATGAATATAATGTCTTCGCACGTGTACACTCAGATGATAAGTATAGTATCAGTATAGCAAGATAACATAGGCAAATAACTATCTTAATATATTAAACAGTCGTAAAATGCATGTACAAGTTCAATCACCAACAGTAAGACATATGGTACAGCAAACCCCGAGGGTGAAAGTTCCTTAAATCACTTCACATAATCAAATTTTCTCACACCATGTGTGACAGTGTGTAGTCCTCCATGACCGGAAGCCTATTTTTAAAGGAGTGTATTTTGAAAAGAATTGTTTGAAACACCGCGTTTCTATTTTTCCTGTTGTATATATAGAATATAAAAGCAGGATTTGAAAATGTCTTCAAAACGAAGTTAAGCGTGATTTTCCTGGCGAGCCTGGGTTGTCGTCACATGAACAAAACTCCCGCAAAGTAGTGTTCTTGGTATCCCTGTATTCCATATCGCTTTTAAGTATTCGGACGAGCTTCTTTAAACACTTTTGTTTGTGGTATATATAAATATACTTCCGTTATTTTCTGTGCACGATGTTAATCTATATGTGTGGTTCCAACAGGTTTTTTAAAACAATTTTTAGAGCTTTGAAGTAGTTAGCGTAAATTGCATCATTTCGATATGATAGTGTAATGTCATTCACATCGGTTTATATAGACATTTAATATTACCTCGAAAAATTGGTGATCATGACAGTATTTGTTTTCTGCTAACAACGTAGATTTATGAAACGGTGGAAGAAAGTCAGTATGGATCCAATTTAGAACGAACGCTATAACGGTTTTAAAATATTCTTTTGATTTAAAGATGCTTTATTGCAAATAAATATTTACTGTTATTAATATTATTATGGATACTTAACGGCCCGTCAACACGCAAAGGTCATTAGGGCAATCAACCTGTAAAACAAACAGCGATACAAAAAGGAAATAACATCAAACAAACTAAAAGGTAAAAGACAAATGTTAAAAATCTTAAATGGGTATGTTAACACAAAATATTAAAATGATACGTCAAAATGTATTATATAGACCAACATCTTTCAGTAACTGGCTCATTTCATCCTATGCACTGAGGATTATCTTCGCCTTCCAACATATATGAATGTGCAGGGTATGTATGGCCCATCCAAAGACGGGCAAGGACAACTTCGTCTCGGTGGTTGTCTCTATAACATGGAGATCATTCACCAATAGTAGGTTTTACGGAGTGCTAAAATATTTACAAAACAATTGGAAACAAGTATTAACAATACTTACCATAGTACAATTCTTCAAAATATATGATTACAAGCAATAAGCCGGAAAAGCACGGAATTAAATTGATAAATACCACAGGCTAAAGACACGGTTTACATGCTTAAACAAGAAAATTCAAGCGTGTATCGAAACTCAGCAGACCGTAACGGACTTTAGCATGTCCTAATACTTAAAAGCGAATAGCAATACACGGATGAAAAAATACTTATTTGGGGAATTTTGTTCATTTGAAAACCCAGGCTTTTTTTTAAAAGTTTGACAGAATTTCATTTACAAATGAACAGGTAAAAACGTCATGAAACTCTATCCCTAGTAAGGCGCAATTATCCCTACAACATAGGATGGACAATGTAGTCGTTTAACTAATTTAAATAGAATAACCATAGATAGTTAAATCAACCATACAAACAAAATCAGATGTAATATGACACATATGTAATCATCATCCTCACGTACAGTACAAAGTATGTCAGCTGTACACACCAGTAATCAGAGAAGGTGATTCTAGAGAGGCGAGTAAAATCAGTATTAATAAGAACAACATTACTAAGAAAGTGTCAGACCAGGGATTCAGAAGTAGGAGACTTTTTGTCATAGATTTTAATACAACGGATATGCAAAATAGGCGATAAGGCTTCTGCCACTATAGACGGGACAAGAGATTTTACTTTCAAAGTGAGACTTACTGGAGAATGAATGAAAACGCCAACGTGCCGAATCAGTTGGGATCTTGTACTCTCAGATCAGGTGCATCCAGGAATATACTAAAGATATGAACGACTGGAAGGACATTAAAAAATAAGTGAGAAATGGTCTCGATTCATCGCAGAAAGTACAATGTTTGGAGGGTTCAACATCAAATTTATACATATCATAATATTTCATAAACTATTTCAAAAACAGCATCACGTGAGCGAGTAACAAAAATCTTGTTTGAAATATTGAGGAAAACACTTGAATTGGACTGTTTGGAAAATCTTTACAATTCTGGTCGGCTGAATGACACAAGATGATATAGTAAGACTTTGGAAAGTCCTTCCCATTTGTTTGTAAATATTTAAGAATACATGTTTAAATGGAAGACACCACTGAATGTGCTGACAATTATTGTCAACAGCAAAATACTCACGAAAATATAAGGAGAGCCAGTACTTGGTGAAAAACTTCCATTTGGCCTTCGTATTTCTTGAAACAAAGTTCTGGCAATGTTTGAAATATATAGCCTGGGATTAAGACTGAATGTGAACAATACCAAGTCCACCACTAGTGGTGGGGGCACAGGCAGCAGAGCGCGAAAGTGGCTCCGATTTAGAATACCATAAAAACCTAAATAGAGTTCGCTGAAAAAGTTCTTAATAATGCAATTAAGAAATATAAGACATTTTCTGAGTGGCACATAGCTCTCCCTTCCGAAATATTTCGTTGTATAAAGTGACAAGACGGCCACCTAATAGATCAAAAGGGTAAGGAAAATTCTTTAGTGAGACCAACACTACCAAGGTAATTATTGTTCTGCATACGCTTAATAGCAACCAAAATTTTCCTCTCTCCCTATTAGGCCTTCACACATAATATTATCAAGGGAAAGTTTTCTCAAAAGCAACCAGATAAAATTGAGAGATTCCTCAGTAAATAGGTTTATATAAAAACCCCAAACGCTGCTAAATGTCACTGGAATCAGTAACAGAGGAAGAATATGATAAATAAATTTTCTCAATGAATTTCTCCTTACCTTTTCACTTTCCATTAAGAAATCGAAAGGTGAAAGCCTTTCAGAAAGATCTAAGAACTTAGCTCTAGACCTAATCATAGAGCCCCTGAAACTATCAGTGAAAAATCAAGAAATCGAAAGGTGAAAGCCTTTCAGAAAGATCTAAGAACTTAGCTCTAGACCTAATCATAGAGCCCCTGAAACTATCAGTGAAAAATCAAGAAGTTCTCTCTTTATAGACTGAAATTGGTCAATGAAGTGGCCAGGCGACTGTTTTTCTAATTTCTAATTTTCAAAATCACGATCTGAACAACCAAAAGGGAAAATGATCTTATTTTCCAATAGATGTTCTTTCAAAAAAGCATGAAACACAAAAAGGATCTAAGCGCATGATCCTCCATTACCATGCCAAGTAGTAGAAACGAGATCAGGGAAAGCACATCTAAAAGTATCAGATAATTTAAAATCACGGCAAATGATTCTTAACGCCACACTACCGGACGACCACGATTGGGACTACCACCAACCTTTTCCAGGGGAATCTTCTTAATACAGTGAAAATCGCCTCCAAAACTAACCTGTCTTCAACATGAAAAAGGTGCACAATGCTATATAAAATAACCGACCCTCCCCATCAACATTAGGGGCGTACACATCAATAATTCTTGATTCACTATCAATATGTTTAAAATCAACAAACATGGCCGGCCCATCTCTATCTAAATCAAACTTCTGTACATTAACGTCAATAAAAAAAAGACAACACAGCATTGCCACTACTATTAGACAAACCGAAGTTCTAAACCGCTCAACATTTAAAAAACTTTCAATCTTTTTACCAATTAACAAGCTCGAAACATAGAACAACGTACATGTATATATTATAGTTATGTGCAGAATCACTCAGTTCAAACTGTTCATATTTAGATAAACGCCATTTACAATTCCATATTATTATATTAATATCCATCATCATAATTTATTTTCAGGTAAAAGCTATCAAAATACAAGGAAGGGCAGATAAACACTGACAGAAGAAGAGGAACAAAGAACGCAAAAATTGTGAAAACGTGCACAACGTACGATAGATATAAAAAAACACATTCAGAATACTGTAGGCAAAAATAGAATAGTGACCACCGAACCAGAACACAGGTAAGATATGGAGTGATCAAGAGCGACTCTGTGCATAGCATAGTATGACAAAGCATACGCCAGGCAAATGCCATCTCAAGAGCACCATCAGAAAAATGAAAATGACAATAAATATGAAAAACAAAAATGAACGAAAACTGACCAAGTGTATATGTTTTGAAAAGACTGTAAACTAGGATAGTAAATATCAGCAATTCTCGGTAAATATATTTTAGACAAAAGAATATGGTTGAAAAATAAAGCTGACAATACTTTGTCCGATGAAAAGTAACTCCGTTTACTTACAAGACTTTTACTGGTAAAAACGAGCATTTTTCAATACTAGTCATTATATTATAGAGGTTAATATATTTACGACCAGGAAGCTAGCAACGCGAACAAAACATGATGAAAAGTTTAGTTGTCGCGTTGCAGTATAACAATAAACAACAACAAACAATCAATTGAAAGGATATCAACGAAATACACAATGCAAGGAGGATTAAACGAGCAAACAAAATTTGAAAACATTACGAGAAAAGGAAAACAATTAAATACAAAAAACAAAAAAAAAAAAAAAAAAACATGAACACTTACGGAAAACACTTCGTTAGTAAGATATAAGGCAAAATGCAGGGACACGCAAGGGTCAAACAGGGATCGCAATTCGTCATTTTACACAGTATTACGGGTTATATTATAGAAAAATCGCAAAAAATTACATACTTCGTTTCCCCAATAAGAGGTCATACTAGTGTAATGTATACTGTTTGGCTTGTGTGTACGCATGTGTGTGTGTGTAGGACGTGTGTTACATAATTTGATGATATGGAACTATTATATTTGCCATGGCCTTTTAAACTGTTTGTTATCATTGTTTTTATGGTATCTTTTTACATTTTACTTCTGAGATGTCCGTTAGAATAGGTTCTTTTTGGCTTGGTTGTGTGCTTGGCTGGGTTTTTAATTAATGTTTTTTGCATAATTTTTGAACCCGCTACCGTTAAAGGGTGGACTGTTAAAATTGGAATTACTAGTGGATTGTTTTCAAATTTAAGACGTGCCCGGAGTACACGTTCAGTTTACTGACAGAAGAAACAAAATGAACACTGGAATGTCATCTTAGATTTTTATATTTTCATGTTTGTTATTGTTATTTCATGAACTAAATAAACTCAGATGTAGGGCGCACAATACGATTTAGGGTGTTCGAGCGGAGTTATTACTGAATCGGATCAGTAAATAAGCTCCATTATCACGTTAAAAAAAAAGAATTTCGATAGAAACGATATTTGTGTGATGTATGACAGTACAGGGCCACCGAAGAATTTTCTAGTGTAAATCACTGAACGACTTTGACCAATTCATGATTTAATAATTTATGGTATGGGCGAGTTATCTAAAGATTAGATTGCGCCATGTACGCTTCCATAATGTGGTAAAGCTTATCAGCGAAGTTACGTCACAAATGTTATAAACCTGCCCAGTTTGTATGAAGCTGATGGTCAAATGCGAGGATATTTCGTCTGTAAGTATTACAGATTGTCCTGTTGTTTCAGCAGTTCATATAGTACTTTATCGATAATTTATGTTGTGGTAGATAATATATGCTTATGTTAGGAGCATGAAGCAGGAAAATTTGCATTGAGTCAGAGGTAGAATATTATATTTTCGGGTATATATAGTAACAATTTAATCGTGGAGCAAAACAGGAAACTATTTGTGGGTGTCTATGGAGACACGTGGCACAGGGGATTAGAGTATAAAACGGATTTTGTTAGTGTGGTGTTAGTGTAGGAGAAAATGTTACTGATATGAGTGTAGGAGGAATTGTTACTGATATAAGTGTAGGAGGAATTGTTACTGATATAAGTGTAGGAGGAATTGTTACTGATAATAGTGTAGGAGGAATTGTTACTGATGCCCGTTTTTACCAGTAACAGTCTTGTTAGTAAACGGAGTTACTTTCCATCGGACAATGTATTGTCACCTAAACAAACATCAGTAACATTTCTACCTACACAAACATCAGTAACATTTCCACCTACACAAACATCAGTAACATTTCAACCTACACAAACATCAGTAACGATTCCACCTACACAAACATTAGTTACATCTCCAGTTACACAAATATCAGGAACAATTCCTAGTACACAATCATCACTTACATTTCTACCTAAACAAAAATCAGTTACATTTCCACCTACACAAACATCAGTTATATTTCCACCTACACAAACATCAGTAACAATACATCCTACACTAACACCAGTAACAATTCCACCTACACAAACATCAGTTACATCTCCACCTACACAAACATCAGATACAATTCCTCCTACACAAACATCAGTAACAATTCCACCTACTTAAACATCAGTAACAATTCTTCCTACACTAACACCAGTAACAATTCCACCTACACAAACATCAGTTACATCTCCACCTACACAAACATCATTTACATTTCCACCTACTCAAACATCAGTAACATTTCTACCTACACAAACATCAGTTACATCAGTTATTGATGTTTGTGTCAGTAGAAATGTTAATGATGTTTGTGTAGGTGGAACTGTTACAGATGTTTGTGTAGATGGAATTGTTAGTGATATTAGTGTATCTGGAGATGTAACTAATGTTTGTGCAGGATTAATTGTAACTGATGTTTGTGTATGTGGAAATGTTACTGATGTTTGTGTAGGTGGAATTGTTACTGATGTTTGTGTAGGTGGAATTGTTACTGATGTTTGTGTAGGTAGAAATGTTACTGATGTTTGTGTAGGTGGAGATGTTACTGGTGTTTGTGTAGGAGGAATTGTTACTGATGTTGTGTAGATGGAATTGTTACTGATATTTGTGTAGGTGGAATTGCTACTGATGTTTGTGTAGGTGAAATTGTAACAGATGTTTGTGTAGGAGGAATTGTTACAGATGTTTGTGTAGGTTGAAATGTTACTGATGTTTGTGTAGGTGGAATTGTGACTGATGTTTGTGTAGGTGGAATTGTTACTGATGTTTGTGTAGGTGGAATTGTTACAGATGTTTGTGTAGGTGGAATTGTTACTGATATTAGTGTAGGTGGAAATGTAAGTGATGATTGTGTACTAGGAATTGTTACTGATATTTGTGTAGGTGGAAATGTAAGTGATGATTGTGTACTAGGAATTGTTCCTGATATTTGTGTAGCTGGAGATGTAACTAATGTTTGTGCAGGATTAATTGTAACTGATGTTTGTGTATGTGGAAATGTTACTGATGTTTGTGTAGGTGGAATTGTTACTGATGTTTGTGTAGGTGGAATTGTTACTGATGTTTGTGTAGGTGGAATTGTTACTGATGTTTTAGTAGGTGGAATTGTTACTGGAGTTAGTGTAGGTGGAATTGTTACTGATATTTGTGTAGGTAGAAATGTTACTGATGTTTTTGAACGTAGAAATGTAACTGATATTTGTGTAGGAGGAATTGTTACTGATGTTTGTGTAAGTGGAGATGTAACTGATGTTTGTGTAGGAGGAATTGTTACTGGTGTTAGTGTAGTAGGAATTGTTACTGATGTTTGAGAATATGGAAATGTTACTGATGTTTGTGTAGGTGGAAATGTTACTGATGTTTGTGTAGGTAGAAATGTAACTGATGTTTGTGTAGGTAAAAATGTTAGGTAAAAATGGAGATGTAACTGATGTTTGTGTAGGTGGAATTGTTACTGATGTTTGTGTAGGTGGAAATGTTACTGATGTTTGAGTAGATGGAGATGTAACTGATGTTTGTGTAGGTGGAATTGTTACTGATGTTTGTGTAGGTGGAAATGTTACTGATGTTTGTGTAGGTGGAATTGTTACTGATGTTTGAGTAGATGGAGATGTAACTGATGTTTGTGTAGGTGGAATTGTTACTGATGTTTGAGTAGATGGAGATGTAACTGATGTTTGTGTAGGTGGAATTGTTACTGATGTTTGAGTAGATGGAGATGTAACTGATGTTTGTGTAGGTAGAAATGTTACCGATGTTTGTGTATGTGGAAATGTTACTGATGTTTGTGTAAGTGGAATTGTTACTGATGTTTGTGTAGGTAGAAATGTTACTGATGTTTGTGTAGGTGGAATTGTTACTGATGTTTGTGTAGGTAGAAATGTTACTGATGTTTGTGTAGGTGGAATTGTTACTGATGTTTGTGGAGGTGGAATTGTTACTGATGTTTGTGTAGGTGGAAATGTTACTGATGTTTGTGTAGGTGGAATTGTTACTGAAGTGTTTGTAGGTGAAGATGTAACTGATGTTTGTGTAGGTGGAATTGTTACTGATGTTTGTGTAGGTGGAATTGTTAGAGATGTTTGTGTAGGTGGAGATGTATCTGATGTTTGTGTAGGTGGAAATGTTACTGGTGTTAGTTTAGGTAGAAACGTAACTATGTTTGTATAGGTGGAAATGTTACTGATATTTTGTATGTGGAAATTTTACTGATGTTTGTGTAGGTGGAATTGTTACTGGTGTTTGTGTAGGTGGAATTGTTACAGATGTTTGTGTAGGAGGAATTCTTTGTGATGTTTGTGTAGGTGGAAATGTTGCTGATGTTTGTGTAGGAGGAATTGTTACTGATGTTTGTGTAGGTGGAATTGTTACTGATGTTTGTGTAGGTGAAAATGTTACTGATGTGTGTGTAGGTGGAATTGTTACTGGTGTTTGTGTAGGTGGAATTGTTACTGATGTCTGTGTAGGTAGAAATGTAACTGAATTTTGTGTATGTAAAAATGTTACTGATGTGTGTGTAGGAGGAGATGTAACTGATGTTTGTGTAGGTGGAATTGTTACTGATGTTTTAGTAGGTGGAATTGTTACTGGTGTTAGTGTAGGTGGAAATGTTACTGATGTTTGTGTAGGTTCGAATTGTTACTGATATTTGTGTAGGTAGAAATGTTACTGATGTTTTTGAAGGTAGAAATGTAACTGATGTTTGTGCAGGAGGAATTGTTACTGATGTTTGTGTAGGTAGAAATGTAACTGATGTTGTTGTAGGTGGAGATGTAATTGAGGTTTGTGTAGGAGGAATTGTTACTGATGTTTGTGTATTCGGAAATGTTACTGATGTTTGTGTAGGTGGAATTGTTACTGATGTTTGTGTAGGTAGAAATGTAACTGATGTTTGTGTAGGTAAAAATGTTACTGATGTTTGTGTAGGTGGAGATGTTACTGATGTTTGTGTAGGTAGAAATGTTACCGATGTTTGTGTAGGCAGAAATATTACTGATGTTTGTGTAGGTAGAAATGTTACTGATGTTTGTGTAGGTGGAAATGTTACTGATGTTTGTGTAGGTAGAAATGTTACTGATGTTTGTGTAGGAGGAATTGTTACTGGTGTTTGTGTAGGAGGAAATATAACTGATATTTGTGTAGGTGGAAATGTAACTGGTGTTTGTGTAGGTGGAAATGTAACTGATGTTTTTGTAGGTGGAAATGTAACTGGTGTTTGTGTAGATGGAATTGTTACTAATGTTTGTGTAGGTGGAATTGTTACTGATGTTTGTGTAGGTAGAAATGTTACTGATGTTTGTGTAGGCAGAAATATTACTGATGTTTGTGTAGGTAGAAATGTTACTGATGTTTGTGTAGGTGGAAATGTTACTGATGTTTGTGTAGGTAGAAATGTTACTGATGTTTTTGTAGTTGGAGATGTTACTGGTGTTTGTGTAGGAGAAAGATGGATTGAATGGCGATTTATCGTCCATCCGAATTCGTGTATACCGGTCTGGTAACAATAAATACTCAGGTCAGGAAGTCCATATCCGAGAACAGCAGTAATAAACATTTCCTCGTGTAACCCTATATAGCAGTTGTATGATATTACATTGAAACGTGATGTGGCTCTCGGATTTCACGAAAAACCTGTCAAATGTTTTTATTTCCGGGAAGTAATTACGCTGTTATGTCGCGGAGTGGATTGATGCGATTTTAAGAAGAGAATGATTATGGAAATTGTAAATGAAAGTTATTCATGTCAGTAACTGATGCCATTTTGCTTGTGGTGGAATCTACATTGGTTATTTTGACAGTTAGATCGACGTCGGCTGTAGCAGACGAAGTTGACAAACTTGGTAATCAAGTGTGTTATGGTGATAATGATAATTGTGGCAAAAGTTTGATAGTATATTTGTTCTGTTATACTTTGGTAGCTTTCAGTATGCATAATTTGTCGAAACACCATGATAATTAATCATAATTATATACATATACGTTTTGTTTGAAGCTACAACCCAAGTATCCTGCTTTACCGGACACATCAAGTATAAGCCTAACACAGAATTATCATAATGGTAAGTTCAATTTTGATAACTGTCTTGTATAAAATCGTATAAAGTACACGGCTTCTTAAAGCAGTAATCTTCTCATCTCAGTAAAAATGTGTATATTACCGATTTTATGCCACATAATTAGAATATATAAAATACATTTTTCGTAGGCTTTTGCAGAGATTGTAATGCTGGGACAGCCTTTTAGAAAGAGCAAGAAATCTGTATTCATATTGTTTTCTTATGAACCAGTCCCCCAAATTTGTCCTCGCTTTTCCCCGTATTTGTATTATCTCATTGGAAAGTATCTGAATTCTGATATTGCAATTAAATTGTTGGTGTCCCGCTGAACAAAGGAAAGTATACCAATAAGGCTAGTATCGTTTACTGTTTAGAAAATGCAAAGGTAAACCCTTGCACCCAAAAGTCAAGAGGTTTATCAAGCACTTTAAATGAATTGAATTTCTTGTGCAGGCAGCTCAGTTTATAATATTTCAATTTCTACTCTTGTTGGACTTCATATTAAGCCTGTTCCATTTGTACATGAATCTGACGAAATTAACATTCTGGATGTGTAAATACTTCCTTTCCAGATTCTGTTAGAGATTGATGATTGATGTTTAACTTTAAATAAAAGTATTCAAATTCACCCTCGATTTGCAGAATATAAATTGATAAAGATAGATAAAATATATATAAAAAATATGACATTATGGTAATTTTCAGCATAACAGATTTTTTTCCATGTTTTGTTATCTGCTTTAGACCTTGCAAATACTGTCGTGCGTTACAAAAATGTTTGACCTTCCACCATCTGTAAGTGGATGATTTTGACACAGAATTTCTTCTTGACTAAGCACGTGATGCCAGATACATAGATTACCGAGAAAAAGTCACAAAACACACTACCTAACTTTTTGAAAATGTCTGCCGCCCAGATCGAAGCGAAGAGGGACACAACCGTAGAACTAAGTATTCCGCAAGGCTGTCGGAGAATTATCAAAATTTCTAAAATTAATTGCAATATAAGCATTGCTTTTGTCGACCTCAAGGGAGGACAAAATTAGTTTGCTGTTGAGACAAATTCAACATGAACTGTTTTCAGTTCATTACATTTGCCTGAAGAGCAACTCAATTCATCACCAACTGAAATCGACAAAAGCAAAATTCAATGTTTAAATGTAAAATATGTATATATAAGTGGGCAATGTTTTATGTTTATAGTACCAAAATCAGTGTATTCATTTTTTAAACATTAGATATATGTGGTTAGCATTGTTATGTCGCTTCAGTCATATTGAATATCGAATTAAACTAATTTTGTTCCGTTAGCGCGACAATGCTTATGAAATTAATGCGGAAATATTATTTTCTTCAATAAGACCTTAAAATTCTAGAAATTCATAAATTCCATGTTTTAGCAGCGGGTTGTATATTATGCAGAGGTATTTTGACATCAGAACAGATTGCAATCAAAGTTAGATTAGTAGTTTTCGTTTTCAGAACATATTTACACAAGGTGATGGTCCAATTTCTAAATACCATAATTTGTTTAACCTATTCTAAACCTATTCAAAACTAAATGATAATTAAGGTGAATAGGTATTCATTCATTCTTAAAGGAATAAAAGTTTTTTTTTTTGATTTTGAAATAATGGTCCTAAATCCTAACATACATACATAGTTGAAATAAATGTTTTCCAATTTAGAATAAAAATCACTACCGTTATCACAAAAAACCTATCATATTTGACTAGAGAAACCCCCTCACCATTCAATGTTGGTGAACTTAATATCTGTTTATCAATTGTTTGTATGTAATAACTCTGCTTTTCGTTATCAGATTCCACGTTGGAAGATATCATGCAAGAGTGGGATTGTGATACTGATTATAATTTCCGTTATCATTGCCTCAAGCAGTAGATTTATGACCGATATTAAAATGGTTGTTGGAGGCGCCAAGAAAGGATTTCCTTCAAATGGTTTAAAAGACGAAATAGGTCATTTGTTTTTTCCCGTGGATCGTCCGGGTAGTGGATATATAGTGTACGATTGCAGTAAAAAGCACGCAGGTGCGTGCGGTGGATGGTCAGACAGAATCTCTGGAATACTTAGTACATTTGGACTAGCCATTATAGCACGCCGCCGTTTTAAGATCAATCATGATAAACCGTGCGCTTTTGACACTTTTCTTGAACCTAACAAATATAACTGGAAAATTGACCAATCCGAAATACTTAAGAACTCCCAATATATGAATTTGATTGACAATAATTCCTACAACATCAGAGTCAAAACACTGACAACTAATCATCTGGAAAATGCGTTTCAACAAAATGTCACTTTAATACGAATGAACTGGGATATAACAGAGGAATTTAGAAGAAGACCGAATATCAGCGAAGATTTACCCTGGGTATCAAAACTTCAATACGCTGATATATATTCGGAATTGTATCATTATCTTTTTAAACCTGGCAAAACTCTTCTAGACAAATATGGTGAGATTCAGAAAAGGCGAAAACATGACTTACTGGCATGTTCACATTCACGCGCGGGAGACAATAGTAACAATTCCAGAAACTTTTCAACCACTTGGAAATTTCTATCAACATTAAACAGTTCAAAATATGATATCTACATAGCAACTGACCAACAAAAAGTTCGGGATGCTGGTATCAAATTTCTCCAAGGGTATAACATTATCACCACGTCGGGTAGTTTGGGGAATATGGATCACGTGTCTGGTTGTGATATCTTTATGACGAGTATGGTGGATTTCTATACCTTAACAACATGTGATTTACTCGTTATCAGCAACAGTGGATTCAGTATGTTATCGGCGTACGTTCGGGCCACCTCCGACAACCTTTACTGTACCGGAGCTAAAGATGTATTCCCTTGCTCTAGAAACCAACTGGAGGATATCTACCCATACAACATCCTTGCTCCACGACTTAAACTGAACTGAAAGTGTCCCCGTCCAGCAAGATATATTTTACACTGAACACTGACATCATATTCAACATGGCTGACAATGTACAGCTTTTGTCGGTTTTAGTTTCGCACTTTGTTGAATCATGGACGCGATGGTAGAAAGTCATCGACCACGATTAGCATGTAACGAATCGGCTGTGTTTTCACCGTAGTACACACAGTGGAGGATTACACGTGTGTCATTCATGTGTAAATGTACGTACGTACATAATAAAGATAATTGTTGGTCTGGTCAATCACCATCATATAGATCATCTCCTTCCTTGGTTCGCCGTCATGCCTTCAGCAATTTTTGTAATTGCAGTTTCCTGAGATGTACAGGATGGATTTTTCCTCTATTTTGTATATAGGTCTACATTGGTTAAGAACAAGACAGATTTGGAAAACAAAATGACTGACAGACGTCACTCATGGATCTTAGATATGACTTGTCATACTTTTTGCTTTGGAAAGTCATGAATGGGGATTCCTGAAGTTCCAAATGTAAATTGTCAGTTACAAATCATCATGAAGAAAATAGGCAGAGGAAATATTAAACTTTTAAAGAACAAATAAAGATCAAGCATTGTTGGGTGCCTATATCCCAATGCGATATATTGTTTCATTATTTGGATATATAGAGAAGCACTCCAAAAACTTGCAAACTTTGAGCAGAACAAAAACGATCAGTTTCAGTCTACAAGTTTAACTATATCATGTGTTTTACATGTATAATCGTTGAATATATAAACTGTTCTTGAAAACTGTATGAAAGACACACAAATAAAGAACCCCTTTTCATAACAAATGAATTAGATTATGTAGTGCCAAGAACAAAGCAATGCTGCATCATGGTTACCCATCTAAGACTCGTGAGTAATGTTAACTTATAAAGAAACCCACGAGATGTTTAAGGAAAATCTAAAGTGATTGAAAGAAATGTCAAAATCTAAACGCGGAGGTCCACTAGCCCCATAATTTAAAAAAAACTGTCATTTTTGTACATCTGATATTTCCAGAAGAACGTCAGGTACATGTATATATGGATTCATTGCAGATAAACATCTCTTGGAAACAAGACGGACTTGATAAGACGGCCATGACCGTCCTTTTAGAATATACAATATGTACACAATGCCATAGATAACGAGATGTGTTTATGAAACAATATGACCCCGTTGCAACAAAATTCTTAATGCGGACATTAAATTGTTTTTTAAGGGATGTAATAATTGTTTTTCGCTGATACCGTCAACAAGATATTTAATTAGTCGTTATACTAAAGACTGTAGTTGTTTTTTTCATTTTTTTTTTAATTACATGTATATACTGTTGTGAAATTGAAAATTATGTACCTATGTATTTTATACTTAAAATGTAATATGTGACTGTTTTGACAATTTTACACTTGGCTGGTGGTAGGTGTCTTGATTGATAAGGTATTACGTCGTGTTATGTGAAGATGAGGAAGGTAATATACAGTATGGTGTGTATTAAAGACATATCTAAACGTTCTATCACATTAATAGTTTCTTCATTGTGGCATGCAAATAATCACCGGAACCTTTCGTTTCCTTATATTTTTCAAAACACTCTGGCAATGGATACTACAGTATATACCTTCTGAAGATGACGACTCTATGTTACAGTGTTTTTGTCCCTCGTATCATCATCAATGGCATCCCCGCTGATTAGTGATTTATCAATGACCTTAACATTTGACTTGCTCTTACATTTGGAAAATCAACAAAAATAACCCTCAGGAAGAGATCAGCAAAGGTTTATTTCTTAGGTTATTCATATTACATTTTAATGGTAAGGTATCTGCCAAAATACAAGAAGAAATTGTCAATATAAAAACATATTCATAATCCAAACTCAAATTGTATAAAACTAGGGCAAAATATGAACAAAAGAAAGATTTAAAGATAAAGCCAGGTGTTCCGGAAACATACGCGTCTTCTGCTTCATCGACGACACCCGCCTTATAAATTTTGGACAATCCAAGTACGTGAAGTCATGCTCTTAAATGTGAACAAGGTATATAACGATAACACCAATAGGTAAAGTAACAAGTATGAAGTTAGAAACAAAACGACATGTACATCTATATCATCCATCTTTGATTCTTAATCGTTTCGAAAAGTTTAGAAATTCAGAAGGGAAAAACGAAATCGACCTCGACAAAAGCTAATCTAGCTTAATTATTTCTCGTATATAATTATTTTTTTATTATCTTAATGCTTTTGATGTATAGGTTGTTTTCCTTAAACCTTTTTGTAAGAATATGCAGAATTACGGCAAACATATGATGAAGAGTTACTTAGCAGAGTTTTGATACAATTTAAAAGAGTTGAACAACAATCACGCTGGGCAATAGCAACATACAATAGGAATTCAATAGTAAATTCATTTTTATCGCAAAACTTAATTTTTATAATATATCTGTTTAGTCGTTCTACGAATCTTCAGTGTTGGTATGGGGTCAAAAGAGCGCTGTTGGGAAAGGCAAAAAAATCAAAATATAGGTGAGAGTTGGTCGATGATAATAACTTTAGGTTTTTAGGATGCCGAATTCTTAAGATACTGGATTGTTTGCATGTAGATATTATATGTAATACCTGAGAAGTGACAAGCAAACCATGGCCTCGTACGTCAAAATCTCGGGGCAGAAGTCCCAATATACTAATTAGTATGTCTTTGTCATTTTACAAAAATCATCAAATTTCGGTCTGAGAAAAAACATTCGTTTTAAATTATTATATATTTCATGTCGACATGACAATGAAACCTTTGTGCACGCTGTAATTTTATGATTATTGATAGAGATAGATAGCAAAAATGCAAGTCCTTTTTACTGTACACTACAGACACAGATAATGACAATCGTTAAGAAAACAACCAGCACTGCCCCAAGGTTACAGCTTGCACGCATGCTTTATGTCATTTCATTGAAGTGATATTTCAACTGATTATTTATATATAACTGATTTGAAAGAAGTGGTATATGTTTTACACATATATGGCGATGTGATGAAGTGTTTGAAAAAAAACTGCATCATTAAATAAAACAACTACTCTTGTTGGAAATTGCGTGTCTTGTTGCAATATGACAGTCTTAAAATAATAACACAGTTATTCTTTAATCAAATTACGATGTAATATACAGTCATATATTATTTAAAAAATGTTAGTGTTTTTGGCAACTGTATTAATTGTTGTGATTGTATAAGTATGACGGAGGCCGTAATAGGACTACCTGACAATGAGAGTTTCTTACTGCAAGATGTTTATGTCGTAATGAATGCACATAACATGTTGACATGCATTTTAAAATTCTCTAATATGATAAATGTTTCTTGGATGATTATAAGTTTACGTGGAGCCATAAATCTTCCTCATTGATAAGATATTTATGTATGCATAATGCAATTCCTATGTATGCTCTAAGCACGGCTGAACTTTATAAAAGTGTGATTAGTTGGGCTTATAATCATGCGGAATGGACTGTTTCAGGTCAACGGGAATCACATGTATACCTTACAGAATAGAAGTTCTTATAACACAACCAGTAAAAGATTAGAGTGTGACCGTACTAGCACTGACGTCCATAGTGTGCGAGATGGTAAGGAATCGACAATTTTTTTCGGCTGTACTATAATTCTTTGTATACTAAGGTCGAAAATATGTGACGAGATGGTAAACAGCGTATATAAAAAAGTACATACGTTGGTAACAATGTATTCTGATAAAACTTGATCTCGTAGGTATGCGAGAATGTGTGTCCACCCACCCTATTATAATTGATCCTGAGCGAAATGGCCTTTGGTAGGTAACGCTAATATGCGTTATTGGTTTAGGAAGGGTATAACTTTGCGTTTTTGTGTTTTTTTGCATAAGATTTGTAGTATCTATGTATGTGCATGTAATAAATTCCGCAAGCGGTGTTGTCGCATCCTTGCATCTCGTATAAAGTATGGAGATATTATTTGTTTTGTGTTAAACACAGATGGTGTAATAGAAGAACTGTCAGATGTATTGTGAATTGTAATACTTTAAATAAATAATTATTAACCACTTACTTATTTGTTTTCTTTACTCGATGGCAAAACTAAACTTTGGATTACAAGACATGCCACAGATATTGTTTATATATATATGCTGCTGAAAGTAAGTCTTATGGATTATGGTATTACGATTACTGACAAACGACTGTTTGAAGAGACAGAAACAGTTTGGATACAAATGTTATATGGTAATCGAACTCCAAATGTTTTATTAAGTATATCTATAATGATGATTGGCTCTTTGATATAATTTGAATTCCAGAAAAAAACACAAACAAAAACAAGGTACTGATAATTGATTTATCAGCCATACCCTACACCTTATGCCATTTATTTATCATTCACCCTGATCAACGCATGGACAAATATATAAACAACATAGTGTCTATGTAACTCCGGTATTAATGTTGGTTAGTAGCTTCCAAAGTTGATATCAAGTGTGTTAAAGTAAATTTCTCCGTCACAATAAAACAATCGTTACCTTTCCGTATACATAGAGCTACTTAACTGAAACAACGATTAGAATACAGTATATATATATATATATATATATATATATTACATGTTAACATTATGTCATTCCAACAGAATGTGATGGTTGTAAGTTACACAAGAATGTTTCAGCTCAATAACCACCAGCGGATGTCTACAAAATATGGAGAGATAATAAGACAGGTGTTATTATTCGTCTTAAATTCTTTAAGCTAACTATGCCCGAGGGAATATAATAGGATGTTACCTGAAGCAACCCCGTGCTTCCTGATGCGTGACGCCTCTTTTTTGTGTATATATTATATACTAGGTAAAACAATGAACTGAACAGTATTTACGGTACATCTAACAAACAGGCCATACATCAAAACCGTAACATGAAAGTTATAAACTGATACCAGCCGCTATCGACTTCGTCAATACAGCGTTGTCGTTCCCACACACAAACATGTTCACCCCATGGATCCGAATCGCTCTTTTCATAACGGCAGTTCTTGGTGGCCTTTTCTTTACAATTGGGATTTTTGCACCCGGATGGGAAATAACACATCAGGGGATGACACTAAAAGGAATTTGGTTTATTCTTGCATGTGGAAAAAAGTCGAGCAGTTGTGAATATCTCACGTATTTAGAGAAATACAATCAAGACAAAGGTAGTTCACATTTTTCATGGGTAAATGGTAAGTAGCATTTATTTAGTCTTTGTATTGTAAATGTTCGTTATGATATCAAATAGAAAATTTGTGATATCTATTGCTTCTTGTATGGCGATGTTTTGCCTTATATTGTTATAAAGCTTGATGCACGGAAAGATTTATAACAGTGGTGATACATCAATCAGTTTGGAACTCTAAAGGCTCTAAACGAGCTTCATTTCTCTAGTCATTACATTATATATGATATATTATGAAACTTCTTTTTTTCTTACCTTTATATACAAAATAACCTCTCAGTTTATACAATAGTGACACATATTTGCTATACATTACTTACCATCGTCCTCCGAGCACTTACACGTGTGACATACATACAATATTTACTTACTTCAACATCTTCCAACACGGTGACGTGATACCAGAATCATTTCACCTTTGTCTATGAGAACCTAAATTTCAAGTCTTACTTAGCACCTTTTTAACAAGCAACCAGCAAAGGTAATCTCATTCACGATTACCAGTTGAAAAATAATTTTAATCAGATACTTGGCTAAATGTTCATGCATTCACGATTTTGTGTTATAAACCATTAAGCATGCTATAAGATAACGTGCCCTCCCTTTATAAATCCACATTAATGTCATTATCGTTTGTTTGCATGGGCTGTGGAATATATTCGGCAAGACTAGTCAAACTAATAGCATAAGCCAATACATCACATTTTGATGGTGTCCTGAACATAGTTTAAACACACAAACGAAACGGTAAAGTCTGCTAACCAGTAAGAATCTATTTAATCGGATTCAAGTTATAATTAAAATTCAAGACTATGGAGGAAATTTATCAATTTTAACCTTTGTAATCCAAATGCTATTTATTTTGACCTACTGACGTCATATTATATGTAAATAACGCATTAATGTAAATTTCCGATTCATGCTCAATACGTTTGATTTGTTTAAAGTCAGTTCATAGTTCAATGATATACACACACTGGCATCATATACCTCGTCCTTTAGTTATTTCCTTTCATGTTTTCTTTTAGCGGAGTAGACACTGGCAACTTTATGCATCCCATTAGGCGGTGTCAATGCATTAACAAGAACAAAAGGGAATAGAAATCCACACGTTAGAAAATAACGGTTTATTTGCTGTAATAATACGGTTGCATTTTTGTCAGTTACAAGTAACTATTTGAACCTGAAGGGGTCAGCAGTTTTTAACGAGGGCAGTGAACTAGTTTAAGTAGGCTGGCACCATCCATGCATGTGGTTTCTTGCTCATAAATATGTAGTAAAATGACCAATGTCTATTACAAAGCGTATTTTGTTTATACTAAGATGTCGATATTATGTACGACGTTATGTCATTTACTGTGCTGTATACGCCACTAACAACATATCTGAACGTTAAGATAGAGGGACAACCATCACTCAGTCTTAACTTAATTCACTCTATCATTCAATTATCAATTAAAACTGTGCTCCCATGATTAACAAATAGTGGTTCTGTACGCTTAATTAGATATCTAACTACATCGTTGACGTTTAATTTGACCATCTGATGGACATTTGGAATGTTTTAGTTTCTACTACTTGCAACAATTATTTTCAATAACAATAGGTTTGTTGAAGATGGAAATCTAAGGCATTACACTTGTTTGACTTACATGAGGATCGGGTCACGTCAACATCTGAATAATATCACAGTTAATATTTATACATATTCATAATATAAACCAGATGACACTTATTACATGTCATAAATACCAAAGAAACAGTTGGTGAGTGCGTTAATGTTTCGATCATGTGAGGTATTTCACAATATCCTAAATGATACAATTTTTCTTGATTACGAAAACTTTTAATTACACGCTTCATCAAATTTCTACTTTTGCATTTTGCTGCTTTGACAAAAAAGTGAAAGCTTGATTGCCTGGTCCTATGAATTAACACACCTAGTCCTTCAGTAATGTATTTGTAAACGCATTACGTCACTTTTCTAAAGAAATCTAGGTTAGTAAGACACATGAACATGCTTCTAAGTCTAGGTTACTATATTGTAAATATCACGTTTTGTCACACTAGTTTTAATTTGATGACGATACTTTTCTAAAAAACAGCGGAATTCCGATGTGTCTACGATGTCATAATTCAAACAAAGTATAAGTAAAACAAAGGGAAAATGTGAACAAATGAAAGATTTACACACCGAACCTTGAAAATACAAGAACGAAAAAACCTATCTAATCCGAAAGAAAAAGAAAACATCTACCGCCTCATTGATAACACCAAGACAGCATGTCCGTAACTAACTATAAATGGCAATACACTTTGTTAGGTTCAGTAATCCGTTATCTTTGATAACTTACATTTGTTTTTTTAATGTTTCCCAAGCATAGCGTCCACGCCCTCCTCTTTCTATTTCACTCTTTCGTTGTCATCCTGTCCTATGCTGCTTTCCTTAGCGCCACTCTGCCCTATCCCCTACATAACAAAAACTACAATGACTAGTATGACATAACAAGTCCTTCCTACTAAGACTCTGGGGCACTGGGTTAATTCTGTACACAAAGGAGGTGAGAATCACTTTAAAACGGCCTCACCTCTAAGAATCTTAGGTGTCGAGATCTATCTGCAACCTGTGGCAATTAGCCCGCAATTATAATCAGGGTCAATGAACTTAAAACAAACGCTAGTTATAACTTCCAATCTCTTGCAAGAAGATGTCTGTTGTTAACATCATAGCTTTCAGCTTGAACGATACGTATAGTTATAAAGGAGCTGAAAATTGGAATTGAAATCTGAATGTCAGCACAAGTTACTGAGAATGTGAAGAAAAATCACCAACACAATATATCAATAATCTGTTAAAATGAATTTTATGTGAAAAACATAGTTTCGTGATGAATAAAAAAGTCTATAGTTTGCTTTTGAATATATTTGGAAAACATGTACAAGATCTCAATATGTACTATATAATTGTATTATTCTGTTTTCATTTACTTACATTAATAAGGACAATAGTTTTCTAAAAAAGTTTTTCATTTGTGGTCATCAAACCCATTGGTGGCTCAGAGTTGAAACTTGGAGGGAATATTAAGGAAGGGAAATTGGTAATGGCTTGTTATTTTTCGGCTTTGTCAAGTTCAATATGGCACACAACATGGCGGCCATTTTGTAACATGATTCTGTTATCATGGTTTCCTCGGACAACACCTGTTTTAAACGTCTTAGCAAATTCCACCTGTTGGATTGAGTTGAAACCTGATTGAATCTATTCTGAGTAAGTATTGATATTTTTCGTGTCGGTCAGAATTCCAATACGTCAGCTACATTGCGAAACTCTTCCTAACAATGGAAATGTTGAGAAACGGAAATGAGGGTTGTTTTCCTCTTACTGCTGAAACATTCTGATCAGGTTTGATCCTTTGATAACTATCCCTATTCCTACTAATTTATAAATATATCTTTATTGTTTAATGACCGAAATGACCCACAGGCCTCTCGTTTCCACTTAATTTCATTAAAGCTGTTATATTATAATAATACTTTACACACGTGAATGAAACTCAAACGTACCATAGCATATTGAAAAGTAGCAAAAAATATTCATATTATTAAAAATTAATAATATTCTTTTATTTCTAATTTGAAATATAGGTATTGATTTAATAGAAATCGTGTCATAAACAGCAAGTGCTATCTGGGTTGCCCCATCGATGGTAATTTTGCGCACTTTAAAGTCTTTCCTTTTCATAAAAATACCATGCCCTGTTGAGGGCTAGACACTAATTGTGTTGAAAGTGCAATAAACCCGCTTTACATTCGAATGATCGAAACGCTAATTTCAGTATATACATAATATGTATATATGTAAAGCCTAAGTAAATGATATGTCATTTATAAATCAGACTTCTTACAATTTAAGATTGATGACAAGTCTAACACATACGCTAATGAGTACATAACATAGGTTTACCTTTCTAAAAGACAACCTTAGCTTTACCGACAAGCATGTCCCGTTCAAATCACTTTAACATTACGGTCCAGTGAGCTGATCGTTTAGCACACGTGTCTATGCTGCATTCTAGTGTCTCATGATATACTGCAGAGACCCAGAGACAGTCATACACAAATATCTTTGTTTTGTTTTGTTTACTTGTGTTTGAAATTTGCAATATATTAATAAACAGAAATAAATGCAAAAATCAGTCGGAAATGACATGTTGTAATAACTTTCGCTAACCATATTTATTTATTACAACTTCCTGACCATTGTTTTCTTAGAGTCAGAATTGAATGAACGAAAAGTTGTGTCCATAGAGAGCATAAAAAGAGCTTGGAACGTTATAATCACTGCACTCGTCCATAACTTCTACAGAAACGTCTTGTGTAGACAAATGCCATTATAGTCTTTACTTGTCTCGGTTAAGCATGTGTCCATGTCGTAACTCCATTTATATGAACCTGTTATGATCAATTTAATCTGAACTGTTGGACGTTCCAGCAAGTCAAGGAATACAGTGATATGTCTCATTATCAGCAGTGTTTCCTTTCTGACGTATCACCTTGAATTGTATTGTCTTGTGTCCACTTAAGCAATGAAAGTTTGGTTCTATTCCCTGTCATACCTTGCATGTCACGATTAAATTCACTCAAAAAGTGGAACTGATCAGAATATACACATGTACTTGACAGTCTTCTCAAATAATCGGATATTTGAAAATTACTAAATTTATTGAATCTTGGGACTAGTGCACCATCCTAACTATGTTTTGATTTTTTCCCAATCGCTTTGGATTTTCCTGAGTTTCAAAAATAAGGCCCTTAGCATCACTAACGAGTCCTAAAATGACGAAACAGCTGTATGATGCATATTCTTATACTTAATTGTATTAAAAGGTGCTTCTCATTTGTGTGTCTTTTGTAAATCTTAGACCTGAACTTCTTTTCCTGTAAACTCTCAGCTGTAATTGAATATGTCACTATAGACACATTTGTCCATTGTCACTATGACTATACTAATTTGCTATGGAGAAGGCTTTGACATTTTAATGCGATAGTACCACAAAAGCTTTATCTATGCATATCTACTCAGGAACACATATGACCAAAATGTTGACAGAGCACAACATCTAAATGAAATTGAAAGAAGCCATATTCCACTGCTTTCCCTGGCTTAGTAAACCAATGTTAAAACCAATGCAGTCACTGTATAAAATTACTTTGTTACACTCTTACTCTTCAGGAACACCTGGTCTTATTCTCCTTGTTTTCAGGAGTCTCCGTGTAAATCTTAATATTTTTTTTTATGAAATTTCAGTTAGAATTATAACTATGTTGCAATGTTGGTATTTTCTTGATGTTTGTTGTTAGTAAACCAATGTTAAAACCAATGCAGTCACTGTATAAAACTACTTTGTTACACTCTTACTCTTCAGGAACACCTGGTCTTATTCTCCTTGTTTTCAGGAGTCTCCGTGTAAATCTTAATATTTTTTTTTAATGAAATTTGAGTTAGAATTATAACTATGTTGCAATGTTGGTATTTTCTTGATGTTTGTTGTTACTGGACCGTCCAGACGTATTTGCATGACTTTATACGTATCTATGGAAATACTGTGTGGTCGGATCTAAGTGGTCAATCAAGACAACCGTGTGCTCCCATCTTAAGTTAATGTGTAAAGTGACCATAAAAATAACATTTGGATGTCTGTCCATATCTGGTTAATTGTTGTTTAACATATCATTATTACTCAAGGTATGTTAAGGACGTGCGAAGCTTGAGTGTTGGAGGTAAATTGGAGTTCTCGTTGAAAGATATTGACCTACGGTCAGAATCTGGCGACCGCACCCAGGCTACCTCGAACACGTGGCTCGAAGGTGGAGGGAATGTGAAAAAGACTGTCAAACGCCTTTAACACCCGGCCATGCGGTCCCCTATATTTTGTCAATTGTCCATCAAAACGTGATGTGAAACGTGTACAAATTCGACCACACTAAGTTATTTACTATATGAGTGTGTCTGACCATACTTCGGACTACAGTATGAACATTTCTGATCACAATGATTTAAAGGGCAACTGGGGTACTATGTTTTGTAATTCACTGCGTAGTCTAAATTCGACTATAATTTAATTAAATGATGGAGGAAATGGCGTACATATTTAATCTATTTACCATCTCGTCACACGATATTCGGCCTTCGTGTATATATGATTAAAGTACAGCCGAAATAGATGGTCGATTCTCGCACACTACATACAGTCAGTGCAAGTACGCTCCACACTGGTCATTTGTCGGATGAAGATGGCATTGTGGTCACCGTAACGTCACACTCAAATCTTCTGCTGGCATCACCAATATGTAGAAAATATTCCGAAATAAAAGATAAAAAAGTGTTTTGTCTATTTCCAGAATATGAATATAGTACGGCAGTAGGTAACCAGGTTCTCGCCATTATCGCTCTCCTGTCGCTGTACCTCGGACTTTTCATGTCCCTTGTCGTCACTGGGGTCCAGCGCCTGGCTAATATTGCAGCCTTTTTATCCGCACCTTGCTTTCTTACATCAGGTACGTATATCATACTGTGTGTAAATAATGAAAATTAAAACCAAATGATCGGAAAAAAATAATTCACTGGAATAAATTCCACAGGTACAGGTTGTGAAATCAATCAAAATCAATTATAAGAATGTTGGCAATGATATTTCTTTCCCAGTCACGACACTTGTGAAAAAGTGAATCAGGTGAGCTCTTGAACTATGGTTTCATTCTTGATATGAACAGCAATGGGAACGCGAAAGTGAGGCGTGATGCCAGACTTGGCATTCATTAGAGTTTGTTTAATATGTTTAATGTTGCATATGTTTGATATGCATGATGGAACACCGTCAATGATATATCTAAGTGATATACACTGCATTAGTTCGTTTTATCTTCTGATATATGTGTGATTAATACCTATGAACACATTGGAATATTACTTATCACATAATCAGCCTGTTATCTAGTGAATTCGGTCAGGATATACATCTCTTCAACGTCAATGACCATATAATTACAAAGGTTATTTTATAGCACTGAAACACACAGGATATATATGCATAGTGATCTAGCTATTTGAATTGAAAGGACAGTATGCCTGTGTTTATGCGTATCCTGGGGATTAGATAATGGATTTTAGTTCTAAGACGGTAATACAACGTATTGCAATTAGGATAACAAATCAATTTTGGTCTCTTCAATGTCCAATTAGAGGAAGGCAGAGACAACCCCCCTCTCTGCTGGGCTCATCATTTGTCGTCTAATAAATGACAAGGTACAGAAAATTTCATTTTAATCAGAAAATTGCTCTGGCATATGTTTGTACATTCCTGAATATTTCATTGTTTGGATTGTTAGTTACTAATCAGGGTAACCTGAGAAGGTGTATTGGGTATGACAACGTCAAGCTCATAGTGCACAATCGTGGTTTTATATACCTTTTAATGCATGTATGTGTAATGTAAATTGTTGTCATATAACGGTATGGTATATATTTCATATAAATGTATATAATTGTCCTACTACGCGTTTACAAGTTAGTTTAATATTAAGTATACCTTTTTTTTTAAATATAAAGCTATGCTTTAATGTGAAATCTTGCTGTATGAATTTTGCTCCAGGCGATATATTGTACATATAGAACATGGCTGTTTTTTCAGCTATTTCTTGCATCTTGTCACATTTGACAAGAAAATGTCCGTCGATGAAAACAAAACTAACATAAAACATTCTCCTACAGTACACTGACCTCCCCTCCACCATTTAAAAAAATAACTGTCAAATATCTCTGGCATACATGCGAGGTCAGCTAGAAAATATTTGCGAACGGATTGGTTTGTATTTATATTCCTTAACGTCACAGCAAAAAAAAAAAAAAAAAAAAAAAAAAACTACTACAATTTAAGGACGACATCCCTACGTACAATTTAGGCGAAGTGAGTGCGTATGTCTGTGAGATTGCTATTTGTATGTGTAAGCTTTCTTGTGACAGTGCGAACTGATGCCGCCACTTCACTGAAGGATACCGCTAAAGGCAAGGCAAACAGTCGAATACCTACCTGGCCACATTATACTGACAAAGGCAAAACATATTTATAGAATCTTGCATGTCTCGGCCAGTCCCAAAAGCCTTTCTCACAGTGAAGAATGCTCCTATAAAGACAAAATGTCTGATAAGGTGGAGGAATTGTATGGACAGAACGCTTCTGTTATGTTATGCTACAGGAGTACTGTTATTGTTCTCAGGCCCGACCTGAAGAAACAATTTGTCAATTTATGGGAGGTAACTATATTAAATTATCATTACTGTGTTATTCCTTAATTGAGTTAGTAATGTGAATACTTTTGTCACAATGTAGGTATCACCTTTCAAGGGAGTCCCTGTATTAATATAAGATAGTGTGAAGTCATCTATAGGTTTACCAATTCAATAAATCTAAGACTTTCTAGAACAAAATAACTGTATCGTTTTAAAATTACAAATTTATTGTTATACTAAGAATGGTAGAGAAGCAATAGTGCACTGTCCTTCAACTGATGACTTGCACTTTCACAGTGCCAAAGAATGTATTTCTGTTGTACGTATATGCACTAAATACAATGTGAGCGTGAAAGAACAAACACGTCTTGTACAGACAGGAAAACGGCATGATCAGACTAGTTCATAACCGTATAGACATCAAGCCCATGCCATTCCTTTCGATTACAGTTGCTCTTCGTTCTTTATTATGCATTGTCCACATTAACAAAACTGGCGCGCAATCATTGATACATGGATTCATCAATCACGATAAAGAATTCGTTATAACTGTTAATTACAGAGGGTTAGGATGACCTCCAGTCATTTGAATTCATCCTTCGTCATCCGCCTTCCCTAGACTCTTCACATTTAAAACTTCTCATGTTCATCCAGCGTGATTTCGCTCAAACATGACTGCAATAATCCTGAGATGGTACTTGACCAAGTGGTATATTTGTAAGGTCCATTATCCAATGTGACTACTATCTTGAGAAGCAAAAGTCATTTCAAAATTCTCCTGTTCTGCTGGCGCGATTGAGGTTACATTATGTTTGAATATTAAGGTGGGGAGTTGTTTTGTTATTTTTTTTGCGGCCTCGTCAGAATGGCATGACAACTAAAGTGGGAAATTCGTAACGGTACACGATCATGGCTTTCCTGAATGACATCCATTTTAGAATTCCTTTCTACTTTTATCGGTTTGATGTAATCGGTTCGGTGTCCTGCATGGGTCTTTGACAGCAGAGTTCAGGGAGGCAGCACTATGATATCGGCTTAAGTACCGTTCTATTACAAGCAGGTTTACACGAACATACCGCAGTCCTTAAATAATCCTAGCTGTTGATCAGACGTTAAGACATATAAACCAAAATTAAACATCTGCTTAAACCTGAGATGGTCCTGATGAGTGTCATTTTAGGTCTATCTGAAATCCAGTATAATGATCATGGAATGTTTTAAGAATGTTGATATAGGACTGATATTATTTTTTTGTTACCTTACCTGCTGCAGTATTCAGATTTATTTTACATGGTTATATCATTGTTCACACAAGTCTTATATTCAGGTGAGCGTTTAGGCATAAGGGCTTATCGTTATTAACAGAATCGATCGAAAAGGAGTCATCGGAACTACATACATACATACATACGTACATACATATATACAGTTGTTTACCTGCGGTCTGAAGAATATTCTTTAAAGCATGTTCCCTAAGCAATATAATCTTAATGGCATACCTAGAGGCCGGAGTGAGATGACTACATGACACTTAAACCTATTAAGAGTTCAGCTGGGTCAACTTTAATTCCTGAATCTTCTTTTTAGTAAGGGTTGAAGTTATTAAAATTAACCTCAATGGAATTTTGTTTGTGATATAATTTAAATGGGAAGAAAATTAAAACAATGTTTATCATATTGACACACGTACCTGTCAGCACTACCTATATAACATAACTTATCTGTTCTCTTAATATATAACAGTTAACAGGTATTTCCTGGTCCCTGAAACACAAATCAGGCAAGCGTGTAATTTATGTACATTTGCAGGCATTGACAAAGGACCTCCATGATGTATTTATGTTTTAATTTATCTCACTCTGTATATTGGTACGACTTTATCAACACATAAAATCGCGCCAGTATTTAATAAAAACCAGTTTAAAAAAAAAAAAAAAAAACCGAAAAATAGTGAATTGCAAATTTCAATACAAATCTAGAATTAGATACAGAAGAGCGAAGTTGTGAAGAAAACTGCAATTAAAAGCTGTATCGTCCTTCTTAGGACTCGTCAGTAATTTTAAAGTCCTAAATTGCGAGACCTAGGAGGCGAAAGAGGCAGATAGAAATTAATCTAATAAAACGCAAAAATAAAACTATATAGGGAGGTACATTAGCCCCATAGTTCTATATATTTCACAATTTTCATATATATTATGATATCAGATCAATGATTATGTTGAAATATATGCAGGAACTTTATATATGAGATTTTATGAAAGAAGTCTTGAGGTTTTTAACGGTCTTTAAATGAAAACAATATTGTTGTTTTATATACACTCAGAAAAGTAACATTTTGAAAATGTCTATAAAACACAAGGGACAAGAACAGCGTCTGGCGCCATTTTCGATAATGTTCACAGTTTATAATGATATCGCACCAATTTTCAACCAGTGTAGACAATGAAAAACAATGGTGTATTTCAATAAAAACATATATAGAAATATTATATGGGCGAATATTTCATTTTTTAAAAGACAAAAATGTGCTTATGTTAGTATTTCACTACATTCAATCGATCTTCTTTTTTGCAATGTATTTGAGAATGCAAGGTAAAGTTCCGAGACAGCATATCAGCTACAGAGGCATATCGGTTAAGATACAATGTCCAAATGTCAGATATTTAATGTTCTTCATAGTATTCAAGGCATCACTCGAATCGATATTATTCAATTTGTTTGCACACGTAAAAATATCCTTTAAAAAAGCAACAATAACGAAGGAAATACCATGCTACTGCTTCACAACTCCTTCATGACCATGGCCACTGTGACACAAATGCAGTCAGGTGATTTATTGGGAAACAGTCGCTGAAACTTATTTTCAGCTTGTTTCGTAGATGCCTATGGTAACTCAAAGACAAATGAAGTAAGGTTATATTAAGGGAATTAAAGCGACGGAGGTATCCTTCACGATTGTTGTTACGCTTTAAACTTTAAAGGTTTTAATTGTTTCAATGTCTGAAGTATTTCACAATAACATCCAGTAATACATTGTTGAAAAGGTTTTCATAGCTCATGTTGTCACTTTTTTACTGCAAAATCGTGACAAAAATCGTTCGTGCTTTACGGCAACGGAACAAATCACTGCAATGTGTCCCCATCCAATATAAGTAAAAAAGCAAGTTAAAAGTTTTATGTCAGATTCTGCTAGTATGCTTTATTTCCTGTTTATATAATGTAATAAGATAAATCTTGCGTTTGTGAAATTAAACGTGACCTTAATATAATGTATAACTTTATACTAGGTTTACTGTTGGCATTAATTCCATACACGTATATCGCATTATCAACGAAAAAAATGTTTACAAAATATCATAATTAATAAGATCCTGTTCCTTTTTGGAAATAAAATGTCAAATAAATGTCACAGTTTGACATTTGGACACCTTTTAATAGTCACTTAAGTCTGATTATTCGGTCAATGATAAATACACAGAAACGCCGACGTGACACAGTGGTCAGTGGTCAACAACGGTCATTGAATTACCTGTATATTAACTATATCAAGTTTTACCTTAGACATATGGTACATTTCAACTGACATTTGTAATGTGGGAATTCCATAGCATTATTTTTCATACATAAATGGAAGACAAACTGGCGACAATTGTGATCTGTTCATATATAAAAAGATTACTTATATAAATAAACTTCAGAACAACATCTGTATTGAAGATGAGCACATTCAGATGATGTACATGTTATTTTGTACGGACATATCAATAATTCAGATTGAGAAGCTGCCAAATGTATCACATGATGTTGTTCGTTAACATCACGATACATGTATGTCTTTATGAGAAAGATCTGTAATAAAGTATTAAATAAGTATATGAGAGGAATAAGTAATTAAGGTTAGTTTGATATTATTCCCTACTTTATTCCTGATCTTGCATTGCTAGACCCAACCTCCATTTCATTGAGGTAAGCACCCTCTATTTCGTCAAGTGCATGTTTTTATTCCCTTGTTGTAAGCCTCCCCTACTTCTTCATGAGAATGTTTTTATTCCACTGATGTAAGCTCCCTCTATTTCGTCATGAGGATGTTTTAATATCATTGACGTAAGCCTCCTCTTTTTCGTCATGGACATGTGTTTATCTTATTGCTGTAAACCTCCTCTATTTCGTCATGGACATGTGTTTATCTTATTGCTGTAAACCTCCTCTATTTCGTCATGGACATGTGTTTATCTTATTGCTGTAAACCTCCTCTATTTCGTCATGGGCATGTGTTTATCTTATTGCTGTAAACCTCCTATATTTCGTCATGGGCATGTGTTTATCTTATTGCTGTAAACCTCCTCTTTTTCGTCATGGGCATGTGTTTATCTTATTGCTGTAAACCTCCTCTTTTTCGTCATGGGCATGTTTTGATTGCCTTGCTCTAAGCACCTATTTCTTCATGAGTATGTTTTATTTCATTGATCTAAGCCCTCTCTATTTCGTCATGAGGATATTATTATATTGACGTAAGCCTTCTCTATTTCGTCATGAGGATATTATTATATTGACGTAAGCCTACTCTATTTCGTCATGAGGATGTTTTGATTTCCTTGCTGTAAGCGTCATATATTTCATAAAGTGCATGGTTTGATATTAATTGCTGTAAGCACATTCTGTTTCGTCATGGACATGTTTTAATTGCCTTGCTGTAAGCACCTATTTCGTCATGAGGATGCTTTGATTTCCTTGCTGTAAACCTCTTCTATTTCATTATGAGCATATTTTATTCCCTTGCTGTAAACCTCTCTGATTCAACCTCGGCATGTTTTGATTTCCTTGCTGTAAGCACCTATTTTATCTTGAGGATGTTTTTATTTCCTTACTGTAAACCTCCTCTGATTCATCCTCGGCATGTTTTGATCGCATTGCTGTGAGCCTTATTAATTCATTCATAGACATATTGGATTATAATATTGTAATCCTGCTCTGTTTCGGCATGGACATGATTTGGTTTTATTGTTGTAAATCTCCTCTATTTCGCCATGGGCATGTTTCGATTCCCTTTTGGAAGCTAACACTGTTGTGTCATGGGCATACTTTTATTTCCTTTCTGTAAGACCCCTCTATTTAGTCATAGGGATGTATTGAATTATTTAATCTAAGCATCATTGCCAAACGACTACCAGTCTTGTCTTAAGATGATCTATTTCTGTTTTGGTCTATTTGAGAACGTTATAATATATATATACGTCGACATCAGTACATGATAAATGTGTGTCATCATTTATACTGAACATTTGCGTTTTTGCAATATTTCTGTTATGGTTCATTTTATGCAGTTTGTAAGTAATAACAAAGATTTCTATACAAGCCGTTTGATTTCTTTTATATCATATTTACTGTCGATGGTTCGAATTTGGTAACACTAAAGTGTTCCTTAAACACAAAGTAAATAAAAATGGGGACATGTCAGCACAGCTGTAATATAATGTTAAGAAAGTACAATCGGATGAACATGTGGATATTCTATTCACGTATCTGTACATGATTCTGAACTCTCGAGACGATTAATGGCAATATTAGCCCATCGACTTTACATATATAAATACTTTTCACCTAACTGATAAGGCATGAAAGTGTGCGTATCAATTTTAAGCGTTAACATGTAGAAGTATTGTTTGGGTTATAACATACCATGTCTTAGCTATGAATTGTTCAACTTAGGATGACAGTCGTCTGAGGAATGTGGTTATTAATTTTGAATAAAGAATTCTGTGCATGTAGTAATTCACCGAATAATCTACTAAGAAATCAGGTAAATGCACATTCATAAAAAGAGGTAATGTCTTCATGGTAATGTAAACCGAAGAATGGCAGTGGTTTAATGTGGTAACACCAACACATCTGTAAAAACATCTACCGAGACTGACGGGCAGAAGGGAGGTAACTTTAGTCTACAAATTGTAATAGCTTTCTATATCTTTCTCAAAAATTAATGGGTCCTCTGTGAAAGACAATGTCGATTTTTAAAATAAAAAATTGCAATATATGGATATGTCTGATTTTGCAAATAAGGAAAAAGTAGAGATGGTCATGAATTCACCCACCGTTGTGATGAAACATATGTTACCAAACTAGTGGAAAATAATATTACTGTTTCGGTCAATATACAAAGCTGAAAAGTTATCATGTGGGAATTGGAGTTGACAAATAATAATTAATTGTATTGCAAAAAACGCCGAAATTTTTTTCATACTTATTCTTCAGCATTTCTTGTTGTTTCAGCCGCCCTAATATGGACTCACATCGGCCAAGAGGCCGCTGCTATTAGTGCAAAGAATCGAATCCACGTCCTAGAGGTGAGCCCAGAGCACCAGCTAACACCATATTCAATGGTGTTGTGTGGATTTGGATCCGCCATGACAGTGGGAGTGGCCCTTGCGTATCTCATTGCTTCTGTGAAATATCTTATGCGAATTCCAATTGAGAAATATCAGCAATTTTGATGTAATTAACTCATATTATATACATTCATGCTGGGTAGGTGTAGACTCGTTTAATTTTGATCGAACACGTGGAATACGTTGCATTTCATTCATCGGTGAGGAAATGTGGAAGTCAGGTGATTCGGACAAGGATAAAGGAGTTTTTTCTTTAGGAATCCTGGATGTTACTGTTGTTCAAATTTGATGGTACATGAAGTGACAAGATCTGGAGGTGCTACAAGAGCTTTATGTTTTAACAATTAAATTATATGCATAAATGGAAATTATATATCAACGTGAAATGATATATTAAGCTATTGTAGAAGTCAGCATTAACATCACATAACTTAGACACTCATAGTGAATTCAATCATTGTACGTCATACAAATAAAACTCATTTTCGTCTCATTTAATAATTAATATATTTGTGCTATCAGAAAAAACACCTTAAATTTGACATCAAATAAGCTATCCATTTTAAGAATTATAAATCATAAAATAAACTAATATCAGCAGTTAGTAACAAAAATAATTTTACTCCTTATTTATTTCTTCTTTGTTATTTATTCCCATATTCCGGCACATAGAGATTTATCAAACCTTATAACCATTTAGATTTGTTCCCGTTTATACATATGAACATCCCGATCACAGCTGAGTAGAGCAGTATTAGTTAAATGATGGAACAACCCATTTTATGGTGGTTGGATCTACTCAATAAGTTTTCTTTCTGTTCATTTGTAAATAATTGAATAATGTTTAAATCCTGCAATGATTCAGAAGAAATTTGTGATTTAGGAATGAAAACAAGTTTGGGTTTGACTTATTTGAAACATTTACAGAAATAGTCATCAGATAAACATTTGGTGGGACATTACCGACAACTTACCTACCCTTACCCTCCATTGAACACAAAAGTTTAAGTTTAATTAACGATGGTATGCGCAATTATTACAATAAACTAGGAGTGAATAACATATCAGCTGAGAAACTGTATCAAACATCAAAGTGTGAGAAATTGATAAAACAAATACATTTCTGTGTTATCGTCTACATGTGAATCGAAGGTAATTTATCACCGTAACATAATTACATCTAAATTGAAAATAAAAAACTATTTACAAATCTAAAGAGATCACCTGGCATTTCTATCTTTCCATCGCATCAGAACATTTCACAGAGAGATAATTATGGCGATCACTTTGCCAAATTGTTCATAAAACTACTTCTTTTCATTTAAGACGTTTTCGCCTGCTGTTGACATTGTCACAGTGAACAGAAATATTTGGAGTGAGCCCCTAAAATCATATTAACTGAGATATGTCATCGTTATATATGGTGAAGCAGGAATGTTACTATCTAGAACATGGCAGCAGATACGCACTGCTTTACTTACCTTTTTCTATATATGGAGTATAACAGGATACAGAGCGGAATGTTATTTATTTACTTATCCGCCACTTCTCTTGTGCAAGTTGAATAATAACTGAATATTTATGACAAGCGAATCAACACATCAAGATCACGGTCAAGACATACAGGTGTTTTCTTGTCAAGTGGCTGAACTTTTGCTATGTTATGTATGAACCGTTCCTAATGAAGATCAAATATTATTCGACATGGGTCGCCTAAATATAACGCATTGATCACATAATTATTTTGAAAACGAAACTAGAAGCATGAATTGGAATTGAAAACGACCAATCACGACCCTAAGGTGTACACATACATTATGTATACACAACAAATATACACCGTATACTGAAATGCATAGGGAAATCGCTTGTAGCTTTACATGGTAAAATTTTAGTCAACTATGACGCCATAATTTCTAACAGTGCATTGCTCAGGTTTAATTAGTACCATTTTTAAATCAATACAACTAGGACTGTATAGATTTTGTAGAAATTATATAGTTTGTTTTACTTCGGATTGGGGCGTTCAAAATATTTTTATAAAAGTTCTAACGAAATGGCAATTTGCCAGTTATAGATTCGATACTTGCATATTTACCACGATGTAGTACAAAATAAATGACGTAGCACTAATAACTTGTATATGTAAATAAGGAATTTCTGTATTGAGAATATTTTACCGGGCTTGCATGTTTCCGTTGTGCAGTGGATCTGGTTTGGTATCTTTAATGCCAGTTAGGTAGACGACACAGACAATCCTACATCTTTTCTACAAGGGTAGGAAGGGACACATTAAGACGCGTCTTACAACAACGCTAATGATTTCCTGAGCGTTTGGTGTTGCGCATCAGGTACAATACAAATACATTTATTACACTGTCATTTTAACAGAATCTATTGTCAGTACAAAGTGACCATGTAGGATGTCCTGCTGGAGGACCAAGGCTGTAAATATCTTTATCACACTGTCATTTAAACAGAATCTATTGTCAGTATAAAGTGACCATGTAGGATGTCCTTCTGGAGGACCTAGGCTGTAAATATCTTTATCACACTGTCATTTAAACAGAATCTATTGTCAGTATAAAGTGACCATGTAGGATGTCCTTCTGGAGGACCTCGGCTGTAAATATCTTTATTACACTGTCATTTTAACAGAATCTATTGTCAGTATAAAGTGACCATGTAGGATGTCCTGCTGGAGGACCTAGGCTGTAAATATCTTTATTACACTGTCATGTTTAGAGAATTTATTGTCAGTATAAAGTGACCATGTAGGATGTCCTTCTGGAGGACCTATGCCGTTTACTTCAGTGTGATTCTTGCAGCTATATAATGTTGTCTTCTCTTCTGCACTTTTACAAGAATGCTTAGATAAACATATCTCATCCTATCAAAAACGCACCTGGCAGGCATACTTAAATGACTCTAATGATGACTGGAAGATAAACAAATCCACAACCCATATCCTTCCTATTGTAGTAAGAACTCGACCTAAAGCTCCATACGTAAGGCCCCTTTGAAGTTTCAATTAGGAGCTTTATCAAGGCAGTTATCAAAAATAAAATAAATAACATATAGATTTTTGCACAATCTGCGATCAGAAAGTTGCATTTAATCATAACATAGATTTGTTATCATCTGTCAGGTTATTATTTAAGTAGAGTACGGTACTCTGAATAATATATGCACCAAACACCTGTTTAAAATTTGAGTGGTTGGTTTAATAGGATTTATAAGAAAAAGGTTGATTTGAAGAGGAAATCAGACAGAATTTTCGTTTTTATTTTTCTCCTCTAAATCCTTTTCTGTGTCTCCTTTACCTATAAATTTAATTTCCTGATCCATAATCCCATGGTCCATTTGGTCAAGAAGCATTTGTCTCTGAAAGAAGGAACCGGTTGTATTATGTAGAAATATATCAATCAACAAATAATGAGTGCAACGAAAATTACTTTTCTGTTAATTTCTATATAGACAGGAGTTTCCTGAATTTTTCATGATAAAGTGTTACCTTTTCAAATGGTGCACCACCGTAACACCATTTCCTAAAACCCTTTGGGAGGAACGGAAAAACGTGATCTATTATTGGAAGTATGTACCGAACATCTACTTCAGCGGGTTCCGGTCGACCTGTAACATAAGTATACTTTCAAACAAATAAATATTTTACAATGAAATTTTATGAAATATCTATACACATTTTTCGAGAAGAGTAACTTCTAAGAGCTTTTACTGATGATGAAGGTGAAACAATGGCACAGACGACAATGCTAAATGCCTAGTACCTTCCACAAGAAATGATAGAAACGCTTCTAGGCTTATTTTCATAAACTTACCTGTGAAGTAACTAACGATAGAAGCAACAATCAGAAATATGCTGATACCCAAAGTTCCCAGCCATTGGTAGGAAATGGAATACAACCTATCAAGTCCTTCGCTGAAATAAAATCACTTTATACATATCAAGTTGTATATTAAATATTGAAAAGATGATTTTATCTTTAACATTCATATTGGTTTTCACATAAGAACTAATTTCTTTTTCACATTGTCAATATTTACAAAATTACAAGTTATATCGCGAGTCAGCTACAATAGATGAATAGAGAATTCGTATTTGATTACAGTAATTCATTGATAAATATTTGTGTATTTGATGTGGTCGCACGTGAAAAAGATAATTATGATAATGAATGTGTCGTGAAATATCTTAACATGATAATCATATTGATTTACAATAATGGATTTTTCGGTACATTTCCTTAGGTTTGGTAATGTCAATAGAATATATTTTTTTTTATAACACAGCCAGTAGAAGATGTAAGTGACGTTTCGATGACAACATTGTCACTTTCATCAGACAAATGACAAGTGTTGTTTCTTATTCTATTGAAATCAATAATGTATTCAAGTTTATTACAAAATTAAAATATATATAAAGACCACTAAATATTAAAACCAGAAAAATTATAATTATAAACAGTTATATACTTTTCACTGAAACCTGAAAATACTGGTGACAAGGTAGTGGTTGATTCGGTTGACATGTAAACTTGAGTACTGGACAGAGGGTAAGTGCTTTCTAGAAACAACGTGCTGTTCATATCAAAAGCTGGACATTGATCTGTGGGACCCCCAGGTAAATACGGTGTCTTCTTCAAAGTCTTCGAAAAACTTTGTCCCATTGATATCCAGAATATAAACGTCATACTGCTGATGACCCCGGCTACAGCACCCTGTAAACCATAGAACAATGTTTCGATTTTACAAACATATTGAAAATGCCAAGGTTATCCTTCAAATTAATTAATGCCGCTTTCATTTCGCATATCATAGCAGATAACACATTATAGTAATTATATGTGTTCCACAACATTAAGACATATATATCAAAATAGAAATAAAATATTCAAAGATCAAGGGTTTTTGGGAATTCTGCTGAGATTCTTGAAAAACTATAATGCATCTAGCTTAAAACGGAAGAAGATGCTGAAGGGAACATAATTATCTCTTAATTTAGCCAATATAATGAACAGAGCCAATTTTAAGTAATTTGTTAAAAGCATGTTAAACAACCACCACATACAAAAAGACGAGCGAAGCTACATATCAGAAACTGCAATAAATGAATTCCTTGCTATCCAATATAACAACATTGCCGTGTTTGTTCACGATTTTAAAATCTAACACACTAACAGTTTCAAAAAGAAATAAACCGTCCTATACTTCTGTGTTTTACAGAACTTTTTCACGATGCTTGTTTGCTTCGATATCTACATCCGCAGGGAGCCTTTGCTTATAGAAACGGATGTCTTTATTTCTATAAGGAAACACTGAACTGATTTAACCTGTAGCAAGTAGCAAGATATCCTATCTGGTCATGTTATATTGACAACTGTAGAGATGATCCATACTTGTAGATCACATTCCGTACTAAACGATCAAAAAGTATGTGTTTAACGGCTGTGGTATATAAAAAAAAACCTCGCAGAAAGAAAGAAAGAGCAAACGCAGAGCGATGTAAGCGATAGAAATAAATAAGAAATACTTTTTAACACTATTGCGATATGAAATAGTCCAATACGAATGACGAATATTAGCCTGTATCTATTTAGATTAGCTTGCAGTGTAATTGTCATTAGAAGTTTACCTTTTTTGTAGCAGATGGAAAGTATGCTGAATATATCATCAAACCCGTCATCGGAGCTCCAAATGATGCCAGGACGCTAAAGGTTACCTTTATATAAGATTGTAAAAGACATATAAATTAATATCAATATTTAAGAAAAATTTTGATAAGATACAGCAAGACAACAGTTCAAATGCACCATGCATCTCTTCCGTTCTTCTAGGATTCACCAGAAATGCGAATAGCATTAATGTTAAACCTAGGAGGCGATTCAAAAGTGGAAGAAAACACAATCAGTCAACCTGTTTGCCTAATACTGTAATTCGCCACTAGAAATCACTATTTTAGCAGCCGGTATATGCACTGAAGCGGTTTCATTTTCGAACTTTCTTGGTTTGGCGTAGAATTTGCAAGAATTCTTGACAACTTTCAGAGTATGCCGAAAACTTATGATACATTATACTATTCATATCAACCTATGGCTATTCTTACGTTGGATTAAATAAACGACTATATATTCTCGTCGTGATATAGAAACAAAATAAATTGTCTCCATATATAAAATCACTAAAGTTCAATATCGAGGAAAACGTCTATTCCAAATATCTCTACAATATGTGTTCCAACTTTCAACTGACCTGAGTGATCGGTCCCTCAATGTTAATTATCATAAAGGATACCGCAACAGCTGCCATCCCGAACACGCTCACTGCAAGAAGGAAAAAAGGTCCGTTCTGGCTTATTATGGATGTGAGCAAAGGCTGACTTTTTGTTACTAATAACCGCTTAGTATTATGGCTTAACTTATAATTCTTAATGTCCGATCAATTTCAAAGGTTTTTTAAGGACGCCCGGAGGGAAAGAACATGCTGTGTGCGCATGTTTTCGAGGATGTTAACATAAAAATCCTAAAATAATTCAACAAAAATGAAAATCAAACACTCGGACCGCATGCCCACGTGGTCCTTACCTAATTGATAACATTTGCTGAAAGGACGTAAAGCAATATAAACTCAACCATAAGACAAAGTAAACATACACAAATGCACCTTCCCATAACAAAATGTTGGTAACATCAATACAACTGCATCATATTGCCATTTTTGTTCTCATAGGACTCATCAATAATACTTGATGTGATATTGAATCACTTGAAACATTTTCTCAGTATATATATCATAGCAGCAAAAATAAACAAGTAAGCAAAGTCTTACCTGACAATTTAGCTATGATCGTTATTTGGAAATCCGTCAATCCTTTGAATGCTGGCTTGACAAAGTCTTCCGTAAACTGTGCTGACAAGCCTGCTAAGCCGGAAGACAATGTACTGAAAATGTAAGTAATGAAAGCACATCAGGCGACATACCGCTAAATGGTGATGACACATGCTTCTATTTTCTACATCAAATTTCATTTTCAAAATATTTTTTTCTTTAACACAAGCTGTAGTATATGATCATGCACAGCACAAAATGGATTAATCAAGTATTGTCTGATGGGATCCTCAATGTTATATGACAAACTAATTGGATGCTTTCATGTCCAGTTTGGACCATTTCCGAGTGACTGCACTATCGTTGATCCTATTTTTCATGAACATAGTCTTCAAGTGATATCAGCTGTTGCAAAGAAGTTAAACACCTCAACCTAGCAATGACCGGACCTCATTTTCATGCGTTCATCAGTAATTGTAACGGATCTAATTACTCCACTTAGCTGAAATAATTACTACGTTTTATTTATGATATAAAAACATTTGAATCATTGAAGGTCGTCTAGGATGCGTGTTGCCAAAAGAGATTTAGTGAATAAACCTTTAAAAACTGTACACCACGATCCGTGTATTGTTGCTCATAGGTTAAACCAGTCCAAATGATTGAATACAAACTGGCCTTGAACAAGATCTATACTTAATGACATCATAAAATGTGAAATTTATATACCTCTTTTATATCAATCAGCGATGCCTAATCCAAATGCAATTATATTCTAGCACATGTACTTGTCGTTGCTCTAAAATTATCAGTTATATGAAAACAACCTTTTAAAAATGAATGACGTGCACCTCCCCATCCAGATTTTGACTTTCTTTCAATTTAATCCCTAAGTACCATTGATGAATCCTAGAAGGGCAAAGGAGCTGTATGATACAGTTTAATTAGTCGTTTGTCTCTAACTCTTAATCAGTAATAAAAGGTGTTATTAACTTGTGTGTCTTTTGTACAATTTTCATGTTTGAGTTACCGTCTTTCTATAGTAATTTAGTTTCTTTAAAATTGAGCAGGTAACTTAAAATATGCGCAAGGTAGTTTGGTGTTGTCGAGTCACGTATGAAAAACAGAAGAAAGGATGATATATGAAAAATAGTGTTAAGGTATCCGAACCCGTACCAGTCAGCGTGGATAGAATGCTAAACTTCAATGTGATAGCGTGAGAGTGCAAACTGTCGAGGCAATGTATGTTAATATTGCTAAATTGTCATCAAGAATTGCAAACATGACGAAACTTGGATTATATGAGTATAAGTACGCAAGTGCATTAATGCATATATGTATTTGAAAAGGAACTCTACAAGATACAATAATATCACTCTTGTTTGGTGAATAACATATGTACAGGATTTTTTTATATTGTTCTTGTAGCCACAAACTGAGTTTTTTTTTTTTTTTTTTTTGTAATAGTATTTCTTAATATTTCCATAATTGTCTAATTTTTCCACACAAAACACATCAAGAACTCAAAGTCGATAAATCTTCCTTTGCGTTTACTATTTATAACACAGGTTTACCACATGGTGACAAAAATGAAATCAAAACTTTAATTGTAGATAGAATTCAAACTCTGAATATCTAAAGGTTTTAAATTTGAAAAATGTTTTCCTTTAGGATGGTAAAATGCACACCACTTGCACTTAGTTACTGATTTCATGTAGGATCATATCAATGCCTGTAATTGTTTTTACACAACACTTAATACCCAAGGTGAATTGGAAAAATAACTAAATTGAGTATGGATCGGTGATAATGTTTCCAGTACTGGAGGATAAATCTGCAAAATCGTTGTAAGAACATATACAGCATTTATCAAACGCTATGTGGAGGAATTCCAGTGTGGTGGAGAGAATTTGGAAGATGAATGTTAAATCAGAATGAACAAGTGTGTGGAGTTGTTAAGGGACTAGGTAGAGAATCAAATCAGTATTAATACAAATATCTAGCTTTTCCTGTCTGACACTCAAAACATTTCAATATTACCTCGGAACAATACAGCATTCATAGATCTGGTCAATTGGAAATAAATCTGTATTTTACATACCTGATCTCGTTATGAAGTGTGAGTCACTGGCAGAAGATTTAATCTTACATAGTCTTCCTCAGAAAAAAATTAACCTTTTAAACGCAAATTTAGAGACGACGAACATGCAATTATAGCTCGTTGTGTAATCAGTTATAACAGTACTAGAGCTTGCTGGCCGATATGTGTTGACAGACAGCTAAACAAAAAGACATTGGAGACTCGACAAAAACGCCTTACCTTAATGACGCGCTGAAAAGCGAGGCAAGAAAGAGACCAGACATGCCTGGAAGATTCCTGAATATGTCCAGCACCATAAATGGAATGATCTTAATGTAAAATTAAAATTACATGCATTAGGTAAAACGTAATAAACAAATTATGTCAGTATAATTACACATAGATAGACATCATCTTGCAGAATTCACGATTGTGAATACCTGATTGGGATTGCTGATTTGTCCGGATTTTAATGGATCACATCCTTTGGTATAGTAATATGCGTAGGCAATGATTCCCTCGAATGCCGCCAATGACATTGTAAACAAAAAGGCGGGACCAGCAAATAGGAGGACCCTGTTAAAAAGGGAAAAAAAATTCAATAAGTCAACTATAATCTTTCAGTAGGCTAAGTATTACTTATTTTACTTGTTAATGGCAAATAAATTCTGCCATAGTTAAAACATAAAAATTCTAGATTCCTAAGGGAGAAGCCAATTTAGTTCCAGTGGCAAAAGTGTATTACAAATGACGTGTTTTGTGTTACGTTTAGTGTTACAATATATGTTACTTGTTGGCAGCACGCTGTGTCGGCATAGAACTTATCCTCTGTACAGATGATTGATTGAAAATCAAGCTAACAGTCCGTGTACTTGCTCCAATTACTAGACACCAGAATGTGTGACGCACGAACGGATCGGGGTCGAAACTAAAGAAACAATAAAAAAAAACAACACAATGTGGTACTACAAATGCATTTAGTACATGGTTTAGTGCTGAAAGTCATAACGTTTTTAGTTTTGTATGACGTTCAATGGTAACATGAAATGTTTCTTTACATAATACTGAAGATATTTATTCTTCCAGTTATCTTAAATATTTTTTTATTCTTCGGCTTTCTTAGTTTCAGTTGTTTTAAAAATTTGACATTAAAATGCCAAATGGGTACCTATAAGTGATATATAATGGCGATCAATTCAATGTTCTTACCGAAAACGACTGAAGTGAGAGATAACTGAAATGTTTAAATATATGATAGTGAACAATCGGCCAATTTCACGGTGCACTTAAAACTGATCAAGCACAACGATAGAAAATAGAAAAAAATGTAAAAGATTACTTTTTTTTTTCAAGTGAATTCGAGCATTTATAATGACGGACTATGGACAATTTGATAAGTCCTAGAGCTCATGGTAACAGATTATAATGTACAATTTCCAATTTAAACATTTAATCTATTATTATATATTCATCTACTTTGAATTTTGTTAACATTAACATGAAACCTGATAACATAACTGGCGAATTTATCAAGACAATAACATTTATGTATATGTCATTTCTAATCTCTGTTTTAATTGCCAATTGGTAGAATGTATTTAATCAAATGGATACTGTCAATACAGGTATTAAGTTATTTAGTGGAAATCGTTTTGATCCCATGTCACTTACTTGAAGAAATTCAGCCTTCCATTGTTGCGGACGATTTCAAACATCTTAGCTGTCCCTCCAGAAGTAATAGTACCCTAGTCATACACCACAAGTTAAAAAATACACATGGTAATTGATACTCATTTCTTTTTCTCGATTTTGTCAAACTTCAGGGAAATATTTTTTTTAAACTTTTAGTACAATATTTTATATGGCAATTGTAAATTTATCATTACAAATTATATCTGACAAAAAGATAAAGCATGCAAAAATAAAAGTCAACAGAAATATCAGTGAATGCACAATTCATGCCGTTTTGTCTGCTCTTCATTTCTTTCTAATGCTTGAAAATGTTAAATCATTGTCTGCATTTTACCTTTATGATAACAGAAAACATGCCAGTCAGCATAACAAGACATTGAAACACATCCGTCCATATCACAGCCTTAAGGCCACCCTGAAAGGTTTATCTTTATCTTATTATATCTGTCGAGGCAGGCATTTCTTCTGAAGGCAAATAGGCTTATATACATATAATTCTATTGCCTTAAACATGTCTATCTATGATGTATCACGACATCGATATTGAAATATTATATCAGAATTAACTTACATATACATCTCAATTTGATATTTTTTTTATATCAATGATGTCCTTTTCCAGTTATATTTGCTCATATATTTCAAAATAATAATTTTCTTGTATTGTTAGTGCAAACTATCAAAATAGCATTCATTAAAAGACAAAGAGTATGTTCCTTACTATTGAAGTGTATACGACGGACACCGCCGCAACCAATATTATTGATGCCCAAACTGGAAATTCCGTGACTGTAAGTAAATCAGAAATACTCTCCTTCATGTTTTTGAAAATAAACTAAATGCGTCAGCAAATAAGACATCGAAGAACATAAAAGTGAAAACATTCAATGCATATTTATGAGGGATTTAAATCGGTATTCTTAGTTTATGAATTATATCTTACCGGCATCTAAGGCAATAGCTGGACCATAAAGTACTATCCCCAGGTAAAATATCTAAAATAAAAATGCTGACGGATAAAGATGTGATGAATATGAAGTTATTTCAAGAAATTATCAAACCGAAACATTTGCTTTCATTAAGCTTAAATACCAAGTATACATTAAATTTTTTAAAACAAAAACCAATCGGTCTAAGTGTATACATACAGTTCCTATACCAGACACACAGGTTCCCAACAGGCGCATCCCACGTGATTTGTATCTCAGCTCTATATACTGTAATTCAGAGGAACAAAACGTTGCTGCTGAGATAAAGAGATAAATGCAGTTTAATTAATAATTGTAAACTTAATGCTGTTCTAGGGTATTTAGCTTTTTCTTTTCTTTTTGTGTGTGTGGTTTTTTTTTTTTTTGCATTTTTTGTCTTGTAGATTTACATATTTCACGCTTTCATCGAATTGTGGACACGTCAGCTTAACTACCCATCCGTTTAATTTCAAGAAGTCTAACATAGACATACATTATGTTGTTTTGATTATCTTACTGAACTGTCAAAGATATCTATATAGTCTTTCATGAAAATCAAAGTACTGTGGTTGGATAACAAAAAGGGTATTTTTTAGTAAAAAGTCCACTGCTTTCGTGGGAATTCTACCTATATCATGTTTCGTCATCGAAATCAAATATCTTCTTTTGGAAAAAGTGTAAATTTTGACTCTGGAAAATGGTACCTCTATTTTTTGTATGCCAAGTCCAATTATTTGTAGTGGGGTGATCTTCGGCTATCTTATATGAACAAATATGACCTATTTTTCCTGGATGGCTTATATTTTTCCTTCGTCTGTTTAGTCATGATTGTATATGTATTCAAAGGAAAGTGACAAGTTGTTCTCGGGGTTTTAAAGTAAAGCAGGTGTGTATATCCAATTTCCTAATTATGAATTTTCCATATTCATGGTGTTTACAGGTGATTCGATATTCAAGGGCCTATTGCAATTATCACGGTTTTCGTACAAGCAGTCATCAGCTGACGTACAAATTCGAATTTGTAACACAGGGTTTCAAAAGATGCAAATCAGTGAAAATTAGAACGGTTTACGGTCTTCTCATAGGAAAATATAATAGTTTTTGATCCTAATTAGTTTGCCTGTAGGTTAGGTTATTTGATACCTTGTTTGGATTGGCAAACATCGTTTGAGCGCATGTACGTTTCAAATCAACTTCTTTTATAAACACATGGGTGAGCTTGATTTTCTTACTCTCAAAATATGTTCACAGTATTAAAAGCAAAAATATCACGGTTAATGATAACACATTGTGACTTACCTGGTAAACACTTGTGACTCGGAGTGGATGTATAAGTGGGACCCAGATCAAAATTCCAATCAAATTAGCAAACAGAAACGCTGTTAAAGCCCACCAATACATTATACCGTGCACGAACACTTCTGCAGGAAAACCAAGCATCGTTATAGATGATTCAAATGTAACCATGAGCGAAAGTGCGACCGGAAGTACTTTCATGTGACGATTTCCCATAAGATATTCATTTGTAGTTTTCTGTCTGCCTCCAGCAAATGCAAAGTATATTCCGATAGTTATCGAAATGATGATAGCGGATCCAAACGTAATGTAATCAACCAGGACTAGTTTCGCGGTACCGTCTGCCATTTCTTCCGGTGTCGAATCCTCTACAAAACAAAATCAAATAGAACATACTTCTCGTCAATACATGTTACTTAACCTTGCGTACGGCAATTTGTAATGTGAATAGAAACGGCAATATCAAATTTATGAATACGAAAATATGCAACGGCGTCAAGAATGAAACAATGAAGAAAACATTTGAATCGTCATTGTCTCTAACCCTCATAGAACTGCACAATATTATGTCATATGACATAGCATTGTGTCCTACGTGTAAAACAGATATGTATGTATTAATATTTCAATCATACTTAATCAAAGAGGAGCATGCTACCTGACAGTGTCTATTCACAAGAGGCTCTGTTGTACATGTTAGAAAAAAATGTATGTACCTCCAATTTGGTTTAAAGTAGCAAATTGTGAAAGAACGTGTAATCCTGCCTCAGTATATCAGTTGATAGATACCGAACTGCGATGTACTATTCTGGTCAGTCAACGGTCGTATGTGAACTTTATCCTATACCGTCTAAGTTATCCCTAATCAGTAAAGAAGGTGCATTAGCAGGCAGAGAATAGACACGATTAAAATAATTTGATGACTTTAAATAAATGCATTCACCTTTGTTGATAGGAACATCGGCAGAATATGTTAATGCTCATTTGTTAAGTAAACGTTAAATATTCCGTATGTAGCCGAGCATTATCTAGAATCAGTTATTTATAGGATTCATGATACACTTTATGTATCTGCACACTACGACAAGAAACGACACAACAATGAATATGAATGAAAATGGCCACCCTTACAGAGAGGGTGACTTTGTATTTATTTATGAAATTAAAAACATATCTTACAGTTACAAAAACCGTAAAATGAACAAAAGGTTATTTTTAAGTAGTTATAATAAAAAGCCAATGTGGGGTTAACAAAAAAACCGCCACAAAGACATGACAATATGTCTTCCCCACAAAGGCTTGTTAAGTTAACGTTAAATATCCCGGATGTAGCCGAGAAATATCTAGAATCAGTTAGTTATAGGATTCGTAATATACTTTATTTACAGATTTTCCTATGTATAAACTAGAAGTAGAGTTTCCATGGAATTTGTAATGCTCTTCATAATTTCTATTGGCTTGTTTTATTCATCCTCAGATTCGTTAATATTTGTGAAAATGGCCAAGAGAGTCTTAAATTGTATTAATATATATCGTTCATGTCATTACTTTTAAACGCTGGTTTTACTGCGAATAAGTACATGTGCACTAACAATATCTGTGCTGAAGACATGTAAAAATCAGGTCTAAGCGTCTACAACCATATTGTTGTTTATCAATTTGACTTCTCTACTTCGTTAATTTTACCTCGATACTTACTTGTGGAAATCATTTCAGTGCCTGAAAAAGTTAGAGAAACACATAAAATCTAAAGCAAAATTCGCGTAATCTAGATACAAGAAAGCAAAAAGAATTAAGTAAAATTTTATCAGATTCTTAGTAGAACTTAGATAGTTTATGGCTGTGTTTACCATCGAAAGACAACACAATTCGAGACACTCTCAAAATGTACGGCAACTTGTATTAACGAATGATCTGGCTCAACATGGTAGAAGACTCGCAAGAACAAGTGAACTATGTTGAAACATAAGGTAACGTAAAAGACAATGAATCGTTCCTACTTTCCAGTTTTTTTTTCTTTTTGACATATTTCTGATAACATACTGGTTCCATGTCACATGATATGCTGTTTGAAAGTAAGTGCATTTTTATATCATCCCCGTCGATGGTGTTTACTGATTGTTTAAACAAGCTATTGTGTTTACATGTCGCAGTTAATTCGATATTTAAGGGCCTGCTTTCATTATCACAACTTTCGTGCAAGTAACGGACAAACTCGCACCACGAAGTTTAAAAAGATGCAGGTAACTGGATATTTTAGGGAAGTTTTACGGTAGTCATGGTGATCGCATTAAGACATGTTCCATTTCTATTTCCTTCAATGCGATATAGAGCTGAACTTGTTTGATGCTCATTAGTTTGTCTGTTAGTTCCGTTGCTGATATACCTTGTTCTCATTAGAGATTGTGACATCACTTTCTTAGATTGACCACGATTTCCATGGCGGATATCATAGATGACGCAGAAGACGCTTACTCTTCCTGAACACATGCTTTTTCCTTGTATTTTTTCAGGCGTCTACATGTTGCCCCAAATTTGAGTTTGGATTCTGATTATGTTGATACATTTGTAGTTTTTTTTTTGTTGTGTTGTTGTTGGTATTCTGTGGTGTACATCATATTTGGAGTGACGCTTAAACCCTTGCAATCAATCAACAGGTACTTAGCGAAAGAGAATCCTCCATTTGTAATGATTGATGGTGCGGTTAAAAGTGCTGGTGAAATGAAATATTGTACGTACCTTGTTCCCAAACTCGGACCAGATTTCAGACAATCTTAACAGCGAACATTTTGAAACTTTTTTCATCTTATGTTGGAAATAACAAAAATAAAAATAAATTATCTCATATTGATGCTATGCATATCTCAGGGGATGAAACGCCGCACGCGACCGTGAATATTTCCGCCTCCTATTATTGTAAATATGCGTTATTTTCATGATGTTTTGAATTTCAAGCAATAGATATTATGTGTTAAGGGAGACAACTCATGTATAGAATGTCGATATCTTAAATTCTGCACTACCTGATGGATTGTTTGTTTGGTTTGATATTACGTATTGTCTATCAATAGCCATTCCTATTTCATTTTTATAACATTCTTAGGAAACATACCCTTTTCAATACTTGTGCAGAAACACTATTGATATGGCGAGTGCACTTACCACCGTCACCATACACTAAGCTCTGGTGTATTAATTTTTTGTCCAATTACTACTCTATTATCGAGCAAAATATATAGATATATTGGTTCCTGTTTTCCTACGGAGGTTACAAATTCTATCTTTAGCGGACTATGTCTTAAATACATTTTTGTCCTTATTCATATCATTTGGTATACCCTTAACGTATTGCAGATGTATACTTGAACAACTCTGTTTGTCTGTTGTTAAATATGAGAACCAATAATTTCAATGAATTTTCACTTCAGGTTAAGGACCATATACAGGTATGCAGTCCCGTGATTTTTCCTTTCTCTTAACAATCTACATAGGTTTCGTTATAATGGCCGATAGCTCATCAGCTAAGATAAAATTTATTTAAACTTGGTAAAAGATGTATCTACTGGAAACTTCATGATACTTCTAATTGGTAAAATTGAGTTATCGTCCAATTCAGTAAAAAAAAAGTGTGACAAAAATAAAAACTTCATTCTTCATTCTAAAGATAAAGTTTATTCAATGATAAATAAATCTATAGATCTATCTTGGACAAACGTTTGGATAAATATCAGCAGTAATAACAAACTCAGGAGAGTAGCAACAAGATCTACAACCCCCCCCCACCAAAAGAAAAAAAAAAACCCAAAAAACCAAACTTTCCGACAAATACAAAAAGAAGATAGAATTATAACAAGGCTCAGATTGGGCCATACTAAATTAAACGAAAACAACCGAATACGGAAAGACTTCTCACCAAAATGTCGTCACTGCAAAAACTTAGAAGTCATAGACAATAAATTTCTCTGGTGTAAGAAACATACAACAGCACGCCAAACATTTTTACAGGAATTAGAGAAACTAAATGTATCCCCAAATAACATGCATACAATACTACAACCTAGCCCAGCAGAATCCACAAACTGACACTAAAATACCTTACTCAAACAGACTACAGAGACAACATTTAAAAACAAGCATCACAAGGGAGATAACTCTTACAAACAAATGGACCACGCATACAAGCTACACAACTACATAATTTCAAGGTCCAATGTCCAGCATAGGTTCCAGATAAACGGGAACCTCGGGATACAACGGTCATCGACTGGTGATCAGTCGGATTCAGGCTTTGTACACTGGCTGGTAGCCTCTGGAACCCGGTTTGGTAGGGCAATGGGGATAATTAGCTCTCGATATGTCTTTATACAGAGCAATTTATTCAACGCTGGACGAAGGGCAACATGACTAAACACAATCATCAAAATACATAAGAAAACTGTACAAAACATTCCAATAAACATACTTATCTGCCCCCGACCCGAGCATTCACAAGACAAATGAGACAGCATAAACACCACAGAAAACTCTCGCACGAGAAATAGAAAACCAACCTAAAGCAACACAACATACATCACATCAAAGACAAGTACACACTATCTAAACACATACTACCTAAAATCAGGTACAAAATAGCGGTAGGCCCACTTTATCTAAACCCCTTAAACCCAGATAGTTATTTTGATAAACACAATAGGACTTATAGCCGTAAAATAAGCAGAAATTGTTACATATTGATCAATCAGTCTTCTATCCATATATCCATATTCATATATAAAAAAAATAATAAAAATAAAAAATAAAATAAATTTCTAATACTAACATGGTACAACTCCTAAATACATAACATAACCTAAATACCCCTAGCCCCACCCTGAGTAGTGAATCCCGCTATCGATCTTGAATAACCTTACACTAACGTACCACTTTCTACTCCACTAACTCCTTTTAAAACCAAGCACATTAGCACAAATAAACACAAGTCGGTAAGGTGAAACAATGTATGTTGTCGGGACAGAATGGAATTACAGAAAGTCATAGACATTTTGGAAAGTAGAGCATGTGATTCTTTCTTACTTATTATTGTCTCAATCCATTTTATTTTAAGTCATGATGTTCCAAGTCTTCTAATATAAGTTTTACAATAAGTTATTACTCAGCGACCGGGTCCGCATTTTCGATCAAGTCAGTCTTTATATTTGCCAAATGTACATTGATTATTACAACTGAATCATGTGTATATGGGGAAATATGTATTTTTGTAAGACTGTCTATATCACTTTCATATAACTCTATTTCTATAACAACAAGATTGTTTGTGAGATGTTAGTTTTAGCTTAGTATCAATTTATCAGTGTACCAGGCGATACGTTATACTTCTGGTTTTGTCGAATGTATATTTACTTTCAGAAAACGTATCCAGCAGTGGTAGTTATGTACTGTAATATTGTACTTTAGTGGTGCTAGCGTTCAGTACTGGTGATAGTGTTAAGTAGTGGTGATAGTGTTTACTAGTGGTGATATTGTTTAGTAGGGGAGATAGTGTTCAGTAGTGGTGAATGTTCTGTAGTTGTGATAGTGTGTAGTAGTGGTGATAGTGTTTAGCTGTGGTGATAGTGTTTAGTAGTGGTGATAGTGTTTAGCTGTGGTGATAGTGTTTAGTAGTGGTGATAGTGTTCTGTTGTGGTGATAGTGTTTAGCAGTGTTGATAGTGTTTAGCAGTGGTGAGTGATCTGTAGTGGTGATAGTGTTTAGTAGTGGTGACAGTGTTTAGTAGTTGTGATAGTGTTTAGTAGTGGTGATAGTGTTTAGTAGTGGTGATAGTGTTTAGTAGTGGTGATAGTGTTTAGTAGTGGTGATAGTGTTTAGTAGTGGTGATAGTGTTTAGTAGTCGTTATAGTGTTTAGTAGTGGTGATAGTGTTTAGTAGTGGTGATAGTGTTTAGTAGTGTTGATAGTGTTTAGTAGTGGTGATAGTGTTTAGTAGTGGTGATAGTGTTTAGTAGTGGTGATAGTGTTTAGTAGTGGTGATAGTGTTTAGTAGTGGTGATAGTGTTTAGTAGTGGTGACAGTGTTTAGTAGTGGTGATAGTGTTTAGTAGTGGTGATAGTGTTTAGAAGTGGTGAAAGTGTTTATCAGTGGTGATAGTGTTTAGTAGCGGTGATAGTGTTTAGCAGTGGTGATAGTGTTTAGTAGTGGTGATAGTGTTTATTAGTGATGATAGTGTTCAGTAGTGGTTATAGTGTTTAGTAGTGGTGATAGTGTTTAGTAGTGGTGATAGTGTTTAGTAGTGGTAAAAGTGTTTAGTAGTGGTGATAGTGTTTAGTAGTGGAGATAGTGTTCAGTAGTGGTGAATGTTCTGTAGTTGTGATAGTGTGTAGTAGTGGTGATAGTGTTTAGTAGTGGTGATAGTGTTTAGTAGTGGTGATAGTGTTTAGTAGTGGTGATAGTGTTTAGTAGTGGTGATAGTGTTTAGTAGTGGTAAAAGTGTTTAGTAGTGGTGATAATGTTTAGTAGTGGTGATAGTAGTGGTGATAGTGTTTAGTAGTGGTAAAAGTGTTTAGTAGTGGTGATAGTGTTTAGTAGCGGTGAAAGTGTTTAGTAGTTGTGATAGTGTTTAGTAGTGGTGATAGTGCTTAGTAGTGGTGATAGTGTTTAGTAGTGGTGATAGTGTTTAGTAGTGTTGATAGTGTGTAGTAGTGGTGATAGTGTTTAGTAGTTGTGATAGTGTTTAGTAGTGGTGATAGTGTTTAGTAGCGGTGAAAGTGTTTAGTAGTTGTGATAGTGTTTAGTAGTGGTGATAGTGTTTAGTAGTGGTGATAGTGTTTAGTAGTGGTGATAGTGTTTAGTAGTGGTGATAGTGTTTAGTAGTGGTGATAGTGTTTAGTAGTGGTGATAGTGTTTAGTAGTGGTGATAGTGTTTAGTAGTGGTAAAAGTGTTTAGTAGTGGTGATAGTGTTTAGTAGTCGTTATAGTGTTCAGTAGTGGTGATAGTGTTTAGTAGTGGTGATAGTGTTTAGTAGTGATGATAGTGTTAAGTAGCGGTGACAGTGTTTAGTAGTGGTGATAGTGTTTAGTAGTGGTGATAGTGTTTAGTAGTGGTGATAGTGTTTAGTAGTGGTAAAAGTGTTTAGTAGTGGTGATAGTGTTTAGTAGTGATAGTGTTTAGTAGTGGTGAAAGTGTTTAGTAGTGGTGATAGTGTTTAGTAGTGTTTATAGTGTTTAGTAGTGGTGATAGTGTTTAGTAGTGGTGATAGTGTAGTAGTTTATAGTGTTTAGTAGTGGTGATAGTGTTTAGTAGTGGTGATAGTGTTTAGTAGTGGTGATAGTGTTTAGTAGTGGTGATAGTGTTTAGTAGCGGTGAAAGTGTTTAGTAGTTGTGATAGTGTGTAGTAGTGGTGATAGTGTTTAGTAGTTGTGATAGTGTTTAGTAGTGGTGATAGTGTTTAGTAGTGGTGATAGTGTTTAGTAGTGGTGATAGTGTTTAGAAGTGGTGATAGTGTTTATTAGTGATGATAGTGTTCAGTAGTGGTTATAGTGTTTAGTAGTGGTGATAGTGTTTAGTAGCGGTGATAGTGTTTAGTAGTGGTGATAGTGTTTAGTAGTGGTGATAGTGATTAGTAGTGGTGATAGTGTGTAGTAGTTGTGACAGTGTTTTGCAGTGGTGATAGTGTTTAGTAGTGGTGATAGTGTTTAGTAGTGGTGATAGTGTTTAGTAGTGGTGATAGTGTTTAGTAGTGGTGATAGTGTTTAGTAGTGGTGACAGTGTTTAGCAGTGGTCATAGTGTTTAGTAGTGGTGATAGTGTTTAGTAGTGGTGATAGTGTTTAGTAGTTGTGATAGTGTTTAGTAGTGGTGATAGTGTTTAGTAGTGGTGATAGTGTTTAGTAGTGGTGATAGTGTTTAGTAGTGGTGATAGTGTTTAGTAGTGGTGATAGTGTTTAGTAGTGGTGATAGTGTTTAGTAGTGGTGATAGTGTTTAGTAGTGATAGTGATAGTGGTGATAGTGTTTAGTAGTGTGATAGTGTTTAGTAGTGGTGACAGTGTTTAGCTGTGGTGATAGTGTTTAGTAGTGGTGATAGTGTTTAGCTGTGGTGATAGTGTTTAGTAGTGGTGATAGTGTTTAGTAGTGGTGATAGTGTTTAGTAGTGGTGATAGTGTTTAGTAGTGGTGATAGTGTTTAGTAGTGGTGATAGTGTTTAGTAGTGGTGATAGTGTTTAGTGGTAGTGTTTGATAGTGTTTAGTAGTGGTGATAGTGTTTAGTAGTGAGTGATAGTGTTTAGTAGTGGTGATAGTGTAGTGGTGATAGTGTAGTGGTGATAGTGTTTAGTAGTAGTGGTGATAGTGTTTAGTAGTGGTGATAGTGTTTAGTAGTGGTGATAGTGTTTAGTAGTGGTGATAGTGTTTAGTAGTGTTTGCAGTGGTGATAGTGTTTAGTAGTGGTGATAGTGTTTAGTAGTGTTGATAGTGTTTATCAGTGGTGATAGTGTTTAGTAGTGGTGATAGTGTTTAGTAGTGGTGATAGTGTTTAGTAGTGGTGACAGTGTTTAGTAGTGGTGATAGTGTTTAGTAGTGGTGATAGTGTTTAGTAGTGGTGATAGTGTTTAGTAGTGGTGATAGTGTTTAGTAGTGGTGATAGTGTTTAGTAGTGGTGATAGTGTTTAGTAGTAGTGATAGTGTTTAGTAGTGGTTATAGTGTTTAGTAGTGGTGATAGTGTTTAGTAGTGGTGAAAGTGTTTAGTAGTGGTGATAGTGTTTAGTAGTGGTGATAGTGTTTAGTAGCGGTGAAAGTGTTTAGTAGTTGTGATAGTGTGTAGTAGTGGTGATAGTGTTTAGTAGTGGTGATAGTGTTTAGTAGTGGTGATAGTGTTTAGTAGTGGTGATAGTGTTTAGTAGTGTTGATAGTGTTTAGTAGTGTTGATAGTGTTTAGCAGTGGTGAGTGATCTGTAGTGGTGATAGTGTTTAGTAGTGGTGACAGTGTTTAGTAGTTGTGATAGTGTTAAGTAGCGGTGATATTGTTCAGTAGCGGTGACAGTGTTTAGTAGTGGTGACAGTGTTTAGTAGTGGTGAAAGTGTTTAGTAGTGGTGAAAGTGTTTAGTAGTGATGATAGTGTTAAGTAGCGGTGACAGTGTTTAGTAGTGGTGATAGTGTTTAGTAGTGGTGATAGTGTTTAGTAGTGGTGATAGTGTTTAGTAGTGGTGATAGTGTTTACAGTGTTATAGTGTTTAATTAGTGAATGAAAGTGTTTAGTATGGTAATCATGACCTATATATAGTTTTAGACAAAGGTTTCTATTGAAACAATACTGTCCTTGTAGTTAAACATCAAAGGACTTCAATACACCGTTAACAAAGTAATAGTATTATCTATGTAGTGTTAGTATCTTTGTTGCTGATGGGTGTATTTTAATTGTGAAGGTGTTATTGTTGATTGTTTAATACCGTTAACAAGCAGGGTCAAAGGTAATGAAGTCTATGTATATATAGGGCGATTAGTGTTCACGTGATATAGGCATGTCTTTAAAAATAACTTTTAAATGAAGGTGTGAAGATACATTTTAAATGATGACTATTTGATTTGTTAATGTATTTAACGTATTATGAAGGCGAAATGAAGTGTTTTTGTGATAGTGTTAATTTACGAAAAATTGGTTTTGATAAGGTCACGTGACACACAGGAATCGTATAATTTTCAAATTCAACATTTTCAAATTTCACACAAAGATTAGTATGCAAATGTCGCAATATGATTTCTAAAACGAATGGACCTAATTTGAATGGTAAATTTTACAATGTTATTTTTATTAATTAATGAATGAAAGTGCCTATATAGGTAATCATGACCTATATATAGTTTTAGACAAAGGTTTCTATTGAAACAATACTGTCCTTGTAGTTAAACATCAAAGGACTTCAATACACCGTTAACAAAGTAATAGTATTATCTATGTAGTGTTAGTCTCAATACACATCCCGGGGGTATATCGTACCTATGAACAATTACAACTAATACTAATTAATTTGACATCCATCAATCAATACAAGATCTGTTATGATCAGAAAGATGCAAACTATATCTTTGTTGCTGATGGGTGTATTTTAATTGTGAAGGTGTTATTGTTGATTGTTTAATACCGTTAACAAGCAGGGTCAAAGGTAATGAAGTCTATGTATATATAGGGCGATTAGTGTTCACGTGATATAGGCATGTCTTTAAAAATAACTTTTAAATGAAGGTGTGAAGATACATTTTAAATGATGACTTTGATTTGTTAATGTATTTAACGTATTATGAAGGCGAAATGAAGTGTTTTTGTGATAGTGTTAATTTACGAAAAATTGGTTTTGATAAGGTCACGTGACACACAGGAATCGTATAATTTTCAAATTCAACATTTTCAAATTTCACACAAAGATTAGTATGCAAATGTCGCAATATGATTTCTAAAACGAATGGACCTAATTTGAATGGTAAATTTTACAATGTTATTTTTATTAATTAATGAATGAAAGTGCCTATATAGGTAATCATGACCTATATATAGTTTTAGACAAAGGTTTCTATTGAAACAATACTGTCCTTGTAGTTAAACATCAAAGGACTTCAATACACCGTTAACAAAGTAATAGTATTATCTATGTAGTGTTAGTCTCAATACACATCCCGGGGGTATATCGTACCTATGAACAATTACAACTAATACTAATTAATTTGACATCCATCAATCAATACAAGATCTGTTATGATCAGAAAGATGCAAACTATATCTTTGTTGCTGATGGGTGTATTTTAATTGTGAAGGTGTTATTGTTGATTGTTTAATACCGTTAACAAGCAGGGTCAAAGGTAATGAAGTCTATGTATATATAGGGCGATTAGTGTTCACGTGATATAGGCATGTCTTTAAAAATAACTTTTAAATGAAGGTGTGAAGATACATTTTAAATGATGACTATTTGATTTGTTAATGTATTTAACGTATTTAGTAGTGGTGATAGTGTGTAGTAGTGGTGATAGTGTTTAGCTGTGGTGATAGTGTTTAGTAGTGGTGATAGTGTTTAGCTGTGGTGATAGTGTTTAGTAGTGGTGATAGTGTTTAGTAGTGGTGATAGTGTTTAGTAGTGGTGATAGTGTTTAGTAGTGGTGATAGTGTTTAGTAGTGGTGATAGTGTTTAGTAGTGGTGATAGTGTTTAGTAGTGGTGATAGTGTTTAGTAGTGGTGATAGTGTTTAGTAGTGGTGATAGTGTTTAGTAGTGGTGATAGTGTTTAGTAGTGGTGATAGTGTTTAGTAGTGGTGATAGTGTTTAGTAGTGGTGATAGTGTTTAGTAGTGGTGATAGTGTTTAGTAGTGGTGATAGTGTTTAGTAGTGGTGATAGTGTTTAGTAGTGGTAAAAGTGTTTAGTAGTGGTGATAGTGTTTAGTAGTCGTTATAGTGTTTAGTAGTGGTGATAGTGTTTAGTAGTGGTAAAAGTGTTTAGTAGTGGTGATAGTGTTTAGTAGTGGTAAAAGTGTTTAGTAGTGGTGATATTGTTAAGTAGTGGTGATAGTGTTTTTTTGTGGTGATATTTGCATGGTTCTGAATATACAAATGCACGTTATATTCTTTTAAAAATCATCCTATATATATATTCTTGAAATTTAGCGCATTTTGTTGCTAACAAACACACCCATCTGGTTTCTGAAATGAACAAAATTTTAATTTCCTTCGTCATCGTCCCGGTTACAAAAATAAAATCAATACTAGGTACTAGTAAGACGGAAAATACTTTTAATCTTGTTTCCTTGTAGACTTTAATCTTTATAATGATAGTTTTTATTCTAAGGATGATAATTAACAATATGTGAACCAAATCTGTTACATTTGACGTCATAAAATGAACATACTAGAAAAAACAGTGCATGTCTTAATAGACCTATCATTATATTGTCGATCCATTGTTCACGCATGGGGGGTTTTCTTCAATAGATATTGATTTTTCTCGGTGAAATTGTAACAAAATGAAAGTTCGAATAAACAGGAGAAACAGTTCGTGGAAAACGGGGTATTCTGGGAAACCACAATGCGAAAGCGAAAGAAGAATTTGCACACACAGGTACTCGATAACCAAATACGGGACGTGTGTTTAAAGCGGGCGTTTAGGTAGGCGTACAGTAATCCTCCTATATCAAAATCTAAATTGTAAAAAAAAAATAATAATAATAAGATAGAATAGAATATTTAAAGCAAGGGAGCAGAAACAGCTTTTTAGATAGAAATGTTATACATCATTTCTGGCTATTTATCATGTCCCTGTGTTATTACCAGAGACGTATATATCACTGGTATATCTTATCAATGACGCCATATTGCATGTCTGTCATTGTGTATACGTTCTGCATATTGAACCAAGCAGCGGGCAGGGATCTACTGCCTTGATATTTCAACGATAAAATGGATTACGGTTTGTGCCAAATGAGACCTTCACATTTACGATTTACACATGACAGTGTAAGTTGTAAGTTCAGCAATGGAATGTTATTGGAAGATACTTTCCGACAATTTCTTTACGATGAACTTGACATTGATGATATGCAATGTCTGGTGGCTATGTACCACAACGGTAAATGGATGGTGGTCAGAGGTAACCGAAGACTTTACTTATATAAAAAGTTAGAAAGCGTTGGAAAGTTAAAAACAGTACAAGTGGACAAGAAAAGATTCGAACAGCTACTTTTTCCCGAACATTGATATTGTTTTGAATCAGATTTCAAATGAATGGAGAAATAATCAGAGTCAAAACTGGACATCCAGAAAAAGGGGGCGTAGGTCAAAGTCGCCCCACCGCTCGAGAAACACCAACGTATCAATAGCACGCCCTGGACAAAGACAGGTACTATCAAATGATAACTGGGGAACTATCACTACATCCTCAACATCACTACCAAACAAAAACTACCCAAGAGCATCACAGAAAGACAACGTATCATCTACATCAAATACAACACCACATGTCAACCAAAACTACTCTTTGGCGTCACTGGCGATCAGACAATCATCAAGATCAACAACGTCGCCATCTGTAAACCAAAACTACTCTAGGGCGTCATCGACGAACAGTCAACAATCATGGTCAACAACGTCGCCATCTGTAAACCAAAACTACTCTTTGACGTCATCAGCCTCTCGTCAACCGCCAAAATCAACAACGTCGCAATCTGTAAACCAAAACTACTCTTTCACGTCATCAACCTATCGTCAACCGCCAAAATCAACAACGTCGTCATCTGTAAACCAAAACTACCCTAGGGCGTCACCGACCTCCAGTCTATCATCAAGACCAAATTTTACATTATCTGTCAACAGAAACAATCCTAGTTCGTCGCAGACAAACGTTCATCCTAGATCATCTCGTTACATAGTTCCGACGCCGTCGTCAGTTCACAGCAATTATTCCGGAACATCACAACCATCGGTTACTGATGACATCCCGAGTCAAGGGGAAAACACACTTCAGAAAGACAAACGTAAGCTGCTTAAAGCACAGAATAATGGTACGTATAGGTTTTGTAATAGTTTTTTTTTTCTTTTTTGAAAACTGAAAATAATTCAAGAATGTATTCTCCGTCGTCCTGCGGAAAGTAGAATCAATATGATGCACGTTCTGCAAAATCCAATTATGCAATTGGATGTATTAAATGCTTGTTAGTATACCTGGTGATTCCGCTGTTCATCTCGATCTCATTTGGAACGCGGCTGTGCTTCCGGACACTAAACCTTATTCTCCTTGCAATTTTTCATGGATATTCAGGGTTTAATCCAAAATAAGTCGAGATTTTAATTCTGCATATTAGTCAGTAATTTATTAATGTGTTTCGTCTGTACTCACAAAGCTAAAAAAAATGTACCAATGCTATGTCAAAAATTTTCATGTTGTTTTTGTTTTGTTAAAGTTAAATTTATAGCAACGTTTTAAATTTACTCGTTTTAAAAGTTGTGTTAATGTAATATACCTTACAAACGTTTTATAGTGTGTACTGAAGTTATTCTAAAACATCACGTTACAACAGACATGTCCTTCAAAATTACCTGCTGATTAGACACGCTTCAAGTCACATCAATACTTGTCCCGGTCGAGTACATTGTGACTACAACGTTTATACACAGTAATTGTACATGATTTGATACCTCTAGACAGGTAAAAATATCATTTTCATTCCGGTAATAGTTTTCGTTACTATAAATATCTTTTAAAAAACAATGCCGGTGGTAAAATTAAAAAAAATGGACATTTGGACCTTTGGACCTTTGGACCTTCAGACCTTGTCCTAGTGCTAGGTCTCTGAGTCATAATGTTAAATATTTTAACACTTTTCCTGAATAACACAGAGGCAAAAACTAATGAAATCAAGTTGGTCAGAATGACCATGTACTGACTGTTTCAGGTTGCGCTGATTCTTCCCGTGAGGTTTATTATTGTTAAGAAATAGAACATGCTGTACCTGATAATGCATGGATCATCTAAACGTGTAATAGTATTATATATATTTATCGTGACAATTTATCCGTGACGAAATTGGATGGTTCATTTGTACGCTTAACATACGTCCGTCCTTGTTGTCAGTGTAGTGTGAGAAGTTTTGAACTTGTGCCAGCTACAAGGACTTGCAGAACAATAAAAACAAAACGTGTACAAAAATTATCATCGAAGCAAGCATAATAAGTTTATTCACCATACAGGCAGAAGTCAGCAATTCAACCCTGTAAAGTATTTTTTTTATATATATATTTACACTACAGGTAGGTTCTTTAGTAAGTAGAAAACGTGATATAGTAGTAAGACAACTACAATATAAAACATACAGCTCCTTTGAATAGGTTTGTTATGAACAAAGACCCAGAATAATCAGTGTAATATTAGATCTAAAGAATTGTCTTTCAACAATAAGGATTGGAGGAAGAGCGGTATATCAATTAATTAAAGTTAACCTGTTGTGAAGGAGACTTGGAACAAATTCTGATAAGCGGCACCAAACAATGTATAACTACTGGTGTGTTATCTATCTATAATACACACACACACACACACACACACATATATACACACACACATATATTGCAGAGATTTACAAGCACTATAAGGTTTCTTTATCCTTTAGTTTCTTAAGGTTTTTTTTAAAACAAATATATGACCTTGTTTGTAGGTTACATCACCTTAGAGAGACATCGCTATATTTTCTATTTTATATGATTAAGGTTATATGCAGTCAATATATGTACTTGTACATTTTGAAATTTCATATTCCTTTGTTTTTTGCAGATAAAACTGGATGCTGTACTATTCTCTGATCGAGGAAGTCTGAACCAGACCTGCAAGGCAATGTATCTATTATCAATTTATTTAATAATGCCATTGATAGCAGGTAGTTAAAGAAGCATATGAAAATGCATGCCATATTCAATATGAAATTATTTCATTGGACTAAGACCCGTGCAGGAGACACGGGAAGAACTCCTGTATTGGACTAAGACCCGTGGTGCAGGAGACACGGAAAGAACTTCTGTACCTCAATACGTGTCGTTAGAGAAAACCTAACTCCGAGTGTTAATGTTGAGGATAGTATATCCGATGTTTTGTATTAAGAAAACGTTGGGGAGCTCAATGATACGACAGGGCTCTCGACAGGGTAAGGAATTTTAGTCAGTGTCTTTTATCATTGGGACAATGGAAACTAATCTAGATATCTAGCCCTACCCCTTTACATATTTTGAATTTGTATCTTTCTTAGATCTTTTTCTGTGTTGTTTTCCACCCAATGTGTCACTCTAGACACCCGTTCTAATAGACGAAAATAAAGAAAAAAATCAATTAAAATCATTGAATTGTATTTTACACCATATACCATTTAGATAAGGTGATATATGTTATAATGTGAGGTTTTGCTGCATGTCCAAGTAGAATTAAGGTTATTTACAATAAGTTTTTGAGCGTTGACATATCAGTCAAGGTATATTTGGGGACACAATTCCAATGAAACATTTTAACAGCATTGATGTATTCTAACCAAGTCGGTAAAATTTAATCAGGAGGAGGGATGTGAGGTGTTAAAATCTAAGACAGCTCTTTCGTTGAGGAATAACGTTAAATAAAGTTATTTCTTCAGTTAATTCATTAATCATCGTTTGTCCACGGAAATAGAAAGGAAGATTGATGGGAGGGTTGTAGATTTGACACGACCCATTTTAGTCTGATCGACCCTGTATATAATCGGTTGACCGACAGTACACGCATACATATTTGGAAGCTGTAAAATATAATGACACACCATAGTTATAGCATCGTGTCTTTCTTGTGCTTCTATTTCTTTAATGTTACCCTCGCGTGTCCTTTATCAGTAGACATGAGGATATCATCCTGCACTTTAATGTTTGTTCACTGTGCAATCGACAGTGTACTTTATAATTGTACTGACATAAAAATCGATATGACAAGCGTGTATCTATATTCGTATCCAATTGCCTGTCTGAAGTAAACTGATGATGATTCATAGTGGAGGGTGTAGCCAAGGAATGGGATGGTCTAAAAGTTTCAAGATTTTCCCTTCTTCCTCTCTATTTTATATAAGGCAGGTTGGATATAATGTTACCCATTTTCATTCCCGTCTCCCCTTGTATGAGGCAGGTTGTATATACATGTAATGTTACCCATTTTCATTCCCGTCTCCCCTTGTATGAGGCAGGTTGAATATACATGTGATGTTACCCATTTTCATTCCCGTCTCCCCTTGTATGAGGCAGGTTGTATATACATGTAATGTTACCCATTCCCATATAACGGTATGTTTAACTTAGTGTTTACTCAGTCGCATACCCGTCTCTCCTTGTTCTTTTATTCCTTTGAAGAATATCAAGACAATTTCGGTTTCAAACTAAGAGAATATATTCTGTTTTATATGTGTTTTCATCGTTCTAAATATAACCTGTTTTACAATATATACGGGTTACTTCCCCTACACCACTTTTCTGATTTTAATGGCCTATGGTCATATGAACACAACAGTGTCGTTTTGTTCAGCGTACATCCCATTTAGCTTTTCTTCTGTACTGCCATACTATACACGCTTGTATATTTGTAAATGAACATTTATACTGTATCAAACTTTAATTTGTAATGGAGGGTGAAATTAACTTAAACTAAAATAATTCGTACATGTTTCGATCAGGTCGCTATCAAATGATGTTGGCAATGGTTTATAAGGAACCACAAGCTTTCCTAGAAATAAGTTAACCACCATCGTTTTTCATTTGTTTATGTCAGAACTGATGAAGGTTGTACACTTCTTCTGTATTGAGTGTAGGTAGACATGACTGACACATATGTTTGATTTTACTTGAGGTCACTGATGTTTGCATGGCTATGGTCAGATATATGATAAAATGTAATCACTTTATTTACTATAACCAGTATGTTATTGGTAAAACATTTGTTAGTTACTACACGTAACTGATTAGTAGGTTATATGTTAATAATATTACATGTTAAAATGTACAGTTTTATGTTATAAAACTTTTTTCCGATTTGCGAAAAAACAAAAAGAAAATACAAACATGTTAACATAACCATAATACCTGTCAAATTCAATAAAACTAGGGCACATATGAAAAAAAGAATGATTTACACGGAGATTCCTGAAAAAGAACAAAGATAATAAGACCAGGTGTTTCGGAAGAGTAAGCGTCTCCTACTCCATCGACGGCATCCGCAGTGGAAGTCCTGAGCGTGACATTACTTCCTTGGATTGACAAAGATTTATATCGATGACGCGGAATACTTTTACTCTTCTTCACCATCTGGATTTATTATCCTTGTACTGTTCAGCAGTCTCGGTTTAAATATCTCTATTATTCATATTTACCCTACTTTCGTTGACATTTGTGTTTTAGGTAGGATTCTGTTAATATGTTGGTATCTTCTGTTTTTATACTGCTGATACGTAAGTCCAAAGCTGATTTTGTTATTTTGTCCGGAGTTATGACCATTTAGAACCAATTTTTGTTTCACAAAACTGATAAGACCAAATTTGGATAGTCTTGCAGAACTCCGGTAGGAATTTTGAAATATCTACAGATAGAACTTCAATTTTACATGACTACGAGTGCGCCCCTTACCAAAATATATAATCTAAACGTTCCGAACCGCTTGATTGGCGATTGCTTATGGATGTAACAAAACATTCTCGCTTATTACTATTTTACCTAAGGATAACATGTTTATATGTGTATGCCCCCTAAACAGCCCACGAAAAAGAAATATTGTTAAAGATTGGGATAACATAAGCAAGACGTTTTAGTGAAGTTGGCAATAAATTGATCGATCAACCTCATGGGCACCGTATTGATAGGACTTCAGTAAAACCGGTGAAATAGATTGTTTGTAATAAATAGCTACATTTTGCTCAGTAGATATTAGGGTTTCTGTGGTAGTGGTATGTGTTGGTAATTCGGTATTGAACTCAATAGTAAAGTATGTATATCTTTGTATATAAACTGTAAACAATGTGTGTGGTTTTTTTTACAATTCGTATTCATGTACGTATTTAGATTGCGATTTAAGTGTTTTTATCACTTAATAAGATAATTTGCCATTATGAAAATGTCCAGAAAATTCCCGATATCTATAATTCAGTACAACTTCCAAATTTCTTCTTTCTGGGATGTTGTAGTGATGTAATGATAAAGCAGACTAAATTTTTTTGGCTAGGCGATTTGGTGCGTCCGGAATTGGAGATGTCTTCCTTCCTTTATTGTGTTACAATGCCCAAAATATAGACCGTACACAATGCATATACACACGTAACGAACTCCAATATGGCCAGATACTACTTTTTGCGACTGATATTTGCCAAACTTCATCAGGCAATGATATAACAGGGATATCAGTGTAAACATTGGTGTTTATACTTAGCAATGAACAATACATGATTTTTTTTCCAGAAGATATATATTGTTTTGCAAACGATTTTCCTAACGACTCTACCTAATGTGATGAGGTCTCCGATTGGTTTTCTAATTTAAAGGTGAAAGGTCATTTCAGAAAAAACCAATCAGAAAGCCGGTAACATATTCTCCTCCACATAAGAAACTGTCTTCAAAAGAAAGCATTGGGGATTTCATAATTAGATCAGTAGTAGGAAAGGTACGTAAAAAACTTGTTTGTTTAAGCAATTTGAAAATATGGCAATTTTCAATTAGCATCCAGCTGGTAGTGTCTAAGAATTTCAAGCATGACCTTGCCGAATCAGACATTGTTGACAAGTTAATGGTGAACAAAATGTCACTTAACAATCCTTTACAAAACTGATGTCTGAAGCAGAATATCAGGCACAATACCAGTCGATGAAAGGAATTATGTCATCTCTTTCATTTCGAAATTTCAATATATTTTGCTTATATACTGTAAACCCATGTACATGTTCGTTGGCACGTGATAAATCATTATTACAAATAAATTCGTACTATTATTCATGTTATCTTTGAATTATTTATTTATTAACTCATGAACACATAAATTTATGGATTTAGAGCACTTATTGATTCAACGACATATCCCCTACCCTACCCGAAAATAAATGAAATTATACTATAATGTATATGAATTTTCACAATTTTCAGTAGCGGGTACCAATAGTTGTATTTACTGATCATCAAGACAGATTTTTACATAAAAAAAAGAAGAAAAAAAGAAGAAAAAAGGAGTAAAAAAAAAAAAAAAAAAGAAAAGAAAGAAAGAAAAAAAAAAAAGATTCACAGAGTATCCAGATATTTTATTGTTACATATGGTTATGTTATAAAACAGATAACGTTATCAGAATTTTAACTTCAATCAGAACTACATGTTATTGAGTTTATCTAGGTGTACACATAAACGTGTGACTGGATATAAAGTATCTAGTAACGATTCATCACACTCAATTTCATAGTGAATTTCACGGAAAAGCATTTTTATTGGTTCGTTCATTAGCCAATAATATTTGATGCTAGAGGGTCGAACGTGTTTTTGTATGGCAGATACCAGTTCCAAAAGTCCCTATACCGTTTCCATGTTCGGCGTCCATACCTTCCAGGCCGTCTAGTGTGATGATAAATCCAGCCTGGCGACCTCTTTTGCCTCTTAGTATCACTATCCAAATTCACCGAATAGTCTGGCGTCACAAGAACAGTATCGGAGTCTACTTGCGGGCCGGTTTTGATTTTTGCAGAAGTTTTACCTGCTCCCTTCGGGTTTTGTGATGAAATATCTCCATCTATATATACTTCGACAATTGTATCTTGCTCGTCCTTTTTATCACGGCCTTCAGGAAGTGATGTGTTGCTTAATAAGTGATTACTTAAAACATCCACGATTTGGGGTTCGTGAACGGCAATTTGTATGGCTGTATCGTCCTCTCTGCTTCCGTCTCCGTTTAGATTCTTCTGTCGGTTGTTCTGGACATCTAATGAAACCAGCGTCCCGAGGAGCGATAACACGTGCCTTGTTTTACCTGCAGCATTCTGTTTACTGAACTTCGAAATCTCATAATTGGTGGTTTCGGTGCTGATTTCTTCAATACAAACGATATTTGAAACGCAGAAACTGAAAAAAAATGTAGAATTCATAATCCAATATGTTATATCGCAGCAGAATCGAGAAAGAGCAAAGGCTTTTCCAGATCCTTAATGAGTTGTCTGATTTGATTATTCATAAAAAAAGAAAGAAAATGATTTCGATTACGGTACTATATACATTACTAACAGCTTAGCAAATGTCGGTTTAGCCCTGCGTTCCATAATTATCATAATAGTAGTGTCATGATTCTCAGTAATTGTCTGTCATCCGTTGACACCTTCTTCACTCGGATCCTGTGTTACAACTGATTTTGAAAATAATCAGAAATATATCGTCAAATTTTAGCACGTTCTGAACGAAATTTGAATTATTTTCTTCAAATTGCGTCAGCATTTGTTACAGCCAATGGAATTTATAAAAATAAAAAAGAAATATAACGAATTGCGTTCAGCACCGTCATATTACATTGCAACATTGAGAAAAATCGAATCTTTTGAATCCGTGGCAGGGATATCTTGACCCTCGTATCAGAGTTTGGCTGATCACCCTCGAAATCGTGAGTGCTGGCCAACAAAAATCTTAAACGAGAGTTGAGATATTCTTGTCCGTGAGACCGACCTATAATTGATAAATCTTCTTATCACAATTAAAAAGAAAATGTAAATTGTATTAAAACTGTTTTATTACCATCCTCAAGGTTCAATTGAATGTGCGTCGAAATTGATGACGTCATCAATTTTCGACATAGTTACACTTCATAAGATGACGCTACCCCACAATACATATTAGACGTTGTTTTTTTTCACAGTGTAAAGAAAATATGAATTTTTCTTTTGCTAACAAAACCGAAATACACACATGTGAAGTTTGTGAGATTTTTTTTATTCAACATGGCTGTCATTTTATGATATATCTAAATCAAAATACTCTTCAGCCAAGTCAGATCAGGTTTCAGTGGGTAGCCCGACACAACCTAGAATGTCTGACAAATACACAAGATGTACGTAGTCAACGCCCTTGGGTTTTTGTTTGTTATAGGTTACTGTAAAAGACAACAAATATGTCATTGTTAATGCTGATCAGAGATGGTAGGGTTTGTTTAACATTATGTACAATAATCGGCATATTATGGACATACGATGAACATACGACTACCGTGTAAACTGCAAGATCCTTTAAAGCTAGAGCTATAGAACAAAATCACGACATAAAGATATCATCAAACCGCTTTCAAATCGCGTTCACTTTCTCCAATTTCTGACGTCTTATGAAAAACCAAATGAAAAATTGTGAAAAAAAATCGCGTTGACTATGTGCTGAAGTTTACGTGATTCGAAATTTAATTTTCAAAACATTTGTAACACCCTAGCTGTTCCGATGTCGTAAATTCCCGATATTATCAGAAATCAAAAATGAAATTTAAACATGAAAAATATTCTATTTGCTTTGACCTTAAGTCCTTTCAAAACCATAAAATAAAAAAAAACCCAAAGGTATAACTAGACAGAAATGAGAGATATAGATGAGAGAAAGAAAGAGATGGGGCTTTTAAATGTAATGCTCGTTTGGTCATTATTAACGAATGTAATGCATTTTGACCGATTTTACTAAACAAACCCATGTTGAAAACAATTTTACCATACATATGAATACGACAGTGCTAAAGTGTTATTTCACTTTAATTTTGCACATGCCGATGTACTGCTTTAAAAAGTGTTGCGTAACTAAGACGAATTTGTACAGGACGTAAGAGAAAGCGAATCATTAGTGAATGAAGGAGGATAAAACCAAACCCAGTACAAACAAACAACAAGAAAATACCAACATGTCAACATAAACAAAATCCAAACTCAAACTAGGAAAAAATATGAACAAAAGAAAGATTTACAGGGAGTCGCCTGAAAAAGTAAAAAGACATTAAGAGTAGGTGTTCCGGACGAGAAAGCGTCTTCTGCTTCAACAGCGACACCCTTAATGAAAAATATGATCGACGAAATACGAAATGTCACGTTAGCAAATGAGAATTTAGTAAATTTAGTAATTCAGTAAAAACAAAATCGGTTTAAACATTTAAAAATCTTAAAAGTAGTGGGAACTGGCGTTATTCTATGATACAAATCTAGATGTGTATACCTAAGTATGATAGTAATACACTAACCAGTGGATAACTTTACCTGTATGAAAGGAGAGAGACAAACACATTCAGTGTTAATTCCATCTTGAGATCCTTCCTTGTTCCAACGAGGTCGGATCATGGAATGGTTCGTCTTTTGTGAGACAGAAATGGACACCATTAAACACTTATACGGAGCGTAAAATACATCTCCATCTTCACAACGAAGATAATAATTGTTAGCATCACAAGTAACCTTCTACTGATTGGCTATCAGAAAAAAATAACGAACTTGGAATGACAGCAATACATGCGGGTCTATATTCTATATCAGTAATTGTCTATAAGATGACACAGTAATCAGGTGTTTATGGCGCCGCGACAGCCAACGGATAGCTTGGCTCTCTTCTATAAGATATTAACACATGCATATCACTTCTAAAAGGGAAAGTAATCATGTAATACAAGATAGAAAATTTTGTTACGAATTCGTATTAACTTTTTACTTAAACAGGTTTCAGAATGGCTGCTACACCAATGCAAATACATAATACAATGTCAGATTAGATAACAATACCTATTTCGGCTTAAACTATTTATTTCAGAAAATTGCTCATCTCAGATTGGTTATCTGCTCTCGGACAAACAAAGCCATCACCACAACATATGCGTTAAAATCAATGAGGCAATAGAAATGCGATTTTCTAGACAAAACCCCTACTATATCATATAACGAAAATGATACGACCATGATTAGGCATATAGTTTCACCATACAATAGTACGGTAATACAGGTTATTGATATCGTTCAAGCGTTTAATTCGAAAGGCAATACAGCTTTACAGCTGTAGCATTCGTTATCAGTCACGTATGAACGTATTTGCATTTTGTAGATCGCTCCGTTACCCAGCATGGTCAGAAAGCTTGTTTAAGAATCATTAAAAATGCATTATATTGAGTAAAATGAACAATATTGCAAAAGAGAATATCCTTTTCTATATCATAGAATTTGTGGAAGCAGATATTGAATTTTGGACTATCCTCTCTTGATTTCGTTACATTTGTGTGAAAACATGACGTCGTTTTTTTTCCGGACGTTACTCACACAAACCAAAGGTGAAACAATCAATGCCTAAACACAAGGGTGGATAACTCTGCATGACGGAAATACGGAATTTTCGTACATTGACAGATAAATGTAGTATATCAAACATAGATAGATAATAAAGAAATTGTCATCTCTATCCTGTTTCCCATGTCACTTTCAAATCGTGATACAGAAAATTGAATTGCATTATTGCAATTTTTTGCATAACGTGCAAAACCATACCTACTGTAATTATTTGCATGTTTCAGAACATGCCAAATATAGAACCATGTAAAGAACTGTCTGTCTTTGTTATATTTCATTAAAATATAAATTGGAATTTTACATCGTCTTCAAGTGATCGTAGACATGCGTGGACTTAACCGAAAAATCCTGGATTATTGATTTTTACTTTGAAAGCCGATTTTTTCGACTGGTGGGTATTCTGTTGCTAATGTATCGACGAATATGCGCTGAACGAGTTTGTCTTGAAATACAAGCTTGAGAGAAATCAGTGTCTAATTAAGAGACTAGTTTCAAAACAAAGGCATTATCCGTTTTGGTCTGTTCTGTATTGTCGGTGAATATCAATTTACCTTTGCATAATCACAACAGGATTTGATGATGAAGGGAAGTATACCCGGACGTACATGCTTGATTGACCCATCCGCTTCAACAAGGACAAAGGAACTGGTATGGAAAACTCAACGCAATGCATGCTTCAAAAGGTTTGAATATATATATAGAACCCAAAATACCAAGTCAATAGTAAAATGTACCGAACATGTAAAAAAATCACTTTCAACAATGTCTATCGCTGACATTGAATCGCTAACAGTTCTGACCTGTGGTTTATCTTGTTTCCTAGATGTTCATGACTGTTAGCATTGACTTTTGCACAATTGATGTATTTTTAGAATTTGATAGTATTGTCTATGTGCTGTATTTACGTACATGTAAATACAACAGTGAAAACATCAAACATCGCTCCAAAATCAATGCAAAGTAATTACGTCACTACAGGAATTTTATTCTCTATATCTACAAATGATTCTAAACCTTGAATAATTAAACAAAATCGATTTGAAAATGAATGTGGTATTAAAAGGGGTTAAAATGAATAGTATACATACGACCTATACATTATAATGTTACTTTGTAGTGGTATCAGAATCATGTACCGAAAGGGATGTTTATCACTGACTCTTTGATCGAAATGTTATTCAACACTTATAGATAATATTAAAAAATAATAATAACAAAAAATCAAGAACAACCAACACGGCAACATCATCATAATTCAATAAAACTAAGGCAATATTTAAACAAAAGAAAGATTTAACCATCACAATTTTGACTTTCCTTTCCATTACTTTACCGTTTCTTTAGTCGCATCTTCAGCTTCAAAAAAGTGGCCACTTAGCATCACGGACGAGTCTTATAAGGACGAAACAGCTTTATAATACAGTTTTATTTATCATTTGGTTCTAGTATAACTCTTTGTATTTAAAAGTACTATTAACTTGTGTGTATGTTTTATATCAAGTACCATATACACCATATACATAACTTGAACCTACCGCTTTACATCTTGAGATGGAAAAAAATCACACCCTTTTAGATAATGTAGGGTACACTGCGGAAAAAAAGCAAATGTTTTATAGAAGAATTCACTCAAACGCTGTTCGGATGTCGTTATAATTCGTGTTTCATTTCATTGATTTAACTTCTCGAGTGAACATTATCATAACGTGATTGTATCCCTGATTGTGTAGCACTAAGAGACCTCGACGATTAGAAATAAACTGTAAAAGGCACAAATGACTCGCAACACAAACCATTATATCTCTTATACATAAATAGCTTACAATATCAGAGACCAAACTTGAGAAAATGCCAAGGTAGCCGTTAATGGATGGCGAAAGAAGTTCATATAATACTCTATTGATAGATCGCTATCCGTAACGGAAATGTATCATAACATATAATCCGTAATGTTGCAGTCACTTCGTGACCAATTACCGTCATTCATGGAACGATGGCGCCGTGATTAAATAATTTTCGTCGCTGTCTGGATGTAGAAAATGAGGACAACTTTGCTACATTTTCTGATAGGCTGTGATTTCTGATTATACGCCTCATATTATATCGTCACTGATTGAAGAAGTAATCACGCCCAGTTTACATAATGTTTTCGTGGTTCACAGTTTGAATTGAAAATGAACGATCATGTCCTGTTTTTGTACACAAAGTAAATATATTTAATTGACAAGTAAAATTAGCGATCATTTTACGTTTTGTTCCACAGCATAGGAGTAGACTTAATCTAGGAACACATGCTTTCTTCTTGACTAGATTTGTTTTGACATACCGGGTCCGAAGGACCAGAGAGCTTATGCCAATTAACCAACTTATTATCTACAAATTGGAAGTTGGCATGAACGTCTGGTCGGATTTTGACCACATTTGCTCAGAAGCACTCTTGAGGAAAGGGAACTTAATTCTATATAAAAGTTAGATTGCTGACTTCCTTGCGGCCTGAAAGATAAAGATGTAACATATTAAGTAAAATCCTGTTAAGGGGACTCGGTTTTGTATACGCGGTTGTTCTGTCCACCTTTGGGCCTTAGATGGGAAATTTAGCAAATTATTAAAAAGGCTTTCTTATGTAAGGTTATCTTAATTCTAATCAACTATGATTAGTCTGAAGTATCCTATGGAGAAGATAAATGCTACACAATTTTATACATGATTAATTAATCTAAACCTATGAGTGCTTTAGACCAATAAGGGTGATGCTTTCAGTTTCCTTATTTTTCTGGATAGCAACATCCCTGCATTCCCAACCTACAGTGTTACCATGTTTTATTTGATTCGATATTCAAGGGCCACGATTTTTCTGCAAGAGGTTACAAGCCCGTGACAAAGTGTATAAAAAGATGCAAGTTGATAAAGAAAATGGAGAATTTTTACGGTCGTCATAGTGATTTCATTCATACATATTCTATTTTTTTGTGTGACACAAAGCTAGACGTGTCTAATGCTCGCTAGTTTTCCTGTTGGGTCCGTTTTTGTAAACCTTGTTCGTATTTGAGAACGTGACATAACTTTCTTTGATTGACCACTATTGATAGGGCGGGTCTCGTCGATAAAGCAGAAGACGCTTACTCTGCCGCAGCACCTGATCTTAGTATCCTTGTCCTTTTTCATGAGTCTCCGTGAAAATTTGAATTTGAGTTTGGATTACGATTGTGGTCGCATTTTGGAATGTTTGTTGATTGTTTTTCTCTATATATGTTTTGTTCGAGTAAACACTGGTGATTTATTCAATAGATGTTGGCTGACTAGGAACAAACCATATATGGTAGTTTGCAGTGATATCGTTATGACACGCGACACTTCGCATTTTTTTCTTCGTGGTAGACTTCGCTATCTTCTTGCCGATCATGTTTGCAGAGTTAAAGTATACAACTATTCAAAACTTGAATTACTGTATCCCTTTCCTACTCAATGAATGTTATCAATTCTGTTAAATATTTTTGAGAACAAGAGATTTATAATATTCACAGATATTTTGCTGCACAGATTATGAGGTTATTGATAAGAATTCTTAGATATTGATAAACCATGATAGTTACCGCACACGCTTTCTATCGTGCACACTCGTCCTACCTCTTGCGCTCATAGTGTACCATAGTAGGATCCCACAGATGTGAGCTTTTCGAATGGTTTTTCGATCGACCGATTATTGTAATAATATTTTAGCGATCTGACAAAAAAGTTGATCTATATATCTCCAATGCTATACATGTTACTGGTTTAGTGCATATCAAATAACTAACAGCAGGCTGTAATATTGAGACTTATGGATACATATTTTTATAAAAGTAAATCAATTATTGTTTCTCTTCCAATCCCCATGGTCCGTTACACGAAATCGATATCATTTCGTAACAAGCTGGTACATGAATAATTAACATTCAATACACACTATATAATCTAGGAATATATGATACCAATCCTATTAGTTAATTTATCGGTTTTTGACATGTAGAACCTGACAAATAGTATATTTTACTGCCGATAGAGTGTTTCGCGTTATGAAAGAAAGTTATTTTTTTTATTATATGACATGTCCAAATAGAATTAATGTAGCATTGCTATCGATGTACAACTAACCGTTTCACCTTTATCTCATCCATTCGTTACCATGATCACTATGGTGATTGATCATTGTTCCACGAGCCAATTACAACTGAGGAGTTCCAGGCCACAAAAATTACATAAATTGAACAGATAAAAATATATCAAAACAGGTAAAACCTGTTATTAATCGATGCTCTTATAACATAAACAGTTGAAGATGTAAGTGTGACGTTTCGATGACTATACGGTCACCTTCATCAGACAATTGACCCGTGTAGAGCGTACTAGCACTGACGTATGTAGTGTACGATATGAAAAGGAACACCTTTTTTCATCTGTTTTATAGCTATATGAACACTATGGAAGGAAATGTGAAGAGATGGTGAAAGAATCAGAGTAACAATATCATGTTCCCAATGAGAACAAGGTAAAAACCAACGTATGTCATTCCAACGATGATCAAACATGTTCACGGACTTTTACATCCCAACTTTAGTCGCCTCGAAGACGGCAGCGGGTACAAATACTGTGACCTCGTCTGCAAGTCTACGGTGATTGCATAAACGTATAAGTTACAGATAATAACTTCTTCCTAATCGAAACAGTCTTTCAATTTTGTATATGTGCTTGGAGTAATATTTCGTCCCGTTTCAATTAAAATGTCGTTAAATGAGACCCGCTTGGATGCACAACATTGCCTAAATCAACTTGAAATAGACTATTCAAAATGTCCATGAGTTTTTTTCCTAATCATGACGTTTAGCACTGAAATAATATTTTTTATTGACTTGTCCCTTGAAATATTGATTACATGTATCTGTTGAATTGACATCGTCGGTAACAGACAATAGAAAGTAGTCTTGTTTTCTAAACATAGTAAACACGCGTGTAAATAATTGCTGCCATTTTATGACATATATTGATTACAGTACATCCATGTGTTGTGTTTAAGCGAAAGAACTGTGGAATGTTGGAGACATGTTGTCACGTCATTGCATATTTTTACTCAACGAAACACGTGATTTCTTTGAACATATATGTATACAACATATATTGAAATCGTTACAGGTCGGACAAAATCAATGACCGATTCATCGTTTAGTGTTTACCAATTGCTAAATATTAAGTCATTATCATATACTAAATCCCGACCCCCTCCACATAAAAAAAAACAACATTACTACAAAGTGTCAGCTTTGATTTCTCTTTTGATTTAAAAATATATTATTTACCTAGATGCAATGTCTTCATAAGGCCATGATGCTAAAAGTGATTTAAGATTATTAAAATGCTGATCCTAGTTCTCCGCATATATGTATGTATGATCTGACAATAACACTTAGAGTCATATTCTCGTGATCTTTTCATCCTTTTTATCTCGGACAAGGCGAATGGTATTATTGACGATTTCATCTACCGCGAGTCATTTCGTCACATTATGTAGAACAATCAACATCACATCCTAATTCTCCGTAACTTTTCGTAACTCTCCGTAATTCTCCGTAACTCTCCACTAAGGCGTGAAAAAGGTGATCAGCGTTTTAATCAGGTTGACATGTAACCGGATGCATAAGCTCTAGATTTTAAAAGATCTATACAGGGATATACGTTGCATGCATTCTTAAAACTTTGTTTCAGTTTATTAGCTTGGTTAAGGCTTATTCCGACTGGACAGTGAAAAAGATGGCGTATTCGAGCGTATAATAGCGACTATGGGTGAACTAGACTTTATATATATTTCCTAGGTACGCTAGTGGACATTTGAATTAGTTATATCCGATGATCACGATCAGAAAGATAATCTTATATTTTAGTTGCTACTTTGTGCTAAATGTAATGAAACGGGAGAGTTTCTACGGCTTCAACAACCTAATACAGTATGGTCGCCTAAAACTTACATGTAAATCCTATCCTCACAAATTGATACAGACAGAAAATTTGACCAAAATGTCTAATGAGCTTATCTTTCCTGACTTGAATGATGACGATCTCCATATCTGTGACTGCGGCAAGTAGTTGAAAATTTAGCCGTATAACCTCCGGGGACCTATGTCTGGGACAATAAAGTAAATTTATTCACATCGTCGCAGGTTTTACCAAAAAAAAAAAAAAAAAAAAAGACATCATCTTATCTATCAATTTTTATCTTTCTTCGATGTTCTAAATGCAGGTTGATGAAAATTACGGGAAAGTTTTACGGTCGTCAATGTAATGTAATTGGGAATTATTCTGTTTCTTTGTAATATATGTAGCTAGACATGCTCGTTTGTTTACTCGTTGGGCCAGTTGTTAAATGTATATTTGATAAATGACAAAAATATAGAGTCTATTTAATAATGGGGCTACCGACCTGCCGATCTACTTTTTTTACTTTTCTTTAGATCACTTTGAATTTTTTACATTCACCTCCTAGCCTTCCAAATCTTTATCCTTAGCATCACTGATGAGTCCTACAAGGACGAAACAGCTGTATGATGTAGTTCAAGTCATTGTTTGGCTTAACTGTATCTAACTCTGAATTTTGTTAAAAAGTGTTATTCACTTGTGTGTCTTTTGTACTATTTTTGAGGCGGTTAAAATATAATTTTGGTTGCATACCCGTAGGAACAATGAGTGCACCTTCCTTTTCTTTTTTCATAAAAAGAGAATTTATCAAATACTTTTTAGATGTATAGATAATGTCTTTTTTAATAACAAGAAATGTATAAAGCATGTTCATCCTATATACCCATTTGATTCAACATTGACCGTTAGCCTTGATGTTTTCCTAAAAGGAAACAAAGAGTGACAGCTCTTCATTAACCTGTATGCTTAACGTGATGGTTTCACTTTTCCTTTTGTGATTTTTCCAATTCTGTTATCAACATTCCTGCTTTCCTAAACTGGGTTTTACATGTCGCAGTTGTATATTCAACAGCTTGTTCTCGGTATTGGGATTTTGGTGGAAGCTGATGACAAGTAACAGTTAGCAATAACAGTTGGATGTGTTTGGTGCTCCTTCGTATGTTTCATGGTTCCATTGTGTACCTTGTTCTCATTTTGGAATAAGACATTAGTTGCTAAGATTGACCAAGATTAACATGGCCAATGCTATCAATGTATGGTCATACTATCCGTGTACTTGTTCAGGGTGTCCATTGTTTGTTATTTTCTTTATCATATACATGGACGTCACAGCTAAGCCCAACCTCTTAGGGGTCTAGCTTCAATGAGTTGTCTGCCAGCACTGGCAACTTAGTGTACTGTTTGGAATGGCTACTGGAAATATCCTGACACTTAAAACTCGTGGATGGACCGAGGCTCCAATTAATCTGATCATCCAATAGGAGATACTGTTTGTAGTGTATCGGATTCACGGAAAGGCAAGAGCCAACGGAAAGCATGTTGTACATAGGTGACCTCTAAATCGTCCTCCGCAAGTAATAGAGCATTGTTTGGCGAATTAACCACCATGCATTATATATCACAGGTTGAAGTAATTAGGCACAATGTGAAAACAACAGGTTTTAGCTACACATTGCTTGAGGTAGAGATATGTTGGATGGGATTAGAATTACATACATAATCGATAGGTTTGTGTACTCTCACACTAAGGGCAACAATAAAAATTGATGAGTATGAATAGATAACAATGATTGAACATTCAAGAAAACACGAGCTTCCCAGCGATGGAGGTAATAGTTGAAAATGTGACAAGGACGATAACTCTAATTATTATGGTTAAAAGCACATTGAAAAGAAATCTAAACCAAGATATGCCAAAATCAGGGTTCCCAAATTGGTGAAATTGACTAAAGATTTCCGAAATTTCTCAAAGTTATTTATGAATGAATAGTAGAATAAGATTCGTTCGTGATGGATGTATTATTAATTGCACATTTCAACATAAAAAAAAAAAAAAAAAAAAAAAAATCTCGGGTGACCAATAATCGATCCTTTAATCTCTTCTTTATAAACTACTTTTCCCCCTTATATATACCTTAACAAAGGACACGATTTTTCACAATTTTCTGGAAACGAAACAAAAATTTCACGAAATTTACAAATTTGAATGTTTCATTTGATCGACCAAACTTGTAATGAAATGGTGTTCCGATATTATATTTACATATTGATGAAAGATAAATGATAAAACGATAAACTATTGTGAAATGAATGTTATTTTCCTTTAAATTTAGTTTGTGTTTCTAACTGTATATCCAGAATATTTACCCAAGTAGTATAACATGTCCATTATACAGTACGGTGTAAGTATAACCGATTTAAATTTCACTTTCTGATACATTCATTGTTGGACTTTTGATGGAAATGCAGTCATAACGGTCAAGCGCCTACACTCTATTGCCATATCAACTGCCAAATAGGTATTAACAATATGGCACAAATATAGAGTATATAAAAACTGAAGCAATTTTCATATTCACTCAGTTTTTTTTTTCGTTTCTTTTTGCTTTGAGATTTTGAAAATAACCCCAATGTTACTGAGCGGCCAAATCGTACCGCCGAATATCACTGTATGAACTTGTTTGTCTAGTACAAAGTTTATATGTTCTATTTCGAAACTGAAGACCGTATAGATGTTAAATTAGGCATCTATTGCATCTTGTGGGACGCTGGTGTTTGAAATGTATTTTCTAATACTTAAAAAAATGTAGCTATATTTTCTGTTGCATACTGCACGATATGTTGCCCGTTAAGCAATTTCAGAAGCAAGTTGAAACCCGAACAAAACTAATAAACTGTATGAGTAGTCCGACTTGAATAGCCCTCACTGTGGAACGAATTGAGAGCTTACAACATGCTTATTGGTTAAAATATATTTCGCCCTATGAAATAGGATTCTTGTAGAAATTTAACAATAATACAGGTTACAAATTATTCAAATAAACTTAACAAATATAGAAAGTAATGGTTTGAAACATATATTGCGAAAGAACTAGTTGGACAACATAATGTTTCAATTAAACAAGGCAAGAGCACACTTGAAATCAGGTTTAATGTTCATTTTTGCAAATGAATATTCGTTAACACGGAAGGTGAAAAAGGTTACCGACTGGTAATGACACTTTCACACAAATCGGAACAACTTTCAGGTTGGAAGAATTGATGAACTTCCTCCTGGGCTTATATCGCATATACTGTTTAAGTCTCGAATTTCAAGTACGCTTGTAAATGTGTGTCTCTATAGGTATAAAGAAAACTCTCCTTTTCCGTTGGAAAACACTTGATTCCACAGATATACTTGGACTTCCAATCACTTGTTTCCTTTGGAGAAAATATGTGGATACCAGAAAGTTGGGGATCTAATAATATAATTGCTTTTGACATGTTTGGAGCAACACTTATTGAAGGTAATCTGACAGTGTTTTAAGTCTGTATGAACAACACACATTACAAAATATATTGTCCTTAACTTATGGCGAGTACATCACGTTAAAACCACACACGATTGGTTGTCGTGTCAGGCCACAGTAATCAGAATCGATATGCGACAGTCGTCGGAGTGTAACTTGTTGAATTCAAAAGGAACACTTATTATCCAAATACACGCCGGAATAACATCTAATCAAACCTCCGAAACATACATGCTGTTATCAACAGGTCGTCGGATCAGTTAATATCATTTCCACTGATCAATTTCCGATGGCAATGCCTGTTTATTGAGCGATTTACCTTTGCACTATGGTATTACAGAAGGCAGTCAATACCCTGTGCTTAAGTTAATGATGTCACCTATCTGCTTATGAATGAGCATACAATTCTCATTGTTGGTTGTGTGGCAAAAAGCACGATGGCTTTTATTTTACGGAATAACTTGCAAATTAATCAAGCTCTGAATTTGCAAATTCGGTAAAGTTATTTGTTTTAGTAATTATAGTGGAGAGTTTGTTTTTTCTGCTTTATAGCTGGATCTTCTGCAGCCGGGAACTAGTGAACGATTTGCTACATTGCTTTCTGAAAAAATATATTTTTGTCTTATTGGACATATCGGCAACGGCGACCATAATGGTCCGGTACTTTACTTTTTTTGTGATATACGGCAATGTTAGAGAAGTACGTAGTTATTCATCATTTTCAGCATATTGAAGCAAAACTGGGATTTATACGGAGATACCATGGTGGATGTAAATCTATTAACGATCAAACAAATTTTAGGAGTTATTATCCTGTGTATGGAACTGTGCTTATCTAAACAGCAAACGACTACATTGGAAATTGGTAAGTAAATTTTGGAATACTGAATAATAATGATAATCGTTCAAATGTCTTGTTTTTCATGAATGAAGGGCAGGTTTATTGTACATTGAAGGTATATAATGAACTCACGTTTAATATGATCTTTCACGATAATGACAGAATATTTATATTTTCACGGATGGAAAGAACAAGTGAAAATTCATATTGTCATACTAGTAACATAAATTTGACATAAAACAGGAAAATACAACATTTTCATTTAATTACATTTTAGAAAGAACAAACAAAGAACATATTCTAACATGTCTTGTTACTTGCTCATGATATTCGCTCTAAAATACCAAATTTGAGAAAAGCAGAGATAACCTATTACAGAAAAATCTGCATATGTCGATATTTTGACAAGAACAAGTCTCACAAATCGGTCATCATGTGTTATATCATCAATGGTGATATTAAAAAGATTCTTCGGCTATGATAACTTTTTACCAGTATTTTTTAACTAGCCAAAAATTATAATCAAAATGCATGCTAATAACTTTCAGCGTATGGTCAGTGTTCTATGGCTTTTAGATAAGGTTACCTTGTCCAGTGTATCTTATGTTAATGTCATTACAATGCAAGATACAATTAGGACAAAATAGACATGGTTATTCTTATTAAGTTTTTAGCCTATACATGGTTACGTTTGGTGTGTTTATTGCTTATTGTCGTGAACCAAGGTTTTTACAGTGGTCAGATCTACGATTAGACGCTAGACTGACAAGAACCCCCCCTCCCCACCCCCAGAAAAAAAACAAAGAAAAAAAAAACTGATATAAAAGTTAACATCACGCATATAATATCACAACCATGAAATGGAAATGCCTTATCAATTGAATTTTTTTCTTTGATATATTTATGTTCTGTTTACAGCTATATCTTGCTCATTAATCGCAAAATCAATGGATGAAGTGGTAATTCATTAAGATATCACCTCATTAAACTTGCATTCCACTTCATTCCCACACATTTTGCTCCAGGCTAGGAAACCAACCTTTAAAGCTGACGATGCACCATTATCATTAAGTACAGAATTGTTCTTTTTGTTTGTGTAGATCAGTGCAGAGTTTATATACTTTTCGGCATTTGACAAACTCTTGTGTCAATAGTCCACCCAGATCGGTAGTGGCAAGTACTTGGGTTTATTTCAACCCAGTGCCTAGCATTTTTTAACAGTAAATGTTTTATTTCAACACGTCCTGTTGGGTAGAGGAGAACGGGTTTTTTTTTTTTTTTAGACTCAATGATCCCCAATATGTGCCAGATTTAGAGATCATATGATACGTGGTACCAATTGAAACAAAACAACGATCTATTCCTTGTAAGTCTCGAGTCTACTTTATAATGGTGGCAGATATTGAACATTAGTTGACATCCGATATACAGCCAAAGTATATTTTAACAGTATGATGTTCTTTATTTGTGTGGCATTTACGAATAGTGAGTGTATAATAGGGTTTTGTCGATATTCGGAAGTACAGGACTATTCTACTCCATTGTGTTGTTCCTCTTCAGCAATATGCATGAGACACTAATACTGACACATTTCAAAAAAAGGAAATTGGAATTTTTTGTTTGACAGTGAGGGAGAAGGTATGCAGAAGCAAAGTTCGTACTCCGTTTTAGCAATATATTTTGTATACAAATATAGCATATTGTTTTCGATTTTAAAGCAAGCATTCGGTTTCGCAATACTGATGTTGTTCAGGCATTCTGTTTAAACAATAACCTGATATCATATACCATATCGTTTGTTTTACAGTACACAAATCATGTTTCAGGACAATGCCTCGGAATTCATCAGTCTAATAACACATTTCATACATTGCCTTGTTGTTTTAAACCCTTTACACTTTACTACTGTTAGATAGTTACTTATTAATTTGTTTCCGGTCCCTCGAGAACGATGGTGTTTGTTTATGGAAATCGAACGAAGGCAAACAAGCTAAAATGGAATCAATAGAAATTACCATAAGCATTTGTGTGGTTTTTTATGTGCAGTATCTGTAGGGTACTTGAAAGTATATTTATGCATCTTTTGATGGGTGTGGAGAAGGGTAATTTAGCAATAGCCAAGGTTATGTATCCATAAAAGTCCATAAGTGTCATATGATCCTCCTGTTTAGATACTATGGAAGAGACTACCGCAAATAATGTTTGCCCGCTTTTCGCAATCGCTGTTTTCGGGTATGAAGGACAGTTTTGCGGTCTGATGGATATATTATGGATACATGATTGTTTCGGGTTAGATGTAATGTATTTAACGGATGTAGCAGATCCCTACAGTAACTATGGCATGTTAAATGCATGTTCCATAACACATTGAACAACAGGCCTTCGGAGGTATAATTCGGTGTGGTAGCACTATAAAATTGGCATCACCTCCGCACTATCGGATAAACCAGGCATATCATGATTGATTGTTCCGACTATAACTTGCAAGATATCTTACACCTTATTCATGAAAAGTGTATTAATTTGATGTATTATCTATTTTTTCATAGGGGATTAATTACAAGATATTGAATCTTTTGCTCTGAACAGAAAATTGACTGGGCAATTGTTTAGTGTCTTGTCAATAAAAGCCAAAATGCTTAATCATATGAAATTAATTTTCAGACCACGGCCACAGCACTCCAATGCAAACGTAATCAAGAACACAATCGATTGCCGATGGTAATCTGAACACTATTGTTAATGTACGAAATTGATTGCTATTGATTATACATATGTACGTATGTTTTGTTAACATCTATCAGCGATATGTCGGATTTCAACTGACAACGGTAACGATAAAATAGTCACAAGAACACTGATACTGAAATCTAGTTATGCTAAGTAGGTTGTTTCTACAGCAGTATGTTTGTTTAGTGATTAACAATCTCGTTTCCGCTATGGGCGCCTCGATGACTTGTACAACTTCTGGTTTGTGCACTCTACCCCTAATGGAATACCACGGGATATTGCTCTATTTTAATTGACGGTTGTCGACCCGCACTAGCCCGACTGACTTTCGTTTTCGTTTTTCACATATGATATACGATAAAACATCCCACTAAGATAACTTTTCATCACAGCTGTAATGCATTATTAAGACATGTATGTAACATAGCCTATACATACCAAATCTCCAAATAAGAGAGTATTCTCCTGTAACCGAGATGCAAATCCCATCTTCCATTGTTGATAAATACCTCTAGAAGACGGTGAATAAAGTACCAGGATGGATTTAACACTACCGTCCTTTCTGTTTCACTAGTATACTATATCCTGAGATCTTTAGGATTCCTGTACAAGCAAACAATTATCTCGAATAGACTGGCTTGTTTTGACGATGGAACACATCACGTCATGTCAATAGAATAGTACGTTTCATTATTATACGCACCTAATATATTTTGACGGGACGTAATGAGATATGGCGTTTACCGTCTGTCCGTAGTAAACTATTATATATCATTGCAGATTTAATAGCAATTTTCCCGAAAAGTATTTTGACTTAAGCATCAAATACAAGAAATGGGGCATCATATAACATTTAAATGCCTTAGGTATGATTTAACATAGCTTGATTCATCAACAGCTAGGGACATCGTAAGAAGGCCTCCAAAGGTATGCCACGTAAATATATGTGTTGAGTACGTGTGATTTAGTACGTGCTCCTGAAACTGCGGAACCTATGACGACTTTATAGTGCTACCACAATGAAATGTACAATCGAAGACGTCAAGCCGGACAAAAAGACTTTGTAGTACGTAGAGTCAAAAGAATTGAAAATACTTCGAAGACGCTGGAACAACGTCTCCATTACCAATGTGAACATTTCAATTTTTTCAACCTGAACTCAAACCATATACAGTCCCAACTTAAGAACCGCCTTCATTCTGTAGTTAGAGCAAATCAAGTACACCACCTCGAATTATACTTGAGCGCAGTAACAAAATTAAACCAAGACAAGATAGACCGTGGATGAAATCACGCAAAATGCTCTAACTGACAATATCTTTGTTTAGAACAGTTGAAATATATTCCAGTACAGGACTGGCATACCCATGGGATCAAACTATGGCCCACTATTGATTGATTTGTCTTTGTTTCTATACGAGGCTTGAGTTAACGGCGAGCTCATAAATATCTTTTCCTAGTCCTCTTTCGCTCAGAAATTAATTGAGGTTGTCTTGCCATTTACAAATAAATTATTGACAACGTCAAACGTACATACATGTGTCTCTGAACACGTCGAACTCTTCAAAATAATTCCTCTCTTACTCGAATTTTTACAACAATGCAACTGTCAGGGGCAGTTTTGTTTTCTCCAAGTTATGTGATCAACGTAATACTCTTGATTTCCTTATCATAAAGACACAAATGAAGATGGAACTTTTATAGCTATTATATTGACCTAATTACAGAATATTTTATACTCCTGTGCAACATGACGTCACATGATCTTGCTATAGCTGGTGGCTTGATCCTCCTAAATTTTACCGTTTGAAACCTAGCATTACTTTCTTGAATTAACCAGGATTTACAGAGTGACTTTTCGTTGAAGCATGAGGTGCCTATTCCTCTGATGTACCTAGCTTGTCTATGCTTAAAGTGTGCTCTAATTATATCGATTTTGTGGTTAGATTAAACAAGATATAGAATATGTGCATATTCTTAGTTAGGTTCGTACCATTCAATGGAGCAATTGAGACAATGGAAGAGTCTTTGAGCGGCCCGATCATTAGTTGATACATGTCTTCCAGCGAATTGTCATTTTTGAGCACCTAGCCCCCTTCCCCACCACCTTAAAGACATCAGTAAAATTGCTCTAATTGCAAAGTGTGCCTTCAATGCATGCGCCAAGCATCCTGACAGGCCAGTTTGTTTTGTTATAAATTAATTTAGATTAGGTCTTCGATGTTACCACTTAGGCAGAAGTTTATAAGTTTCTTCAGGTTATGTTGCAAAGCAACCTTGTATTGCAGACCATTACCCAGACATAGACAAGGTAACAATGTATCTACCAAACCACATCACGGCAAAGTTGTTGCGGTTGCTCCGATTTGTGCTAAGTCACGGATGGTTCGCACATACCATATTCATTGTATACATTATTAATTCAGAAAAAAATGTTGCGGGGGATTTGATTCATTATTCCTTAATTACTGACAATAGAGCAAATTTATGTCTCCAAAGAATACTACTAATTATACAATGCATGAGTAACTAAATTGGTAGTATATATACTCAAACAAACTCTTAAAGTAATGAAATCAATATTAAATTGGTTCAGTAACATTCAAATAGAAATTATTCATTAAGCTATTAACATGAATCGCCAAACCATTCACTTGTGGTTTGACTAATTGATAAATAGTTAGAAAACACTTATGTTTTAATAATTATGTCTGTATAGAACGTCGTTTGAGGATAATAAAAAAGACAGCCTACTGGAAGCCTTTTTAACATTATTACCTTATGACCTTAGAAGTAAGTCAAGGTCATTTGCTTACACATATAGTCCTAGCATACGCCTGGTCTAATATCATGATCATAGGCCTTTCCGATATTAAAGAGAATTCGTTTGCAGTATTTCTTTATATTGGAATCTTGCCACCTTGAAAAACGGGTCATAGTTATTCACTTGAAAAAAATTGGGAATACTTATTATCGACATAAGATATAGAATATGGTACGTGATTTTATCTCAACGCTGATGTCAGGTTTCCACGTCCTTTCAAAAGGTTATAATGGAGATGGTTTCAATGGATAACGTTTCATCAAAGGTCACTTGATAGTGGAATCCCAAAGAAATTGACACCGGGATGATGTTATATTAATATATGTAATCATGTCGCTTCTACCAACAATAGCATCGCAGGGAGTACAATAAACTCATGTCCCATCCCAAACAGAACTGTATATAACTGTATCAAAATGAAAAACGTTCCCATCAAAATGCCACTGAAATATACTAACGGAAAAAAGAAACTGTGCACCGGAGAAACGTTTATAAAATCTATAATTCTTATAATATTAGGTTAAAAGTGTGCATGTTGCTTTATTGATTTCATTACAACAAAATCAATATGGATTTTCAAATTGATTTGAGTAACAATTCATTTCACAGGGGTTCAAATCCTTATGGGGTCAAAACCGAGTTCTCAATGTCAATATCGAGTGTGTCCACCGTTTGCGTCAATGCAAGCTTGGCAACGACGTCTCATGGAGCGAACTAATGTGCCGAAGACGTGCTTGGGAATATTGTTCCACACTCTGATCAAGTCTTGGCCGAGTTGATTTAACGTCATTGGCTGATTAGGCAGCTGACGTGGACGACGTTCCATCTCGTCCCACACATGCTCGATTGGTGCCAAATCTGGCGACACGGCTGGCCATGGAAGAACATTGATGTTCTGTCGGTTTAAGTAGTCGGTAACAACACGAGCAACATGCGGATGGCATTGTCTTCCTGTAACGTCACTTGACGTTGTTGGGCACGTATGAAGGGCACAACATGTTGTCGAATGATAGCATCTCTGTATTGAATCCCGGTCAAATTACCTTGGACTAACACAAGAGGAGTTCTGCGATGGGTAGTGATCCCTCCCCAGACCATAACACTGCCACTACCAAAAGAACGTCGTTCTACGACACAGGCATCTTGGAATCGTTCTCCAACACGGCGATACACTCTGTTACAGCCGTCACTGCTGTCTAAGTGAAATCTCGACTCGTCCGTGAATAAAATACCCGTCCATTCACGTTGGGTGTATCGGATATGCCTACGGCACCACGCTAATCTTGCTTGGCGATGACGTTGCTGCAATACAGGACGTATGGCGGGGCGTCGTGGCCGGATTCCGTGTTCTCTCAATCGGTTACGGACGGTTCTTGGGTGGATATTTCTTAGTCCAGGAATGTTCCTAGACGTTAAACTGGCCGTTTGGAAACGATTCCTTAGATGCGTTAACCGTATGTAATTGTCCTGTTGATGTGACGTCACACGCGGACGTCCTGAACGCGGTCTATCCCGAGTGATTCCATATTGCCGATAACGTCTTGCTAAAGACTGTATGGTATTTCTATGGGCATTGGAACGCTGTGCGATGTCATTTTGGGTCATTCCTGCCTCAAGCATGCCGATTATCCGCAAACGCTCATTTCCCGTCCACCGTGGCATTATCAGAAATCGCTTTTTCTTGAAATTAGGATGTTTTTTGGTTCATATGGTACCCACAGAGGGATATTGACACAAAAATAACGATAGGTATTCACTGACACGTGTACTGCCTTCCAATTAGGTGTTGATCATATTGCCCGGGTAGGTCGCAAAATGCACGTGCGGTAGGTGACCTAATCACGTGATAGCGTGTAGTATGACACGATAAATATGCCCATAAAATTTTATTGAGAAACGTTCGGTAGTTTCCGAGATAATTTTAGTGATGTACAGTTTCTCTTTTCCGTTAGTATAGCTCAGGGTATCCATTTACTAGTTTTCATTGCTATCGGTAATATGACATGTTTCAAATACCTGTCAAAGAGTAAACAATATATAATATTAAATGCAAAATCATTTAAATTTAGGTGTGATAGCTGACGGATGCCTCAAGAACGGGTATAAAGTAAACCAAACGCTGACATCTACCTCAGTCTGGGACGAGCATCTGGAAATCAGGCTGCATTGGTCATATCTGGACAGCAGAGATATATATCATCTCCTAAGAACAGGTGAGTATAACACAACATAACTTAAATGTTTTGTCAACTTATAGACGAAAACATAATCAAGTGTGAAAAATACTGCTGGATGTATAAGATACATATGTATACATTTCTTAAAGCGCCCTTGTTAAATTACGTTCAAGAACATCCCCGTGCTGTTCATTGGATATTTTAGACATAAAGTCTTTAGAATTGTTTATTGATTTTCTAATAAGCAACTGATGGCACCCTTAAATGGCCTTCCTGCGGTAAACGGATTCCGCTGCTTTTCACTATTATTTTGTTTGTTTTCTAGTAATGGAATTCCGAAGTAGCGGCATGGATGCAATTTTACTTGCGGACGACCTGCAATACCTCGGTGGTTTGTCAAACGAACTTATTAAAGGCGATGTTCCGGTTATAGCCTTAGGTAGTGTCAATACAATATCAGCCGCCAATGCGGATATTAACGAGAACTGCCAGTCTTTATTTTTAACTCCAGTAACATCAAAGCAACAAGGAGAATGTTTACCCCCATTCCCTAGTGAAGAACACATGTCGACAATCAATAATAACCACAGCCTGTCATACTTGGATTCAAATATTGTATCTGTGCTTCATCACCTCAAGTGGTCCGATCAAATTATCCTGTATGATAAAGGAATCGGTATGTTTCCATGATCGTATCTTGATAAGATATATGATATATAACCAATGATCTGTTTGAATTTTGTTAGATAAACATTTATCTTTAAATACCTTTCAATGTTCAACTTCATAAGCTGAACGTTCTTGAGAAATCTTGAATGTTTACAACATAAAGGACAGCTAAATATAGCAAAACATCTCTTAATGAGATCTTCACATCTATATCAACCGATAAAAAGATATATTTCATAAGTAAATTGTAGATGTAGTATCTTGAATGCATCGAATAATTTGTCCTGTTTTGAATGGTTTGTTTTTTGTAAATGAAGAACAAACGTTGATATTAAATTTATTTTATTTACTAGATTTATACGTCGATAGAATCATCCAGATATTATCATTCGAGGGTCGTTTTGTGATAACGTACGAGGTGAGCGACATGGATGTAGATCAAATCCATCGATTGCTGCAAACACTGGACGGACCAAACGGTGACGACAAAATTAACATAACCGTGATTGGTTATCAAAAATGTGTCGAAAAAGTCTTGTTCACTGTAAGTATTTGATATACTGATTTTGCCGTACTATACAATTTCGACAGATTTGTTTTATCTAAAAAATAATTATTATAATGACAAGGAAACAACTACCGACATTTCATCACATATTCAACTTGAAATTTATTGAAGAGGTTCTTGTTTCATACTAGTCAGCTATGATCAATGTATGCGAGGTGAGAGCGTGCGTTTGTGAAGGGCTGCAATTTCCGTGTTAGCCTCCGAACAGTATCACCACATTGTACAACTCGGAAAACACTGTTATGTGAACAGAATAATGAACACCAGGGCCACGGTTAACATAATTACCCGTTAGTTTGCCTACCTGTAATAATCCTCAAGACAGGCTGTTAACTAATTACGGTTGCAACTTGCGTTTGTACCATTTGTAAAAATTATTAACGCCAATATCACATTTATATTTATATAAATACTGAATGTCTATGTGCGGCAATGACGGTTATGAGGTTTTATTTCTCATCAAGGGAAAGCTATTGATCAATGACTGACATATACCCGTTGGAAGTGCGTTACTGCTCAAACTGTATTGATTTGAGATTCACTAAGATATAGGGCATCATATTTCACTGTATGATGACATTATCCCCTATTAGTGACACTTAGTAAAACAAACCTTCTTGGACAATAAGTTAACGACGATGTAAATCCAAGCTAAAATACTATCAACACTAATATATATGTCGTAGTATCAAATTAGGGAAAGGAATACTTGTCTTTATGTATATACTGAATATCATATCATGAATCTCAACGGGAAAGATGACCGTCACCTTTGGTCTAGCTTCAGAAATCATGAGAGATTATCGGGAATTAGACAATGAAAATTATCCAATAAAAGAAGCGTTACATGATCATTATTTTAGAAATTGCGATGATCCAAACAGCAGTTCATTAAATAATGATAATGTAATAATGTCAATGTATCACAATCTAAGGTGATATCTCCCTTTTTCCAATAAGGGTATCACGGGGTTTACAATATACACCCAACTAGTACAAAAAAAAAATCGCTATTCCGAAATGAAGAATTCTTCAAAAAGCCACCGAGATCACTTGAGGTATTCCTGTGACTGGTCTAAAGCCCCTGTTATTATCATAATGTACGATATAAGTTATCAACAACACGAGCTTTTAAATTCATTCATCATTTTGTGCTTGGGGCTAGAACATGAGAGAGAGCGACGAAGACTGAATACGGTTTAATAAATTTAGCAGCTATGGTTATTTAAAGACTAGTGAGTTACTTGATTAACAACGTGTTTAATATGTAAAACAATTAATTTCCATTTAAAGTTTCGAGATTATACGAGACTTCTTCTCCGCCTCTGATGACCGGTACTATTTGCTACTTTACTATAAAGTACCCTTCCTACTCATCCAATTGTTTATGATTTTTTCACACCTAAGAAAATGTTCGCTAAAAGAGGGGAAAATATATTATAAATGTGGTCTACTCTTACTAGTCAAAAAATGGGGGATATCATGTACAATTCCTGCGCTCAAAATGTATGGCAAAGTAGATGAAATGTAACTACTGAGGTAGAGAACATGGTAATGCAACCTTAACTCTGCTCATGCTATATACATTACCAAGATATTATGGCACACGTCTACAATTTGTTCTGCTCTTTGATTCTATATTTTGATTTTTATTGAATAAATTGCATGCGGACCTGTTTAAACGATCTGTAAATGTACGTCATTCTGGAAGTTTTCCCCTAGTCCAAATATCAGGCGTCAGACTATTCGGTAGACAGGCGACCTGTGAGTTGCCTGGATTAAACAAAGGCGGATTACCATGCATTACATATTTTGATTATACAGGCAGGTCAATACGTTGCGAACAACAAAAGAAAATCGTCACTAAGTCTACGTTCTCTGTGGATGGTTTTTCTTCTGAAGGACGACCCCAATATGGACAAGATACAAAAATATACAGAGAATATCGACAATGTTGCCGTTCTTCGTTTGCCAACGTTCTTCGTTGGCAATAATAATAATGGGGTAAAGTACACCACCACAAAACTCCTATCGAGAAATAGTGTTGTAGAATGTTGCTTCAAAGCATTAGAAAAACACGAGCAAGTCAATGTTTAACCTGGTAGACCTAGAACTAAATGTGTCCAAATTTAACTACTCTAGTTGTTTACTCTCATATATACATGCTAGCAAGATTCAAAGGCTTCGACGAAAATGTATATCAATAACGTACAAAATCACATCCTTTGTCTCTAATTTTAATACCATTGTGTCTTTTACAGACGACAGATGTACTCCAACTTGTCCGAAAAGCTCTTTTCAACATCGGCTCAAATGCTACTATGACAACAACGAATAAATCAGAGATGAATAACTTAATCATCGACTTTTTGCAGTCGGTAAGTGAACTTTCATTATAAATGCAAACAAAGTACCGGGCCATTCCCTTTGATCTACCATATAAAGTCGCTATTAAAGTGATGTAAACCCCGAACCAACCAATAAGCCACACATAAGTACCGGGCATTAGTCTTACATATAGACAGAGTAATTCAGTTTAAAAATTTAGCAATCTTAATGTATTTTAACTGCCATAATATTACAATTTCCGTTGTGATATGTTCCGAAGATCGAACAAAAAATATTTTGCCTTGTAAATTTCTCCTTAGCAGTCCATCAGTACTTTGTGTTACTTTCCAGTGGTTGTCAGGACTTATGCTGGATGACTTTTCTTATTTCATATTGATAAGAATGAGGCAGAGATCAACATATTAAGAAAACTAATTAATAACCTTTTACCGTTCGTATATGCATGTATATGATTACAATGGATTCTAATTAAATTGTATTTATGGAGTTTTAGAGCTTCCCAGTTATAACAATGGTCAGTAGTGGGTTTGATGATGTAATGATGATGCAGTGTGTAGACTTTCAGAACTTACCAGTTATGATATTGGTCAGTAGTGTGACTTTATGATGAATTTATATAAGTTTTTGGCCATGCGTTTTTGTTATATGTCACTGATCTTAGTGTACTTCATTACTGGCTTCGAATGCCCTTTATTAATTGGTAAATACTTTATATGCATTTCATCATGCAATTGCATTTACTAAAGAGCTTTCACTTAACAGGTGTCTAAATTACACGTAAGGAAATCAAATGAATTTAACAATGGTAATTTTTACATTGAACTTGAAAAAGACGGTTTTTACAGTCATTTTATTTATATCATTTCATTGTCACAAGCAGTGCTAGTCGAAGTCTTTTAGAACTCAAATGCAAGCTTCACAAGATGAAAAGTATTACGTGATGATCATGACTCCAATTCAAATCGATTCCTGATTGAAAAAATGAGGCCATTAAATTCTAGTTGAGTGGTGTGTTACTCATTTTCGACACATTGATATATATTATAGTAGTAAGGTCTGATTAAAATATCACTTGGAATAGTGGCACGGTACACAGTAAACATATACAGTGATTTAAAAATGTTAATGTAAAGTAAACTTCATACTGTTACTTCGTTTGAGTATGCTGCCAAATAAATATAACTAGTCCTCCTATACAGTCACATTATAATGACAACGGGTAAAGTAACACCATGCTGACAGTTAAGCATAGGGTAGTAATTACCATTTGTCTCGGCCAGTGGACAGAATCCAAAGCATTGTTCACAGAAGCAAACAATCTACTAAAGGCCAAAAGTAAGGAAGTTTCAAATGAGGAATTGGAAAAATAAAGTAGTTTTGATAGCAGAGAGAAGGTAGACTCGATCGTCCTACCTGCAATATACCTAAATTCGCTGATATTGCTTGGATATTTTTTTTTATTACTATTTGATATGTGTTCTTTAATCATTTATGACAGGAGTTGCAAAGGTGTCACTGGTCTCCCGTTCAGACTCTTATGTTTACATTGGGAGGGCGTGGCTGGAGTCACGTTGGGTACGTCGACACTATGGGACAAACTGCCTTTTATGCGGAGATATTTCCTAATACGAGGTTTGGATTCAATCGTCGCAAGTTTTCCGTGTCTACTTTAGAGGTACGTTGCGAGATACGAATTAATTGTGAATTGTCATTTATTAGTAACAAATTGCAATTGGATATGAAATCTGTAAACGATGTACAACCTATTCTCAAAGACAATTATTACATTACTTTATTCAATTTTATTAACTGCAGATTGAAGTATATATCATATTTTTAAGGTTAAGACATTTTACTCACCAACCCGAAGGGCTTATATAAAAGGACTAAGTACTAATATTGAGCCTGTTATATGGCGAAATGGAGGTTGTTTTTGAAAAGGTGACGTTAATAGATTTCCCAGGTCACGGGGGTCAAATGATTTACAAGGAACAAACGACTTCCTTTCAATCACCAAATTATCATGGTACAGATATTTGAAATGTAGCAAGCTGTGGTAAAGATTTATAAAGTTTTACTGTTTGTTTTTGTAATGAATGACCTTTAACAATGTCATTTTTACCGACTTTTTCGAAATACCACAGAGGTAAAGGATCATATTATTAGACCTGAATCAAGCTCTTATAATGTATTACTAAGGTGAAATGTGGAAAAAAATCTAACTTCCTCCCAAGAACCAACAGGCCGTTGCCCATGCTATTTGTTTGATAGGATGACAAATGAATGTGTTTTCAAGACTGGACAAGGAAGAGATACAGGCCCATTGGAAATCTTGGTAAAATCTTTGACATGGGGTCTAGTTGCTTTCACACTAAGAGGAATATCAAACGTCTTAATTGTAATTTTTACTTTCGGTACTATCGCATTTTTTTCTGATTTTCGATTAGTAAAGTTTTGGTAAAGGATGTATTTCTAACGTTATTACGTTTTCTTGGTCTGCTTTTTTTTCAAAAGCCCCATTTAATGAAGGCAAATCGAGCGAATTGACTCGGATGACAGTTGTTGTGATGTGGCGCTAATGTTAAAACTGTCAAATTTTATCGTATTGGTATACAGAACATTATCATTAGAAATTCATTTTACAATGTGATACACATTTAACAGCAGTACTCTGGAAAATATTTGAGTGTTTTATGATGGCTTGAAACAAATTTTACTGCAATATGTTGAATGCCTCATCAAAATAGCAGTACTAATGCAATTAACTTGATTATATATCACTTTAGGGAACACTATTGATTTCAGATAGCACAATGTGTTGTCATCAACATTAGCGAACGTAAGATGGCAATAATCAACGAATATTAATATGTATACATATACACATTTACTCGTAACAGTCCATTTACTGATATTTAGGTGCCAAACCACACAAATAAAATGCTTAGGCTCATACAGAAGATTAATTGCGTTACCCAATTCACGCGTGTATATGACTCCGGAAATCATAACCATTACTATAAAATGAGATTTATTGATCGGATCAAGTTACAAGATATCATGTACTGGCAATACCAACGGCTATCATAATCAATGTAAACATATGTTGGGATGTTTAATCAGCGTCGTTTTTACAATGTAATATGACCTTCGCTAGTAATTAATGTTTTATATAAATATTTACGGAATAAGTTAATAAATATTGATGTTTTGAGTCTGTTCTTTCTAAAACGTGTCTGGCAATTAAGAAACAAGTAGGAGCAAACAGCCTGCAGAGAGTCCGCAAAAGATGATAAAAAGCACACAGAGCTGTACCCCTGTATATCAACGATTAAAAAAAATGTCAGCTCAGTAGGTGTACAAGAAATGGTGTAGATATCAAAATTTGCGATGTATGGTAAACTTGTCATCTCCTTAGTAACAGTTCTAGTTGCTTTTGCATCCGTTCCCATAAGAAAAATTGACACCATCTTTAGCATGTGTTGTGTTCCCGTATGTAGGAGTTTTCAGGCACCTGAAATATAAACATAACAAGTATTGTGACTTTTAATTTTTTTCACAAGATTCAATCCCAATCATTCATGTTTATTTTGGCATAATTTGTAATAATTGATAATAAAATTAAGAAACTTGCACACACATATTCTGAAGTCAATTTTCAATTATAAAAAACACATGTAAGTAAATCTAACATACATGTGCATTCCCCTCTAAAGAAAGATTATTTTAATAATGAAGATTTTAAAGGTTGAAAGTTTAATATTCAATTTTGCTTTCTTACTATCTTATTTTAGTAATTGTAAATGGAAAATAACAAAACTTGAAATCTTGTCGGCAGTTCTTATGTGCTTTAAAGGCGAAATGGGAAAACTTAATATTCTTTGAAACAGTTCCATCGGTTTAAAACTTGTTAGTACTGACGCAAAAGTGACCGTATGTTGCGACATTGCTATAACAGTATACGCAGGCAAATTCGAAGGATTAATGCTAAGATGTGTCAACAGCTCCAATTGTGCAGTCATATCTGCGATGTTAGCATTTCATTTATTTTCTATCTGTTTGGCGAGCTAAATAAATTGATTCTAATACAGTGTTCAATATGATATGATAATTGTTTTCTTTATAGTGGGAGCCGTTTGTCATCGCCTCCGAAAACAACACCTACTCAGGACTGTGTTTTGACCTGCTGGATCATTTGGCAACAAGTCTGAATTTCACGTTTGTATCTACATTTTGCAATTTTCGGATCATATTATTAAAACGTGCATTAACACAAAGAAAACGACAATGTGTAAATTGAGCCATAGTTAAAGCATATGGAAATAGGACAAAGAAAAAATGCCCAGCCGTTAAAATGACACTTAAGATCACTTTTTAATATTTTCCATGTTGACACTGCCTCTAAATGTATCATGTTATACAAAATATGACCCCCCCCCCCTTCATCAGTGTACAATACAGACGTTATCTAAATCTAATTGTACGATGAATGAGATGAAAGGGAGATTAACGGCCGTCATATTGATCCCATTAAACAACATCATTTTTCTTTTTGTGATATGAAGTAATTGATACTCATTAGTTTGCTTATTGGTTCCCGTTGTTGTATACCCTGTTCCCATTTGAGAACGTGAAATTACTTACTTGGACTGGCCATGATTTACAAAGCGGGTGTAGGTGATGAAGCAAAAGACGCCTCTGGAACATCTGATCTTATTATCCTTGTTGTTTTTAAGAAGTTTCCATGTAAATTTCTTATTTGCAGTAGTTTTATTGGAGTTTGGAATATGATTGAGTTGATATTTTGGCATTTTTTTTTTTTTTTGTTTTGTTTTAGAAGATACATTTTTCAGTTTCCTTCATCAAATGATGCTTCAGAGCCAATTATTTACGGGTGAAATTTTGAACAAAACAGTTCATGGAAGGACGTCACATCATTACCTTGTGCTATGTTTGCTAATATAATATATTAATCGATTACCTACACCTTAGGTACTTTAGAATTTGTCTTGACGTTTGGCTCAATGACCTTGACTTGACCTTAATTTGATTTCAACCAATTGTTTTCTCTACACGCATATTAAGTGATATTTAACTTTATGAAATTGACACTCATTAAAAACTATATGCTGTAAATTTTGTGTGTCATTTGACGTTAATATTGGCCATGTCCATTTAACAAGTGACAATTTTCACACATCGTTTCAGATTTGAAGTTGATGGTCCACCTGATGGCCAATGGGGAGTTATCAATTCTAACGGAACATGGACAGGCATGGTGGGACAGTTGGCTAAAAGGGTAATGGCGCACGGGAATCACTGAGAAGGGCAAAGCAGTAGTCATTTAGATATTTCGTAAACAATACAAATGATCGAAACAACGATATATAAAATAAGAACCCTGACCCATACAACTCCGAAGAACAAACACTTTCTCACACCATTCCATTTAAGCTGAATTCCAAGCATTAATTACAATTACCATTACAAGGTCAATATCGGTATACCAACTTCATGACAGTTTCTGGTACTGGAAAGGATTGCTGTACAATGCATAAACTTATCATTGAGCATTCAAAATCTGTTCTGCTTAAAACTGATGTGCTTTTATACACTCAAAAAATAATGTTTAACGGCAATTCACAATTCCTTTTTCAACTTGATCGATCTTAAAACATTTACGAAATTTGTGTTTCCTAATGCATCATATTGATTAAACAATTGTTTTAAAGAGATGATGCCTTTTATATGTGTAGTGTGGTAATCGATGCTCTTACAACTTGTACATGCATTTTGCAACCGATTTCTCTTTCAAATTTGGCAGACCATTTTCAGAGCTATATTGATCAGACAATTATTTTTCCGTACTTTTATTCATTTTGATCAAAGGACATATTATTCTTGCGCACGAATGATGTAAGTGTGGCTTGGCATTAAATGGGAAGCTGAAGACATCTTAGCCCATTGTCAGTATAATGTAATAGTAAGAATGCCCAGGTCTTAACAATACATTGTAACAGCACTATAAAAGCTTACAACAGTGACCTTATTGTCCGTAGACATCGTTTACATATGACCCTAGCTATCGAAAGAACTTGAACATTAAATAAAAAAAATATCTACACAATATTGTTCACGTAATGACTGAAAATGGCAGTCTTCGGTATAACTTTATGCAGAATAATAAGACCTTTGTCGGATCTGGAACAGTTTATACTCTCGACTTAACTAACCAAGGTGTTCTTGTGCCTCTTCTTGTATGTCGTATATGTGGGTTTGTTGCATTACGAAAGTCTTCCTATATGGCATGCACTTGTCTTGCATTCGATATAGTTCTGTATCAATGCCAACTTTGGCGGCAAAGGGTTCGACCCCTTCCCCACGTTGTTCAGCCTGCTTCTAATATTAGGATCTTCAAAACAGTTTTACAATGTATGGCAAATTCTGTTTTCTTCAGATTTTTCAGACTATATTCTCTAAAATAAGGTTAATTTTTCGCTGAACTAGAAAAAAAATAATAAGATTAGAATGTATTTATTTCTAAACATATTAATACTTTAGCATCACAGTAGTTAGAAAAAAAGTTCGATTTTTATATATAATCTAGGTTGATAGAACCGTGTGTGCATAGAAAGGTATCCAAAATGTGTTGGGTTAGTCATTTATTGTTATGTGTTTCATAACCTCTAGTCCTGTTGTATCAGACATGGTATCTCCTTACTTACAGGAAATCGACATAGTAGCTGCTCCCCTTTCCACGCAGGCCAAGCGTGAGGAAGTGATGGATTTTACCTATTCATTTTACATAGACTATACCACTATTTTGATGAAGAAAAAGGATCCAAATATCACAAAATGGAGAACATTGATCGATCCATTCAGTGAAGAACTACTTTTATGTGTGTGTATATCACTTCCGGTCGTGTCTCTGCTACTCTTCCTGTTCGAGCGATTCAGCCCATATTACGTTGGGGACGACGAGGGAGAAGGAAAAAGTGGCTTACACACCTACCAGGACGCATTTTGGTATATGTATGGGGCTCTCCTAACACAAGGTGAGAACATGTTATGAGGACAAAACGACAATGGAGATTGAAAATGACAAAATGCGCCTAAAATATTTAACATATTGAAATTAGTTTTTGGTGTCTGGTATTCAGTTTTTAAAACACTTTGCATATCAATAGCAATTGTAAGAACATGGAGGCAAGATATAAATGCTTTAATGATGCTTCCCCTTAGTGATAGATCTGGAAACAAATGTAAACTCTCTTGTTGCAATTTCTAGCAAAGAGTTTTTTTTATAGGGGGAGAACACCTCCCGCGATCACAGACTGGGCGAACCCTGCTGAGTTCATGGTGGTTATTCTGTATAATCATGATGGCAACTTATAGTGGCAACCTTATTGCCTTTCTTACTGTCAGCAAGGACAAGCCCCCGTTTTCTACCGTTGCGGGCATGCTTCAGCAGGAAAATTACCGTTGGGGCACCATCGGGGGAAGTTCATGGATTACGGCTTTTAACGTAATTATAATTAGAAAACGAAAATGATCGATAACTGCCAGGTCATAATACTAACGTAACATAACAATATGCACAGAAAGGTAAATGAAAGAATAGTTGCAGAAGTTCAAGCTTCTTGTTCGATGATATGTGATATTCTTGGTAAGGTTTTCGAAATACTTTATGTAATAGTAACAAAGTGATTTTTAATTATCATAGTGAAATTAACAGGTTTTTCGAAATTACTTTCGTTTTTAAAAGGCTTTTTTGTTGATCATTAAACAAAAGGCAAATTTGTTTTGTGGTCTGATCTAGATTGAAGGCAAACGTCCCTAGGTTTTGCATATTATGGGCTCTACCGTTAGCCTTGTGCCATTCCCTACAAACCGAGTATAATACTACATATTTGATTTGCTATTAGAGTATCTATTTGATATGTAAGACGTGTTGATTAAGATCAACGACGCTCAATCAGATACTGGACCTGTCATTTGTAACAATGTTGACCGGAAGCGACATTTCCGATTTGCCATAAAGACACGATCCTTTGAAAATGTCGCATATTAATGGTCAAATATTGGCATTCTCAATCTTAGTTGCTGTGAAATCAAAAAGACGTAAACACTGGTTATGCATTGTCTATGTAATACCGTTTCTGCATCGTCCAAACAAGACAAGGCAAAGTGATGAAGGATTGACGGACGTAGCCCAAACCTTTAATTCTCCATGTTCCAGGTGGGGGACTAAATTCAGACAGCAGAAACCGGCTATCTACATTAGGAATAGCTGAGTTTAATGAATTAGTATTTCTGTCGATTTGTAAAACAACAGAATTTTTAGAAACGCATTCGATAACCAGTATTTGATCTAAAATAAAATTATTACGTATTCTTTTAAATGACATTGGTATCATTTTTCTAACAGTTACCACTTTTCTCATATCATTTGTATGCCCTATAGACATTTATGTTGTTGCTTGGTCGTTATGAATATGATAATAATAACCTTCTTTATTCACAGGAAACCCGTGCTCCCGATTTGATGAGGGTATGGGCGAAGATGCAGGAGTTCAACGCATCAGATAATAGTATTTTAAGTTCAAAATCCAGTGAACACTTCACGAAGGTGCTTGGCGGAGGATATTCCTACATTGGAGATAAAACACAAATGGAAATCAAAATGGCGGAAGAGTGTTCCCTTCTGATCTCAGATGACGAGTTTATGCCCTTGCAATATGCTTTTGGACTTCCAAACTTTTCACCGTATACAAAGATGTTTTCTGACGAGTAAGTAATTTTTCACGCACTTCTAAGATCATCGCATCGTATCATTACTGTAGAAGTTATTGAAAACCGACTCGTATATCATATATGTAGACGACAGATTGGTTTAATCATTTACCATACAACAAAGTGAATATGTAAAACTACATGATGTTAAGCTTATACTGGCTGTGCTTTGTACTTATATCTGACGTTCAGATTAAGTTCATTTGATCCAATATGCTAAATTAAAACAAAATTTTGCTTTCATCAAATCCTTAATTATTGCATTTTCATTAATCTGCAAATTGAAAAAAAAAAAAAAAAAGCAGTTATCTTTGTTCCATTTAAACATTGTCGTTCAAATTCGTGAGTGTTCTTTAAATGATTTCTATTAGATTGTCTACGGACAGCGTCTCCTATTTTGTTCTAAAATGATTGGTTTGATTTAGTCTGGGAACATATTTACAAAAAAAATGTGTGAATGTTTCTCCTATTTTACCTTGTATGGACGTTTGAAAGTCAACATTTATTATTGCATCATTCTTGTCAGATTACTACACATACACGAGAGCGGATTACTTCACATCTGGAAATCCCGTTTGTGGCCCCAGCGTAATTTCTGTAACGGCGAATTGGTGACCTCAGCAAAGACTATTGCGTTGATAGACGTACAGAGTGCGTTCTACTTGATCGGAATAGGGCTTGCTCTAGCTACTTTAATGATCATAGCAGAAAATGTGGCGTTTTGGTACAAACAAAGTAAGAAATCAAAAGGAGATATAGACAAAGAGTCGACAATAACAGGTGCCAGCGTTCATTGTATTCTTCCAAAACCCCAACATCCGATACCTTAAAGCGTATGTGTGCATGAACAGGTGTGATGATAATTTAAAAGATTGCGAGATTATCTATAAAAATAATGTTTTTAATATGTTTCATTACAATCAAACAATATTGTCTTCATTATTTGAGTGTTAACATTGCTGTTGTCGACTTGCATTTAACATTTTCTGTTTTATATTATCGCTTTATTCAAAATAGAATTCAAAGTATCTTTCGCGCAAATGCATGATGTTATAACACAGCTGAGCAGCAAAATCCAATTACCAGGATACATGGTAACATTGTAATTAATTGAAAATTAATAACGAAATACGTATTGTGACTAAATGAGAAACTATACAATAATCTATGTAGACCGGTGATCGCTAGATAATGATTTATTGGTTACCATGTAAATACCTAGTCTGTTTCTACATTAAATCGTTTGTTCTTATGTGTTTGTACATTATCATTTCTTCCGATAATATGAAAAGTTTTGTATATGTAGTGTTCGAAAACGTCAGACTGTTTATAATGATTATGATACAAGGAATCAAATTTATCCGACAGTGATAAAGACAACAGAAACATGCTGTTAACTTAATGTGTACGTTCTGATATGAAAAGACCAGATCAACATCACTATCAGAAATAATAATTATAAAAATCTTTGTATCATATTTATGTTTTGATAGTGTATGGTTGGACCGTACATCGAATCTTGTTTTTTCCATTTCTTTTCTAAATCCAAATACCTCAATCACAGTTTTCCGGCATACATATTTTGAACGACGCGTATAAATACTTTTTCGCCCCGTAACAGTATACTATGGTCTTATCCGCATAAAATATTTTCTTTTTGCCTAAAATACATATCAACAGGTATCAATGAAAGCTGATTTCAGACATGTGATCTTTATAGCCACCTACAGGTGAAAGGCATGTAGACTATAGTCCGTGCGTCCGTCTGTTCATGCGTATATGAAAGTTTGTCCGTACTCCAACTGTCTCATTCCTTGAGGAATTCCCATTAAACTTCACATACTTCCTAAACATCAAAATATTATCGATTAGCATGACTTTTAGTGCTTTTAGGTCAAGGTCAAGGTTTCTATTTTTAGAAAATCATTTGTCAGACCTCAAGCTGTTTCATTCCTCGAGGGATTCTTATCAAACCGTAGACTTATCCAGCATCAAAATATCTCAAAATCTTGAAGTTGATTTTTTTCTGTTCGCCTAATTCTAATATTACTGAAAGTATAATTGATACAGTGCAATGATAACCGTTTCATAAAACCTTAGTTATGACATACGGATAACTACTATTGGAGTTATGATTAGCTGGAGGTTTTCATTGTGACGTTATAAAGCCAAGGTGTTATAAGAAATGTGTTGAGATGAAAGAGGAATAGAGCGCGAATATTGCCAATCTGGATCCCAATGTAATAAGATCTTATTTTCCTGAATGTCACGAAAAAAGGCAAGTATTGTTATCAACATAATCTTACATTCGGTTTTTCAATTCATACGAGAGTTATGAAACTAGCGAAGTGTTTATTTCAGTCAGTCGGAACCTCGGTAAAAGGGGAAAATTCTCAGAAGCGCTTCATCAAGCTCATATCAATGGACTTAGTATTATAACAAACATTGAAGTTCTGCTTACGTTATCATGGCTTTCAAAAGGCGGTTGAATGTTGAAAAATACTTTAAGTAAAATTTTCACACACATCACAAATAAAAGTGGAAGCAACATGACAAGTTACTTGTGTGATTTATGTTGATGAATATTTATTAAAGAACTGATTTTTTATGATTCACAAATAAAGTAATTATTCAGTTATATAAATTGATATCTTTGACAGTTATGTGACCTAATATTCACAATTCACGTTCTGCTTTATAGAGTATAATCAGATCAACAAACAGCGATAAATTAATCCTGCTCGATTAGTGATCTTTTTTTATGAACTGCTTATCTGTGTTGAACACTAGCATAACGAGCAGGGTTTGACACGAGAGGCACATCCAGTACAGTACTTCCCTCCGGGTTGTGGACTAGGGGAATTACAAGTCCGTATACTTTGTTGTATACCCATACATTCGTCCGTTTCTGATACCCTCTGACAATGCGAATAAGGCTGCCACTGGGACCATTTGCCTTCATCTGGAATAAGGATATAAAGTAGCATGAAGATATACACAAAATGTACAGGACAGGCAACTTCATTTCGATGTAGGGTAAAATGAGACTCAGTATTGCGTGTAATTATAAATTTGGCACCTGTTATACCAAATATTGTTCCATAGTATGAAGAAGCAAAAGCGTTCGTTACAGCGTTAAACTTTTGTAAAGTATGATTTATATAGGTAAGGACATGATGTCATACAACAGGTTAATGGTCTATAAATAGTAACAATGCATTTCGAACCTTGAATTATAAATCATATAGAGTTATTTGCAACAACGAAAGTTTGGATAAATCAGGTTGTAGTTAATGATCGGTTTTGATGGTTGTATCTAACACTGAAGAGTAAACAACATTTTTAAAAAAAAAATCTGATAAAAAAAATAATGGATCCATTTTTAATGAATTGTATTTGCCGCCGTGATTCTATTTCTTTTTTGTCTTTTATCTTCGAATTTCTTAATTTTTGATTTGAAACAGAAACTGAAAAAATAGTAAAGTTAATCAAATATTAATTGAAAGAACTAGAATATAATTATGAGGAAAACCCTTCCATATTTTTCTACCACTCATTGTATTGATGGTTCATAATAAAACGTGTAGGATTTATGAATTGTTCAGTTAATTATTTCCGTTTATGTTGAATGAATAATTTTCGTTTAATTGTTAACTGTTATTCGTTTTCTTTATCCTCAACGGTTTTTTAAATCTGGAGTTTACAGTATCATGTTCGTATTGGGTACGGTTAATTGTATGGTATCGACGGATTTATATGGTGTCAGTGGATTACATAATGCCGATAAATCTTAAATGAATGATTCAAGCTAAGGTAGATTATCTTATGAGTGGGTTTTGATTGGACTTTTCTTCTCAAAGATAAACAGGCAGTTGCAAGAAGTTCAATCTCTGTGTATCCTAAAAAGTTAGCAGGTTTGTTACCAGATATTTAACATTATGTCTTATGTTAATTCAAAATTGTGCATTCAAGTCCTGATCTGTAACAAATATGAGGACATGTTCCCACATTTCTGCTGACACTAATTACATCACAATGCTTGACAAGTAATTGTCTGTTGAATAAGCGCCACTTTCATTTAAGTCATGTGCCACGTCATTGATCGGTTGGTATGGACTGACGTCACACTTTTTTTCATATATTGTTAGAGTTCAAACAGATTTATTTACATAAAATACATATAAACAAACATGAGGGTTACAAAGATCACTGTTACCAAACTACCGTTCACGAACACCCGGAACATTGGCCAAATGCTCAGATTTGACACACAAGTTTGTTGCTTAATAGATTTCACATCTGTATCGTTCGCTGGCTTTGGTCAAAAGAGGACGAACGTACCTCTCCAAGTAATCGAGTCACAATTAGGGGCAGTAACTCTGCCCGATAATCCCAACATTCCTCCCCGTTTTATTAGATCGAACAATAAATAACAAAATAAAGTACCATGGAAAAGAAAGAAGTTGCCTACGCAAAGTTATCATGTTTCAAAGGAAACCACATAAATGAACAGTTAGCTACTTGCAAATATAATTTTAACCATAGTTCTCGAAGTAAAAGGGACCGTCCCAGGACGCGAATATAACTAAATTGCATAGCCGGTCATGTATGAAGCTATTTTCACTCGACGCCCAGATCTAGTCACTCTGGTAGGGCTGTCATCCTTCCCATCAGCATCATACTGGTCAAGGCTGGTGTCCGCGTCACTGTCGGTGGTTTCCATAGCATTCCCCTAAGGACTAGCTGAATTGCCCGCTGAAAGGTAGATGTGGCATTACACAACCCAAATGCCATTTTATTGTGTTTGAATAGGCCATGTTTTGTCACAAAAGCAGCCTTCTTTTTGTCTTCCTATACAATTGGTATTTGGTAGTAGCCCGAAGCCATATATAGTGTACTGAAATATTTGGACCCTGCAAGAGTATCGAGACAATCTGCTATATCAGTGGGCTAGTATCTTTCACAGTTTTCTGGTTCTAACTACGATAATCAACACACCATCGTACAGACCCATCCTTCTTCCTTACCAAGACAGGGGCAGACATTCATTCAAAAGAGGATGGCCGTATGATCCCAGCATCCAGGAGTTAATCTAGATGTTTTTCCTCCTCTTTCTCAAAACCGAATGGTGTTCGACGCATTTTGTGTTTAACAGGGGCTTCTTGTCCTGTATCTATCCGGTTCTCCACTCCTTTCAAACATCCGATGTCTAGATCATGTGTCAAGAAAATGTCACTAAACTCGATAAGAAATTGCTTGAGCTTTTCAGACTCCTCGTCGCTTAAACCAATGCTGGAACGTTGGTAAAGTTCCTGTAGGTGTGTAGGGATATTGAGAGACTTAATATGTACCTGATTAAGTCCAAAGTGAGCATCTAATTTAGATTCCTCCGATTCCGCTTCATTGACTTGCTCTGCTTCTGTGACTTGACCTACCCTTTGTCCAGATTTTATTACAACAGGACAATCAGAGTCATCTATGTAGGTCACTGCAACAGTCTCGCTACTGCCTCCTAGATGTACACCAGAAGACATCAGAAATGTATTCTGCTTGCTCGGCTGAACAACAAACAGTCTACCGGTCATTGGTGATGCTAAAGAAACATTAGTTCTGGTCACGGAATTCGGTGGTAGCACAAACTGCTTTTAGATTGATTATCTCTCCTTATTCCTCCTGTACCCAAATTGTAGGAATTTAGTTTTATGGTCAGGTCTTTCAACACTGACGTCAGTTCTGACAACTCTGTTGTTGGTTTTTTACTCTGTACCTGCTGAACTTTTGGAGGACATTCATCACTGTCAAAACATGCATCCATATCTGCAAAGCTAATTTTTTGAGCTCCATAAGAAGGCCTAGATCCAAATAACAGCTTCCTATTGTGTACAGCTTCTTTAACGTACTGTAGAGCTTTGTAAATCGATTTAGGGTTCTTGTTCATAGCTGTATTTGCAGCTTCCTTATCCCAACAAGCCCTCAGGTATACCTCTACCGCTATCTGATCAATGGTCCTTTTGTCGGCTCCTGGTAGCCCATCCATAGCAAGGAAATGTTCCCTTTGCGAGAGCTCAGCAAGAGATTCAGTCTCTTTCTGTCCCAAGAATTGTAGCTGTCTTCGCCCTGAGGTAGGGGCTTCCTTCTTACTGAACCGCTTTGAGAGTTTTTTTTTTACAAAAGCTGGTCATAACTGTCATGCTTTAGCTCCCTCGCGAATTCAAATGCATTGTCCCTTAGGCAGTCTATCAACTGCTTCCTGTACCACCCGTACCTTTTATCTTGCCTCTCATGCTAATAAAGGAAACAATCCCAATCGCTCTCACCCGTACCAGTAAATGTTTGAGCTCTAGGAGGTACTGGACTCCTCCTCCGTGACCGCTTCGAACTATGCCTACCTCGGTGGTAATCAGAGCTGCTGTCGCTATCAGAATCTGAATCAGATGATGATGATATATATATACTTCTGTGACGACTATATGACCTATATCTGTCTTTACTTTTAGATCTGTGGTTTCGCGCTCTCTTCCTAGACAGGCGTAACTGAGATTTACCCTGCTCAAGGTCTAGCCCCAGTGTCTAGAGTTTTACCAGTTTCCATTAACAAAGTCTGCATAGAGGGCGCTGTTGCAGTCCCAACTGGCTTGTTGAAGTTAGTCATTTTGTCCCTTTCATTTGAAAACCAGTTACTGAAGCTGGTAAAATCTTCTGCTGAAGCCATGGTTCAACCTCCACTACTTCAAATTATGAACTATAAAGTGTTCTATATTAGGGGTATAGGCGATTCTAGTCACCAACCACAACCAAACTATAGTCAATTAAATTCACAAGTTATACGGAAGGGGATGGGGGTCTAGGCAATTTAAGCACCTACCACACCCAATCAAAAGTCATTCACTTAGTTTCCTTTTCCTAGAAGTTTTACAATCCGGTAAGCTATCGAAATTCTCATGAAACCATTGATGTTTCACTTCCGACACAGCAAGGAGACCATCATACAATACATCAAAATGATATGGCAATATATATGTATGGATCCTGCGTCGTCCACGTCGTTTTTTGTGAATCTTGACTGCTGCATCTGCCCAACGTACAGTTTTACAGCCACAAAATGAGTTCAGCTCATAAATTCCACCATTTAGAAAAGAGAGAGTGTTGTTATGTTCTTTTTGAAAATTGTCAAGTTCTGTTTCTGATAAGATTTTCTCTGATTTTTTTATGTCTTGGAATTTTTTTAAAGATGCCAGTGGAATAGTAGCAAACCCGACAACATAATTCATTTATCACAGTGGTGTGTCTTTTTCGGATGGTTTAATAATACTACCAGTTTTATTTCCTTGTAAACAAATAAGGTAATTTATTCCAGCACATATTCTGATTGATAAATTTCTATCCTGTGTTAACACACAATTTAAAATCTGGTGGTTAAACCCGGTGTCTTTTGCAAGTTGACATTTTATTAAAGCAGGCCTTCATATAAGTGTATAGAAACATTGTTTAGGAAGCATGCTGGAGCAAAGGGGTTGTCAACCAACGCACGCGACCAGGTTCTTGAATATTAATTGCTTTTGTGGTCATTTTTGTTCATTAGATTAATTCTAGAATGTTTGTTGAAGCATATATCTATTTTATATAGTGTAACATCCGTGTATCTATACCTCCTTTATAATCAGGGTACAATACGAAATAGAAAAACAACTGCATCGAACGCTTCACTTCTACAGGTAAACACATTCCCCACTCTCCAGAAATAACATCAAAATAATATTGTATTTAAAACAAGAACGATTGGACGTCTTTCGTCCAACAACAATTTGTATATATTTTTAATCCACTGACTGCAGTGGTGTGTCAGATCTTATCAAAATAATTCTGTATAAAAACATTTTTAAAACGATCATCGTTTATAACAGTTTCTTACAATGTACATATCTTTTTGTTAAATAATTACATTCTATTTGATTATTCTCTTGTGTTTAATTCAGAGATTTTATAATTTCGAAATAATATGAAAAACACAGGAGCAACTTTCTTTACAATATCGTATACAATTCGATGAAAATCAGGCAAAATATAAGCAAAAGATTGATATACATGCTGATTTCTGACAAGGTAGCAGGAGATTAAGACCAGGTTTTCTGGGTGAATAAAAAAACTTGGTCAATCCAAGAAAGTGATAACAAGATAATCACTAACGGAGGCACCACGCAAACAAGGGAACATCCTACCTGGTTCTGGACAAGGCTTCATGTTGCAAATCCTCCTTTCTGTCATGTGACCGTTACATTCTGCGTGGGTCTTCAGACATACACGAGATTGCCAACCTTTTCCACAGGACACATTGCACCTTAACCACTTACCCCATATCCTCCCTGTGATAAAAGAATAGATTTGTGCATCATTCACGTTTCCTTAATTACAAGTATGTCATGTTTTTACGGCACCTCTTTGAATTTTGAGCTAACATCGTGTGTAAGTTAACGGTTCTATATCAACCGAATTTATCTTTCTCCCCTCTATGACCGACCACTACAATATCCACGTTGTGTTATGTAACGCCACTCTAATCCGTATAAGAGAACACCAGTTTCGGCGAACGACCAGAATTTTGAATTATACTTAGATATCTACAAAATATCTCGGTGAACTGAAAGAAGACAACAAGTGCATTTCCAATTACGATACCAACGTAAGGTCTCGAAATGTATATATGCACACATAAATGCAAAATGATAACAAACAATAATATAATAAAAACGGCGTGATTTCTTTTTTACTTTCATGCAGCTGCCGTACTCTGATGGCGTTTATGAATGAAACCATCCAAGGACTATTTTAAAGTGTTATCCTTCTGGATTATCTAATAAAAAAACAAAGTGGATGGTAAACATATGCTGACATTCCAGCTGAGAGCATAGTTGACATATATCAATGTTTTTACTTTCTTATGCAGGCAAGTTTAAAAAATGTTTATGTGTAAGCAATGTTTTAGAAAGAAAACAGTTATTCTAGAAGAAAAAACAGAAAAATGAAAAAAATTACCAGACCTGACGTGAAATTGTCAACCAAAATTTCATACAAACCGAATCAGTACGGTCGATCGCACATGAAATAATTTCAAATCATACAGAATCCATGACTTTTTTTGTTGTTGTTTATTTTGTTCATTAAGAAACATCAAGATATTATTTATTTGTTTAAAATCTGAATATTTCTGGCCGTATACGAACATTACACGACAAAACCCCGAAGTTTTCATTAATTCAGGACACGAAATCGTAATATATGTTAACATTAAAATTTGAGAAGAAATGCTGAAAAGGTTCACACATATACTATAAAACTATGTTATTTTTGTGATAAAGAGTACAAACCTGATTTGCGAGCCTGCTTTGGTGTATCCTTTCCTTGGATCCCCAGAGTAAAGTTGATAAGCAATAACGTCACTCCTACCAAACGTAAGTTCATCGTTCTATTTGTTTGGTCCTTCACGCACAAAATATTTTGAAGCAAGTTTTTTCCCCCTAGATTTTTGATGTATTACATGTGACAGTCAGTCTTAAATAACAATAAATCAGGCACGGTTTTTATTTTTGTTTTATTTTGAATCGATCTTCTCGTAATAATTATAAGATCATTAACTATTGTGTTGTCATGTTCGACCGGAATATGTCCGTTGATACCACATGGTATTGACAGTCAGCAAAATTAATCATAATGCACAATTTATTTTCTATTTGAAAAGACTTCCCTGGAGCAAAGGTTGCTAAATACTATCATTAACAACCTAATGTTACTAGGTTCTCTTTGTCCACATTTAGATATACTAAAACATGCAGTAGCAGTCATGCGATCCATGAAACGTAAATATTCAGATATATGTATCACCTTATGTATAAGATTAATGGAAATCTGCCGTCACGATCGAATCGTAAGAAACCGCTGGCGTACGTGTTACATTATTCACTGTATATTGCATTAAACGAGAGTGAAAACAAACCATTTGTCATTTGTGTTTATTTAGTTGAGTTATCACTATGAAACATATGGATTTAAATGAATTACTGTGACATGTGAAAGCCACTGGCAAATTGAGGTATCATTTATAAAGCACGACACGTTTTTATCACTCACGATACTGTAATCGAGCTTCAGGGTTTTTCGATTTGTTGTCTTTAAGGGTCCAAAGCGCTCGCCACAGCCTGTATGATCAATGATAGATGTCCTCTGGGTTTGGTGATACATTTTGAACGTCCTTTCAAAAGCTATGGTCATCTAAACACAATGGACAACTCCCTATTAATGAGAGGTCAGTGTTTGATTAAGTGCGTGTTTGTAGAAGGCTCCAATATGCTCGTAAATGTTCATGCTATAGTTAGTAAATGGAATCGACCTTCTAGTTCCAAGCAGGACACTCCATTCGACCATATCATACTGACAACGGGCGAACATTGTACTACCCTAATGCTGAGACAGCCATCAGTTAGCGGTAATTACTGTTTTAATGGGCATAATCCCAAACCTTCATCAAAGGCGAACGTTCCACTGAAGACCAAAAACGACAATAGGATGGATTTGCGTGCAACGTGACCTGCTGGAAAGAGAAGCAAATATTTTAATGGAATGGGGCATGAGTATATATAATAGCTTTAACACAAAATATATATATAAGTCTTTTTCCCACTTAATGTGTAAAAAGTATGTTTGTATGTGAAACCAGCGTAAGAGCGATATTTACATCAATTTTATCTTCATTGAAACAAGCATTTTATGAGAACACAACAAAATAAGAACAAAAGAAAATATTTACATGATATTTACAATATTGAAGACAACCGTCACGTTAACTATGGCCAGTCTTAAATAAGTTACGTAACGTGAAACATTGAGAGAAATGAGAACGGAACCATACGGTAAAGCAATGAGCATTAAATGTATCCAGCTTCCTATCGCACAAAGGAATAGAACATTTCTTGATGAGAGCATTATGACTACTGTAGAACACTTCTAATCTTCAGATTTCGGACCATTTTGTAGTTTTATTTAAGTTGACGATGTCTTGCAAAAAATTCGTCGTGATTTTTGGAACAGGTCCTAGAACAACTAATCAGCTGTGACATGTAAACACTAAAGGTCAGGAAGGCAGGGACATGCTACATATACCCATACGGATTCACAAAAGGGAACTTGAAATCACATGCTTACCATACAGCTAGGCGAATAACTGTCCATACAAGTTTACTTGTTGGAAAATATCGAGATAAGCAGCTGATGTAGATTAGTCTGGCATGTCCCATTCTGATGGGTAGATACGAAAGGCATTATCAACTATATCGCTTTAGACACAAAACCAAACAAAAACTCCAATAAGTAATTTTACAATGCTCATTTCTTATGAACTTTCTCATTCCATATTCTATGTGTGTCTCATATAATAAATTACTTATCTTTAATCTTATTAATCATTACTCGTTTACAAAATACACAGTAGAAATCAAAGTTTTCTCTCTGTCATGGTTGACTTATGCCACTTATATATATAACATATTATTATGAAATAAAAATTAGAAGACGCACTGTTCTATTGATCAATACAAAAGATGGATAAATTTACAAAAGATTGTCTTTAAGGTTTAACAGATTGATAATTTATAAAGTTACAGCTTCATACCAAACTTAAAAGAAAAGGAAAACAACATGAAAATAACTGAAAATTGGAACAAAAGAAAAATTAGTGCCATGCAAATATGGTCACCAGCACACCAAGATTAATTTTTAAATACAAACAAACCTTGTTGATATAGACACTGATAACACGAAGACTTTGTTTATCTGTGCCCATCTGTTGGCTGAGCTGTTTTTGTTTTCATTTGAGGCATTATTGATAAGAATAGGTCACAAAGTCATTTAATCTTACTGTCAGATATAGTGATAGCGTCTTGTCTTCAAATAACAACCTTTTCCTACAACGAAACTAACATAAACAGCTTCCAACCAACCTGGAGGATAAATTAAAAAACCTAGCAGTGAATCAAAATATAAGGAAATATATGTTATATGCCTGTGTGCATGAATACCAATGCACAGAAAAGCGCGGAAATTAATTTTCGTAAACTAGCTCACAAAGGAACAATCGCGAAATATAAATCCCGCGAACTATACGATAAATTGACGGTTCTATCAAAGTATTTGTCAATAGGGAAAACCACATACGTACCAATACCTCACATTCCGATCGCATCGACCCCCATACCAGCAATTGTGCATTGTACGAACTTTGCTCAACAGATGGAAAACTATTGTCACAAAAAAAGAGAAGAAGAAAGAACAAAATTATATCCATAGCACCATGAAATCATGTGGATATCCTGATTGGTCTATGCCAGAGAATTAACAAGGTATTTGTGAAAAAGCTAAGAAAATACCAAGAGACGATAAACCAAGAAAAAGAACAATATGACAAGCAGTCATCCTTTACATCAAAAGCCTGTCATAAACCATTAAAGGTTTCCGTGGTCATGGTATTACAACAGCTATAAAAACCTACCAAGACTTATCAAACCTAAGGATAAAACATCCTAAGTGAACAAAGGAGATTGTGTATACATGCACATATAGGAACCGGGACACATAGCTTATCAGAGATAGGAGATTCGGTGTCCAGCCTAATGCATACCAGAAATACTTGGAATCTCAAGAACAGAAAAAATCATCATGTTAGGGCGAAAGCAATCTTAGTTCTAGATCAACTAATCTGCACTTACAGATCATCCCACAGAAAAAATCAAATAATTGATTGGGAAAATTAAGTATGCCCTTTAATTAGAAGATAGCATAATGTTCGTCAGACATTGATGAAGATAACAGTGTAGTTATCGAAACGTCATGAAAAATGTTCTCACTAGCTGTGAGTTCGAGATTCAGCTAAGACAATCAGGTGAACATTCATGTCACGACAGCGTGATTTTGTGTGTATAACTATATGATGTATGGTTAACTTTGACGGAGTCGGTAACATTTATCCCAAGGCGCTATGTCAGCTAGACCAGTTGTACCCAATATTCTTGGTTCGCTGTTTTTGTTATGGAAAATACTTAATTGTTACTTTCAGCTAATCAAACTTTAATCAGACGATTTTATGTTTATTTTTAGACGTGTTAGATAAGTTTATAAATGAGGGGGATGATTAAGCATATATTAGGAATAACTTATGACTGAATGCACACACAGTGTAACGATATGTCTAGTCTCAGAAGGCCACAAATACAGTATTCTACAACACATATTGTTAATGAATGGAGTTAACACTTTTGGATATAGTGTGTTGAATTCTTAGGTATTGGTTTTATATTTACATGTTTTGGTTTTTGAATTTGCATGGATTGGTTTTACATATGAATAGCAAATGGCAGTATGATCAAAGCTAAAACTCCGGTGTGTGATAAAGTAGTCAAAATCATGTCAAGCTGACTGAAATTCATGGTTTATGATTTTCTTTGATGGAAAGGTCTTAAGGTGTATGAACGAAAACGTTTTACTTCACTGAGGATAAGAAATATTTACTATTGTGTCTTAGAATCTTTGTTGATATTATGTTTAACTTCTATTTCAGATAATACGAATTAGTTAAACTGGGTTGAGTGTCAGTTCCAAAAGAGGTCAAATTAGCTGACATTAATGGATGGAATTTCTTTCCAGTTGCGCGGATGCAGTGATCAAATACTCTTCATTTCGTAATGAATGTATTTGATATTTGATTCTTGCAAAACTTCAAATCTTATACTTTATAGATTTAAGATTTGAAATCTAGATCTTCGGTGCTTTCGAAGGCGTTTTAGAATATTGAACATTTTCTCCTTCGAATAGCACTTATGTCACATTATTTCCTGTGCAATTCGCGTTTCAGGAGTTTCATTACCCGTTCTGCGGAGAGTTTTGAGGAGATTATCCAGATTTACAAACGTTAAGAGTTTTGCACAGTAACGATGCAAATATTATGATTAAATAAAAAAAATAAACCAAATTCCAACATTTAAAAGTTGCGTCCCCTGTGTTTGCATTATTATTATTTAAAAACTATGTTGTATAGCAGTGTATTTTATTTTGTACAATGGTGTTGTTATGTGTGGGAGAGTACTAACTAGGTTCTACCTGACTGCTCATTCCCTTTGTCATGTATGCAATTAAATGCCAATAACAACATTTTAAATAACGAAGGCGTATCTAATCGATATATGTTTTGCAAAGCATAGCATAGCCTATTCTGATATCCTAGGGTTGCCTCCCTTCGGACATCACTTAACATCGCCAGTCTGTACTAGAGATTGGTGTTTCGAGAGTCGACGGTTGGGGTATGTTATATGGTCTCCTTAATGATGTTTAGAAATGTGTCAAAGGGAGCTAATCGAAAATTTTGTTGTTAACAGTCAAGTTCTCTTTTCAGAACGTATCTTGACAAGTAATATTCGATATAGAAGTAATTTAAGCCACTTACAGTTCTTCATATACACGACCGTACTCGAGGTATTCTTTAGACAATCTTCTTACATACATCTTTAATTTCTAAATGTTCATCGTCGTTTTATTAGTTAAAGGCGACCTGACAATTGGTGGTATTTTTGTACGTTTGATTGTCCCTTTATTACGAAGGTTTTTTTATTATTAAGAGTTAAGAAATCATCACACCTGGTGAACTCATAGTGACAAGAACCACGTGTACGATATATTTTTCACTCATTTACGGAAGTTGTCGAAGATTCCCGAGCGGAAATGTTATAATCAGGAAATCAGTTGCTTTATTATCTTAATTGGTTGTTTTTCATTTTAAGGTGATCTGAAAGACTTTTAGAATGATTTGGTTACTACACGGAAACTTGGAATGATAGTTTGTAAGTCACGATATTTTTAACCGGTCAATGATTTGGAAGCTTCAGTCCATGCTGCCATCCTGCGATCCAACGGTTCGAAGTGGATGGTTTATGAAGATCGTTTGTTTTGTTTTATTTGCCACGTTGAATTTCCACACGCATTACCTTTAAGTACGTACCTATAATCTCTTTTCATATATACTGTTTTAGATTTGTGTTTCGTATATATGATATATTTGTTTCTGATAGGACTACTCGATATGATTTCTTCCAAGCAATAATCACTGGATTCATTCTGTCTTCAGACCCAATGGACACAATATAATTAAACGTCGTTTTTTCGTTTAATAAACCATACCAATAATATAAAAAAACCAGGGTGATAAAATTAAAAATTCATTTGGGAAATCAAACTCTGTGAAATTATTTCTAAAAAGATAAAATCTGATAATAAAATGCATGACTTGAACTGTTAGAATATGTTTTATTGTGATATAACATGAATGACAAGACACAGAAATTATATGTATGAGTCTTTTATCGCTTCATCTTATTTTATCATTGGTATTACCTATCCACTGTGGCAGCATTCAGCGATTCAGAGACTGTAGTAAACGACCTGGGTTTTACATACATATCAAAAACGGTTACAGTCGAATGCAGCAAACACACACTTATAAACATAATGTGAATTATTTATTATCAACCGACTACTATTGCGCGAGATCTGTCTGTTGAATTTTAGTGTTCACTGCGACGTCGCTGACTCCAAGACTTGTCATCAGAAGTCGCTACAGGTGAGTACAATTCATTCTTAAATTTATTTGATTATCTCCAACAGACAGACAGATATAGATATTAAATCTCTATGTTACTATGACAACACTTAGTTAAAACATGAGCATTAGAAATGTTTAAAACCACATATTACATCTCCAAATATACCAAGGTTCGTGCTGGCAAGTCCACTTAACTAAGTGCTTGTAGCTCAGATGTGGTGTAGTTTGTTCCTTTTAATATGATAGAGGTTGGTTGGGTAGGGAGTTTTAAAAAAAAAACATTTTTTTTAAAAATTTATTTGTTTGTTTCTTTCTTTATGTGTGTTTTCTGTTGGCAACGATGTTTCTTGTCTTGTCTTGATTCTGATGTGTAATAACTATTTATGCTATATATAAGGGTAGAGGACTGTTAGCGTATGTTGAAGACATCTACTAATGCCAATATGAATATTTATAAGTTGCTAGCGAGTTATCGAATACCGTGTTTTAAGCACAATGAAATAGTAATAAAACAGTCAGCGAACACTTGAGAATTCTAGGTAATATTATATTTTTATGTAAAGCCTTTTCGATGCAGGATGAGTTGTGATTAAGTTTTAATGATACATTATGAAGAATACAAAATCGAACCTGAAACATGGAGTTTGAGGAATATATTTCATTAAAAGATATTAATTATTTGATATGTGATCTTAATACAGATGTGCATCGTTTTGATAGAAACAATAAATGTATCAAAAATCAATTTGCATACATATTAGAAAATGAAATCGATTTCAGCTAGAGCGATCTGATCGAAGTGATAACACAACATCCAGCTGCACTTTGAGTTGAGTTAGATATGTACTCTACACCCGAAATTAATCAATTCTCATTTCCGACGAAAATTATTCATATGCCTGAATGCTATTCTGAAATAAAAGAAAATACTGATCTTTTTAAGGACTTTGACCTGGCAAGAACTCGTTAACTCGTAAATAAAAATGCGATCATTGATAGCGAGTTTGTTAATATTTATAAAATTTTATGTCAAAAAAAAATAAATAAACAGAAAAAATCTTTACTGAGAATTGTAAAGTATGAAAAAATAAGAGAATACTAACATGGCATTACAAAGTCATAAAACAAAATTTACTTTCAACAAAACTAGGACAAAAAATTAACAAAAGACAGATAGACACGGTGATTCCCGAAAAAAAAAAAAAAAAAAAAAAAAAGGAGTATAAGACCAGGTGTCCGAAAAAGTATTTTAAAATAAACAAATTTTCAAACGAGAATATCTATATCAAATACAATTCCGTTATGGAAAGAACTTTCTGGTGAACACCTAAAACCTCCTTGGAATTAAAGGGGTTATAAAGCACTGTATTGTGTTGTAAATGGAATTATTAACCTTATTGCTTTTTTAATGTACTCAAAAGGCGGTATTACATCCAACAGATATCTGGAGGTGTTTGGTACATAATGTCATTTAAAGGTACTTTCTGATGATTGTCATATTAACGATCTACGTTTTCGTTCAAAGAATTCAAGTATCGCCGTATTGATAAAGAGTGATGTTAGCAGTTATGGAGACAAACAACTTAGATTATACGGGACCTAGTGAATGAACAAATATCGTATTCATGTACAATGTGCATAGTAATATAACAGAGTCACCTAAGACTTGATAATGTATTCAATGCCCTGTTTTTGTGTAGAGTCTTTCCGATGCAAGATGAGTTTAATAATGCATTATAAAACTTACTAAACCGAAGCTGAATCATGTAGCTTGAGAAATATGTTACATAGAAAGATATGAATTATTTTGTATGTTGTCTGAATAAAGGTTTTCCCCCTTTTTTAGGATATAAACAGAAAATGAATTTTTAAAACCAATTTGTATTCATGTTCAGATGAAACTTTTCCCTACAAAACGTGATCTGAATTATACGCGGATGTTATAAGTCTCAAAATGGTTGGCACACAACTTGGTAGATTCAGGTCATCTGACCTGAGAGAAAATGGTAACACAAAATTGTAAGACCCCTATGCGGAGCAAATATGGGAAAATCGGATCTGTTCCCAACCCTGGTGACCTGTTGGATAGTAGGTAAACTTTACTACTTACGTGAGTGTATACAAAGAGTGCATACTTCTGATGTATTATATAAAATTGTCAGATTGTTAAAGTCGCATGTCTGAAGGAAGACGTGCATAGCGGCCCGTGAACGTCTTGTTTTAAGTTATAAATTAATCATAATATCTTTTGACCCTAATTTAAGTGATTTAAACTATAAGGAGTCTTTGTACTGTTTAAACCTATATATATGTTAAATTAATTATGTTAAATGGGAGAACGCGGTCATTGTAAGCTATGCTCAATGCAACATTTAAGACATCTAATCTGCACAAAAACACTCGAATGAGCTGGCTAAAGGATATTTCAGCTCATATAGAAATTAACTGTAAAATCCTGTATTTTTCTGAGTCCCAAATTTCGGACTTTTCTCTCTGTTTTTTAAAGAATTTCATGTATCGCTTTTAGATGTTGTAAGTACAATATAACTTCAGATCCAACTGTACTAAAATTCCAAATAATCAGCTGTAATTTTTTTTGTGAACAGTACTAATTTGGTATCTTAACTGAAACGAAAATCGTATCATCTTTTGATATATGACGAAATTAGCTTCATCTTGCTTCGAAAGAAAACATAATCTTAGTCTTTAGATCTGTTTTAGGATGGCATATAAATTTTCCAGAAATATCCAACTTATCTGTCTAGTGAATTTTAATTCGGAATATCATTTACCCTAAACGTCAATGTTTGTTTCTTATTTCTGAAATCGAAATATCAGGAACAATTAAAGGTTTTCAATGTTTTCGTCATTTTTATTCTTTCTTTCACCCAAATGATTTAAGTTTTTCTTTAGTGCGATCGACAGCAAGTGATTCATTCTTATTTCACAGTAAATACCTTAATTGCACTAGAATGATCTGTTCCTTGAGCATGAGAGATAAGACATAAAGAAATGTATATGTATAAGTCGGCCATAATTTGGAGAAAAACAATACTGCCGTTTCATCATGGTATCCATATCAGCTATTACATATTCTTTACAAAATCCCCAAATCTTGCTTTTTATAGATACGTCCTATATTGTTTAGGACTGTGAGCTCTATATATAGAGGAAAGTCACCATTTACGAATTTGATATTTTGATTTCAGCTTCAAACATAAGTAACCGATAAAAACGAAACCACGAAAGTAGGAAGTACTCTGTAGACACACTGAAAATAACATTATGAAAATATGACGGTTTTGAAAAAAAAACAGATCTCAAAAGTAAGCAGTCAAAAACTTAATGTAGAAAGGTCTTTTCATGATTTGATATCTTTTTGTTCAACTGCAAACATAAATTCGGTTAGATAATGGGTTTAGCTGTCATCATGAAAATTGGTAATACATTGTCTATGTATATGGTAGTGTAACTTATATTAGATTAACAAAATTATTCATGTTTTCATGAAATAATTCTTAACAGTTTAAGAACTTTGATGTTGATGTTTGTTCGATGTTCTGTAATTTTTAACGATAGAATTTAATGGGTTTTTTTCATTTGTTTTGTATAATTCTATGATCTTGTTTACTAACACTATTAGAGAATATTGAATAATTCTAGATAAAACAAAAATCAATTTTTACAATATAAAATATTAATTCTACATCCTGAAAAATACCGTTAAACTGCATTACGAGATAATTTATCTGTCTACAAATGCTTTCGTGAACCACGCAATCGAGCTCGCTCCAAATGAAAGATGACGATATTTACAAATTGATAGATTTATATCAATTGAATAATGATGAAACATTACTGATTGAAGTATTTGGTAAGCATACATAATTGATATATTACCAATCCATTAGACAATTCTTGTGACCATTTGCTTCATATCAGGCATTACCAATAACGAAGTCACCAGTCCATGATTGAGTTGGTTTAGCTACATGTAATGTAATATATGTAAATGAAGGAAAGCTTATCAATGTGTTACTAAAGTAGTTATATATACAAAATAAATACTTGATATGAACAACACATCAAATATCACAAAAAGATAATCTAGGATAGGAAAACACGGGAGATAACTAATAAAAAATTGAAAACCAAAAATAAATGAGCCAATGACGAGTCCACAAACATTTTTATTCTGAACAAGAATGAATTTGAATGAGTTGTAAGACTCCTGAGGCTAAAACTAATAAACTCTGATTAATTATGTTTGTGATGATCCATTTTGCTGTTTTTCCATTATGAAACTGAATTAACCTTTTACTATGTTGATAAGTGATGCAATCATGAGTGATTGGAATAAAGTGAATATAATATACGTAATTATATGCCGTAAAAAGGTCCTTTAGGGCCATAAGATGGCTTGTGTGTGTTCAACCATAATTAGCTAGGCATTTGGAACTTGCGGACCATGGTAGATATATGTACACATCTCATGTCATACAACATAGAACGTACTTCATCAATATTCAATAAGTAAAACCAAGAGTCAGTCTTTTGTCAATCCTTCTAATTGTGACAATCTATAAGCGAAGACAAACCAAGGTGCAATCTCTTGTCAATCCGTGTATTTGTGACAATCTATGGACGAAGACCAACCAATAGTCAGTCTCTTGTTAATCCATCTAATTGTGACAATCCATGGGCGAAGGCCAACCAAAAGGCATGGGAATATGGATGTAGATGTGACGATGTATGTATACTGCGGTGTAGATGTGACGATGCTAGGGTATATGGGTGTGTTAGTGACCACGCATAAAAATCAAGTTGGGATGTGACAATTTATGGGTACAGAGTTGACGATGTGACGGTGTATGGGTACATGGGTGTAGATGTGACGGTGTATGGACACATGGGTGTGAATGTGACGGTGTATGGGTACATGGGTGTAGATGTGACGGTGTATGGACACATGGGTGTGATGTGACGGTGTATGGACACATGGGTGTGGATGTGACTGTGTATGAATACAAGGGCATGGACGTGACTGTGTATGAATACATGGGTGTTGATGTGACTGTGTATGAATACATGGGCGTGGATGTGACTATGTATGGGTACATAGTTGTTGAGTTGGCTGTTTTAGAGAATATGAATGTCGATACAACTGTGTATGATGATAAACACATTATATGTCATTTTATGGAACAAAATACATCAGGGTAATGAATATATCTTCAAAGCATAGCAATATGTACGGCATTATGATGAAAAACATAGTTTCATCGTTTATAAGTTAAAATCTTTTTACCTTCCTTAAAAGAACATTGCCTCATTTTGTATAGTAATTGTATGACAGTTTATTGAAAGGCAGTGCTAGATATCTCAGAGAATTTACACTCCCCATTGTACTTTTCGATTGAGTTAGCTAGTTCCTTTCAACATGAAACATTTACGAAATTGACGTATACATAATCTAGTGGGGATGTGACAATTTATGGCTACAGGGTTGTAGATTTGATTGTTTATGGGAACAGAGGTGTGGTAATGACGTTGTAAAGGTTTATGGGTGTGGATGTGATGGTGTATAGGTACACGGTGTGGATGTGACTGTGTATAGGTACATGGGTGTACATGTGATGATTAATGGATACATAGGTGTGGATTTGGTGATATATGGATACAATGATGTGGATGTGACGGTGCATAGGTACATGGGTTCAGCTGTGATGGTGTATGGGTGCCTGGGTGTGGATGTTGCGGTGCATAGGTACATGGATTTAGCTGTGATGGTGTATAGATGCCTGGGTGTGGATGTTGCGGTGCATAGGTACATGGGTTCAGCTGTGATGGTGTATGGGTGTCTGGGTGTGGATGTTGCGGTGCATAGGTACATGGGTTTAGCTGTGATAGTGTATGGGTACATGGTTGTGGATGTAATGGTGCATATTGGTTGGGTTCAGCTGTGATGGTGTATGGGTACATGGGTGTGGATAAAAGGATGTATGGGTACATGGGTGTAGATGTGAAGGTGTATGGATACATGGGTTTGGATGTAACGATGTATGGGTACATGAGTGTGGATGTGATGGTGTTTGGTTACATGAGTGTGGATGTGGTGGTGTATGGATATATGGATGTGGATGTGGTGGTGTATGGATATATGGATGTGGATGTGGTGGTGTATGAGAACATGATTGTTGATGTTGCGGTGCATGGGTACATGGGTTCAAATGTGATGATGTATGGATACATGGATATGGATGTGGTGGTGTATGAGAACATGATTGTTGATGTTGCGGTGCATGGGTACATGGGTTCAACTGTGACGATGTATGGGTACATGGGTGTGGATGTGACGATGTATGGGTACATGGGTGTGGATGTGATGGTTTTTGGTTACTTGAGTGTGGATGTGGTGGTGCATGAGAACATGTTTGTGGATGTTGCGGTGCATGGGTACATGGGTTCAGCTGTGACGATGTATGGATACATGGGTGTAGATGTGAAGGTGCATGGATACATGGGTTTGGATGTAACGATGTATGAGTACATGGGTGTGGATGTGACGATGTATGGGTACATGGGTGTGGATGTGATGGTGTTTGGTTACTTGAGTTTGGATGTGGTGGTGCATGAGAACATGTTTGTGGATGTTGCGGTGCATGGGTACATGGGTTCAGCTGTGATGATGTATGGATACATGGATATGGATGTGGTGGTGTATGAGAACATGTTTGTGGATGTTGCGGTGCATGGGTACATGGGTTCAGCTGTGACGATGTATGGATACATGGGTGTAGATGTGAAGGTGTATGGATACATGGGTTTGGATGGATGTATGGGTACATGGGTGTGGATGTGATGTATGGGTACATGGGTGTGGATGTGATGGTGTTTGGTTACTTGAGTGTGGATGTGGTGGTGCATGAGAACATGTTTGTGGATGTTGCGGTGCATGGGTACATGGGTTCAGCTGTGATGATGTATGGATACATGGATATGGATGTGGTGGTGTATGAGAACATGTTTGTGGATGTTGCGGTGCATGGGTACATGGGTTCAGCTGTGACGATGTATGGATACATGGGTGTAGATGTGAAGGTGTATGGATACATGGGTTTGGATGTAACGATGTATGGGTACATGGGTGTGGATGTGACGATGTATTGATACATGGATATGGATGTGGTGGTGTATGAGAACATGTTTGTGGATGTTGCGGTGCATGGGTACATGGGTTCAGCTGTGATGATGTATGGATACATGGATATGGATGTGGTGGTGTATGAGAACATGTTTGTGGATGTTGCGGTGCATGGGTACATGGGTTCAGCTGTGACGATGTATGGGTACATGGTTGATGATTAAATGTATAAGAGTACATGCATGTTAGTGTGACTGTGTATGGTGATAAACACATTGTATATTGTATGTCATTTTATGGATCAAAATGCACCAGGGTAATATGTACGGCATTATGAACAAAGACATGAGTAAATTATACATCTTTTGACCTTCCTTACAAGTACTGTTTTTTATGTTTGTAGGACAGTTTATTGAATGGCAGTACCACATATCCCAGATAAATTTTACACTTCCCCACTTTTAGTAACATAGATTTACGAATCAGTGAATTAGTTACATTCATATTTAACATGAAGCACTTTGTTTAAAAAACTCCATGCAATATTTTCTGATGATACTTCGCAAAATTCCATTTTACCGTCCCAAAGAAATCAGTTTGCGATAACATTATGTCAATATACCGTCGCAAATATTAAACCCAATAGGATCATTCCTTATCATAAACATGGTCATGGTTTGGCATGATACGCATCTTTGAATTTTGTTTGTTAATTTTAACCCATTCTTTAGCCTTCCAAAAAATAAAAACGATGTTCTGTAACCTTTGAAGAATACCATTGCAATTGATTAATCAATTTTACAACATTTTTTCCAGATCGAATGCAGTTTGTATTTGAGAATCAACCTGCCTGGTCATCATGTCGGGCGGCGACGCCGACACCCTTAAAGGGATTCTGAAAGATTTGGGAGAAAACACATCAGTTCATGGTATTCCAAAAATTCTGACATCCAAGAACAAGATCTTCAAGATATTCTGGCTTCTCGTTTTCATGGTAACATTCGGATATCTTTGTTTTCAAATGTATGCACTATTCGCCGATTACTACTCGTACCCAGTAGAAACGACGGTATCCCTCGATTTCAGCGCCATACAGTATCCAGCTGTAACATTTTGTAATATGAATCCGTTGAAGAAATCGATGCTGAATGAAACACCCCTACTACTTCAAAATGCACTTAATCCTAGAAAGGTATGGTTTTGATTTTTTTAGTTTTTTTTCCCCAATAAACAATACATTTTTAAGTTTAAAAACTGGAGCATATTGTAACCTGATAATTGGGTGTTATTTATTTCAGTTCAAATGAAATATCAGTTTTGTGCTTTTAAACATTTCTTACCTTTGCTATTTCAGGCTACTTAATTAATTAGCGAGCTACAATTTAAACTTTTCAAATATTCTTTTTTTATCATTTCACTTGACTTTATTCTTTTCGTCATTTCTACAACTTGACACTTAATGAATACATTATTAAGTGGTTCTTTTTTATTTATCATTTTCTGCTCCATTACTCTATAACTTGGTATTTGGTCTGCTTGACATCACTCAAATTTGATTTCATTGGTCTCCGTAAGGACAGTATTTTGCCATAGAAACGATGCTTTAAATTGAGAATGGTATGACATGACAGATGTTTCCAAATATTTTTTTTTCGCGAAGACATAAGCTTCTGAAGACTATATGTCTTGATTCTTACTTAGAAATGAGAGTCTATTCAACCCGAGACTATTTGCTTTGATACGCACTTGTCTCGCCTCAATGTCCTAGTTTTAGGGATAATTTCCACGCGTGACCATTCCTCTAATTTTGGGTCTGACTTGAAAATGAGATGTGAAATTAGTACGCGTCTTACCTCCAAGTTCCACACTAGTTATGTTGTCTTGCAGAAGATTTGTTCCGAAAGTGAACCCAATGTGTTTCCTCTACGTCGTTTGAATTCGACCGAACACTTTGTGACGGACCGTTTCCTTATGACTTACATCCCCGCCTTCCCAATGTCACAAGCTACTATGTGACAAGCGCCTCATGGTCTCAATCCTTTTTATTCTTAGGCTCCCTGACGGAACCACATTTCTGAACATTTGCATTATTTGATCGAGACTTTCTGACGGGTGCCTCCAATTGTTGTTTCCGCATTCACTTTTCACCATAAATCCTTTTTGCTTTAGTGCCTGTTTTGTGAAATTGTTGTGAACGTTGTACACAAATTATTTCCCCTTAATTACCACGGTCTTTATTGGTCTGGGTTTGTGTAATTCAATGTGTTTTAGTGATATCACCATCGCGTTTCTTTATTGATCCTAAAAAGGGTAAATGTGGCTGACTTTGTCTATTGATAGCATGCACGTAAACGTGTGCACGATCATGCTACATTATCAGAATATTTTCTGTCATTTGCGATATGTTTATATATTCAAGACTGGATTCTCACAAGGTGACAACACTGCAGATGCTGATGACCAAGACGACTACTACAACTATGACTACTACTATCAGGATGAAGAGTACCAGGACGAAATTAACGAATACTTCGCTAACCCGAATCCCTTACTGGAGGAATATCTAAGATTACAAAGTCCGGACGTTCCAAAAGACAAATGGGTTGAGCGCATTGACAAATTCAAGGTGGAATACAGAAAACTATCTAAGTAAGTAAACAGTTAATTATTGTTAAATGTAAATCAGTATTTATTATTATTAGATCGATATTTCAAAAGTAAACATACATTTACTTTGGTCTTAATTTATCTTCGTTTTAATAGGAAAAGGACTGACATATCTATACATTAATATATCATCTAATCACGAGTTTGATTCGTTATGAGTCTAAAGTGATTTTCCAGTTTGCTGTCGTTTTGTTTGTGGTTGACGTAAAATGTTTGATGTTTTTATGAAAATTTTAAAATATCGAACTCAGAAAGATGTTATATGGACGAAGAAACGTTTGAAATGCAGAGACCAGAAAGATGCGCAGATAATTTTGTCATTAATAAACACCCAACAGAAGCCGAAACACTGATGTCACCATGCTTTGGCTCTTAGTTTCATTACGTTATAGGAAATGAATCAGCCACCATAGCTATTAATCGATGCTTTACACTGCCAGATATGGGATTAAATTGAAATGTTATAGCAAAAGTCACTCAATTTTGACTGCAATAACCGCTCGGCAAACTGAGACAGCTTTTCAAAAAGCTGTATAGTAGCTTAACCAGTCAGAACAACCCACTACACCCAAGCCCATTCCTTGCTGTGAATTTGCCGTTGTTAATGTTATATGCTATATCCCATTCTCAACAATTCCGTGATCGAAGGCTTGCGGATAACGACTATTGGGGAGATTTTTGGTTGCCATTATGATTAGGATATATTATAGCTGTATGAAAACATAACGTTATCTTATGTATGTTGCATATTTTACTCAAAGGATGGCGTCAGCGAAGCAGAAGATGCTTGCCGTTTTTCAACATTTTAAAGTAGTACTTTGATACTTTTTAATGTCACCTTTGTCAGTAGTTCCCCTTTTTCAAAGATTTCGGTACAATTTTGTTTTTTGTTTTTGTTTTTTGTTTTGTTTTAATTTTTGCCATGTTTATATTATATATTTTTATTTATTTTACCAGCGATCAACGAGAAATATATGGTCATCAGCTAAGTGATATGATGGTATCGTGTTCGTTCAACAAACGTCGGTGCAACTCGAGGTAAATATCTTTTTTTCCTGATAATTTGTTTCACAGCCATTATATTTCTTAAAATGTTCTTCTGATCTGATTCCTCATCACAATTTATACATCCGTTATTGTCTCGGATTATGAAAAATATCAGACATCGAGACATTAACCTATTAGTTATAAACAGTTTTTTATCAGGCAAAAATTAATTAAGTAATTTGATTAAATAATCATATCTTTAGTACAGTGATCATGTAAGATATCTTATATCATCACTGTTCATGTTACAACTTTTTCAATTTTGACCAACCAGAATTTAAATTTCTTGTCACTGCATTTATTTTCGCCAATTTTCCTGTTTGGACGCAAATGTCAGCGGAAGTAGGAAACGTTGGTTTTCCATCAAAATATTAACATGTGCATTTATGGTTTAGATAGAATTATCGGAAAGCAGCCTATTCAAAATGTTGTCGTCTTGCCAAGCATAGCGTTCAACTATTTATTTAAATTTGGACATGTATTCCCTTACAAAATCTAATCGGGTTCCTTTATATATCATATACAGAAAACTCTTTATGATAGAAATAAAATATATTTCTCGATCTTGCTTCACACTCTTGAAAAAATATAGGTAGTCTCTCATACTCGTAAACGGGTACGATACTCGGCGGATGCCATTAAATATCCTCTTTGTAAATTGTGTAACCATTATTTCGAAACAACAGCAAAATAAAAAGTCATCTTTATACTGTAAACATCATTCTTACGATATGTAAAAGTTTCGCGCTTATACCAAAATCTTGAGGCAAAAACGTGCACTTTTCACAGAAGTCATGAAATGTGCTATATGTTTAAGTCTCACTCCGTAAAAAAGGAGACCTCGAAAAATAATATCATGTACGGTTTACCGACCTTTTAAAATGAATTTAATTTTCCAGTTATTTCCACCACACTGTCAATGTTGATTATGGAAACTGTTACACACTGGAGTCGAACAACTTAGTGGCACGCAAAGCTGGTCACCTGTACGGTATGACAATCTGACGAAATACTCGTTTTCAAATCCATCACATGATTTAAATCAATATTTAAGTGATATCTCCCGACGGCATGTTGTAATAATCATTTTCCAATATCAGAATATATAGCAATAAAGATGAGGTCCTGATGATTATGCATAAATCTGATTAAATGACGAAAGGTCTTTTTACATATATTTACTTTAAGAAAACCTTTTGGCTGTGTTTTTCTTTCAATTATGTACATTTAATGACTGTGAGATAATCGTTCTCTAAATGAACTATGAAAGCTCATTTCCGATTTGGATCATTTTAGGATATCAAGAACTCAATGAATTTTGTACCTTATGTCGGCAAAATAGCTTATGCCAAGACTTTTAACATTTGCGTCTTTACCATATTTTCAGCTATTTCGTTCAAACGTTTATCAGCCTTGAAAACAATACTCGCACCTGATACCATAGTACTGTAATTACCATTGGTAACAATAATATGAACACATCACAGTATCAGAATTCTCAATAGGTGTTTGTCTTCTTATCAATGCCATTATACCTGATTGCCCTATGACAATAGATTTTCTCCTAAAAACTACAGGTATACATTCAATCGTTGCCTTTTACTAACACTTTACTCGTAGTTAAAGTTTATGATATACACATGTACTGGGCGCAGTTCTAAAATGATCTGACCTAAAGAAAAAAACAAAATTTATTTGATTATGGGTTGCTGCACCTTCCTGTCTAAATTTTTACTTTTTCTTTCTTTCGATTATTTTGGATTTTCCTGCGTCACCCCTTAAGCTTTAAAATGTGAATGTGACAGTATAATGCCTTAATTTGTAGTGCAATATGGTATTCACGTTTGTGCCTTTTGTACAATCTTTGAGATAGCAAGTGTTAGACACTGCTGGTGGACTGTTAGTCTTCAAGGTTTGCATAATTTGCATGCCAAGTTAACGTTAGCTAACTCTTAAGTTGTATTAAATATTTTTATTCACTTATATGTCTTTTGTACAATAATACGCACAGTGATATATCATCAATACTTGCCAAACGCTTTTGATAAAATGTTTCTACTTCCTTTAACAGGGCTACAATTGATTTTAAATCTGGAGGTGTCAGAATATATCACGTCTTTAACCTCGGCATACGGGATCAAACTGGTTGTTCACCAACCCATGACTGTGCCCTATCCATCTGTAGAAGGAATAACACTCAGCTCCCGACAAGAAACTACTATGTCCCTAAAAACGGTAACTCTATTTGTCATAGTCGTTTGCTTATTCCTTTATGTATATTTTAATTCTCTTCAGACAGTCTCACGTTTGTCAAACGTGTGATTCTGATTAGGAAATACGACAATATTTCTTCGATGAAAATAATCTTTCTTTTGTGTTAGTTTACTCGATTTTAATTTTGAATGACCACTTTGCGTCTAATGTAACATAACACATGTTATTTTGTTGTGTATACGTGTAATTTGTTCAATAGATACGCTACAAATTGCACAAATTAAAATGCAAATTTTAATAAAAACATTTCATTCGTAGAAATATTTGATGGCTGTTTCAAAACGTAATTGTTTCCTAACAGGCATGACACTTTTTTTCTGAGTTCATAGAAATACTTATTTAATGGTTTAAAATGAGATAAGCCATTAAATAACATGGGAGACATAGAATTTAGATAAACAATATGAATGTCATGTTTAATTCTAATTCTTAAGCATGTGTCCAATGCTACCAGTGGAGACAATAGTTTTTAAGGCAGCAACAGTTTTGATATATATTGACTTTCTACATTAAAATTTTCTCTTCAAATTTTCAACCATCTTTTATTTTCGCCTTCTTTACATAAAGACAAAACGAGTGAGCGTTCGACTTTGGGGATAGAACGATATTTTTTCGCTATAATGTCGACAATTGTTTTTGGATGTTCAGCACAAAAATATGAAAATCGTCTGCGCTGAAAATATGTCAAGGTTCATAAGAATCAACCGTTTGTTCCAGGTTTCAGGTCATTTCTCCCCTCCTACGTCTTATTTATTGACATTGTTCGGTAATTTGTGTGCTTTGTTCATCCAGATCGAGGTCCATCGTCTCGGTGGTAACTATGGCAGTTGCAAGAATTCATTTGTCCAGGACAACGGCCAATTATATTCACAAACGGTATGTGTTCAGGGTGCCAATTTAGATAATATCGCCTTGGCAACATCAGATTGCGGATTAAAGGAAATGTAAGCCGGTGTGATGTACGTGTATATGTAGCATATGGGGGTATTTTTCACGACTGTTTTGATATTTGATATCGGAGAACGTTATTTCAAGATCATGCTTCATCATCTAGTGAACTAAGTCGTGATTTCAATGATAGGTTGACAGACTTGGTGTCAGATATCTTCCGAAATATCGTGAATTCAAGGCAATGTGTTGCTATTCGTAGACTGCAATCTTGATTTCGACCGTTAGCATAGTGAGTTGGTGACAGAAGTCGTGATTTTGAATACGTGAATTTGTACTTGAAATTCTGTAATTCTGAAGGATTTCGTGATTTCGTAACAAAAATCGTTATTTCTAGGATTGACTGCAGGAATTTGTCCTATTATAAACATTTGACTTCAAACATTTTTTCTAAAACTCACCAGAACCTCCCATGAATAAGTATAAACCCACTTTTTAGGTCTTAATTTCTTTAGTTTAAAAGTGGTTAGGAAAGGCATGGAAGATCGTTAATGTTGTGAACGGTTTACATTTGCATGACGTGTACAATATAGTTCATGTTGTCTAACGTTGTTCACAGGATTTTTATGGTATTGATTACACAAACAACAACAGAATTTATAAACCTCAGATGCCCGTTAAGGCCATTTGGAATCTTGTATTAGATACAGTTTATCTGACATTGAAAAACAATTTGAATAAGTTGTAACGAGTTGCTAATTGAATATTTTCCTGAATTTTAAAGCTGCAAATACTGTTCAATACGGTTCCATGGTCATGCAATGCACATACGTCAGACATAAATAGCATAAAACCATTTAGGCCCTCGTTCGTAATCAACCATAACGAGGTTATTAACATATCATGCATATAAACCTGTTTTGACATTATTTGACATCTTTTTGATAAAAGATAATGATATTTGTTTGAATCCATTATTTTGATGTATGGGTTGGTCGTTTGATGAAGAGTGTTGGATTTATATCACACTCAACAAATATATCTCCTTTTGTCATTTCAGTCGTGCTTGAATTTGTGCCTCCAACAGAACGTGATAAGGAAGTGTAAATGTTTGCCATCCGCCATAGAAGGTTCTACATACAGACCTGAATACCGACAATTGAGCTATTGTGAATTTGAAGATTTCAAAAGTACGAAGATCTTTTTGATAAAGTGTTGTTTTCAAGCAGCACAACTTTGCTGTTGCATGTTTTGCTTTTGCCTGTATTCTGCCAAACACGAATCGTACAAACGATGTGTAATGTGACAATGAGACTTTGACACAACAGTATGTTAATATAAAGAGAATAATACATGTTATCTTAAAACGGTATTTATTAAACATATACAATCATTTGATACGTTATACATCTTTAGCTATCACATAACTTGCCTGTTGTGTTATTTCATGTAACCTTGTCACAAATATTGTAAAACAAGTGCAATTATATTTCGTCAAGTCTTGATGAAATCAATTTGAGAGTTTTCCTTTTTTTTAATAAGAAACACGAGTTATATGATAAATATAAATTAACTCTCGTGCCGATGTAATATGGAATTTATTAAAACATTAATACGTTACTTGCCTTAGGACCTGTGATACCTCAAATAATTGAACTGGGTGAAAGTTAATATTTCAAATACACTCATCAAATCCGCTATGTTTACAATTATAGAAATGGTTTGTCAGTTCGAAATGGAAAAGCAACAGTTAGAAGGAAGCTTGAACTGTGATTGTCCTACCCTTTGCAAGTAAGTATCATTGTCCCAAATTTCACTTTGAAACATTAATTAGATTTATTATTATTAACTCTTTTCAAGTGGCATTGCAAGTGACAAACTTAATTGAAAAAAAAAACCAATGCTGATAATCGTCAGTGATTATGAATTGAATTTATGTACAAAACGATTATTAGAAATCATTTATGTTGCTACTTGTAAATATATATGAATGTATTTGTTAATGTGTTTGAGGTTGTCTTTTTCTGGAATTTCCTTTCGCTAACATTTTACTCTTTTACTACTCAGTGAAATTGTCTACACAAAAACACTGTCTTCAAGGACATGGCCTCATGACGAGTATTTGGTAAGTTTATTTCTTTGTTACAATATTGGAAGAAAAATAATTCCTGTTTGCTTTTTACACCAATTCAAAACTTGTCTTAATATCACTGATTTGAAAGGGGAAAAACAAGAAAACTATAATGATCGTAAATTTATTTGAGAACGAGACATTACTTACTTAAAATTGACCAAGACTTATATGGCTGATGTCGTCGATGAAGCAGAAGACGCTTACTATTCCGGAACACCTGGCTTATTTCCCTTGTACGTTTTCATGAGTCTCTGTGTCAATCTTTCTGTTGTTCATATTTTGGCCTAGTTTTGTGGAATTTGAGTTTGGATTATGATTATGTTTACATGTTGGTATTTTCCTGATGTTGTTCCATATTTGACCAATGCGATGATTTTTGTGAACGTATGTCATTTGATGTAGCTAGGAACAGTGAACTTTCAATGAGTGATATTTTTAATGAACCAATATACCGCCGTATGATGCTATCACATAGTTGCAATGAACACTTAGGCTCTGTTTGAAGTTTGTCAAGTCCATGTTTAATTTTGTCCTATAAGGAAACGTTATCGAAGCCACAGATAGTGGCAGTACAATAGATAAGCCTGATCTACTAAAGAAACCTAAAGGAGACTTTGCAGAAATCAGGCTTCTAACGTGTTCGAATTGCGTTTTACTGCTGCATTCACTTCCTCACTCGCTACGAAAATTCGATTGGACTCATCTACAGTTGCTCTGATAACCTCTGGAATCTAACTCGGAGACTTAAATTTTTGTTTCATCCAATTCTGCATTTTCCTTATTTTTTTTTTCATCGTATCTTAACTAATGATACATTCCTTATCCATATGTCGTTTTGATCACCGTTGTCATTAATGTTCCAGCGCCAATTTCTCATGGCGAAAGTGTGCGCGAAGAATCTGACGTCGGCTTCGAGTGCATGTGAAAAGTATAAGGAAAATCCGAATAACTTTAGTGCATCAAGGTAAAATACTTGATATTTCATAAAAAAAAGAAATACAAAATATTTATATTATTATTAATTAACAAAAATTTATGAATATAGAATGCAAAAAATTATATAACAACGATTTAATAAATAGACGATTTTTTTATTAACTTGGGTTGTAATTAATGCCCATGGTGGTATTTCGTGGTATGACTTTAGATACGATACAAAATACCTGTTAGATCCTAAAGAACCAGCTCGTAACATGGTTACATAACAAGACTTCACTAAAAAGACTATTTAAAACTATACATCACTCATTAAGAGTTGAGGATTTTTTTCTTCAGCGTCGTCGATAATTTCCTGGCTGTCAACATCTTTTTCGAGGATGTGAACTATGAGGTCATCACAGAGTCTGCCAAGTATGACGTAAGTTATGATTACATGCTATAACAGTGCACATTCCAAAGACATTCCTTCAAAACATATGTTATCAATTTCACAACCTAATCACAAACTTAAAATTGGTATAGAATTTAGATATCACTGAATAAGCATCCTACAGTTCAGATGTGGTTGGCGATGTAGTGCAATTTGCGTGTCAAAAACCACAAACATATCTCGATATTACTACAATACATATCTACTTAAAAAAAAAAACTCGGTCCTTTTAAATGCGAATTATTCACGAACGACATCAGTTCTTTTTTCCTGTGTCATTAATGTGTTGGTGTCCGGTTTTAGGAGTTCGAGGTTTTGGCTAGTGTCGGTGGAACTCTTGGGCTCTTCGTCGGAGCGTCTGTTCTGAGTTTTGTGGAGATCATTCAAGTCATGTTGGAAGTAGGACAATATCTATTCAAACGTAACAGAAAAGGAAAAACGGTTCCGGAACAGCATATCGATGACAACAATAAGACATCCGAAGTGGTTTAAACCTGGTACAACAATAAGACATCTGAAGTGGCTTAAACCTGGCTACAACAATAAGGCATCTGAAGTGGCTTAAACCTGGTACATCAACATGGCATCCAAAGTGGCTTAAACCTGGTATAACAATAAGGCATCCAAAGTGGCTTAAACCTGGCTACAACAATGACAACCAAAGTGACTTAAACCTAGATACAACAATATGGCATCCGAAGTGGCTTAAACCTGGCTACAGCAGTGACATCCAAAGTGACTTAAACCTAGATACAACAATAAAGAATCCAAAGTGGCTTAAACCTAGATACAACAATATGGCATCCGAAGTGGCTTAAACCTGGCTACAATAATAAGGCATCCGAAGTGGCTTAAACCTGGAAACCATGTAAACCTAACGTTTTCTTCATCATTACTCTAATGTTTATAACTTTCAATTCGTGTGTCTTTTAGTAATGCGTTGCAAAAAAACTGAACACCGTGAATATCGATTTCGATTTGGCTGACTGGTAATTATTAGGTGTTGGAATTGTTTTCATTATTTTACATTTTCGTTTATTGTCGCTTTCATTATTATTTTGGCGATGGATTTGAAAATGAAAACTATGTGAGTATTTCATTTTAAATGTGAACTTAGTTACCAATATTCTATTTTTGGTTTGGAAAGGACATTTTTATGTTTTAAACAAATATCTTTCAAATAAGCAACTTAATTCTGTCTTCGATATAACATTTCTATTTTTTCACATTTAAGGGTTTCTCAATGATTGCTCAATGTTGTGCAATACTACGCTAATTAACAACAGTCCCCATATTCAAAGCCCTATTACAACATATTACTAGCACCCCATTTTATCACCATTCCATAATGTTAAATTTCTAGCATCCCATTGCGGTCACAACTGACTTTTACCATTTAGTCATATAACTTGTAGCACAAGTTCCCCACCCCAAAAGCATTCTCACATTATCACCAAACCATGACAACCAACATTTCATTTTGTTAATAGTAACCTATTTTTTAACATTTCACAATTAGCCTCCAATGCAATTTTTACTCTCTTCCTTGTATCATGTACCCCCATTCCAAACATTATTCAAATGAACACATTGATACCACCTAATTTCAACTCCCATCCCATAGTTGCAAAACCCATGAGATTCTACCCTTGGCGTTTGAGCCTCACGGGCCATAAGAGACTACAAAACTCGTGCTTCCAAACATAAGCTTATTTGGCGATTTCGACCAATCAGAATTGCTAATGGGACTCAGATGGAGCAGGGTCTCGTGGGTTTCCGGCGATGCTTCCGTCCATAAAACCATTTTGTCTCTTATTTCATCCTTAATTCCATTGAAAAAAATGTACACACACATACATGTTGTAGTATTTGTTCTTCTGCGTCGTTTTCATATCTTGGAATAAACCTGCTTATACTTCAATTTTGTTGTTGTTGTTGATGATGTTGCAGTCCTAATTCTATTTTGTACTGTCTATAGGCATCTTAAGAGTATACAAACTTTCTGGACTCTAGTTTCTATGGAAACAACCATGAGTGGAACTGTGCATGTTGTGTTAGCAGGTGAAATAAATGTTGACAGTTGACAACAATCATCCTTTCATGGATTTTGGTAATCAAGTGTACTTCATTTATGCAATAGATACACCGACAATAAACGTAAGCGCGTATTTATTTATTTGTCTTTTTTTCTTGATCTTTTTCCACACAATGGAATCGTGCTGTAGTGATGCCAAAGTTCATGAAGGGAGATAAGTTAGATATCTCCACTGAAAGACCAATTGCATTACTTCGAGCCATTTGTTTTTGATTTTTTTTAAAAATTATTGTTAGATATTTATGTTTTATACAAGTGGGGCCTGATGACTATCAGACAGTCTTCCACCAACCAGTTCCTCTAACTGTTTATCAGCTTATTGAAATATATCATAAAATATATGACTATCTGGAAAAATCCTACCTGTACATATCTAGCGCTTTTTATAATGGGAACTGGAACTAGTTATGAGATATAAGGCAAGTTATTGGTTTGGTTAATGCATTATGTGTGTATGTAAGAAGATATGTCTCTCCCTCTCCGATACCCATTGTAACACTCAACTGAATTTGTCGATTAAACAAAAATGTCATCTTATGTAAATTTATATTGTGTTACTTTATTATAGGCTTTAAATAAATTTGACTACTTGTACCGAAACTCTTTTGTATAAAACACCAATGCAAGCGAAACGTGTTTAAATCCAGATCAATTCCGAAGCGTCAACATCGGGCAAAATAACTAAATGTAAATACATACAACTTAATTCGACATTTAAGGCCAGTTTTTGATGTCGAGATCAATATACTAGTTATTTATACGTTCGTTCTAAGGACAAGAATGAGCCGTTGAGTCGACAATCGATCCCCTCAAAACAGAATAGAATTCATTTGACTGCAGTATTTTGGAATATCATGGGGAATTATCAAATTGTTGTTCAGACAGCTCTCATTATTCATGTTCCACAAAATAACAATAGACAAAGCCAACAATTACTCTTTATACATTTATATCGAATCGGCCGCTTTGAATAATTTAAGAGAGACAAACAGAACAAAAAATTAGGGAAACTTATAAATTGAAGTCAGCGCAAAATATCCAGAGTGATTAGGGTAAAGTGCATCTAGTTCAGGATCACAACCCTACAATACAAACTGATCATTATTCAATTTGTACCATTGTGATTGTGATCTTGGACTTGTCACTTTACCTTAATTGATCTGTATTGCACGCTACGTGTTTCCCGTATGTTGTTCAGTGAGGTAGTCACCAAACACTGCAAGGTGACCTCACAAGTACAAGTAGATATTAAAAGAAAGATAATGACTTTGATCTAAATGATTCGGCAATCCATCTCTCCACATCCTCAATGCTTCGTCCTATCTCTTTGAAATGTTGACAGAAGCATTATACAGCAAAAACTACCAACACCCGAGATGTTGTTAGTGACCAGGATCTGCTACATTCTTCTTCAAGCTAACCAGTATGACGTAATCAATAGATCAGTGTTGCAATATATCAACATATAACGCTCATGGTCAGCTGCAGTAGCAACTATAACAAATAACATTGGTCACTACTGGTGGCAAAGTTCTGATGTAAATGAACAACACAACAAGAAATCAGTACATCTTTTTATAGGACTACAAAGGCCAAGATGCATCAACCAATATAACAAGTAAGAAAACAATTAATATGTGCCCCGATCGCACAAACCAATGACGTCACTATCCTACGATCTCCTCTCCTTCACAGATGGTGTAATGGATCTGCAACGAAAATAAAACTTCTATAAAAACAGCACATGAACCAGTTTTATAATACACTGTACACTGCATACCTTTCTGCAGTTTAAATGTAATTTTTTGCAATTATTTTGCCATAAATGATCAACGTAACTACCTAGCGAGGAACTGGGTACCAATAGTTGATCTGGCGCTGGATACAAAGAGGAAACAGAACCATGTGCTTCTCTTCAAACTGGTGACAGAATTTCCTCCGCCAGTAGAGGTCATCCCGGGGCAGCTCCTTGGTCAACACCACGGATAACTCAAGTCCATAGTTGAACAATTCCATTGCTTTTGCCCGTTCGGCGAAATTGCCTTTGTCCTTCTTCCGAGATCCGGAGGGCTTCCACAAAGATCTTCGTTTGATCTGACATGGAACAGTTCCGCAGTGAGGACAACGTGAAGGACCTAGAGAAATAATGTATATGTTCAGTCCATTTTTGTAAAACAAGGGTTCCATTATCTATCGGATTAGTCAGTCTTGTTTGAAGATTATCAAAGACCTGCTCAATGATCAAAGCCGATAAGTGATGTTAATGCATTTGCTTAGTCGCCACAAGATTGGTTCTTATTTTTAATCCAATTGTCACGCCTTTAACTAAACCATAAAATGACTCTGCAGCTTTCACACTAGCTGATTCCATATTTTCTTTCCGTATAATTATTAGCTAAACTGGAAATAAACAAGATATTTTCGTACGGAGATACATATAGGACATATCTAACCACAAAAGACTCATTGCTCTTATTGACATTTTAGATTTTACCTCAAAACATTTAAAAACAATCATCTATTTCGCCTAACAGGCTCCATCCCTTTGACCCAGGTGGTAAGATCCATCGTTTATACAAAATTGAGCCCTTTTCACCCCAGGATGCTTCATACCAATTTTTTTCAAACACCTTTACTCCAACTGAAGAATGATTTCAAAGTGAATTCGCTATATTCTTACCAGCTACATGTTTGTAAGCCCCTCTCCTCTCGCCCACAAAAGCCAGACCAACAATGTATACTGAATTTATTTTTCTTCCTACATAGATGGCCAGTAGCAGTTCTAATGAAAAAAGTTAAAGTAAGGTGGACGTCGTTCCATGGTATAACCTAACTGGTCATTCGGACCATTCTATATATAACAACTAAATTTGGTTAATCGAAATTACTTACGAGTTCTCCATTCCTTGAACTTTGAAAGTATGGCCGACAAGGCCTGTTTGGCTTTGTTTCCTAGTGACGGCACATATCCCAAAAACAGGGTCAGAAACACACACATCAGTGTATAGAACACCTCGTGTCCAATTCGCTGAAATAAATAAAACGTGATCAGTTCATGGCAACAGTTTTTTTCGTAGAATAGTCCGCGAATTTACACACTTTTTCTACCCTCTTAAACATCAAACCCAATGATTGGTGAAATGTGAAATAGGTGTTGAAACGAAACGCATAAGCAATGTGTACATGTAAACAAAATATGCAAACATGATAAAATAGGGGGCTCCAAGTTGATACTTTAAGGCGGTTATCTCAGAGGGTTTTGCTTTATTATGTTTCAGGGGTTTTTTTTTTAACCTGATTTACTTTTTATGACTATGGGGAAGGGATGGATGTGAGGGTGTGTGTGTGTGTGAGGGTGTGTGTGTGTTATTTCAAGTATTTAAGAGAATTCTTGAGTACAAAATTAATAGGGAAGAATGTATTTCCTAATTTCCTAACAGCAATTTCTCGTCAAACTTTTGGTAAGACCTCGAATATTTGAAACATCGAAAACTAATTTTGCAGTAATAGCATATTTTCTAAATTACAGTTGTGTCGACATGTTCAGTAAATGATAATGGTATGGAATCTTTACCAAGAATATATCAACTGGCGCTGAGCATTCCTTCTTGATTCCATTGGCTGTGACGTAATGATAAAATCTTTTCATATATCCAGGGTCGGGCTCCACGCTACAAAAATTTAAAAAAATATATAGTTACAATGTGACGATGAAGCATATACTCGGATGTAAGGAACAAAAAATGGTTTGCTCGAAAGGGCTATTTGCTGTAATAATTGCTATTTTCTAGGTGTTTTATTCGTCTTAACCCCGAGGATGGAATAGAATCACGACGACGACAACGACGAAGAAGAAGACATCAATAGAGGATTGATAGTTTGTTAATTAATTCCGCGATAAAAACGCATCTTTCTTTTTATCTCAATGTAACAACTCCAAAATTTGAATCATAGAAATTTACAACCTTCACAGAAACTGACGCAAAGTAGTATACTCAGTGTCATTAATAATCATCAGATTAAAGGTCCAAACTTACCACATGAGGTCCCGATAAGCAGCAGGACCTTGGTGGACTGTGCTCAGCATAACCATAAATAGCAGTAATAACTTGATATCCATTGTGGTAAGCCAAGTTTTACAACATAAGATAAAAATCAGGGCAGAGACTCATTATCTCTGCCATTGCCAATTGCTAAGCAGCATAGCAACTAAGATATGACGTCACAAATGGTTCACACTATCAAACTCTTGGTGACGTCATGCCTTTGTCTTTGTAACACAACAAAAGCGGTCGCAAGCTTTTAACGTGACTAGTTTCTCCTTTTTCTGGGTGAGGATGGGAGACTTTAAGTGAAAGTTTTCCATACGCGAGCCCTACGCAGGACTAGACTATGGGATATGCCGTGTCTTTGGGAGAGTCTCTTTCAATACAAATACAGTTAGTAGAATCCTCGAAAATAGAAATAGTTTCAATTTTTATATTATTCATTTATTGGTGATGTTGGTAAATTATCAATTTTCTTAGCGTTAGTCTCTGTCTGTCCGTCCGTATGCCCGCCCGCCTGCCTGTTGTTATTGTTGTTGTAATTGTTGTTGATGTAGTTGTTGTAATTGTTGTTGTTGTTGTTGTTGTTGTTGTTGTTGTTGTTGCAATATGTGAGTCACAGAATGTACTAATTTTCCCCTCGAAAAAAGGACAAAAACTGTGAGTCAATAGCTCCTATATGTGAAATCAAACTACCTTTGATTATATTTGAAAATCATGTATAAATCAACAAAATGAAAGCATGAAACAGTGCGTTCAAAATAACATGAACAATGTATGAACAATACCGGTACATATTTATATCATGCACTTCAGTAACGACATCTCAGTCATATTTACCGTTTTATTGATAAACACGTGCGCTCAAAATGTTTAACCAGCACGCAGAAAGAAGGCCATGACCACTTTTGTTAAATTAAACAAATATTTGGGAATCGCTGGACGGGAAACGAAATCGTAAATCATTGAAAATCTGTATCAATTTGGGTAACAAATAGCGTCACATTAGATAGGTCCGTGTCTAATATATAAAAAAAATGAACATACTCTTGATTAATTGGCGGTTGAATGCAGTAGTCTATTGAAAATTACTTGTTATTTTAATATGGAATTCGCAGATTGTTTGTCAATGTGTTTTAGAAGTGTGAAATTTGAAACTACTCGTCACCTTGATACGGAAGACATGTGGCCATGGATCGGGTTTGGGCTGGCGTACAATTTTTTTATCACGTTGTGGAACTCTTTTATGCTGGAGGAAAGAAACGTGTAAAAAATATAAACAAGGTAAAGTGTTGTGGGACATGAAACGTGTGACCAGATGAAACATTTATATTGCACGGGGTCTGATAAAAACCGATGCTATGATGAAGTAGCTAAATCAAAGCAATGTCGAACCACTCGCATTCGTGCTCGGGTCACTTTGCAACTCCGTCCGTACACCAGACTCTTGACGAGTTGGATTTCAGAAGAGGGATATGGACGTCAGCACTAGATGGAGATGTTGACGAGGTCGAGAAACATTTATCGAAAGGAGTGTCTCCAAATCTTACTGATAATTCTGGTTATACAGCTCTGGTGAGTGCATGTGTATGTTATTCACATTGTCTTGGCTTAACAACCAGACTTTCACATGGGCTGATACTGTCTGTTGAGTACATGTACTATTGACACAGATGAATGTATTTGGGTATATTCGAGTGTTTTTGAGTAACAAGTCAAGCCAGAAGCTCAGAACATATATTGATGTGTCATCAAAACCGGCACTTCGAATGACCCAAATCTTATAAAAATATACCTAAATATATCAAATACAACCAAATATTTCCAAATGGGAACAATGTTTACCAAATTATATCCAAATTCATTTCATATTTAAACAAGCCCCCATGTATTGGTTATTTAATCATGATTGGTAAATTATAAAATATAATGTTTTGTTGCATATGTGTAGTACTCTACATTTGTAATTGTAATGCCAGTACACATGATTTGTCTTTGTGATTACATCATTTAGTTACATTTTACATAAATGTTTTTATCACATAACAGACCCGTTTTCCCATGTCATACGCCCATGTCATAATAATGGTAATACACGTATTCATACGCCCGCGCGCTATACTACTTTTATTTACTACGACAACAAACTGTAGTAAAATATGGCTGACCAGATCAATATTGGCGACACAGTTTTTATCGATAAGAAGGGGACTGGTGTGGTGAAGGAGATAATCCCACGGGTGTTTGCTGTATTTTATAATGTTGAATTGTGTGGGATTGACTTTCAAATTGAGCTTGAGCGCGATCGTATTGAAAAGGTGGTAGATCCCTCCCAACAGCAGACGACCGCTCTGGATGGCGGTCCTGTTGCCCCTGAACCAAGTCGTTTCGTTTCAGTCAGAGATGAGGTGGGAAGTTTATACAGGATCAATCAAACAAGAATACATTGAGCAAAACTTTGTATGACATGAAACTTTTGTATAATTTTTTTGAGTTACCAGAAATAAATGAAAAGCTATCAATGAAAGTGACAGTGATTCGCAGTAACTGGAGCAGTTAGGCCGAACCTGATGACCCGTGATGACGAGGCGAGTGACGTCATGTTACCAATATTAAGTGAATTTCCAGAAGATTTTTTGTGTGAATTTTAAAAGTTATTTTGGCATTAAACAGAATTTAAATGCTTTACTTTGTCGATATTATTTTGGAACATAACAATCTCTTATTCAATCATTGAAAAAAGGTACTATTTGCAACACGGATGGATAAAAGTATGATTGCTGTGCATTGGCTTTGACCTATATAGAAACAGCTGATTGCATAGTGGAAGTAAATCGTAGTTTTCTGGTGATTTTTCCATTTTAGTTGGTTATGTGGTAAATAGAATCAGCTCGTGGCATATTAAATTATTGAACTCGTTTAATAAATTCCATAATACATTGACACTCATGTAAGATCCTATATATCTGGAATACATTCACAGGAGTATAGATATATTCACAATCACAAGATAATATAATGACGTCATTTTGGCCCTTGTTAATGGACATTTTGTTGGTTCTTGCAGATAAAACACATTGTAATTTTACAAGTCTTTTTGACGATTACATGTACAACGAAGAAGTTACTTGACACAAAACTTCACATGTTTGATCCTTAAGTTACAAATAACTTTATAAAGATGAATACCAGTAAAAGAACAAGAGGACATGATGTGTGTATATTGAAATAACAAAATAAACTGGACATACAAAAATCAGCATTTTTCATGTGCACAAAGAGTTGTCAGCATCTGGAGCTACCTACCTATAAGGTGACTGTGGTGAATGCACCAGCCTTAGAAACTTTCAAAAATAGGTTAGATAGACATTGGTCTGATGCTGCAAAGTCAGCTATGGAGAATGGGTGAGATCTGAATAAAGAGGTCTAAGGACCTATGTCTAGTATAAATCAGTATATCTATTACATCTACATATTTTTGAAAAATCATATTTTAAATACAAAGTTAACCTTTGAGCAAGTTTCTGTGTAAACAGGTATTAATGTCTGGCTGAATGCAGTCTTTTTAATAGTTAAATAACCATGAGATCCTAGCAGCCATTTTGAGGCCATTTGTAGGTCACCTGGGACAATGTCTGTTGTTGTGCATCAGTAAACTTTTAACATTTTCAACTTTTTCTCAAAAAGCCTTGAACCGATTTCAATGTAATTTGCAAAAATTTTCCCTGGCTTAAGATGAACTAAGATAGTGAATTATATGGTCCCCAAACAAAAGGGGCCTGTAAGGTCGAGGCCAAAAGGGGTCAAATTGGCTCAAATTTCAAAAATCTTCTTCTGATCAATGCTCATATATGGTAGGATAAAGTGTTGTTCAACGCTGGAAGGGTGGTAAGGAACTGGTGAAAAATTGTGAAATTCATGACCTCAGGGTCTTATACTTCCCTCTGGGGAGGTGGTAAAGTTTATTGTGGTTTATATAGGGAAAGTACATTTTCAGCATAGTTTGTTCAATTCTCATTGGAAATATTTCAGATTTGGTTAGAATTATTAACAAACAATAACTTAATGATGGCAAGTTTTGATACAGGATGACCCCCAGGGGCTGATAGGCAGGGTTAAAAGGGGCCAAGTGGACTCAATTTCAAAAGTTTTCTTCACAGTAGAATCCAACGCTCTTCATGATTGGAGGGTAATCAGATGCTTTTCAAAAACTGTGAATTTTGTGATTCCAGGGTCTAACATTTGGAGAGGGGGTAAAATTTACTTTAGTTTTTATAGAAAACTTGAATTTTTGAGGATAACTTTGTTTGTTGTCCAATCAAAACACCTTGGTAAGAATTATAAGTATAGGATTATGGTTTGGATTATAAGCATTTATTGACACTCAAAAGCTACTTACCCAGTAATCTTTGTTTCCAATATTGCTTACCTCAGGTGACCATCAAGGTCTATAGGCATTTTATCTATATATCTGTCACCTATTTTGCATCCAATTGATAAATGTGCAATCGATTTAAAGATTAAGTATAAAATACATCACATGCAATGTTGTTAAATCTTACCATAATTTTGATGTAATGAATTGCTGTTGTTAGAAATATTTTCTTTATCAAAAAATCAAATGTTAAAAATATTGTGTTTTTGTAATTAAATTAAACTTTTGCTATTTTTCAGTGTATATAATCATTATTGGTTTATTTTTGGATAATTCATTTATTTATTTATTTTTTTTTTGTTTTTTCTATAACTTATGTTTTAATTGGTATATGTCTATTTACATTTATTAAGTGTTGTCCATTTTTTTGAAGCATTATGCATGCAGACATGGGAGGAAATCAGTATGTGAATTGCTTCTGAGACACGGTGCTAATGCCAACTCCATGACTAAATCTGGAAGAGTTACTCCCCTTCATCGAGCTGCATACTGTGGACATGAGGAGATTGTCTCCCTTCTGTTAAAAAATAAGGCAGATCCATTGATTCAGGATGTTGATGGCAAGACAGCATTACACAAGGTTAGCATGTAAATGTGAAACCATATAAAAATGAACTTTTGGTCAGCGTTGACAGAGTGTCAAAAACTTATGTAATTGATTATTAATATTTTTTATATACAATGTATATCTAATTTTCTGATACACTATAGTTTAAGTTATCAAATTACCTTCTATACATCAAACAATACATATTTACAAAGAAAAATTATATAAGATATTTTCAACTACCTACATTAATATATCTTCAATATAACTTGTACTGAATTTTTCACACAGTCTTTAATTGTATGCTCTTGAAAGAATCTTTCAAAGTCACACATCATTCAATGTGCCATTTTAATACTTTAAAATTTTTAATATGTAATACATACTTGCTTGAAATACCTCTATTCATTAATGTAGTATGGTTTGTACTATGGGGTTCTGGTTTTCTAAACTAAAACCATAACTCTTTTATTAAAATCTTTCATTTAAATTTTGAAAAAAATGTTTTGAATGTTATAATTAATATTATTTTTTGGCAAATTTTGAAAACAATGCTGTAATTTTTACAACTGGCCCATTTCGTCATTGACTGTGGAAAGTGATGATTGATATAAATTTATGCATAAAGGAAATATATAAAAACTGACCTGTTGTGACATGTAATGAAGAAACATATATTATTCTGCTTTAATAGGCTGTCGAAGAGGGGAAAACTGGTGTGATGAAACTGATAGTGACACACTGTCCTAGTTGTACCACTGTTCTGGATTGTAAAAACAAGAAACCTGCAGATTACATATCTACAGAGAAACAAGAAAACATTGCATTTCTTAATGAAGCTGAAAACAAGAGCAAAATGGAGAGAAATACATGAGAGTGCGATATTCTTGTTTAAGGGACAGCAGTAAAAAGTACACATGTTATGGAACACTCCTGTCGCACACATGTGGGATATACTCTAGTGCTTGAGCAATTACCAAAATAAAATATTCTGCATGCATTATTTGGTTTGATGCTCCCACCACCCAACAGACTATTGAATGTATTTAATTATATATTCAACTATCACAGAATGAATTATGTTGCGGAAAGTTTTTTAAAGCCAGATGTTGTTAAAAACAAATTTGTATAAATAAAAGTGATATTTTTCAGATGAGTTGAATGTAATTTCTCGAAATTCAAGCTGTATATCTTCAGTGTTAAACATTATACAATTTGTATACCATGCTAGTTTTGTAAAATGTTATATGTAAAAGCAAAGTCATTTATCAAGCTTTAATAGAAATATTACTTATAATTTTCAGCAAAAATGGTGACACAAACAAAATAAAGTGGTATTAAACATCAGCAGTGCCAGCCCTACTGCCATATTATAGGTCATAGCTTCAAATATTAGTGTGAGACATATTTCCAGCATGACTTTATCCAAGATACATTCACTTACAAACAGTAATATGATATGATGTCACAGCGGCAATGCTAATAGCCAGGTCCTAATATTAATACTTGACTTTCTCTTTCAGGTCCTGGCACATCAATATTGTATAACAAAAGCATTATCGTTATGTTGTAAGATACAACAATGCAGTTACTTAGGATTATGATTCTGCACATATAATAGTTATTGGTTCTATTATTATTTAGAGAACAATAAAGAAAATACGAAAAGAAAAAATGATGTAATGATATTAAAGGTAAAATAATATATATATATGTATGTCTCAGACATTTTATTTGTTATTATGGCGACCTGCAAAACTACACGTAAAGTCCTCCGTGAGTTAGCCTATATGAATAATTCATAATTTGCACAGCAAAACACACTGAAGGTTATTGAAAACTCCAGATTTTTTTTACATCTGATCCTTAAATCTGAATGTAAGTGCATGCAAACAGGTCTGTAGTAAACATTTTAAAAACGAATAGACAGTAAATCAGTTGCGTTTGAGCACTGTATGTGCTCTAATCCTAATCCAGATTTATCAAAAGCAAATTTAATTACCTCAAAAAATTGTAACCACTTTTAGGATGATCTCTAAACAGATAATCATCTACATGTACATGTGTGAAGATCGTTTTTGACCCAGCACAAATCCTGTGTCAGTATTGAAACAAGTTTCTACACTATCGATGTAGCAGTATACAACATCAGGTGTTCAAACTCTCTTGTCTAACAACCAAGAAATCCACTTCTGTATATTATTTAGTTAGCAATGCTTTTTAAATTATTTTTTTAATCTTTAGATACACACAATGTATACACTATTTGGTGAGACGATCAGTCGTGCCATTACCGATCTCGAGTTTGGCTGAATTATTTTATGTAACAGAAGGGACTATTAAACGTCAGAAGCGAAACCTGTACAACTGGATGTTCGCACGACAAAAACACTCTTTACCAATGATTAAGGTGTACGCCTGAAATAGGTATTATATAAGGTGAACTTGTCAGTTAAATAAGGTTTTATACTCAATAAACTGGAATGTTTGGTGTGAAAAGCATTCCCATGTTCACGAGTTTCTATGGATTTAAGGACAATACCATAAATTGTTAATTTACGGGATATCTTACTAAGGCTCGAGGCATGAAGGATTTATTAGACTCCAAACCATGAACTTTAGTATGCACGAAAAATTTCATGTCATACAGTTTTAAAAATAAGTTACTTTTGATTTGTCCAAAGTCAGCATGGTTTCTAATCCGCCCATTTCGTTGTTATTGTGAGGACGTATTTACACCTTTTATTGTATACTGGAGGCGGACGAAATTTCCATTAGGTGTATCCACCATTACTCTGATCAGACAGCCCAGACTGAAATACACCATAGTTCTGGTCACCGTCTACTTGGTTGAGCGGGTTTTGAAGGTTCTCTATTTTCTTCTCAAGAAATATTGCTTGATATACGTAGGAAAATATCGGAAATGAGTTCCTGTATGGACAAAAGAAAACAGTGCCTTATATATCGCAAGCAAGCATGGGCACTTTTCTTATGTCTTTTTGTCATTAATCTTAAATCCTTCATCTTGGACAGCTTACACGAATTCTAAAGTAATGAGTCAAAACTGAGAAGAAACAAAATTGGGTTGCTAGCTACTTCATTTAGAGACAAATGTATTTGTATTCGTGTTTATCCCGTTCTGTGTCATGGTAACTGAATGAATTGTTTTAAGTGGTTGTATATGATAGAAATGATAATGCGTTATTAACTCATATACGCAGAGGTAAATGACGACTGTAGAGAAGTATTTGCGAGTCAGCTACCAAAGAAAATAAAGCTAAATGTGATGATGAAATTCATTTATCTTTATTTGGTTTTCTGCATGCGTAAACACGCTATCAAAAACTTTCCTGAAGTGACGTGTGAAAATATGATTAGATATACGCCTTTAATCTGCCATTTATAAATTGATAGACGATTAATTTAGAAAATATTTCAAAATAATAAGAAATTGACAGATAATGCCAGCATCCATTGTCCAAATGAGATAATGTCTGCACCAAGTTGTGTAGTGTTATACATATAAATACTTTCACCATTGAATTAAAAATAAAAAAAAGATTAAACCTGAGTAATTTGTTTGAAATAAAACCGAGAAATCATTGAATGCAAGTCTGATCATTTTAAGGAAATATTATCAGCCATCCATTTTCCAATGGTTGATGTAGGATTTTAACACAAACTAATTAAAATCTACATAATCTAGATTGTAAAGAAGTTATTTTTATTTATTTCCGGTGTATTCAAGCATTACTGATTTTTATTGTGCTTCACAAACGTATACACCTCACAGTATGTAACTTGCATACCCCTTTTTACAGACGATATCAAAATTCATAAAATTGTCGAGGGTTCTGAAACTTTGTGTTACATAATAGTGACAGTGTGTAACTAGACACGAACGGGATTGAAATTATGAACCAAATGACAGGAAAAACGTAGCTTGATCTTTTATGAGTCTAAAGCTAAATATATCGTCATTAAATCATCTTTCTATAACACGAAGATTGCTTCTTTTGTATGTGTGTGTATAACTCAACATGATAATTACTGTTGCAAAAGATTGCTTCTTTTGTGTGTGTGTATAATTTAACACAATACTAGTAATTACTGTTGCAAAAGATTGCTTCTTTTGTGTGTGTGTGTATAATTCAACTTAATGATTACGGTTACAAAAGTGTTATCACTGATGCACTTTATATACACATGTAGAAGCATTTTGAGTAAATGAGCAAATTCCTGTCTTCAGGATTCTATAGCGAAGGAACATTCGAAGAACTGATATTAGCTTTACAGCACAATTTCAAATTCAGTGTAAACATTGATATAGTACACAAAAATAATCCCATTTGCAGCTGTAAAGGTTGCTTTCATTCATTAAAAAGCTGTATTTCTAAAACTCAGCACTTCAGAGATGTTGGTGATATGAAATCTATTGAAGATTAAACATCAATATAAGATGTACAAATTTATTCAATAGATAAAGACACTTGATATAATAGGCCAGACTACTACACAAGTGCCTGTAGGAATGTTTATCAAATACAAACATGACTCTACAATCGTTATCGCCCAACTTTTAAAGGAAGCGACCGACTCAAAAACTTTTCGAAATATTCGGAAACCTGTTTCCAAAACAATCAAAGTACCTCTATAACGACAGACTCCTAATTCATACTCAAAGTCAATCAAAGTATGCAAAATATGAGGGGAATAAAAGAATTCACAGGGACCCTTACAAACGTCCAACAGAACAAGATCAAATCCCGTATTCATAAAACCGTTCTCATACTAAAATAAAGATTTTGTGGCCGGGTGCAAATGATTTTTACTGATAAATGTGATAGTTTCTAGTGAGTTTAGAAATTTTGCAAAGATATCTAAGTGAAATGTCCTTATCAACGCATAATTTTTCATACTATTTCATGATCTGAGCAAATTCAAAGAAAGAGTGGAACATAGAAAACATGCTGGAGCATGTAAATTGATTCATTAATACGGGCCCAGGTATTCCAGAAAGATAAGCGTCTTCTACTCCATCGACAAAACTTATCCCGAATATTTTGGTCAATCCAAGTAAGTAATGTCATGTTCACAAATGAGAATAATGTAGACAACAACAGAAGGACCAGGCATACTAACGATCATCAGACACTTCACATCCAACACTAATATCTATTCTTCTCATTACGAGGATCAAAAAATGTCCTTATAATCTTCATCAACCTGCGTCTCTCATAAACCTGTGCAACCCTTTATTGTCTTATTTTCTAACAGAACAGCCTTATGTTGTCAATAGGTTTCCAAATAAATGTTATACCTACATCATTACAGAGTATTAGATATGCTGTGTAGATAAGCTATTACAGTAATTTGACCACGTCGCGTCATTTTCCCGCTTGTGTCGTTATTGGCATCCACACATTTTATAGTTGATACATTGTCATTAGTAATCAAGCTGTTGTTGCTGACAAATCCATAACACTCTTGCCTTTACCGATGACCAGAAACGCATACTATGTTAGAATTTATAACAGAAATGTCTCAATATTTTCAGCAGCAATACCAATGACTGGTAACAATCTTAGCTGTTCAGAAAAATACATATCCCGTGTGATGGTAAAGCTCATAAAGTTATATTGACATACATATATGTTCATCGGTGTACATTTGATAAGCCATCACCATATTGTATTTGGCCTATTTCTAGATCAGTTTTAGATGATGTTACTGAATTGTTAAAGATAAAGGTTATTAGCGAAACGGATCTATCATGCTGTTCTTTAATTATGACAATATGAAATAACAATAATTGATGATATGAAAAAATGTTGTTCAATTTGGCTGGATAATTATCTACATCATCATGCTGATGTACTGTATCATGGACTAATCTGCCTATGTCATCACATGTGATTTACGTGGTATTAGACAGGTGACCTATAGATATAATACTTTATCAATATAATAATGTACATATTTGTTTATGTAGCAACTTGTATATAATAAAGGATAATATATATATATATATATATATAAATATATGCCCATCGAAATCAGTTCACCACGTTTGTCATGTTAATATCAAAACTACATTTATGTAAATTGATGCATGCGTGTATAAAACGATGAAAGGTGTATGGGAGAGTCATCGGTGATCGTATAGAGCCTTTTAAACTGAATAAATCTAGCAACAGTGTTGTGGTTATCATGTAAAAAGGGAGACCGATGTTTCTGAAACTACAGACATGGGTGGAAAGTTAAAATGTTTGGATATACATGTGCATCACACAGGTGTAAACATATACCCTTATTAGTAGAGAAAATGAGCGTCATTTGTTTTTATACTGTATGTAGTGTATCTCGGTGTCATTTGAAGTTAACCAGCAGTATTTTATCATTTACCCAGGTGTATATCAAAGGTAAATTTGTCATTTGTAATCCACGAACAAAAGTTAATCTATGACTAAAATCTTACAATGTCAAGGTTTCTCTAATTGTAAGACGAATTTATTCATCTTTTACAAATCCTTCTACTGCGAATCACAAGACAATTGCTTAATACACACTTCTTAAATTATAATTGATACGTGATTGATTGATGGTATATTACCAAACTCCGAAGTTGTACAGTAGTAAAACTTGTTGACATATATGTTAATAGAACACTCTTCCGTTCAGACATTAGCGGTTTGACGTAGGTGAACAAAGGTATATTACCCCGTACACAGGGAGCACGTGACTAGAGTCATGTATACAACACCAGAAGCAGTATTTGCATCGTATATCATTCGTAGGTAAAATGTTATGGTATGGTGAATAACAAAATAAGCACGAACCAGTATTTAAACGAAGCATAACATCATGGACGTTGTGCCATACAAGTCAGGTTTCTCTTTAAGTTATATGATAGGTAATGTTCAGGGTGTAAAACAATTGATGCCATTATTTGCTGTACACTAATAATGATAAACATAACTAAATTGTTTGTTGTTCTTGATCATTTTTGTTTGTAGTTGATGCAGTTTACTCACGAAGTTTTCAAACAGCTGTTAACAGTATTCACCATGTAATGTATCATTAAAATCCGTTACGTTGAATTAAATGTCATAATCCGTCATAAGCCAGTTTCATTGCCAGTTGATTATATGTGGTTATGCCTTTTCGCTATATGCTGGTGGTGGAGGAGTATTCCAGGTGGGGTATCCACCATTTTCCTGGCCAGTCTTTCCACTCTGGATCCCACCATAGCTCTGCCCTTCACTGGCTTGATTGACACGGCTCTCAAGGTTTTCTAATTTCCTCTGAAGCAGGGTGTTGCGATATGCGCTGGAATACATCTGAAAGAAATTCCTGTATCGAAAGAAGAAAACCATTCCACATACCGCAAAGGCAAACATGACTGTAGAGATCGCTATCGATATGGAAGAAATAATCAGAATGATACTGCTTCCGTTTTTGGCGCACTCTTCTCCTGCACATATCGTTATACCGCCTCCCGTGTACCCGGCGGATAACCCACATGCACTCAACGCACCAGTAGAAAGTCCATAAAAAAGGCCAATCTGAAAAATAGGAATAGTGCATGTGATTAATGATTTGTGCGTGCTGAAACAATATACAGTGGTAGATTGTATTGATCAATTCTATTAATTACCAATCAAATCAATAGGAAATGCGCTGCCATTTTAGAGATTACTTGAGTTCGTTATTATTCTATAGACAATATAACAAATGTGTGTTAACAGAATCTTATTTCAAACTCAAAAACGGTGACACTAAAGGACAATAAGAACAATAGAACGATTTACATGAATATCCATTTAAAGGTACAAGAAGGACGGGACCAGAAGTTTATATGAGATTTTACGTCATTATAATGACCACTGTGATATAAGAATGAGTGTCGAGAAGGACACCAAAACAGCAATGAGGAAGAGAAATAAATGAATATTGGAAGTGTAGCAATGGCCACAACAGATCTACTTGATGTTACATAATTTATCAAAGTCCCATTAGTATTTAGCACAAAAGAAAATCCCCGAACCTGCAGTGGCCACTTCAGTCAAAATTTATCAGAATCACATGAGTAGTTTGCACAAAAGAAAATCCCCGAACCTGCAGTGGCCACATCAGTTAAAATTATCTACATGAATCTAGCCATGCAAACAAGAGAATGGATAACTTAGGCATTAGCAGTATTCTTTATCAGACGTCTCCTGATGCTAACATGTAACTCTACAATGTACTTGAATAAATAGAAATACTAGTCTTCATTTCTTGCAGTCAATCCAAGCCGCTTTCTTCCAAGCTAAACTTCGTTAAATGAAGTTTATTCTTTATGATATTATGTCAAAATAGTTATTAAAGTTAGTTATGTAATAAACAGAATCTTACATTCTTTTCTTCTCCATTATTTTTATACTTTTACTTCTTAAATAAGTTTCATTTATCTTATCATATGAAACGGCCACTCTTGTAAGACCTTATAATTGTTTATTACATTAAGTGGATATTGGGCGTACTGTCATAAAAGCGGAACTAGATAACATTTTATTTTCAAATTCTTTTTTTTTTTTTTTTTGCCTTTAAGTTTGTTCTAAATTGAGAAACAGATTCACTGTTAAATAAAAGAATGCATACCCTGCATTTCAACTCTCTGTTGATGTCATGTTTGAGATTTACAGACGTTTGAGAAATAGTTATACCCACAACTCCGAGTACAGCCATCTAAAAATAGAATAATTGTAGGTACAATACGTTCAGCATAGTTGTTTATTGTTGTATGTCGAATAGAACACGCATACTGTAGAGTTAATATTTTATCATGTTTTGTCCATCTTTGATTATTGCTTGATTGATGAATATTTAGAGTTGTAGTGACTTTGTAAACATATAGGTATTGTATTATCAACAATGAAAAATATTACTACTTTATCTTGCGTTCAAGAGTTATCTATTTCGTCCTCGGTTTTCAACAGATGGACGTTAAACATTCCACAACTTGAAAAGCTCATTTCAAGTTTTGTTTTTTTTTGCTTTTTTGTAAAGTTACATATGCTTTTTGATTAATCATCCGATAAGATAATGGTGTATAGATACTGAACACAGATTTCCTTACATAAACTCCAGACCATATTGGAGCACCCGAGGTCAAAGGAAACTCCATATGACTTCCGTTGAGGGACACGAGAATGACAATTCCCGCCACTATATTGAGCATGCCTGACGTTATCATGGCGTACGAAAGACGGGCCAACTTCGCCAATGCCTGTACACGCATGGAATACGCTGTTTCTAAAATCAGAAATACTAATTATACATACAAGAAATCGTGTTATTATATAAACTGACAAATACAACCTGGCTGAAGTAACCATTTGAAATCGTTCTCCTAATCGATTGATAATTATAAGACTGAAAACTCACAAGCTTGCACTTTTTTGCGCTCGATACATGATTTAGCGCTTAAAGGAGCAACGGTCTTATTTAGTTTATCAAATATAACGTCAATGAGGTAAAGATAATGCCATACTTATTAGTTTGATAAAGATTTGAAAATAATCGAGAATAATATGTATATTTGAAAATCGTGGTGAAGTGATGAAATTCCAACGGTGTCATTGTCCTCTGAATCTCCATTTTAAATGGTTTTCGTTGTCCGATTATTCGATTTTGTCTATGCCTTCAGAATTTATATAGTGAACATATTTATTTAAAACATCCCGTTAAAGATTTATGCACATTAGTATTTTGTGATAGTTCAAAACCATTTTATCATAATAGAATTAACGAGAATTTGCACGAAGTCGTTTAAGAAAACAGGAAAATAGTCATATAATTGCAAATATTAAACTCTAGTATGAAATAATAAAACAAGTGATTTCTCATCCTTAGCATCAACATTTAAATTTAAATTTAAACACAAATAAAGTATAGATATTAACAAGAGACTTTCACACAGGTATATATGTAAACAACTGTGAATAGTGAATATATCAATGTTGTGCTAACTCGTTCAAAATGATTTCCTTCATCTAGTATAAAGTTTGAGTAAATATGGATAAAATCCCACAACGAAATCGTATTCTTTTTAATGACTATTGTAAAAAAAAAAAAAAAAAAACATGCAGTTTATTGTTCTAGTTTTTTCGTCTAAGTTGTCGTAAGACTGCGAAAATTGAACCATCGGATCAACAAGCTTTAGACAAGGCACACTCGTAATAGTATATTGCTATGGTAC